>NC_053153.1:42094612-42694612 GCF_016808335.1 Panicum virgatum | reverse complement strand
TCAGTATTCCTTCCTATACCATGATAAAAAGATTGTGTTGCATCCAATGTCTCCTGAAGTGATTTTAAAAGATGAATTTACTAGATCTAGTAAAATGAAGAATCAAGAACAAACTAAAAGTGAAAATCAGATTGTGGCAAACGAACTTGAGAAGCACAAAAGGAGATGTGATGCTAGTGGGATTGGTTTGGGAGGTGTGCTGCTGCAAGAGGGCAAACCTGTAACGTATTTTAGTGAGAAATTGAGTGGGCCTAGTTTGAACTATTCTACTTATGATAAGGAATTGCTTGCTTTAGTTCGAGCTTTGGAAACTTGGCAGCACTATTTATGGCCCAAAGAGTTTGTTATACATTCTGATCATGAGTCCTTGAAACACATTCGCGGCCAAGCAAAACTGAAACTTTTTCTTATGTCATCAAACACAAGAAAGGGAAAGAGAATGTCATTGCTGATGCTTTGTCTAGGCGTTACACATTGCTGTCCCAACTTGATTTTAAAATTTTTGGCTTGGAAATGATTAAAGCACAATATGCTCATGATGATGACTTCAAGGATGTGGTACTGCATTGCAAGGAGTGGAAAACTTGGAATACATTTTTCCTAGCTGATGGGTTTGTTTTTAGGTCTAACAAGCTATGCATTCCAGCTAGATCCGTGTGTTTGCTATTGTTGCAGGAAGCGCATGGAGGAGGGCTAATGGGACACTTTGTGAAGAAGACAGAGGACATCCTTGCTGGTCATTTCTTTTGGCCCAAGATGAGGAGAGACATGGAGAGGTTCGTTGCTCGCTCCACCACATGCCAAAAAGCTAAGTCACATCTTAATCCTCACGGTTTATACATACCTCTTCTTGTTCCAAGTGCACCTTCGGAAGATATTTCTATGGACATTGTTTTAGGATTGCCTAGAACAAAGAAGGGGAGGGATAGTGTGTTTGCTGTTGTGGATAGATTTTTGAAAATGGCCCATTTCATACCATGTCGTAAGAGTGATGATGCTACACATGTTGCTGATTTGTTCTATCGTGAAATTATTCGTTTGCATGGAGTGCCCAAACACCATAGTTTCCGATCGTGATGCAAAATTTCTTTGTCATTTTTGGAGAACTTTGTGGGCCAAGCTAGGAACTAAGCTTTTGTTTCTACTACTTGTCATCCCTAAACTGATGGACAAACTGAAGTTGTGAATAGAACTCTATCAGCCATGCTTAGGGCCATTTTGAAAAAGAACATAAAAATGTGGGAAGAGTGCTTGCCTCATGTTGAGTTTGCTTATAATTGATCACAGCATTCTATTACTAAGAAATGCTTTTTTGAGATTTTTTATGGTTTTGTGCCTCGTGCCCCAATTGATTTGTTGCCTCTTCCAACTTCAGAGTGATTAAATTTTGATGCTAACCAACGTGCTGAGCTGATGTTTAAAATGCATGAGACCACAAAAGAAAACATAGAACAAATGAATGCTAAGTATAAACTTTATGGTAGCAAAGGAAAGAAGCATGTAACTTTTGAACCAGGTGATTTAGTTTGGCTCCATTCCAGAAAAGGATAGGTTCCCTGATTTACGGAAGTTGAAACTAATGCCTAGAGCCGATGGTCCTTTTAAAGTGTTAGAGAGGATTAATGATAATGCATACAAACTTGAGCTACCCGCAGATTTTGGGGTCACCCCCACATTTAACATTGCAGATTTGAAACCATATTTGGGAGAAGAGGATGAACCTGAGTCAAGGACGACTCAAATGCATGAAGGGGAGGATGATGAGGACATCTCTTCCATTAATACAACCACACCAGCTACACAGCAAGGACTATTAACTCGAGCAAGCGCACGACAACTCAATTATCAGGTAAAGTCGTTTCTTGCTGTCCAAACAAGTTATGATTTTCTTATGCTTAGGAACTTGGGACTTGAACCAGATTGGAGGGAGAGCAAACATGACAAGAAAGCGAGTGTGGATGATCAAATCGGACCATACCAGTTCGGAGCTCCAGGCAGGGGCAACTTTTGAAGGCCATAACTCTTAGCTCCAAATATTGTTTGAAGCCCATGAGTACTTGTTGGAAAGATCTTGAAGTCTATTTTCAGATGGATCCAACCTAATGACGAAATTCTGAAGGAACTAATCAGAATTGCCAAAACAATGTTCAGTCTTCCAGTCTTGGGCTGGAGCCCTTGTATCTAGTTCAGCCCACTAGGGGCCCTTTCTAAGTTAGGGTTTACACCCCCCCTCCCCTATATAAACCACCAGCACCTGTCATTTGAGAGCTGGGTTTTGGTTAGATGCAAGTTTGCCTTTGTAGCTTCCTGGAAGCGTGTATGTTGTAGAAACCACCCGTCTTCTTGTATTCGAGACCCCAACTTTGTTTTAATCCATATTTTAGTTCTTGTTTACTTGTTGTTGCTAGTTCTCAATTTGTTGCAGAGCAGGTGCCCTAATGGCTGGGTGTTGCGCGCCACATGTTCGCGGCATGTGGCACCCCGGCCTACAGATAGTACGGGAGAATTTGAGGATTGCTCAGACGAGGCAGAAGAGTTATGCTATAGATCCCTTTTTCGGATTTATGTATCTGGAGTTAGAAGTAGTGATGCATGGGCAGTGTTGTCTAAATAAGATAGAACCTTACATAGTGGGGTTTTCTCTCTTCTTTGACCCTACCAATCTATGCTTCCTTTTATCCCAGCTCAGATGTCGGCAGAACAAAAAGGCCTTGGAGACAGTGCAATGGGTGATGGTGTTCATGCAACAGTTCCGTGGAGCAGCCGATAACGGTACAAGATCAGTCTTCGCAAACAACATACCACCCGAAAAATGGTGAGAAAGCTTGCCCGTGTTGCCAATTCTATGGCGTTCCATGTCGTCAAGATCGTGCAACTGAAGATGAAGCCACAACTAGGAGGAACCAGCGGTTGTTCTCTAGTACAAAGAGAAAGATGTCTCATCAAGAGCAGGTAGCAAAGGATTCCCTTTTCCTTGACTTCCCATCGGTCGATGAGCTACAGACCATCCAGAAGAGAAAGGATCCTGAATGCTCTAGAGATACACAGGTCAAGAACCAAGCCCTCTATGATTATGTTGATGGGTTGACTATCACTATGAAGGTGATTCAGCCACGCGGCCGCAAGGAGTCCAAAAAAAAAGCAAGCAGCGGAAATAATGCAAGATGGAATGTTAAGTTAACAGGGAGGTCAACCAAGTAGCGCCATTCACCGCCGCCACAAGTGCTACCAATGCGGGCAAAAAGGTCATTATGCCAAAAGTTGTCCACAGAAGCACCTGTCACCGGTAGCACTAGTGCCTAGCTCAGTCTCATCCAAAATGGGAGGGTGCAACCAAGTTCAACAATGCCAAAGGGTGTGCACTAGACAAACCATGAAGGCTCAGGATCCAGGACCTATCACCAGTCCCGCACGTACCAGTGGTGATGAGGCCCACCTTATTTCCGGGAACTGCTCCAAGCAGGGTGCCCAGAATGATCAGGATCAGCAGCAGGTGATACCAGGTGTGCGTAGAGCTTAATCACATCCTTTTTTCTCTTTGCTAGCCAGCCCAGAATCTCGGGACGAGATTCCTATAAGGGGGTAGGATTTGTAACACCCTAATTTAAATTTTAGTATTTAATAATAAATTTAATTGGCTTTATTTAATTTTCTAAGGTTTATATGCTTAGTCTTGCATTTAAATTAATTTTCTTTCATAAGTAATTAAAATTTTTAGGTCAACATGTTGTGCATTCATGCTGGTGCATAATCTTATTTAATTGAGTGTGGTTTGAATTCAAATTTGAATTCAAATTTGAATTTGAATTCAAATAGTTTGAGTGGTGTTTGGAAAAGAAAAGACGAAGAAAAAAAACAAGAAAACGAAAGCAGCCCAGCCGGCCCTCCTCCCTCCTTTCCTCAGCCCACGACCTCCTCTCCCCGTCGCCGGCCCAGTCCGTTTTCCCCCGCGGCCCACCTCCCACCCGCTCGCCCGCGTTTCTCTCCAGCAGCGCTCCTCAGCCCAGCTCGCCAGCACCCCGTTCATCCTGCGTGCGTGAGCCCCCTTTCTCTCTGACATGCGGGCCCCGCGAGTCAGCCGCTCCATCCGCTCGCCGTGCGCTCGCCCCCGTCTCACTGCTTCCTGACCCCACTTGTCATCCCCGTCGTCCTCCTCCACCCGAGTTCCCCCGCCACGCCTCTACTCCGCCTCGCCCGACCCCCGCTGTCCCGTGGACCACCCCGACCCCCCGTGACCCACCAGTCAGCCTCGCTCGGCCCTCTAGAAGCTTCGCCCAGAGCCTGGGATCACGCCGAGCCATTCCACGATCCACTTCCTCCGCGTTGCACTCGTCACGCAGGCAATCCTCGCCGGCCTTCGATTCATGGCACGCACGCCCAAAAACCCCGGCCGCCTCCTTTATTTGACACCCCCACGGCCCCTGCGCACCCACCTCTCCACGCCATCGCCGCCACCGCAACCCGGCCACCCCGCCGCCTTGCTCCACCGTGCAAAGCACCCCTGCTCCACCGTGGCCACGCTACTCCGCTGCACCACAGCCCCGCCAGACCCCGCAGCTGCATCACCTTGACGCCGGGAAGCTCCCTGGGCCCGCTATCCCCGCTCTCGGTCCTCGCCCATGCTGGATTTTGCTCGGAATCCGCTGCTGCAGGTAGGCTGTTTCCCGAGCAATTGCTCACCATCGTAGAGCACCGGATCTCCCTAACCCCTATGGCACCTTCGCAGGATCGCCGTGAGTTGATCCGTGGAGCCTTGAAGCCCGGAGGAGCTCCGCAACGCCCGGACCACGAACACCGATCGACACCATGCCGCCGGACCACGCCGCCGATCTCCCTGCGCTGCGTTTCCGCCACTCCGAGCATCTAGTGAGCCTGCCCATGCCCTCCTCGCGCTCGTGTTTTAGCCCTAGGCCGAAGTTAGGCCGCGGCACCCGCTATCCACGCAAGATGCCTCGCCGGGCCGCCGCCGAGCTGGCACGCCGTGGTGTGCCCCCACCTTTTCCCTACGCCGAAGCCCTGTGCAGAGCTCAGTAGTTTCCCGGTGTTCCCCGCAAGCTCCCCGCCCAATTAGTGTCCAGGATCGGCCCTGGCGACGCCTGAACGCGTGTGTGCGGTGAGACTCGCCGCCCAGAGCTGCCCTGCCGTTGCGCACCTTGCTAGAGCCACCGCAGACCCACGCAGGCACTCCCTGTGGGTTACCCATATCGCGCTATTGACGCCTGAGCCAAGACCCAGCCAAATCAACCCCGGGAATGCCAGTTAGGCGAGCTCCGTCGAGCCTGAGTTGAGCGCCGCCACAGAAACTCCAGCTCCGGCGACCAGCGCCGCCCTCCCGCGCCCGTGCCGCATCTGATCCGTCCGATCAGTAACGGACGCGCCAGATTAGACCCAGCGTAACGCTTTGCCGGTCTTTTTGCTAAAGAGCCCTCGGGTTTTTCCCGAATCAACCCGCGGTCCATGTTAGTTCCAAAGTATTTCTAAATAGGTCCTATTTTTAACGCTTAGGCCCCTGAGCTTTATAGAAATGGAACCTGCAGTCCAGCCCCTGCAGTTTTGTGCACCGACCCCCAAATCTTTTCAGTTTTTATGTATAGGTCCCTGGTTTTTGCATAGAAACCCCTGGAAACTCTATTTTTCTTGCAGTTTAGCCCCTAGATCTTGTTTTAAGCCTAGTTTTCACGTTCTAGCTCCGTTCTTTATGTCCACGCGATCGTTGTAATGCATAGAATAGTTCTAGACCAGTTTTGTTTGCTGTTTTTATGTAATGTTGTACTATTTCTTAGCTTTTGCTTTTGTTTGCATGTATGTGTATGTGCTGGACTTTGTTTTGGCATTGCGATCATGAGTAGACATTTAGTAGTCGGAGGAGTACCAGGAGCCATCCTCCGCGGGACACTTTGAGCAGTAGGAGCACTTCGAGGAAGGCAAGTATAACATGAACATTCCTATCACTTTTAAATACATTTTCATACTGCATTTTAATATTGTATGCCTATAAGGACTTCCCTAGCCACTTTATATCCTTTATATATGTACCTTGGGTTGCATTTTGGTTAGTTGTGCTAGGTGCCGTGCTATAACACACTTGGTCCTTTTTAACTAATTTGATTAATGGTATATGCAACTTAATTCTGAGAGTGGCCCTCTGTGTTCTGTGCTTGAGTGGCTCACGTCTCGTTAAAATTGGTTTTTTCTAGAAACATGGTTTAGGGGGCCAGCACGGTGCTTAGTGCTTGGTTGGCCACTCTCCCTAAGGACCGGTTCATAGAGCGACAACCTGGGACAATAGCGCGACCACAAGACTGTAATGGGACGGTCTTGGCTTACTAATTAGGTCTTTTTGGTTTGGAGTAACTTACCTGTGGGGCCAGGTTGGTAAGCTTCAATGGTCCCTGCTCCTCCAGCTCGATCTGTGCTACGTGCTTGTACCCCCGTGAGGTGGGCCCCATCATCGCTGATCCAACTCATCGCGGTTATGCCTTACCAACGAGATTCTTTGTAACGGCCTTGTAGTGAGTTTGCTAGTCATCTCACCTATGAAAGTGTGATGAACAACTAGCGTATCTCACGACTTGTGGGTAAAGATGTGCAACCTCTGCAGAGTGTAAAACTGGTATACTAGCCGTGCTCACGGTCATGAGCGGCCCAGATCCTCCTTTTGATTAGTGGGGTTATCTCCTTTTGATTAAGGTGGTTCCCCGGGTGGTTTGGTTTGGTTTGGTTCTCAGTAGTTCATAATTAATTTTGATTAATTTCTATGTAACTGGGTTTATGGTAAATCATCCACTTGTAGTAATTAGCTTTAATAAAATTTTGCCAAGATTAAAAGCTAATGCAGTTGAGTCAGCCAACCTTAGAGCCTCATAGTTTGTGTTATACTTGTTGAGTACAAGTTGTGTACTCACTCTTGCCTACTCTACTCTTTTCCTCTTATTCTCTTTGGGAATACCCTACTGCTGCTCAGTTCCCGGCGATGCGGAGGAGTTCACCCAGAGCTACCAGGAGTACGAGGACTTCTAGGCGGTCGTCTCCCAGTCGACGTCCCTATGGCGCCCAGCTTCTGAGTTTCGTACTTGTTTGACGCTTCCGCATACTTTGTATTAGACATTTGTCATTTATGTAATAAATAACATTCGTACTCACTTTATTATATCTTTTTATGTGATATGTGCTATGATATACTGTTCATTCTGTTGTATATACGTGTGACTTGATCCTGGCACGTATATGATTGCTCGGTTTATGTTCTTTTGTAAACCGGGTGTTACACGGCAACCATTGGAGAAAGTGTATCGGTTGCTAAGGCGCAGCATTAACGGATTGCTGAAGGCGCAGCGTTCGTTGCGAAAAATTGCAACACGACTTTGTGGCACGTAAGTTTGCATTAATTGCACCAGTTCACCCTGTTTTGCACCAAAACATGAGTTTAGAGTCCAATGAGGTGGATCAGGTGAGTTCATTGCGAAAAAATACAACATGACTTCATGGCATGAACTTTTGCATTAATTGCACCAGTTCATCTTGTTTTGCACCGAGTTTCATGTAGTTACGAAACGATCCCAAATGCACTCAAACACTATGAAACGCACCAAAACATGAATTTAGGGTCCAATGGGGTGGATCGAGTGCGTTCGTTTTTAAAAATTACAATGTGACTTCGTGGCACGAACTTTTGCATTAATTGCACCAATTCAGTATGTTTTGCACCAAGTTTCATGCAGTTACGAAACAATCCCAAATTCACCTAAATACGATGAAATGCACCGAAACATTAGTTTAGGGTCCAAAGGGGTGGATTGGGTGCGTTCGTAGCGAAAAATCCCGATGTGATTTCGTAGCACAAACTTTTGCATTAATTTCACCAGTTCACCCCGTCTTGCATCGGGTTTTGTGCAGTTATGAAATGATCCTAAATGCACCCAAACACTATGCAACGCATCAAAACATGAGTTTAGGGTCCAATGGGGTGGATCGAGTGCGTCCGTTGCAAAAAAATTACAACATGGCTTCGTGGCACGAACTTTTGCATTAATTGCACCAGCTCACCTCACTTTGCACTGAGTTTCGTGCAGTTATGAAACGATCCCAAATGCACCCAAACACTATGAAACACACAAAAACATGAGTTTAGAGTCCAATGGGGTGGATCATGTGCGTTCGTTGCAACAAATTCTGACACGACTTTGTGGCACGAAATTTTGTATTAATTGCACCAGTTCAGTTTGTTTTGCACCAAGTTTCATGCAGTAATGAAACTATTCCTAATACACCCAAACACTATGAGACACACCAAAGCATGAGTTTATGGTCCAATGGGGTGGACCAGGTGCGTTCGTTATGAAAAATTACAACGTGACTTCGTGGCACGAACTTTTGCATTAATTGCACCAATTCACCCCGTTTTGCACCGAGTTTCATGCAGTTTCAAAACAATCCCAAATGCACCCAAACACTATGAAATGCACGAAAACATGAGTTTAGGATCCAATGGGGTGGTTCGAGTGCGTTCGTTGCGAAAAAATACAACATTACTTCGTGGCAATAATGTTTTCATTAATTGCACCAGTTCACCCCGTTTTGCAATGAATTTCATGCAGTTACAAAATGATCCCAAATGCACCCAAACACTATGCAACGCACAAAAACATGAATTTAGGGTCCAATGGGATGGATCGAGTGCATTCATGGCGAAAAAAATTACAAAGTGACTTTGTGGCACGAACTTTTGCATTAATTGCACCAGTTCACCTCATTTTGCACCAAGTTTCATGCAGTTACGAAACGATCCCAAATGCACCCAAACACTATGATTGGCACCAAAACATGAGTTTAGGGTCCAATGAGTTGGATCAGGTGCGTTCGTTGCGAAAAATTACAACATGACTATTGACACCGTTTTTTGACACGTGTCAAAGAAGGTGATTTTTTGTGAAGGGAAGGTGGCCGATTTGGAAGAAACCAAAAGATGCACAGGGTTGGAATCAGCCAATGGAGCACGTTCGATGGGCCAGAAGAATATGCTTTGAAGATGCTGATCCGCTAGCTCTGGTATCCGGCCGATGGAGAGTTGCCGATGAAGTCAAGGAAGGGGAAGAGCATCCGGACTCTATGAAAATCTTGATGATTCAGTTGTAATATTTTAAGTAGTTTATCTTTTAAATAGTCTTTTCTTTAGGGTCAAGTAATGTTTGCCGTAATCGGCTAGGACTTGATAGCGCTAGGCTATAAATATGAGTTGTAAGGGACCGGAAAAACTTGATACACATCCAATACAACAAACTTTATAATTCCTTTGTACTTTTTCGGCGACTTCGCCTTTTCTATTCTTTTTTTCGATGAGTTCTTTCAAGTTGATCAAGGACGCCTCACATTCGAGCGACTTGATTTGCTGGTGAGTCTTCGTTTTATCGAATATATTTGAGCTTTAGCTACCGGGCGCATCGCTGCGGCTTCGTTCAAATCTATTCAAAAGTTATCGAGTTCATCTAGGCTTTGACTTGACATCATTTTTTGACATGTTTCAAATAAGGTGATTTTTGTGAAGGGACGGTGGCCGATTTGGAAGAAACCAAAAGATGCACAGGGTTGGAATCGGTCGATGAAGTGCGTCCGATGGGCCAGAAGAATATGCTTTGAAGATGCTGATCTGCTAGCTCTGGTATCCGGCCGATGGAAAGTTGCCGATGAAGTCAAGGAAGGGGAAGAGGATCCGGACTCAACGAAAATCTTGATGATTCGGTTGTAATATTTTAAGTAGTTTATTTTTTAAATAGTCTTTTCTTTAGGGTCAAGTAATGTTTGCCGTAATCGGCTAGGACATGATAGCGCTAGGCTATAAATATGAGTTGTAAGGCACCGGAAAAACTTGATACACATCCAATACAACAAACTTTACAATTCCTTTGCACTTTTCGGCGACTTCGCCTTTTCTCTTCTTTTTTTTCGACGTGTTCTTTCAAGTTGATCAAGGACACCTCACATTCGAGTGACTTGATTTGCTGGTGAGTCTTCGTTTTACCAAATATATTTGAGCTTTAGCTACCGGGTGCATCGCTGTGGCTTCGTTCAAATCTATTCAAAAGTTATCGAGTTCATCTAGGCTTTGACTTCCGGGCGCATCGCTGTTGTCTCGTCTAGATTTATTCACCAATTATCGATATCGGCTAGATTTGTAGGTTTTCCTATGCTTTTTGGCCATTATCACATCTAAAAACATACTAGATTGGCTTTAGGTTTTGGAGTGACACTTTTGTTATCTCAAGAGCCGTTTTAGATATGTTTTTAGCTTTGCATCATCTAAGTCACACATTCATAGCTTAGATCTTGTCATACACATACGATCGGCTGTCCAAAAGCCGATTTTGTCGTCTAGTGTATCGGCTGATCCTACCGATGCGCTCCTTTACTGCGCGCTTGCATTTAATATCTTTTTGTCGTCTATAGTATCGGCAAAGCTTGCCGATACGCCAATCTGAGAGATATTCGGAATCCCAGCCGATACGCTCTCGAATTCGGTTTTGTTTTCTCCCTTGTCAATTTCAGGTCAAATTTACTGGCACGCTTGGTTGACTTTTCGTGACTCGGTGAACACTTGCCCTCGGATTCCAGTGTGTTGATTTTTGCGTCAACACATCTTAATAAACTTTTTAGTTCCTGCTTGTATTTGGGATCCAAGTTGGCGCTAATAAACGTCGGCCTCGGTCTATCACCATCTCCGATGTCAATTTCCTCTAGTTAATCAGCCAACGTAAACCCATGCCCCAACTTCCCTTCTTCCTCTAGGAACTCATCCATCAGGAACTTTCTGAAGAACCGACTACTTGGATCAGTGTGGAACTGTTACTGGCCGATTCACCATTGGCCTTAGCCTTGACACGCCTTTCTTGTGATTTGACTCCTTTCTTGTTCAGAGTCTGTTCTTGCTCTTCTTCAATGATCTCCAGCTGGCGTAACCTCTGAACACGTCGCTTTTGAGACCTGGTCAAACCTCCTGGGCACCATTGTGATTGATCCGTGCAATCAGGCTCACGTTCTGGATCTCTCCGCATCGGCTGATCATCTTGTACTCTGTCATCGGCCACGTATTCTAGCCGATCGTGTACAGGCACTCTTCTGCCAGCAGGATCACGTAGCATTGTCCTGCCCCCAGTCGATCATGCACCGATACCCTTTTTCCTAGCCGATCATGCACAGGAGTGCGCTCACGCCGATAGGGCTCATGACGCGACCTTTCTTATGATCGGCTGCCTTGACCATTGCATTCGGGACAATCATATGCCAATGGCAATGTCAACCCTTCTTCCCAATAGTAGACAAAGAAAGGACACCTCCAATGATCTTGCTCGCGTCGCTCCTCTTCTTCTCTACGCTGCCGCCTTTCATGATCACGCTGAAACTTGTTCAATAGCATTTGAGACGTTACACGTCTACATGGTGCCGATGAACGTTCAGCATCCCTCATCGGACCCTTTCCTTTGACCTCATCGGCCGCTATCTGCACTTTAGGATCAACAGCTCTAGATTTCTTGGCCGATGTTGACGTCAGAATCTTAGCTTGAGAAGAACCTTCATCTCTGGCCACATCAACCATGTTCGTGGTGAAAGGATGTCCGTCGATCTTCATCGTCTTCTTGGGAGCCACAAACTTCAATCTCCCTTGTTTGAAAGCCATCTAAATCTGCTATCGGAAGACCTTGCACTCATTTGTATCATGCGATGTGGTGTTGTGCCACTTGCAGTACTTTATATTCTTGAGCTCATCCTCCAATGGAATCTTGTGATATGGCTTCAACTTGATCAATCCTTCCGACAATAACAAGTCAAAGATCTTGTTGGCTTTGGTGATGTCAAACCCATACGACTCAGGCTCTTTCTTTCCAAATAGACAAGTCACCGGCTTCTTGCTGTTCTGTATCCACTCAGCCGATTCGACCATTTCTTGCTCCTCTTCGGACTCATCATTAGTAGAATATTCCACATAGTTGATCTTCTTATGAAAAGGCTTCTTGGACTCGTAGGATCGAGTCTCTCCTATCATCCGACTTGCAATCTGGCTAATACTTTCAAACTCTTGTGATGTATATTTATCTTTAATGTGCAGCAAGAGTCCATTAAATGCTGCATCGGCCAACTGCTGATCGGATAGAACCAAACTATAACATCGGTTCTTGACATCTCTGAATCTCTGGATAAAAGCAGCAACCGATTCATCGTTTCTTTGTCTCAAGCCGGTCAAATTGGTCAACTTTAACACAGTAATCCTAGAGAAAAAGAACTGATGAAATTGTCTCTCTAGATCGGCCCAATATAATATGGAGTTTGCTAGCAAAGTGGTGAACCAAGCAAAGGCCGATCCAGACAAAGACAAGGAGAACAAATAGACTCTGATTGCATCCTGGTTGCCCGCTTCTCCCAACTGTAGAAGGAACCTATTAACATGTTCCATCATAGAAACTTCTCCCTGCCCTAAGAACTTCGTGAAGTCAGGCATCTTGTACTTGTGTGGGAGAGGAATCTGATCATAAGCCGGAGGATAGGGAGTCTTGTACATAATAGATTGTTGTTTTGGCCTCAACCCAAACTGCTTCCTCATCACTTCAGCTATCTTTGTGCCCCAATCAACTTGCGGCTCAACTATTGGCATTTGTTGAGGGGAAACCGTGTTCGCTGCATTGGTCATCATCGCAAGTTGCTGAGTTACATGACTCATCGGCTGTCCAGCCGATTGCATCTGATGGGCTTGCTGAGCTATCCGATTAGGTGTCTGCTGAGTCATCGTCGGCTGTGTAGCTGATGGGTTAGCCAATTGTTGACCAACAATATCCATGTACTGCACATTGACATACCGTATCTGTCCAGTTGCTTGATTGTGGAATATTATGAGATGCCTGTCTTGGATAGATCTATTGTGGAACATCGTTTGCCTATAAAACTGGGATATCGGCCATATCAACAAGGAGGGAGGCGATGTAATCATAAGATTTTGCCAGATATAAAGGCCGAGATTACACAGTTAATTGAAGCTAATTTTATTCGGCAGTGTCGTTATGCCGAATGGATTTCTAATGTGGTTCCTGTTTACAAGAAGAATGGCAAACTACGAGTGTGCATTGATTTCAAGGATCTCAACAAAGCTACACTGATGGATGGTTGCCCTATGCCAATAGCTGATATGTTGGTAGATGATGCTGCTGGGCACAAAGTGATCAATTTTATGGATGGCAATGCTGGATACAATCAGATTTTTATGGCAGAAGAAGACATCCACAAGACTGCGTTCAGATGTCCAGGACATCTCGGTTTATTCGAGTGGGTAGTCATAACCTTCGGATTAAAAAATGCCGGTGCTACGTACCAGAGAGCCATGAATTATATCTTTCATGAACTCATTGGCAAAATTGTGGAGATATACATTGATGACGTGGTTGTGAAGTCAAAGGGGCAACAAGAACATTTGGCCGATCTACGTAGAGCTCTGGAATGCACCAGAAGACATGGTTTGAAGATGAATCCAAACAAGTGTGCTTTTGGTGTATCAGCTGGCCAATTCTTAGGTTTTATGGTACATGAACGAGGAATTGAAATTAGTCAGAAGACTATATCAGCTATCGACAAAGTTGAAGCCCCTACAACGAAGGTTGAACTTCAGTCATTGATCGGCAAGATTAATTTTATTCGAAGATTTATATCTAATCTGTCGGGAAAAATTCAGCCGTTCAGTTCTTTACTGAAGTTGAAGGCCGATCAGGAATTTGTATGGAGAGAGGAACATCAGAAGGCATTAGATGAAATCAAACATTATCTGGTAAATCCTCCGTTGTTGGTTCCTCCCCAAAAGCATAGGCCGTTTAAATTGTATTTATCGGCTGATGAGCTTGCTATCGGATCGGCCCTTATTCAAGAATTTGAAGGAAAAGAAAGAGCTATTTATTTTGTGAGCAGAAGGTTGCTGGATGCTGAAACTAGGTATTCTCCTGTCGAGAGATTGTGTCTTTGCTTATACTTCTACTGTACCAAGCTTAGACATTATTTATTATCGGCTGAATGTGTTGTTGTGAGCAAAGATGACGTTATTAGATATATGCTCTCATTGCTGATTTTAAAAGGGAGAATAGGGAAATGGATTTTGGCATTGCCAGAATTTGATTTGAGATATGAATCGGCTAAAGAAGTTAAGGGTCAAGCCGTAGCCGATTTTATTGTGCAATATTGTGGACCAGAGCTAAACATGGTAGATCTTGTTCCTTGGACTTTATTCTTTGATGGATCTTCATGTGGGAATGGTTCTGGAATTGGTGTGGTGCTGATTTCCCCTCGGGGGGCAAATTTTGAGTTCTCATTTCCGATTGAAGCCTCTGCAACCAATAATCAAGCTGAGTATCGTGCTATTCTCAAGGGAATTCAATTACTTCGAGAGATCAAAGCCGATCCTGTTGAGATTCTTGGAGATTCTATGCTGGTGATTAATCAGTTGGTTGGGAAGTATGAATGCAAAGATGATATTTTACAATTATATCATGAAGAATGTCTCTGGCTGAAGGCTCTTATAAATGTTGAGGCAAATAAAGCCAGAGTTGGCCGATGGTATGATAAAAAAGTAAAAGCCAAGACCTTGGAGCAAGGGGAATTGGTTTGGAAGTTGATACTGCCGATAGAAACAAAGAGTTCAAAATTCGACAAATGGTCGCCAACGTGGGAAGGACCATTCAGAGTAAACAGATGCGTTCCTGGCAATGCTTATATTTTAGAGACACTCGAAGGGGAAGAGTATTCTAGAGCTCTTAACGGAAAATATTTGAAGAAGTATTACCCTAGCGTTTGGGTGGATGGATAGCCGATTAATTGAATTATCGGTTGAATTGTTATGGCCGACACAATATGTGTCGCCCTTAGTGCAAAAAATCTACACAATCCAGATTGTTCAAATTCGGGTCAGAGCTGGTTTTTTGCCACATCAATTGGGAAATTGCAATGGAAATTGGCAAGAAAAAGGAGATACTTCATTAATAGTACTGTTTACAGAGGGGCCGATCTGAGGATCTGGCCGATACAGCAAAATATTATTTCTAGAAAGATGCTACTCCTAGAAATCTAATCATCGGCAAAGACGTTGCCGATGACCGCCTCTATGTTGACATTTTCGGAGATGGCGGCGGCTGCCATCTCCATGTCGTCGGCGAGCTCCTCGAAGGCCCACCAGTTTTCGCTGTCCATAGGGAAGTGGAACAGTTCGACCTGCAGGAGATTGTGACCGGTCTCGAACTGGGCCGTAGCAAGGGCTACAGCGGCGCCACAGCGAACCCGATGTCCGGTGACCTCCCGGATGCGGTTGGGGATGACCTGCAGACGAGCGGCGACTGTGTCCCCGCGTGCATTCACCGACACGGTGGCGGTGGCTGCTGCAGCGTGGAGGGTTTAACCTGCGACTCCAGGACTGAAGCAAGATGCCAGAAAAAGAGTCAGAAAAACAGGAGAGAGCAATGCTTCGGAAGAGGCTACTTACAAGCAACCCTGGAGTCGGCGGCGGTGAGCTGGGCCTGGAGGATTGCTCGATCGGATTGCGCCGCCTCCAGTTCGGCGGCAAGGAACTGAGACCAGATGGTCTCTTGGGAGTAATTCTACCGAGCTTAATCTTTCTCGCGAAGGAGCTGGTGAATGTACTCCTTGGTTCTCTCAGGAACTCCAGGGAAAGGGGGTCCCTCCGAGTTGGAGCAACCAGAAGAAGCATTGTCACTTTACAGAAGAGAGCCAGAAAAGTTAGAGATCAAAGTTGAACAAAGCATGGCAATTCGAAGACGGAAGAAAGAAGGGATTACTCCACACGGCGATGGATCGCCGGCAGGGCATTGGAAGGACCCTCATCGGGGCGCTTGGAGCCCGCCATTGCTACAGGAAGACCTAGGGTTTTTGCTGGAGTAAGAAGAAAGGAGGCTCTGTAGCTAATGGAGACTTGTTGCCGATACAAGGACGGAAGCTAATATTTATGGCCCAGTCTGGGTAAGTGAAAAGACGAAAGGTGAATCAACGCGTTGGGTTTGTGCGGGCGGAAGGTGAAAGGCAAGGGGCAAAGAAGAGTTTTACGCGATCGTATGGGGTAAGCCGTATGCACGGGGTACGAGGAATGGCTTTAAATGCTGGTTGGAGTAGTTTCGGAACAAAATAAATTATTCCGAAACTGGGGGCATGTGTTGACACCATTTTTTGACACGTGTCAAAGAAGGTGATTTTTGTGAAGGGAAGGTGGCCAATTTCGAAGAAACCAAAAGATGCACAGGGTTAGAATCGGCCGATGGAGTGCGTCCGATGGGCCAGCAGAATATGCTTTGAAGATGCGGATCCGCTAGCTCTGGTATCCGGCCGATGGAGAGTTGCCGATGAAGTCAAGGAAGGGGAAGAGGATTCAGACTCTACGAAAATCTTGATGATTCAGTTGTAATATTTTAAGTAGTTTATCTTTTAAATAGTCTTTTCTTTAGTGTCAAGTAATGTTTGCCGTAATCGGCTAGGACTTGATAGCGCTAGGCTATAAATATAAGTTGTAAGGGACCGGAAAAACTTGATACACATCCAATACAACAAACTTTATAATTCCTTTGCACTTTTTCGGCAACTTCGCCTTTTCTCTTCTTTTTTTCGACGAGTTCTTTCAAGTTGATCAAGGACGCCTCACATTCGAGCGACTAGATTTGCTGGTGAGTCTTTGTTTTACCGAATATATTTAAGCTTTAGCTACCGGGCGCATCGCTGTGGCTTCGTTCAAATCTATTCAAAAGTTATCGAGTTCATCTAGGCTTTGACTTCCAGGCGCATCGCTGTCATCTCGTCTAGATTTATTCACCAATTATCGATATCGGCTAGATTTGTAGGTTTTTCTATGCTTTTTGGCCATTATCACATCTAAAAACATACTAGATCGGCTTTAGATTTTGGAGTGACACTTTTTTTATCTCAAGAGCCGTTTTAGATCTATTTTTAGTTCTGTATCATCTAAGTTACACATTCGTAGCTTAGATCTTGTCATACACACACGATCGGCTGTCCAAAAGCTGGTTTCGTCGTCTAGTGTATTGGCTGATCCTGCCGATGCGCTCCTTTACTACGCGCTTGCATTTAATATCTTTTTGTCGTCTATAGTATTGGCAAAGCTTGCCGATACACCCATCTGAGAGATATTTGGAATCCCAGCCGATACGCTCTCGAATTTGACTTTGTTTTCTCCCTTGTCAATTTCAGATCAAATTGACTGGCACGCTTGGTTGACTTTCCGTGACTCGGCGAACACTTGCCCTCGGATTCCAGTGTGTTGATTTTTGCGTCAACACATCTTTTGGCACGCCCGGTGGGACACGAAAGCTTCAACATGGTGGAACTCACAGATAAATCTGCAATTAGTGAAGAAAACTATATTCCTGTTCCTGAAGATAAGCTCAAAGAAGAACAAAAGAAGGAATATGAAGAGCTGGTGGAGAAATTCAAACATGAATGCCTCAAGTCGTACAGCGTCAACAGATCTGGTGAGGTGATCAAGAAATTTAATCTTCCATCTTTCCAGCCATTGACAGAGGCTCAACGTGAAAGCAAGATGATAGACGCAGTTGGCCAGGCTGTGGCACAAGCTTTCATCAAGAGTGCAACAGTCATGGGCAACACGGTGCACAATGCAGTGGTCAAGACTTTTGCGGAAGGCACGTTACCAGGGTGCATGGGTCCTTGCTATATACAACTAGATCAGATGCAATATACTCCCTTGGAGGTGTCTATGGCAGCAGCCCTGTCGGCTCAAAATAGCCAGGCAGGAACAAGCAACAGTCAAACTCCACCCCAGATGACTACTACAACATCGGCGGGTATAGCAGATCCTATCTACTCAACCACGCCGCCGATTGCTATAACTGTGCAAGGTGGATCTGCGTCCGTATTTCCTAAAGGATGGGATCCTACTACTGGGTATGGTATGCATACAGATTTCTTTTCTACGCCACCCAAGATGCAATTTAATGCATCGGCTTCTCAGCCGATAGCCTCTCAGCCTGATCCATCGGCCGTTCAGCCGATGGGTTCACAGCAGGATGCATTGGCAACACAGCCGAATGCACAAGGCGCATGGAGTCCACAACAGATGGCACAAGCTAATGCATCGGCGCCACCGCCGATGACCCCACAGCAGCGTCTTGCTATCCTACTCCAACCCCAGTCTCCTTCAGAAGTGTTATTGTCGCAATCTCCGCATCAAAAGGGAATCAACTGGGTATTCCACAATCAAGCAACTGGACAGATACGGTATGTCAATATGTCGTACATGGATATTACTGGTCAACAATCGGCTAACCCATCAGCTACATAGCCGACGATGACTCAGCAGACACCTAATCGGATAGCTCAGCAAGCCCAACAGATGCAATCGGCTGGACAGCCGATGAGTCATGTAACTCAGCAACTTGCGATGATGACCAATGCAGCAAACACAGTTTTCCCTCAACAAATGCCAATAGTTGAGCCGCAAGTTGATTGGAGCACAAAGATAGCTGAAGTTTGAGGCCAAAACAACAATCCATTATGTACAAGACTCCCTATCCTCCGGCTTATGATCAGATTCCTCTCCCACACATGTGGCAGAACCACCTGAATTATCCCGGCTCAAGTGCGCAGGCCATCACCATAAAGGCAACACCGGCTCAAATGCACTTCAAACGGAACAATCCTTGGTCTGTCGGGTAACATCCCGATACAACCACCGGTTCTCGGATCGAACAAACATACCCTGCATGAAGCCGAGTCCAGAGATATTACAACCACCATTTTACAACACACACATAGTAATGATTACAAACCAGTTCAAACCATTATTACAAAACCAACTTAAGTAAAATAGTTATACAAGCCACTTAAGTTCAGAGTTTAGATAGCGAAAGATAAAATACGACGGCTACAACACGTCGCAAAAGGATATCAGGCTAGCCCAAGCATGGTATCACTTGTCATAGTCATTGCCGGTCGAAGACGTATCCCACTCTACGGACCAGCCAAGAGGCAACGACCAAGGATAGGTCAAGCTAGCGATTTGCTCCACAAAACTCATACCTTAAAAAGGGTTTCAACAGCAAGGCTGAGTATTCTAATACTCAGCAAGACTTAACCATCAACGGGTATAAGTAGCCCACTTTAGCTAGACTATGCAAGGTTCTGTGAGGCTCTGGTTTTTCTTTTGCTGAAAAGCAATAAAGAGTAGGTCCTTACTTTCAAGTTTTAGCTTTCAAGATTCTAGTTCATTAACCATTCTATGTTAGCAACTACTATCCAATCATGGTAGAAAACTAAGCAAACATCAAGATTGATAAATAATATTGTTGCTCTTATTACTCTGTGTGGCAAAGGGATCAAGCAGTCCCAAACTGTGAGAAGCAGACGATTCGAATCGAATTTCTTAACCTGGCCAGGCAAACCTAACACACACGTCTGGAACACCGTCGGGTCATTCCCAAACAACCGTTAACCTTTCTTTCCGGCTTGTGGATAGGGTCACTCTCCCCGACTACAGGGCTCCAAGGCCGAACCTTGTCCCTCGAAGTCGTATTGTTGCGCAACATAAAAATAAAACCTATCCCTAAGAGAGAGTGAAAGGTATATCCACTCCCCGGTCCAATCGGCTACTAGGCTTGCCGCGTACCATATTTACGGCATGTGGCTAGTACTTTCAAAAACTTAACCACCGCTACCACACACCGCGACCTTAGCAAGTTCATCAACATAGACGGGGTCTCACATAAGGTCATGATATCGAACACAACCCCGTCTGTCGTCCTTATATTGATAACAGAAAGGTAAACAACCAATTCCTATAAAACTTGCGAGTGACAGGCAATCACTCGACTTTTACCGGTCCTATAAGCTTAGCAAGTAGTCGAACTCAAGTCTAGTGTTCAGTACAAAAGTTCCTAGGATCATGCATCTAGGGTTTCAATTCAAATCCTAAGAACTGTAAATGCATAAGCAAATAATAACAGTAAATGATAATAATTTGGAATATAGGTTATGTCCGGGGCTTGCCTTCTCGATAGTCACTAACTATTTCAGCCCTAGGCTCTTTCCGAACTTTGGTCCGGGGCTTCAGTTAGTACGGTGGTGTTCGCTTGAGCTTCGAGATCACCTCCTTTGGAATCCGGGATCAGCTCGTACGTCCCGTCCGACAAAGCAGTCGTATCTATATGTAATGCAAGAACAGTATTATAAACACACATGGGCAATCGTTTATAGAGTAGTTAATTAACACTTCTAACTACCCAAGGCATCATGATCAACAGCACAAGAAAGCTATACTAACTTCATAAAGTAAGTGGTGGTTGATTCCTATAGCAATTAAATCAAGGTTTGCTAATAAATTAACAACTCAGAGCACAAACAGAAATAAATTTAGAAAAAATTACCCTAAACATAATATTAACAGAGTAAGCTACCCAGTAAAATTCATGCCAAAACATGTAGCCATTTAATCACAACAATTCAATCACTCAGATCACACATAGAACAAGTTTGAATTACACAGGTTAAAATTAAGCAAAAAAGAAGCTCAAAATTTAACAGAGGACCTACACAGGGATGTGTTAGCTACTGTGAATTTTTCATGATTTTATCTACACAGAATTAATTGTGACAAAATAAACAAAACAGACATCAGATTATAAAGATTCATTTTTAGATCCTGTTCTAGACATTAACTTGGTCTCAAACTTTATTTACAAGCTCAAATATTCATAAAGATCACTCAGAAATATTTTCATGATTTATCATTAGAATAACTATTTATGATAAATAAAGTCTACTAAACAAGGATTAAATCACAGAAATAGCTACACATGACAACTGATCACGAAATTTTTATAGCAATACTAGTGTCACATGAGTAAATCACCATAAAAATTTCATTACAAGACATGGCTTCAATCATCAGTTAAGAAAAAGATAAAACATCTAGTCTTTAATTACCTAGTGACACAAATCAATTTATACAGCAAAAACTTGCAACAAACACACAGCTTATTATGATTCTAATGCATAGAGATTTGCACAAGGATTCCAAAACATCAAGATTTGCTATTTTACGAATTTCCTATGAATTTCTACTGAATTTCAAAGTTCACTGCAAGAAATTACAAAGAAGTCCTTAGAGCACTATTCAACTGAGTCACGGCCTACTCAAATAACCCCCTGGGCTTTCTGGAATTTCAAACCCGAGGTCCTCGGCCGGGTCAGAGAAGGGGCGCGGGGTTTGACCGGCCGAATCCCGGCGAGGGGCTCACCGGCGGCGAGGGTGGAGGGGTGTGGGAGCTTCACGGGTTCAAGGCGCACCACAGGGTGGTCTTGGGTGCGGGGAGAGGCTCGGAGGCGGCGGCTCGACGGAGCAGGCGGGTCGGCGGCGGAGTTCAACGGCGGCTAGGGTTCTCCGGAGAGGGTTGGGCGAGGGGAGGTGGTCGAGGAGCTGCGCGGGGTCACGGCGGAGCTCGCTAGGGTGTCAGCGCGGGCGGAGGATGGCTGCAGTGGCGGGTTGACGGCGGCGTGGAGCTCGCCGGCATTCGGGGTGGAGCGGCGGCAGCGTTCTGGGGCGTGGAATTGTGGAGCATGCGAAAGGGTGAGTAGAATAGAGTGCTGGGGTTCTTGTAGTGCCCGTGCGCGCGCTAGGGGAGGGCGGCGGCCTCTGTAGTGAGCTTGCCACCGCGGCGGCGAGGTGGCGGCCGCGCGGGCGGCTCTGCACTCGGCGGGGGCGCGTGGCACGGTAGGGGGGGCTCCAGCGCGAGGCAAAGGGCGGTGGAGGAGGAGCAGCGCGACGCGTGGGCGCCAGCACGAAGCAAAGGGGGCCGGGCTGGCTCTCCACGGCGGCGGCGACGGCGCTCTGCACAGCGGCGGCGGGGAAAACAGAGGAAGGAGCTGGAGGAAGGGGAAAAGGATTATTTTGTAATTTCTGAAAATTCCAGGGACCAAACTGTAAAGCAAGGATAACTTTTAAAATGTGGCTCAAATGAAAAAGTGCCCAACATGAAAGTTGTTCAACTTTTCAAGATCTACAACTTTGATGTTGTGCAAAAATTTATTTGATCAAAGATTCAAGAGCTAAATTTGAAAACATAAGAGGGATTTTGAATTCTAGGAATTTTGTCAAATTCAATGCAATTTCACTTCAATTTTAGGCTGAATTGAAAAGATTCCTGCCATGTAATGATTACACTACATTTTACAAAAACACCCTCCATAAAAGCTATAATCACACATTCAATTCAAATTAAACTATAGAAAGACCCTTGCATAAAATCAATATTACACATATAACCTTTTATAATTACAAAAAGGTCCTTTTTCAAGCAAAACAAGCACATGATGTATAAAAGGTATGCAACACTAATGTGCAGACACCTAGGGTGTCACAGCCTTCCCCCCTAAAAGGAATCTCGCCCCGAGATTACAGGAAGAAAAGGAATGGAACATATTGGATACCTGAAGTGGTCCTAAGAAAGTCAGGAAAGTTTATTTGGAGAAAATTTTTAGTCTCCCAAGTAGCTTCTTCCTCGGTATGATGATTCTATTGGATCTTGTACATTTTAACCTTTTCCCTTCTAGTACTTCTTTCTTTGGTGTCAAAAATCTTGATTGGATACTCCGCATAAGATAGATCGGATTCAATCTCGATATCTTGTGGTTCAAGGATCTTAGTAGGTACTTTGATGCACTTCCGGAGTTGTGATACATGGAATACATCATGAATGGCGGCCAACTGAGAAGGAAGATGAAGTCGGTAGGCAACGGGTCCACAAGTTTCGATAATTTCAAAAGGTCCGATGTATCGGGGTGCTAATTTTCCTTTGATACCGAAGCGTTGAACACCTCTAGTAGGAGACACTCGCAAATATACGAAATCCCCTACCTTGAATTGTAAAGGATCTCTTCTTTTGTCTGCATAACTTTTCTGTCTTGATTGGGCTGCCTTAAGATTAGTCTGGACAACCTTGACTTTCTCCTCTGCCTCAGAGACTAAATCTGGCCCAAAGATTTTGCGTTCTCCAGCTTGTGACCAACTCAAAGGAGTTCGACACCTTCGACCGTATAACACTTCAAATGGTGCCATTTGCAAGCTAGATTGATAACTGTTATTATATGAGAATTCTGCCAGTGATAGGCACTTATCCCAGTTCTTGCCATATTGAATAGCACATGCCCTCAACATGTCTTCAAGGATTTGATTGATTCGTTCAGTTTGCCCATCTATTTGTGGATGATAAGCTGAACTGCGAATCAATTTTGCTCCCAGAAACGTGCAATAAACTGAGCCCCATGATCAGAAATGATCGTCTTTGGAACTCCATGCAAACGGACAATTTGATCGAGATAAATCTCTGCATACCTCTTGGCAGAATAAGTTGTATGCACTAGAATAAAATGAGCTGTCTTGGTGAGTCTATCAATAATTACCCAAATAGAATCATGCTTCTAAGAAGTGTTGGGCAAACCGACAATAAAATCCATACTGATGTCCTCCCATTTCCAGGATGGAATGGGTAAAGGTTGGAGAGTACCAGCTACTTTCAAGTGACTAGCCTTAACTCTTTGACAGACATCACACTCAGCAACATATCTGGCGATCTCTCTTTTCATTCGAGTCCACCAGAAATCTTGTTTAAGATCTTGATACATCTTGGTACTACCGGGATGAATCGAAAACTTCGATAGATGTGCTTCATCAAGGATTTGTTTTCTAAGCTGATGATTCTTGGGTACAACAAGTCGAGATTCAAACCATAAAACTCCTCTATGATCGACTCGGAAATATTTGTATTTTGCTTCACCTTGGGATAACTTTTCCTTGATGATTTTGATACCCTCATCATGTAATTGTGCCATGATGATGCTATCATGAAGTGTAGGCTCAATAGATATATGGTTCAAACTTCCTTGAGGTACCATTTCTAGGTTTAACTTCATCATTTCCTAGCATAGAGTTTCATTGAATGGCTCCACAGATAGACAATGGCATTGTGACTTGCGGCTGAGTGCATCCGCAACCACATTAGCCTTTCCTGGATGATAGTGCACTTCTAGATCATAATCCTTTATCAACTCTAGCCAGCGTCTCTGTCTCATGTTGAGATCAGTTTGGGTGAAGATATATTTGAGGCTCTTATGGTCAGTGTAAATATTACAATGGGTTCCCATAAGATGATGTCTCCAAAGCTTGAGAGCGTGTATGACAGCTGCTAACTCTAGATCATGTGTTGGATAATTCTTCTCATGATTCCGGAGAGCTCTTGATGCATAAGCGATAACTCGATTGTCTTGCATAAGCACAAAACCAAGTCCCGTACCCGAAGCATCACAATAGACATCAAAAGGTTTGGTACTATCCGGTGTAGCCAACACTAGAGCAGTAGTTAATCGTGCTTTGAGAGTTTGGAAGGCTTCTTCACATTTGTCATTCCAAACAAACTTCACTCCCTTCTTTAATAACTCCGTCATAGGCTTGGCTATTCTGGAGAAATCAGGAATGAATCGACGATAGTATCCAGCTAAACCAAGAAAATTGCGAATTTGATGAACTGAAGTAGGAGATTCCCAATCCATCACTTCTTGTACTTTAGTTAGATCAACGGATATACCATCACTGGAGATAGTGTGGCCTAAGAATTTCACACTGTCCAACCAAAATTCACACTTGGAGAATTTGGCATAAAGATGATGATCTCATAATCATTGAAGAACGATACGCAAATGCTCAGCATGATCTTCTTCATTCTTGGAGTAGATCAAAATATCGTCAATGAATACCACGACGAATTTATCCAGCTCTGGCATGAAGACTGAATTCATCAAGTACATAAAATATGCTGGGGCGTTGGTAAGACCAAAAGACATAACCAGATATTCATAAAGTCCATATCTGGTCGAGAAAGCAGTCTTTGGAATATCACAAGGCTTGATTTTTATTTGATGGTAGCCAGAACGAAGATCAATCTTAGAGTAAACCTTGGCTCCAGCTAACTGATCAAATAAGATATCAATGCGAGGAAGAGGATACTTGTTTTTAATAGTGACCGCATTGAGTGGACGATAATCAACACATAGCCTCAAACTGTTATCCTTCTTCTTCACAAACAGGGCTGGACATCCCCAGGGTGAAGAACTTGGACGAATAAAACCCTTGTCAAGAAGGTCTTGGAGTTGGATTTTCAATTCTGCTAACTCATTTGGAGGCATTCGGTATGACCTCTTAAAAATAGGGGCGGTACCGGGTTGAAGCTCAATAACAAACTCGATATCTCTATCAGGGGGCATTCCAGGCAAATCATCTGGAAATACATCCGCATACTCATACACAACAGGGATATCTTCAAGTTTAATTTCTTTTGTGGCATAGGCACAAGAGTTGAAGCACTCTCGTTGTGGCAGATAGAGTATGGTGGCGCCTTGATATGGTGAATCTATCTCGATAGCTCGGGAAGAAATATCTAACAGTACTTTATGTTTAGTCATCCAATCCATGCCCAAAATAACATCCATGCCTTCTAAATTTAACAAGATCAAATCTGTCTTGATCAAATTGCTACCCAGCTTAATTGGCACATGCCTAGTGATTTGATTGGAAGCTATCTTCCCACCAGGGGTTACTATCATAAAAGATCCCTTAGTATGACAAAAGTCCAATCCTATTCTTGCTCCAAATTTGGCACTTATAAAACTATGAGTTGCACCAGAATCAAATAATATGACTGCGGGTTTATTGTGGATAGAGAAAGTACCCGTCATGACTGGTGCTCCTTCTGGAAGGTCTGCAAGAGTAGTGAAGTTAACTCGCCCTTGCCGGACTTGCACCATTTGCCTCTTGCCTTTGCCCTTGTTGTTGTTCTGGTTGGAGTGCTGCCCTGGATCAGACCTCTTGGGTCGCGGGCAATTCTTGGCAAAGTGATCAGTACTGCCACAGTTATAGCACCGATTGTTGCCATTCCCACGATTGAACTGTGGGGCATTCAACCTTGGGCCAAACTGCTGCTGTTGCTGCTGCTGAGGCACTAGAGGTCTGAATCCTCCTTGCTGCTGAGGCGGCCTAAAGACAAGCCTGCCCACTGGGGCATTTCTCTGTGGAGGTCTGGGTGGAGTGTTCTGCACCAGACGATACCTCGGTGGCTGAGCACTCGAGGGTCCTGTTGGTGCCTTCCGCTTCTTCTCAGCACGATGGGCAGCAATACAGTCCTCTTGAGTAATGGCCAGGTTGACCAGCTCATTGTAAGTGTTGGGCTGAACCAAGTTCAGACGTTCTTTGAGCTTAGTAGTGAGGCCACGACGAAAACGATCACATTTCTTGGCATCAGTATCAGCATGATGGCCCGCATACTGGCACAGATGATTGAAAGTTAGTGCATATTGTAGAACAGTGCGGGTTCCTTGATTTAGAGCCAAGAACTCATTCAACTTTCTTTCTATCAGTCCCTCAGGAATATGATGTGATCTAAAGGCAGTTCGGAATTCCTCCCAAGAGATGACATGTTCAGCAGGCTGCATCTCACAATAATGATCCCACCATATACGTGCAGGACCACGAAGCTGTTGGGCGGCAAAGTGGGCCTTGTTTGCATCAGCACATGATACCGCTAACAGAGCAAACTTGGAATTGATTGTACGGAGCCAAGCATCAGCATCCAATGGGTCATCAGCTCGGCTAAAAAGTGGAGGTTGGGTACCAAGGAACTCCTGGTAACCCGCGTGTTGAGCATCCCATCCTCCATGCTGTTGGCGTGGCTGATTTTGTTGCCCTTGGACCAACTGGCGAAGCAGCTCAGTCTACATGGCCATTAATTCGGCCAGATTCGACGGTGGTGGCGGTGGCTGCTGAGATCCACTGCCACTCTCACGGCTGAAGCCTTCAAGCGTTCCACGAGTTTGACCAACCATCTGTAATTATGGAAGACATCCATTAGATACATTTCTCTTACTCCCAAAATTAATGGTAAAGGCAATGATCAAACATTGGATATCCAAAATAAAATCAGCAGAATTTAACTAAATGCGGTGTAGCATAATATGCACAACACATATTTGTGCAACCCATAAAACTCAGAATTGGTCAGTTGTTAGATGGCTTCATGCTCCATCGTATTGATACTTAACGCTGAGATAAAAAGGGGTAAAGAAGATAATCTAGCAATTCACTCTTCACCGTTCTGTGCTAAGCTACTAATCAACAGAGATTATAGAAGTGATTGGACTAAAATATAGTCTCACAGATTTCATAGGTTAAAATTTGATGAGCACACATGCCACAAAAACTTGCAACATCTTTAGTATTCATCAAACGGCCTAGAAACGCACAAATGAAGAGATTGGCAAATAGGAAGATCATGATTTTCAAACTGGTAGTCGCTACTTATATTACATCCAAAGTAGCCTTTTTCATACAACCTAGCATCTTACACCCTTACCACATATAATACAACAAGTGGTACTCCTCCCTATGGCTATTTTACAACATCATCTTCCCTATGTACATATGCTACAACAAGAGAAAACACCAACTATCTAGGACAAGTCTAAGGCGCCTAGAAGTCGTCGAGGTTGCCCACAGAAGAGGCACTGCCGGAAGAAGAGTCGTCCGGCTGAGGGTTAGGCTCAGCACGTGCGTGCTTAGAATCTAAATCAGAAACTCCCTCAACCTCCTCGGGGTCCTCAACTGCTGCTGCAGGCTCGGCTGGAACATCTAGTTGCTCCTGTAGCATACCAATATGGGCTAAAGCATCAGCCCAATCTGCTTGAAGCTCATTCACCTGCCCCTGAAGAAAACCAATCGATGTATCACGCTGCACTATCTCAGCACCATGCTCCAAAGCCTGATGCTCAAACTGTGCAATAGCCTGATCCCTCCCAGCAACGGCATCCTGAAGTCCTTGAATATGAATATCCCTCAAACGAAGACCTCGCTGGAAACTCTTAGCCAAGTCTATCACCTGGTCCATGTGTCGCTGCTGAAGTATCTGGTAGTGGGACTGAGCATTCATATATCTGGTCACAGCATGAATAGTCTCATCCGCTACATCTCCAACTAAGTGCCCGAAGTGTGTGATCCTGAACTGCCACTCTGCATCGCCAGCACTGACTGCTGGAAACAAACCAATAGGATGCGCAGCTACCTCCTCGGGATGGTGCTCACAAAAAGTAGTAATTGCTTTGAGAGCTGCTGTCTCAAAAGCATCAACAAGACGGTACCCAATCACCTCAATCTCAATCGGTGGCCACTCCAAGGTAGGGTGCTGAGGAATGGTCATTGTAACTCTATTCTTCTGAATTCCATCCTCAGAAAACTGGCGTCCCGTGTACTGGGGTGGATCTGGGTAGTGGAAGATACGAAGTGAATCCCAAAGAATCCTCGGAAAACCCTCCCAGTACAGACAATCGGTATGAGCATTTCCCTCCTCATCCCAAAAGATATGTGGACAAGCCGCCATCTGAGTCAAAAGGACTCAAATGTGAGTAAGACGATTACCTCAAGACTTCTCAAATAAAGCTTTAAGAAGACTGCGGTAAAGGAAATGTGATTCTAATTCAAAAGATGATATAGTTCCAAACTCAGAGAATAATAAACCACAATCGGTACTGGTTCATCATTTGAGATTCTAAGGAATGAAAAGATCCTTAAAACAACAAGATGGGGCTTAAGATGAAGGCATGACTCAAAACCATCTTTTTCATCCAAGAAAGTCTAAGCATTTTAAACAAGCATGCTTCTAAAATCAAAATTTAACTCACTTATGATTTAAGCACACTAACACTTATCTATGAGGATTCATACTAGAAATTCCTTACAAAGTTAAGTAACAACTTCAAAGACTAGGAATCAATTCAAACATCAACCAAAAATGCATGCACGTCCTGACCGTCCTCACAAGATAAACAATTGCCAACTATGGTTGGGCTTACGTGGTTAGCACGGTGGCATAACATAGATACGGCTCTCCCTATATAGCTAGTCGATACATTCTAACCGTTCTTATCTTATCGAACCGCGGTTAGTGTACCTGCAGAAGATTGACAGAACATATATATATATCCAATGAACCTTTCATGCCAGAACTCATGAAAGCGTCCCCAAACATTGCCGCTCACTATAGAAGCGGCAGCCATACAATTTCCGCCTTATGGCCAATGTTAACATACGCTACTCAGTGGCGTATTCACAAGTTCCTTTACTCCCAATATAGTCGATCTAGGTCGGTATATTGGCAGCAGCTCAAGTAGGTCACTGCTTGAGCACAGCGTTCGGTTCGCATCGCCGACGGGAAGGTCAGACTCCCTCAGCTGACTGAGTACACTTTACTTCCAATATAGTCAACTAATCGTTGGTATATTGGGAGCACCTCAAGTAAGCCACTGCTTGAGGGCAGTGTTCGGCTCGCATCACCGACGGGAAGGTCAGACTCCCTCAGCTGACTGAGGATCCTTACCATCTTACCTCAACGTAGGTGCGTCGTTACAGGAATTAAGAGTTGCTTGTGAGTATGGTTTGACAAAAAGTAAAGTGCTGGAAGTCAGATAACATAAACCATACATAAATAGCCACCTAGTAATTCCCGTAAATTCCCTAGGACTTTACGTTCTATGCACAACCCTTAACGAATCCAACGTAGTTTTCCGAAATTCTTTGTTGTTCCAATTTTATACGGAAAACAATTTTTAAGGTTCCAACACCTCTGGTGTACACTTGTAGCTCTGATACCAGCTGTGGCAGAACCACCTAAATTATCCCGGCTCAAGTGCGCAGGCCATCACCATAAAGGCAACACTGGCTCAAACGCACTTCAAATGGAACAATCCTTGGTCTGTCGGGTAATGTCCCGATACAACCACCGGTTCTCGGATCGAACAAACATACCCCGCACGAAGGCGAGTCCAGAGATATTACAACCACCATTTTACAACACAGACATAGTAATGATTACAAACCAGTTCAAACCATTATTACAAAACCAACTTAAGTAAAACAGTTATACAAGCCACTTAAGTTCAGAGTTTAGACAGCGGAAGATAAAACACGACGGCTACAACACGTCGCAAAAGGATACCAGGCTAGCCCAAGGATGGTATCACTCGTCATAGTCATTGCCAGTCGAAGACGTATCCCACTCTACGGACCAGCCAGGAGGCAACGAGCAAGGATAGGTCAAGCTAGCGATTTGCTCCTCAAAACTCATACCTGAAAAAGGGTTTCAACAGCAAGGCTGAGTATTCTAATACTCAGCAAGACTTAACCGTCAACGGGTATAAGTAGCCCACTTTAGCTAGACTATGCAAGGTTCTGTGAGGCTCTGGTTTTCCTTTTGCTGAAAAGCAATAAAGAGTAGGTCCTTACTTTCAAGTTTTAGCTTTCAAGATTCTAGTTGATTAACCATTCTATGTAAGCAACTATTATCCAATCATGGTAGAAAACTAAGCAAACATCAAGATTGATAAATAATATTGTTGCTCTTATTACTCTGTGTGGCAAAGGGATCAAGCAGTCCCAAACTGTGAGAAGCAGACGATTCGAATCGAATTTCTTAAGCTGGCCAGGCAAACCTAACACACACGTCTGGAACACCGTCGGGTCGTTCCCAAACAACCGTTGACCTTTCTTTCCGGCTTGTGGATAGGGTCACTCTCCCCGACTACAGGGCTCCAAGGCCGAACCTTGTCCCTCGAAGTCGTATTGTTGCGCAACATAAAAATAAAACCTATCCCTAAGAGAGAGTGAAAGGTATATCCACTCCCCGATCCAATCGGCTACTAGGCTTGCCACGTACCATATTTACGGCATGTGGCTAGTACTTTCAAAAACTTAACCACCGCTACCACACACCGCGACCTTAGCAAGTTTGTCAACACAGACGGGGTCTCACATAAGGTCATGATATCGAACACAACCCCGTCTGTCGTCCTTATATTGATAACAGAAAGGTAAACAATCAATTCCTATAAAACTCGCGAGTGACAGGCAATCACTCGACTTTTACCGGTCCTATAAGCTTAGCAAGTAGTCGAACTCAAGTCTAGTGTTCAGTACAAAGGTTCCTAGGATCATGCATCTAGGGTTTCAATTCAAATCTTAAGAACTGTAAATGCATAAGCAAATAATAACAGTAAATGATAATAATTTGAAATATAGATTATGTTCAAGGCTTGCCTTCTCGGTAGTCACTAACTATTTCAGCCCTAGGCTCTTCCGAACTTTGGTCTGGGGCTTCAGTTAGTACGGCTGTGTTCGCTTGATCTTCGAGATCACCTCCTTCAGAATCCGGGATCAGCTCGTACGTCCCGTCCGACAAAGCAGTCGTATCTATATGTAATGCAAGAACAGTATTATAAACACACATGGGCAATCGTTTATAGAGTAGTTAATTAACACTTCTAACTACCCAAGGCATCATGATCAACAGCACAAGAAAGCTATACTAACTTCATAAAGTAAGTGGTGGTTGATTCCTATAGCAATTAAATCAAGGTTTGCTAATAAATTAACAACTCAGAGCACAAATAGCAATAAATTTAGAAAAAATTACCCTAAACAGAATATTAACAGAGGAAGCTACCCTGGAAAATTCATGCCAAAACATGTAGCCATTTAATCACAACAATTCAATCATTCAGATCACACCTAGAACAATTTTGAATTACATAGGTTAAAATAAAGCAAAACAGAACTCAAAATTTAATAGCAGACCTACATAGGGATGAGTTAGCTACTGCGAATTTTTCATGATTTTATCTACACAGAATTAATTCTGAGAAAATAAACAAAACAGACATCAAATTAGCAAGATTCATTTTTAGATCCTGTTCTACTCATTATCTGGGGTTCAAACTTTATTTACAAGCTAAAATATTCAAAAATATCACTCAGAAATATTTTCATGATTTATCATTAGAATAAACTATTTATCATAAATAAAGTCTACTAAACAAGGATTAAATCAAAGAAATAGCTACACATGAGAACTGATCACGAAATTTTTATAGCAATACTAGTGTCACATTAGTAAATCTCCATAAAAATTTCATTGCAAGACATGGCTACAATCATCAGTTAAGAAAAAGATAATACATCTAGTCTTTAATTACCTAGTGACACAATTCAATTTATACAGCAAAAACTTGCAACAAACACCCAGCTTATTATGATTCTAGTGCATAGAACTTTGCACAAGGATTCCAAAACATCAAGATTTGCTATTTTACGAATTTCCTACGAATTTCTACTGAATTTCAAAGTTCACTGCTAGAAATTACAAAGAAGTCCTTAGAGCACTATTCAACTAAGTCACGGCCTACTCAAATAACCCCCTGGGCTTTCTGGAATTTCAAACCCGATGTCCTCGGCCGGGTCAGAGAGGAGGCGCGGGGTTTGACCGGCCGAATCCCGGTGTGGGGCTCACCGGCGGCGGGGGTGGAGGGTGTGGGAGCTTCACGGGTTCAAGGCGCACCACAGGGTGGTCTTGGGGTTCGGGGAGAGGCTCGGAGGCGGCGGCTCGACGGAGCAGGCGGGTCGGCGGCGGAGTTCGACGGTGGCTAGGGTTCTCCGGAGAGGGTTGGGTGAGGGGAGGTGGTCGAGGAGCTGCGCGGGGTCACGGCAGAGCTCGCTAGGGTGTAAGCGCGGGCAGAGGATGGCTGCAGTGGCGGGTCGACGGCGGCGTGGAGCTCGCCGGCGTTCGGGGTGGAGCGGCGGCAGTGTTCTGGGGCGTGGAATTGCGGAGCAAGCGAAAGGGCGAGTAGAATAGAGTGCTGGGGTTCTTGTAGTGCCCGTACGCGCGCTAGGGGAGGGCGGCGGCCTCTGCAGTGAGCTTGCCACCGCGGCGGCGAGGTGGCGGCCGCGCGGGCGGCTCTGCGCTCGGCGGGGGCGCGTGGCACGGCAGGGGGGGCTCCAGCGCGAGGCAAAGGGCGGTGGAGGAGGAGCAGCGCGACGCGTGGGCGCCAGCGCGAAGCAAAGGGGGCCGGGCTGGCTCTGCACGGCGCCGGCGGCGGCGCTCTGCACAGTGGCGGCGGGGAAAACAGAGGAAGGAGCTGGAGGAAGGGGAAAAGGATTATTTTGTAATTTCTGAAAATTCCAGGGACCAAAATGTAAAGCAAGGATAACTTTTAAAATAGGGCTCAAATGAAAAAGTGACCAACATGAAAGTTGTTCAACTTTTGAAGATCTACAACTTTGATGTTGTGCAAAAATTTATTTGATCAAAGATTCAAGAGCTAAATTTGAAAACATAAGAGGGATTTTGAATTCTAGGAATTTTGTCAAATTCAATGCAATTTCACTTCAAATTTAGGCTGAATTGAAAAGATTCCTGCCATGTAATGATTACACTACATTTTGTAAAAACACCCTCCATAAAAGCTATAATCACACATTCAATTCAAATTAAACTATAGAAAGACCCTTGCATAAAATCAATATTACACATATAACCTTTTATAATTACAAAAAGGTCCTTTTTCAAGCAAAACAAGCACATGATGTATAAAAGGTATGCAACACTAATGTGCAGACACCTAGGGTGTCACAACACAAGTACAAGATGCCTAACTTCACGAAGTTCTCAGGGCAGGGAGAAGTTTCTACGATGGAACATGTTAATAGGTTCCTTCTACAGTTGGGAGAAGCGGGCAACCAGGATGCAATCAGAGTCCGTTTGTTCTCCTTGTCTTTGTCTGGATCGGCCTTTGCTTGGTTCACCACTTTGCCAGCAAACTCCATATTATATTGGGCCGATCTAGAGAGACAATTTCATCAGTTCTTCTTCTCTGGGATTACTGAGTTAAAGTTGACCGATTTGTCCAGCTTGAGACAAAGAAACGATGAATCGGTTGCTGCTTTTATCCAAAGATTCAGAAATGTCAAGAACCGATGTTACAGTTTGGTTCTGTCCGATCAGCAGTTGGCCGATGCAGCATTTAATGGACTCTTGCCGCACATTAAAGATAAATATGCATCGCAAGAGTTTGAAAGTATTAGCTAGATTGCAAGTCGGATGACAGGAGAGACTCGATCCTATGAGTCCAAGAAGCCTTTTCAGAAGAAGATCAACTATCTGGAATAATCTGCTAATGATGAGTCTGAAGAGGAGCAAGAAACGGTCGCATCGGCTGAGTGGATACAGAACAGCAAGAAGCCGGTGACGTGTCCATTTGGAAAGAAAGAGCCTGAGTCGTATGGGTTTGACATCACCAAAGCCGACAAGATCTTTGACTTGTTATTGTTAGAAGGATTGATCAAGTTGAAGCCATATCACAAGATTCCATTGGAGGACGAGCTCAAGAATATAAAGTACTGCAAGTGGCACAACGCCACATCGCATGATACAAATGAGTGCAAGGTCTTCTGACAGAAGATTCAGATGGCTTTCGAACAAGGGAGATTGAAGTTTGAGGCTCCCAAGAATACAATGAAGATCGACGGACATCCTTTCGCCACGAACATGGTTGATGTGGCCAGAGATGAAGGTTCTTCTAAAGCTAAGATTCTGATCTCATCGGCCAAGAAATCTAGAGCTGTTGATCCTAAAGCTCAGGTAGCGGCCGATGAGGTCAAATGAAAGGGTCCGATGAGAGATGCTGAACGTTCATCGGCACCACGTAGACGTGTAACGTCTCAAATGCTGTTGAACAAGTTTCAACGTGATCATGAAAGGCAGCAGCGTAGAGAAGAAGAGGAGCGACGCGAGCAAGATCATTGGAGGTGTCCTTTCTTTTTCTAATGCTGGGAAGAAGGGTTGACATTACCATCGGCATATGATTGTCCCGAATACAATGGTCAAGGCAGCCTATTATATGAAAGGTCGCGTCATGAGCCCTATCGGCGTGAGTGCACTCCTGTGCATGATCGGCTAGGAAAAAGGGTATCGGTGCATGATCGATTGGGAGGCAGGACAATGCTACGTGATCCTGCTGGGAGAAGAGTGCCTGTACACGATCGGCTAGAACAGGTGGCCAATGACAGAGTACAAGATGATCAGCCGATGTGGAGAGATCCAGAACGTGAGCCTGATCGCACGGATCAATCTCAATGGTGCCCAGAAGGTTTGACCAGGTCTCAGAAGCGACGTGTTCAGAGGTTACGCTATCTGGAGATCATTGAAGAAGAGCAAGAACAGACTCTGAACAAGAAAGGAGTCAAATCACAAGTCTGGCGTGTCAAGGCTAAGGCCGATGGTGAATTGGCCAGTAATAGTTCCACGCCTATCCAAGCAGTCGGTTCTTCAGAAAGTTCCTGATGGATGAGTTCCTAGAGGAAGAAGGGAAGTTGGGGCATGGGTTTACGTCGGCCGATTTACTAGAGGAAATTAACATCGGAGATGGTGATAGACCGAGGCCGGCATTTATTAGCGCCAACTTGGATCCCAAATACAAGCAGGAACTGAAAAGTTTATTAAGAGAGTACAAAGATTGCTTTGCTTGGGAATATTATAAGATGCCAGGCTTGGATAGATCTATTGTGGAACATCGTTTGCCTATAAAACCGGGATATCGGCCATATCAACAAGGAGCGAGGCGATGTAATCCTAAGATTTTGCCAGATATAAAGGCCGAGATTACACAGTTAATTGAAGCTAATTTTATTCGGCAGTGTCGTTATGCCAAATGGGTTTCTAATGTGGTTCTTGTTTACAAGAAGAATGGCAAACTACGAGTGTGCATTGATTTCAGGGATCTCAACAAAGCTACGCCGATGTATGGTTACCCTATGCCAATAGCTGATATATTGGTAGATGCTGCTGCTGGGCACAAAGTGATCAGTTTTATTGATGGCAATGCTGGATACAATCAGATTTTTATGGCAGAAGAAGACATCCACAAGACTGCGTTCAGATGTCTAGGACATCTTGGTTTATTCGAGTGGGTAGTCATGACCTTCAGATTAAAAAATGCCGGTGCTACGTACCAGAGAGCCATGAATTATATCTTTCATGAACTCATCAGCAAAATTGTGGAGATATACATTGATGACGTGGTTGTGAAGTCAAAGGGGCACCAAGAACATTTGGCCGATCTGCGTAGAGCTCTGGAATGCACCAGAAGTCATGGTTTGAAGATGAATCCAAACAAGTGTGCTTTTGGTGTATCAGCTGGCCAAATCTTGGGTTTTATGGTACATGAACGAGGAATTGAAATTAGACAGAAGACTATATCAGCTATCGACAAAGTTGAAGCTCCTACAACGAAGGTTAAACTTCAGTCATTGATCGGCAAGATTAATTTTATTCAAAGATTTATATCTAATCTATCGGGAAAAATTCAGCAGTTCAGTTCTTTACTGAAGTTGAAGGCCGATCAGGAATTTGTATGGAGAGAGAAACATCAGAAGGCATTGGATGAAATCAAACATTATCTGGTAAATCCTCCGGTGTTGGTTCCTCCCCAAAAGCACAAGCCGTTTAAATTGTATTTATCGGCTGATGAGCGTGCTATCGGATCGGCCCTTATTCAAGAATTCGAAGGAAAAGAAAGAGCTATTTATTTTGTGAGCAGAAGGTTGCTGGATGCTGAAACCAGGTATTCTCCTGTCGAGAGATTGTGTCTTTGCTTATACTTCTCCTGTACCAAGCTTAGACATTATTTATTATTGGCTGAATGTGTTGATGTGAGCAAAGATGACATTATTAGATATATGCTCTCATTTCCTATTTTAAAAGGGAGAATAGGGAAATGGATTTTGGCATTTTCAGAATTTAATTTGAGATATGAATCGGCTAAAGCAGTTAAGGGTCAAGCCGTAGCCGATTTTATTGTGCAACATTGTGGACCAGAGCTAAACATGGTAGATCTTGTTCCTTGGACTTTATTCTTTGATGGATCTTCATGTGGGAATGGTTCTGGAATTGGTGTGGTGCTGATTTCCCCTCGGGGGGCAAATTTTGAGTTCTCATTTCCGATTGAAGCCTCTGCAACCAATAATCAAGCTGAGTATCGTGCTATTCTCAAGGGAATTCAATTACTTCGAGAGATCAAAGCCGATGCTGTTGAGATTCTTGGAGATTCTAGGCTGGTGATTAATCAATTAGTTGGGATGTATGAATACAAAGATGATATTTTACAATTATATCATGAAGAATGTCTCCGGCTGCTGAAAGAATTCAAGAAGGTAACCATCGAGCATGTTCCCAAATTTCATAACAGTAATGGAAATCGGCTGGCTCAGCATGCTTCCGGGTATCGGCCGATGGAAAGAATAATGGCCTCGGAGTTAACAGCCGATGACTGGAGGAAAGAGATTATTGATTATTTGAAAGACTCATCCAAAAAAGTGAACAGAAAAATCAGATTCCAGGCAATCAAGTATGTATTGTTGGAGGAAGATTTATATTATCGGATGATTGATGGAGTTTTGCTCAAATGCATCAATAAAGAAGAAGCTAAGGTATTAATGGGTGAAATTCATGAAGGGGTTTGTGGATCCCATCAATCGGCCTATAAGATGAAATGGGTGCTCAGGAGGATCGGATATTTTTGGCCGACGATGCTGGAAGATTGCTTCACATATTACAGAGGTTGCCAAGAATGTTAGAAGTTTGGAAGCATGCAAAGAGTTCCTGTGTCAGCCATGAATCCCATAATCAAGCCGTGGCCATTTAGAGGATGGGGAATTGATTTGATCGGCCAGATATATCCTCCAACCTGTAAAAATCATAAGTTTATCTTGGTGGCCACTGATTATTTCACCAAGTGGGCTGAAGCAATTCCTCTGAAGAATGTTACGTCGAAAGAGATGATTGAATTCGTCAGAGAACATATTATCTATCGGTTTGGTATTCCACAAACCATTACTACCGATCAGGGTACTATGTTTACGTCAGATAAATCTGAGGAATTTGCCACTGGAATGGGGATTAAATTGCTGAATTCTTCTCCATATTATGCCCAAGCTAATGGTCAGGCAGAAGCATCTAATAAAGGGGTCATCAAATTGATTAAGAGAAAGATTGATGAGTATCCTAGAAAGTGGCATACTGTGCTTCATGAGGCTTTATGGGCATACAGATTGGCTTGTCATGGTGCTACAAAGGTGTCTCCATATCATTTGGTATACGGACATGAAGCTGTTCTCCCATGGGAGTTGAAATTTGATTCACGGCGTGTCACGTTTCAGAATCAATTGACGGCCGATGAGTATTCTGCTCTGATGAAAGATGAATTAGAGGATTTGGCTAGTCGTCGGCTGAAGGTTCTTATAAATGTTGAGGCAAATAAAGCCAGAGTTGGCCGATGGTATGATAAAAAAGTAAAAGCCAAGACCTTTGAGCAAGGGGAATTGGTTTGGAAGTTGATACTGCTGATAGGAACAAAGAGTTCAAAATTCAGCAAATGGTCGCCAATGTGGGAAGGACCATTCAGAGTAAACAGATGCGTTCCTAGCAATGCTTATATTTTAGAGACACTCGAAGGGGAAGAGTATTCTAGAGCTCTTAACGGAAAATATTTGAAGAAGTATAGCATTTGGGTGGATGGATAGCCGATTAATTTAATTATCGGTTGAATTGTTATGGCCGACAAGATATGTGTCGCCCTTAGTGCAAAAAATCTACACAATCCAGATTGTTCAAATTCGGGTCAGAGCAGGTTTTTGGCCACGTCAATTGGGAAATTGCAATGCAAATTGGCAAGAAAAAGGAGATATTTCATTAATAGTACTGTTTACAGTGGGGCCGATCTGAGGATCTGGCCGATACAGCAAAAGATTATTTCTAGGAAGATGCTACTCCTAGAAATCTAATCATCGGCAAAGACGTTGCCGATGACCGCCTCTATGCTGACATTTTCGGAGATGGCGGCGGCTGCCATCTCCATGTCGTCGGCGAGCTCCTCGAAGGCCCACCAGTTTTCGCTGCCCATAGGGAAGTGGAACGGTTCGACGAGCAGGAGATCATGACCGGTCTCGAACTGGGCCATAGCGAGGGCTACGGCGGTGCCATGGCGAACCCCATGTCCAGCGACCTCCCGGATGCGATTGGGGATGTCCTGCAGACGGGCGGCGACGGTGTCGCCGCGCGCGTTCACCGACTCGGTGGCGGTGGCTGCTACGGCGTGGAGGGTTTGAACCTGTGACTCCAGGACTGAAGCAAGATGTCAGAAAAAGAGTTAGAAAAAACAGGAGAGAGCAATGCTTCGGAAGAGGCTACTTACAAGCAACCCTGGAGTCGGCGGAGGTGAGCTGGGCCTGGAGGATTGCCTGATCGGATTGTGCCGCCTCCAGTACGGCGGCAAGGAACTGAGACCAGATGGTCTCTTGGGAGTAATTCTGCCGAGGTTCATCCTTCTCGCGTAGGAGCTGGTGAATGTACTCCTTGGTTCTCTTAGGAACACTAGGGAAAGGGGGTCCCTCCGAGTTGGAGGAACCAGAAGAAGCATTGTCACTTTACAGAAGAGAGGCAGAAAAGTTAGAGATCAAAGTTGAACAAAAGCATGGCAATCCGAAGACGGAAGAAAGAAGGGCTCACTCCACGCGGCGACGGATCGCCGGCGGGGCATTGGAAGGACCCTCATCGGGGCGCTTGGAGCCAGCCATTGCTACAGGAAGACCTAAGGTTTTTGCTTGAGAAAGAAGAAAGGAGGCTCTGTAGCTAGTGGAGACTTGTTGCCGATACAAGGACGGAAGGTGATATTTATGGCCCAGTCTGGGTAAGTGAAAAGACGAAAGGTGAATCGGTGCGTTGGGTTTGTGCGGACGGAAGGTGAAAGGCCAAGGGCAAAGAAGAGTTTTACCCGATCGTATGGGGTAAGCCGTATCCACGGGGTACGAGGACTGGCTTTAAATGCTGGTTGGAGTAGTTTCGGAACAAAATAAATTATTCCGAAACTAGGGGGCATGTGTTGACACCGTTTTTTGACATGTGTCAAAGAAGGTAATTTTTGTGAAGGGAAGGTGGCCGATTTGGAAGAAACCAAAAGATGCACAGGGTTGGAATCGGCCGATGTAGTGCGTTCGATGGGCCAGAAGAATATGCTTTGAAGATGCTGATCCACAAGCTCTGGTATCCGGCCGATGGAGAGTTGCCGATGAAGTCGAGGAAGGGGAAGAGGATCCGGACTCTACAAAAATCTTGATGATTCGGTTGTAATATTTTAAGTAGTTTATCTTTTAAATAGTCTTTTCTTTAGGGTCAAGTAATGTTTGCCGTAATCGGCTAGGACTTGATAGCGCTAGGCTATAAATATGAGTTGTAAGGGACCGGAAAAACTTGATACACATCCAATACAATAAACTTTACAATTCCTTTGCACTTTTTCGGCGACTTCGCCTTTTCTCTTCTTTTTTTTCGACGAGTTCTTTCAAGTTGATCAAGGACGCCTCACATTCGAGCGACTTGATTTGCTGATGAGTCTTTGTTTTACCTAATATATTTGAGTTTTAGCTACTGGACGCACCGCTGTGGCTTCGTTCAAATCTATTCAGAAGATATCGAGTTCATCTAGGCTTTCACTTTCGGGCGCATCGCTGTCGTCTCGTTTAGATTTATTCACCAATTATCGATATCAGCTAGATTTGTCGGTTTTCCTATGCTTTTTGGCCATTATCACATCTAAAAACATACTAGATCGGCTTTAGATTTTGGAGTGACACTTTTGTTATCTCAAGAGCCGTTTTGCATTAATTGCACCAGTTCATCCCGTTTTGCACCAAGTTTCATGCAGTAATGAAACGATCCCAAATGCACCCAAACACTACGAGACGCACCAAAACATGAGTTTAGGGTCCAATGGAGTGGATTTGGTGCGTTCGTCGTGAAAAAAATACAACATGACTTTGTGGCACGAACTTTTGCATTAATTGCACCAGTTCACCCCATTTTGCTCCTAGTTTCATGTAGTTATGAAACAATCCCAAATGCACCCAAACACTATGCAACACACCAAAACATGAGTTTAGGGTCCAATAGGTGGATTGGGTGCGTTCATTGCAAAAAATCCCGAGGTGACTTCGTGGCACGAACTTTTGCATTAATTGAACCAGTTCACCCCATCTTGCATCGAGTTTCATGTAGTTATGAAACGATCCCAAATGCACACAAACCCTATTCAACACACCAAAATATGTGTTAGGGTCCAATGGGGTGGATTGGGTGCGTTCGTTGCCAAAAATCCCGACATGACTTCATGGCACGAACTTTTGCATTAATTGCACCAATTCAATATGTTTTGCACCAGCTTTCATGAAGTAACCAAACAATCCCAAATACTACGAAATGCACCAAAACATTAGTTTAGGGTCCAGTGGGGTGGATTGGGTGCGTTTGTAGCAAAAAAATACAACGTGACTTTGTGGCTCGAACTTTTGCATTAAATGCACCAGTTCAGCTGGTTTTGCACCGAGTTTCATGCGGTAACAAAACGATCCCAAATGCACCCAGACACTATGAAACGCACCAAAACATGAGTTTAGAGTTCAATGGGGTGGATCATTTGTGTTTGTTGCAACAAGTTTAGACACGACTTCGTGGCACGAAATTTTGCATTAATTGCACTAGTTCAGTATATTTTGCACCAAGTTTCATGCAGTCACGAAACCATCCCAAATGAACTCAAACACTATGAAATGTACAAAAACATGAGTGTCGGCTCCAATGGGCTGGATCGGGTGCGTTCGTTGCAAAAAATTCCGACACGACTTCGTGGCACGTAAGTTTGCATTAATTGCACTAGTTCAGCCCGTTTTGCACCAAGATTCATGCAGTAATGAAACGATCCCAAATGCACCCAAACACTACGAGACAAACCAAAACACGAGTTTAGGGCCCAATGGGGTGGACCAAGTGTGTTTGTTGTGAAATATTACAACGTGACTTCGTGGCACGAACTTTTGCATTAATTGCACTAGTTCACCCCATTTTGCACCGAGTTTCATGCAGTTACGAAACAATCCCAAATGCAACCAAACACAATGCAACGCACCAAAACATGAGTTTAGGGTCCAATGGGATGGATTGGGTGCGTTCGTTGTGAAAAATCCCGACGTGACTTCGTCGCACAAACTTTTGCATTAATTGCACCAGTTCACCTCGTTTTGTACTGAGTTTTATGCAATTACAAAACGATCCCAAATGCACCCAAACACTATGGAACGCACCAAAACATGAATTTAGGGTCCAATGGGATGGATTGTGTGCATTCGTTGCGAAAAAATTACAACGTGACTTCGTGGCATGAACTTTTGCATTAATTGCTCCAGTTCATCCAGTTTTGCACCCAGTTTCATGCAGTTACGAAACGATCCCAAATGCACCCAAACACTATGCAACGCACCAAAACATGAGTTTAGGGTCCAATAGGTGGATTGGGTGCGTTCGTTGCGAAAAATCCCGATGTGACTTCGTGGCACGAACTTTTGTATTAATTGAACCAGTTCACCCCGTCTTGCATCGAGTTTCATGCAGTTACGATACGATCCCAAATGCACCCAAACACTATGCAACCGCCAAAACATGAGTTTAGGGTCCAATGAGGTGGATTGGGTGCGTTCATTGCGAAAAATCCTGATGTGACTTCATGGCACGAACTTTTGTATTAATTGCACCAGTTCAGTATGTTTTGCACCACGTTTCATGCAGTTACCAAATGATCCCAAATGCACCCAAATACTATGAAACACACCGAAACATTAGTTTAGGGTCCAACGAGGTGGATTGGGTGCGTTCGTAGCGAAAAATTACAATGTGACTTTGTGGCTCGAACTTTTGCATTAATTGCACTAGTTCATCCTGTTTTGCACCAAGTTTCATGCAGTTATGAAACGATCCCAAATGCACCCAAACACTATGAAACACACCAAAACATGAGGATAGAAGCCAATGGGATGGATCATGTGTGTTTGTTGCAACAAACTTCGACACTCGAAGGGGAAGAGTATTCTAAAGCTCTTAACGGAAAATATTTGAAGAAATATTACCCTAGCATTTGGGTGGATGGAAAGCCGATTAATTAAATAATCGGTTGAATTGTTATGGCCGACACGATATGTGTCGCCCTTAGTGCAAAAAATCTACACAATCCAGATTGTTCAAATTCGGGTTAGAGCTAGTTTTTTGCCACATCAATTGGGAAATGGCAATGGTAATTGGCAAGAAAAAGGAGATACTTCATTAATAGTACTGTTTACAGAGGGGCCGATTTGAGGATCTGGCCGATACAGCAAAACATTATTTCTAGGAAGATGCTACTCCTAGAAATCTAATCATCGGCAAAGACGTTGCCGATGACCGCCTCTATGCTGGCATTTTCGGAGATGGCGGCGGCAGCCATCTCCATGTCATCGGCGAGCTCCTCGAAGGCCGACCAGTTTTCACTGCCCATAGCGAAGTGGAACGGTTCGACATATAGGAGATCGTGATCGGTCTCGAACTGGGCCATAGCGAGGGCTACGATGGCGCCATGGCAAACCCCATGTCCAGCGACCTCCCGGATTCGGTTGGGGATGTCCTACAGACGAGCGGCGATGGTGTCGCCGCGCAGGTTCACCGACTCGGTGGTGGTGGCTGCTATGGCATGGAGGGTTTGAACCTGCGACTCCAGGACTGAAGCAAGATGTCAGAAATAGAGTCAGAAAAAACAGGAGAGAGCAATGCTTCGGAAGGTGCTACTTACAAGCAACCCTAGAGACGGCGGCGGTGAGCTGGGCCTGGAGGATTGCCTGATCGGATTGTGCCGCCTCCAGTACGGCTGCAAGGAACTGAGACTAGATGGTCTCCTGGGAGTAATTCTGCCGAGGTTCATCCTTCTCGCGAAGGAGCTGGTGAATGTACTCCTTGGTTCTCTTAGGAACACTAGGGAAAGGGAGTCCCTCCGAGTTGGAGGAACCAGAAGAAGCATTGTCACTTTACAGAAGAGAGGCAGAAAAATTAGAGATCAAAGTTGAACAAAAGCATGGCAATCCGAAGACGGAAGAAAGAAGGGCTTACTCCATGCGGCGACGAATCGCCGGCGGGGCATTGGAAGGACCCTCATCGTGGCGCTTGGAGCCAGCCATTGCTACAGGAAGACCTAAGGTTTTTGCTTGAGAAAGAAGAAAGGAGGCTCTGTAGCCAGTGGAGACTTGTTGCCGATACAAGGACGGAAAGGTGATATTTATGGCCCAGTCTGGGTAAGTGAAAAGACGAAAGGTGAATCGGTGCGTTGGGTTTGTGCGGACGGAAGGTGAAAGGCCAAGGGCAAAGAAGAGTTTTACCCGATCGTATGGGGTAAGCCGTATGCACGGGGTACGGGGAATGGCTTTAAATGCTGGTTGGAGTAGTTTCGGAACAAAATAAATTATTCCGAAACTAGGGGGCATGTGTTGACACCGTTTTTTGACATGTGTCAAAGAAGGTAATTTTTGTGAAGGGAAGGTGGCCGATTTGGAAGAAACCAAAAGATGCACAGGGTTGGAATCGGCCGATGTAGTGCATTCGATGGGCCAGAAGAATATGCTTTGAAGATGCTGATCCGCTAGCTCTGGTATCCGGCCGATGGAGAGTTGCCGATGAAGTCAAGGAAGGGGAAGAGGATCCGGACTCTACAAAAATCTTGATGATTCGGTTGTAATATTTTAAGTAGTTTATCTTTTATATAGTTTTTTCTTTAGGGTCAAGTAATTTTTGCCATAATCGGCTAAGACTTGATAGCGCTAGGCTATAAATATGAGTTGTAAGGGACCAGAAAAACTTGATACACATCCAATACAACAAACTTCACAATTCCTTTGCACTTTTTTGGCGACTTCGCCTTTTCCCTTCTTTTATTTCGACGAGTTCTTTCAAGTTGATGAAGAAAGCCTCACATTCGAGTGACTTGATATGCCGGTGAGTCTTCGTTTTACCAAATATATTTGAGTTTTAGCTACCGGACGCATCGCTGTGGCTTCATTCATATCTATTCAAAAGTTATCGAGTTCATCTAGGCTTTGACTTCCGGGCGCATCGCTGTCGTCTCGTCTAGATTTATTCACCAATTATCGATATCAGCTAGATTTGTAGGTTTTCCTATGGTTTTTGGCCATTATCACATCTAAAAACATACTAGATCGGCTTTAGATTTTGGAGTGACACTTTTGTTATCTCAAGAGCCGTTTTGCATTAATTGCACCAGTTCATCCCGTTTTGCACCAAGTTTCATGCAGTAATGAAACGATCCCAAATGCACCCAAACACTACGAGACGCACCAAAACATGAGTTTAGGGTCCAATGGAGTGGATTTGGTGCGTTCGTTGTGAAAAAAATACAACATGACTTTGTGGCATGAACTTTTGCATTGATTGCACCAGTTCACTCCATTTGGCTCCTAGTTTCATGTAGTTACGAAACAATCCCAAATGCACCCAAACACTATGCAACACACCAAAACATGAGTTTAGGGTCCAATAGGTGGATTGGGTGCGTTCATTGCGAAAAATCCCGAGCTGACTTCGTGGCACGAACTTTTGCATTAATTAAACCAGTTCACCCCGTCTTGCATCGAGTTTCATGTAGTTACGAAAGGATCCCAAATGCATCCAAACCCTATTCAACGCACCAAAATATGTGTTTAGGGTCCAATGGGGTGGATTGGGTGCGTTCGTAACGAAAAATCCTGACATGACTTCGTGGCACGAACTTTTGCATTAATTGCACCAATTCAGTATGTTTTGCACCAAGTTTCATGAAGTTACCAAACGATCCCAAATGCACCGAAATACTATGAAATGCACCAAAACATTAGTTTAGGGTCCAGTGGGGTGGATTGGGTGCGTTCGTAGCCAAAATTTACAACGTGACTTCGTGGCTCGAACTTTTGCATTAAATGCACCAGTTCAGCTGGTTTTGCACCGAGTTTCATGCGGTAACAAAACGATGCCAAATGCACCCAGACACTATGAAACGCACCAAAACATGAGTTTAGAGTTCAATGGGGTGGATCATTTGTGTTCGTTGCAACAAATTCAGACACGACTTCGTGGCACGAAATTTTCATTAATTGCACCAGTTCAGTATATTTTGCACCAAGCCTCATGCAGTTACGAAACCATCCCAAATGAACTCAAACACTATGAAATGTACAAAAACATGAGTGTCGGGTCCAATGGGCTGGATCAGGTGTGTTCGTTGCAAAAAATTACGACACGACTTCATGGCACGTAAGTTTGCATTAATTGCACTAGTTCAGCCCGTTTTGCACCAAGATTCATGCAGTAATGAAATGATCCCAAATGCACCCAAACACTACGAGACAAACTAAAATATGAGTTTAGGGTCCAATGGGGTGGACCAGGTGTGTTTGTTGCAAAATATTACAACGTGACTTCGTGGCACGAACTTTTGCATTAATTGCACCAGTTCACCCCATTTTGCACCGAGTTTCATGCAGTTATAAAAAGATCCCAAATGCAGCCAAACACTATGCAATGCACCAAAACATGAGTTTAGGGTCCAATGGGATGGATTGGGTGCGTTCGTTATGAAAAATCCCGACCTGACTTCGTCGCACGAACTTCTGCATTAATTGCACCAGTTCACCCCATTTTGCACTGAGTTTCATTAAGTTATGAAACAATCCCAAATGCAACCAAAACACTATGAAACGCACCAAAACATGAATTTAGGGTCCAATGGGATGGATATCTGGCATTCGTTGCGAAAAAATTACAACGTGACTTCGTCGCACAAACTTTTGCATTAATTGCACCAGTTCACCTCGTTTTGCACCGAGTTTCATGCAATTACAAAACGATCCCAAATGCACCCAAACACTATGAAACGCACCAAAACATGAATTTAGGGTCCAATGGGAAGGATTGTGTTTGTTCGTTGCGAAAAAATTGCAACGTGACTTCGTGGCATGAACTTTTGCATTAATTGCTCCAGTTCATCCAGTTTTGCACCCAGTTTCATGCAGTTACGAAACGATCCCAAATGCACCCAAACACTATGCAACGCACCAAAACATGAGTTTAGGGTCCAATAGGTGGATTGGGTGCGTTCGTTATGAAAAATTCCGATGTGACTTCGTGGCACGAACTTTTGTATTAATTGAACCAGTTCACCCCGTCTTGCATCGAGTTTCATGCAGTTACGATACGATCCCAAATGCACCCAAACACTATGCAACCACCAAAACATGAGTTCAGGGTCCAATGAGGTGGATTGGGTACGTTCATTGCGAAAAATCCAAACGTGACTTCATGGCACGAACTTTTGTATTAATTGCACCAGTTTAGTATGTTTTGCACCAAGTTTCATGCAGTTACCAAATGATCCCAAATGCACCCAAATACTATGAAACACACCGAAACATTATTTTAGGGTCCAATGGGGTGGATTGGGTGCGTTCGTAGTGAAAAATTACAACGTGACTTTGTGGCTCGAACTTTTGCATTAATTGCACCAGTTCATCCCGTTTTGCACCAAGTTTCATGCAGTTATAAAACGATCCCAAATGCAACCAAACACTATGAAATGCACCAAAACATGAGGATAGAAGCCAATAGGATTGATCGTGTGTGTTCGTTGCAACAAACTTTGACACGACTTCGTGGCACGGAATTTTGCATTAATTGCACCAGTTCATCCCATTTTGCATCGAGTTTCATGCAGTTACAAAACGATCCCAAATGCACCCAAAAGCTATGCAATGCACTAAAACATTGATAGAACCCGCTGGGGTTTATTCCAGAACTCAAAACTCTAAAGATTAAACCACTAAGAACCAGCAACTAGCCCAAATAATGCAACTGAAAACTCAACAAGCAAAGAACTAAGCAGATCAGCAAGGCTCAAACTTCTTTTGGGGATTCCAGATCTAGCCTATTTTGTGGAGTTTTCTGGACTGTAGGTAAAGGGATGGGTAGAATCTCTCACCGAAAACCTTGCTCTGATACCACATGATAGAACCCGCTGGGGTTTGTTCCCTATCTTTCGATGAGAGTGGGGGATAACTCGATTTGAGGAGGATCGACGTTGTTATGCCCAACTACAATACTACAAGGGCAACGCTGCGTCTTAGCGACAGTTACACCGCCTCCGATTTATGTTGTTCTTGCTGTACCAAGAATAACCTTGAACTTGCAAGAAAAATGAAGAACTCGCAAGAACAAGTGAACAAGGACTGAAATCGCAAGGGAAATAACAAGAACTCAGCTTGGATTGAACGAAAGTGGGGTTCCGAATACAAGGAGACGGGCGGCTGGATCAGCACGCGCGCTCCAGGAGAAGTAGCAAGTGCTAGTTCATGAAAACAAAACCCAAGTATTTTCTGGTGGCTACTACTTGTTTATATAGGGGGGAGAGCAGCCAAGAGAGTGCTGAACATGAAACCCTAACTTAAAATGGGCCCCTAGTGGGCTGGATGAGATACAAAAGACTCAGCCCAATTATGGACGTCCGAACATCATATTGAAGATAATTCTTATCTCCGAAAGAATCTGATGATGAGGTTGGATCCATCTGAAAGTAGTCTTCATAAGATTTCCGTGAAGTACTTGAACGCCCCAAACGGAGTCCGGATGAAGTCGTGGGCGCTGTTACAAGTTGGTGCTGTCCTGCTGTCCAAAACCAGTCCACGCAAAGCCGCTCCCCTTCTTATCCTCTCCATCATTCCTAAGCAAAACAAGAGTACATGCATTTCCATTGTATAAATATAATAGACTCGAGGTTAAGAATGAACTTACTTGATGATTGAGTTGACGGGCACGAGCACGAGTAATGGGTCCAAGCGGCGGCGGTGCCGGTGTGGATGTATCGTTGGTGTTGATGTCCTCATCATCCTCCCCTTCTTGCATTTGAGTCGTCCTCGACTCAAGCTCATCCTCCTCTCCCAAGTATGGTGTCAAATCGTGGGGCTTTAGTCGAGACTTTGCCTTTTGACATGTGGTGCAGCGAGCAACAAATCTCTCCACGTCTCTTCTCATCTTTGGCCAAAAGAAATGACCAGCAAGGATGTCCTCCGTCTTCTTTGCTCCAAAATGTCCCATCAATTTGCCTCCATGTGCTTCGTGTAGCAGAAACAAATGAACAGAGCTAGCTGGAATGAATAGCTTGTTAGCTATAAACACAAAACCATCATTAAAAACAAATTTATTCCATGCTCTACCCTCTTTACAATGCAGCAACACATCTTTAAAATCATCATCATGCACATATTGCTCCTTAATTGTTTCCAGGCCAAAGATCTTGTAGTCTAACTATGTTAACAAAGTATGCCTCCTACACAAAGCATCAGCAATGACATTCTCTTTCCCTTTCTTGTGTTTGATGACATGGGGAAAAGACTCAATGAATTCAACCCACTTAGCATGCCTACGGTTCAGCTTTCCTTGACTACGGATATGCTTCAAAGATTCATGGTCAGAATGTATGACAAATTCCTTGGGCCAAAGATAATGCTGCCATGTTTCTAATGTTCGCACAAGAGCATACAATTCCTTATCATAAGTAGAATAATTCAGAGCAGGACCACTCAATTTCTCACTAAAATATGCAATGGGTTTTCTTTCTTGTAACAAAACACCACCCAATCCAATCCCACTAGCTTCACATTCTAGCTCAAAAGTCTTATTAAAATCGGGAAGTTAGAGGAGAGGTGCATGTGTCAACTTATCTTTCAAAATGTTGAAGGAGTTCTCTTGCGCTTTGCCCCAAGAAAAGGAAACTCCCTTCTTTGTTAATTCATGCAACGGTGCAGCAATGGTGCTGAAATCCTGCACAAAGCGACGATAAAATCCAGCAAGTCCCAAAAAGCTTCTCACTTGGGTAACAGTCTTGGGGACAGGCCACCCTGAATGGCCTCCATTTTGGCTTGCTCAACTTCAATTCCCTGTGGAGTGACAACAAAGCCAAGAAACGAGACTCGATCCGTGCAAAATGTGCACTTCTCAAGATTACCAAAAAGACGTGCATCACGTAGAGTAGCAAAAACAACACGCAAATGATCTAGATGTTCATCCATTGATTTGCTGTAGATCAATATATCATCAAAGTAGACAACAACAAACTTTCCAATGAAAGCATGCAAAACTTCGTTCATTAATCTCATGAAAGTGCTAGGTGCATTAGTTAACCCAAATGGCATGACTAACCTCTCATACATCCCGAACTTAGTTTTGAAAGCAGTTTTCCATTCATCTCCCAATTTCATGCGATTTTGGTGGTAACCACTACGCAAATCAACTTTTGAAAACACAACAGCACCACTCAATTCATCAAGCATATCATCCAAGTGGGGAATAGGATGTCGATAGTGAATGGTGATGTTATTAATTGCTCTACAATCCACACACATATGCCATGATCCATCTTTCTTTGGCACTAAAAGAACCGGAACAGCACAAGGGCTAAGAGACTCACGTATGTAACCTTTGTCGAGCAATTCCTGCACTTGACGTTGAATCTCTTTGGTTTCTTTCGGGTTTGTCCTGTATGGCGCACGGTTTGGCAATGAGGCACCAAGAATGAGGTCAATCTGGTGCTCGATCCCTCGAAGTGGGGGCAGCCCCGATGGTACCTCACTTGGGAACACATCAGCATATTCCTGCAAAATGTTAGCAATAGCAGGAGGCAAAGAATGTTGCACATCGTGAAGGGAAATCAAAGCATCTTTGTAAACCAAAGCATAGATAACTGTTTTGGAGGCAGCCAATTCATGAATATCAGATTTAGTAGCTAGCATGCATTTTCCCTTCAAAGTTATCTCTCTTTTTGGATCAAAAATAGATTTGGCATTGTTCTTATTTTCCACTTTAGCATGTTTTTCAGATTTGATTTTCTTGGCTCTAGCGACATCATCTTGCATAACAGCTTCCGGTGACATAGGATGCAACACAATCTTTTTATCATGGTATAAGAAAGAGTACTGATTTGATCTACCATGATGCATAGAATCTCTATCAAATTGCCAAGGTCGTCCTAGCAGGATACTACAAGCTTGCATAGGCACTACATCACATTCAACAACATCTTTATAGGATCCAATGGCAAAATTGATTCGCACAAGCTTAGTTACCTTTGCCTTACCACTGTTATTCAGCCATTGAATGGAATAAGGATGTGGATGCAATTTGGTGGAGAGCAAAAGCTTTTCCACCATGTCGCTGATGGCCAAGTTGTTGCAGCTACCGCCATCAATGATCATGTGACACGAACGCTCTTTAATGACACACTTTGTTTGGAACAAGGTGTGGCGCTGATTTTGTTCCGCTTTCTCCATTTGTGCGCTCAACACACACTGCACAATGAGGCTTTCATAGTGGTCGGCTGCACCTGCATTAATATGTTCTTCTGGACACTCCTCACTACCTGCATGGTCAGTTGCAAGAATTGCAAGTGTATCTTCATCAAGTTCACAAGCAGAGGAGTACTCACCATCATTTTTTACAATCAAAACACGTTTGCTTGGGCAGTCACGCATGATATGCCCAAACCCCTTGCACCGGTGACATTGAACGTCCCTTGTTCTACTCGTTGATGCCACCGATGAAGTAGTTGCAGCCGGTTTCAGGGTAGTCTTGCTTGCTGAATTTGTGGGACTGACACGAGGCTTCTCAATAGGGAGGGGAGTTACTGAATGGCTCGATGATGAATATGGTGCAGTAACACGTCTAGTCGGTGCAGCGGACGAGCGGGGCTGCGCAGAAAAACTCTTCCCTGCAGAAACATTAATCTTGAGGCTAGCACGTCGTCCCTTGCACTTCCCTTTCAGCTTTGCAAGCAAGATGGAACAAACAGGTTATGTTAGTGTACTCTTTATAAGCAAGTATGTCCTGAATTTTCTGGTTTAACCCACCCAAAAATCTAGCCATAGAGGGTTCCACATCCTCCTCTAAATTGCAGCGTAGCATACCCATTTGCAGCTCTTGATAGTATTCTTCTACACTCTTAGTACCCTGTTTTAATTGCTGCAGCTGGTTTAATAGATCACGTGCATAGTAAGATGGAACAAATCTAGCCCTCATGACCCGTTTCAAATCATCCCAAGTTTGTGGCATGTTATTAGGATTTTTCTTGCCATGTTCTATCCACCAAACGGAAGCAAAATCTGTGAACTCACTAGTTGCAGCCCTAACACATGCATTCTCAGGAAAATCATGACAAGTAAACTTTTGTTCAGAAGCCATCTCCCAAGTAAGATAAGCATCAGGGTCATATTTACCATCTTTTTTTTGGCGGTAAGGGTCATATTTACCATCAAAAGAGGGTATCTTAAATTTAATCTTACTGAAAGCATTGTCATTGTTATGTACCTCACATGGACGCTGTCCACCCATACCTCGACGGTTCTGGCATAGACGTCGCTGACCTCGATCCTCAACTTTGGTGTCAGTAGCATAATCAGCATGTGAATTTTCTGCACTGTCCTCATCCTCTTGGTCGCGTCCTCTATGCTAATTATTCGTCTTCGCGTGGAGCTCATCCAATCGCCTCAGAAGAGCAGCGAGATTCTTGTCCACGCGACCAACCGATGCCTCCAACCGTGCAAGCTTGGTGTTGTTGGCAATCTACGCGGCCTCCATTTGCCCAATCTTCTCATTTATCACCTGCAAATCATTATCAATCCCATCGGTGTACTGCCTCACTTGTTGTCGAAAATGCTGTGTGATGCCCTTGGTACGAGGTGTAAGCAGTCCTCCATCATCCTCGTCTTCATTCCCCGAACCTGCCATGGTAAAAGCACAAGAGCAAACAGGAACAAGTCAAGTAGAACAAATTCCCTACAGCTAGAGGTGTTTAATTTGAGGCCCTCTCTCTCAGCCTATTACACAAGTTCTTACCAATTCTCAACTTGCTGAACAGGAGGGGTTGGCGGCCAACAAGAACAACACAAATGGTTACACAAGCACAACCTTGTGATGTTGTAGATAATCTGTGGAGCTATAGGCGGCTGCAAAGAAAACAAATCAAGGTATAGCTAGAACCACATTAGTCAAAGCAAGTTGAATAATCATTCATTAATGGTCCTATGCTAGTCCTAGGGGTAAATCAAACTAGAGACGTGAGCCTGAACACAAGCGTTGTCACACACCAAGACGGGTTCCAACAACAACAAAATGTGGTCAACGTCATATTTGGAGGAGATCCAAGTTTCTCCAAGCAGGCCTAGAAGCTTCTACTCAGAGAAATCCTTTCAGTTGAGCCTGCAATTCAAAGACCCTTAAAGTACTGTGAGGTCCCCATCATCTTCTCTAGGGAAGATCAGTGGACCAGCTTCTCTGAACCAGGAAAGTTCCCGCTAGTACTCGATTCAGTCGTCCAAGGATCCAAGCTTACTCGAGTACTTATTGACGGCGGAAGTGGGCTCAACTTGATCTTTGCAAGCACACTGATAAAGATGGGCCTTAACTACATGAGCTTGCTCACACCAAGCAAAGCCCCTTTCTACGGCATTGTTCCCGGAAACTCTTCTACACCAATTAGCTCAGTTACCCTCCCAGTCATATTTGGTACAGAACAAAACTTCCGGACGAAGTACATCAAGTTTGAAGTAGCCAACTTCGAATCTTCCTACCATGCCATACTGGGAAGACCGGCACTGACCAAATTCATGGCAGTGCCACACTATGTATACCTACTACTCAAGATGCCGGGCAACACAGGAGTCCTTTCCCTACGAGGCGACCTCCTAAAATCCTTTGAGTGCGACAAGGAGGCAATAGTTCATGCCTCTACTATTCGAGTTCCTTGTTCTGTCAACGAAATACTCGCTGCCGCCAAGGAACTCTCACTCAACAAGGACTCAATGCCTTCGAAGAAGACAAGTCAGTCATCGGTAAAATCAACCGGGGATGTAGGCACCAAGACCATCCAGCTGCAAGAGGGAGACGACTCCAAAACTGCTGTCATCAGAGCTAGTTTGGGCGACAAATAGGAACTCGAGCTCGTCAACTTCCTTAGGGCCAACCGAGACGTATTCGCGTTGAAACCAGCGGATATGCCAGGGGTGCCCAAGGAGTTGATCGAGCATGCATTAAAAGTCAACCCCAAAGCCACACCAAAGAAGCAATGGCTACGGCGTTTCTCCCCGAACAAGCGAGAGGCCATCAAGGAGCTGGCAAAACTACTCGCAGCAGGATTCATCAAAGAAGTCTACCATCCTGAGTGGCTGGCCAACCCTGTACTCATCCAAAAAAAGAACAACAATGAGTGGAAGATGTGTGTCAACTACACTGATCTGAATAAGCATTTCCCAAAGGATCCTTTCAGGCTACCTCGTATTGATCAAGAAATCGACTCAACAGCAGGATGCGTCCTACTATCCTTCCTCGACTGCTACTCAGGCTATCACCAGATTGCCCTGAAAGAAGAAGACCAAATCAAGACGGCATTCATCACCCCATACGGAGCATATTCCTACAAGACCATGTCTTTTGAGTTGAAGAACGCTAGCGCCACTTACCAGCGCGCGATACAGCTACGCTTCGCTGATCAGCTACATCGCAACATTGAAGCTTATGCTGATGACATTATTGTCAAAACAAAGACCCAGGATCAATTCATAGCAGACCTAGAAGAGACCTTCAACAGCCTCCGAAAGTTTTGCTGGAAGCTCAACCCAACAAAATGTGTCTTTGGTGTATCCTCTGGAAAACTACTCAGATTCATTATCAGCCACCGAGGAATCAAAGCAAATCCAGAGAAGATCAATGCAATCATGGCCATGGATGCTCCAGCCACCATTAAGGACGTCCAGAAGCTAACAGGCTGCATGGCAGCCTTAAATCGGTTCTTGTCCAGGCTTGGTGAACGGGGCTTACCCTTCTTCAAGCTCCTTAAACGACAAGACAAATTTGAGTGGACTATAGATGCGGTGGAAGCACTCGAGAAACTTAAACATCATCTCCAGTCACCGCCGATTCTTACAGCTGCACTACCAGGAGAGGAACTACTCCTCTACATCGCTGCAATAACTCACGTAGTCAGCACGGCGATAGTAGTCGAATGACCGGAGGAAGGTCATGCTTACGGCGTCCAGAGACCAGTTTACTTCATCAGTGAAGTACTCTCTGAATCAAAGGTTACATACCCCTCAATTCAGAAAATTCTTTACAGGATTCTAATCACCTCCAGGAAGCTTCGACATTATTTCAATGAGTACAAGATCTCAGTTATCACTGACTTCCCATTGGCGGATATACTCCACAATCGGGACGCCACGGGAAGAATTTCAAAGTGGTCAGTCGAACTGGGGGCCTTGGAAATCAAGTTCAAGCCAAGAACAGCAATCAAGTCGCAAGCACTAGTCGACTTAGCTGAATGGCGAGAAAATCAAATCCCAACACCTCATAACGCCCCAGAGCATTGGGTAATGTACTTTGACGGCTCACTCAAGCTCGACGGAGGCGGTGCGGGAGTCCTATTCCTCTCCCCCAAAGGGGAACAACTCAAATACGTGCTCCAGATCCTATTCAAAGTCTCTAACAATGAAGTAGAATATGAGGCACTTCTACATGCGCTTCGCCTAGCAGTTTCTCTCGGCATCAAGCGACTACTTGTTTACGGTGACTCCCTACTTGTCGTCCAGGAAGTCAACAAAGAATGGGATATCAATAAGGATACAATGGACACGTATGTTGAGGAAATCAGAAAGCTTGAGAACAAGTTTTCAGGTTTGGAAATCCACCACATAGATCATGACAACAACATGGGGGCAGATGTCCTTTCTAAGCTTGGATCTACTCGAGCAGCTATTCCACCCGGAGTTTTTGTCCATGAATTACATCATCCATCAGTCAAGGTTCAAAATCAACAAACTATTGACGTGGAGGCCCGGCTACAGTCAGAGAAGTGTTGATGATCGAAGTAGACTGGCGGATTCAGTTCATCGACTTCATCAAAGAATTCAAGCTTCCACCACATGTCGACGCCAAAAGCGCTGAAGCAGTACGCATCATCAGGCGAAGCAAAGGATTCGTCCTCGTCGGCGACAACCTGTATAATCACTCCTCCTCTTGCATCCTCATGAAGTGTGTTACCCTTGAGGAAGTCAAGGACATCCTCAGGGAAATACACGAAGGAGTTTGCGGAAATCCTGCCGCATCAAGGACACTAGTGGTCAAGGCCTACAAATAAGGTTTCTTCTGGCCAACTGTTGTATCGGACGCAGAAGACTTCGTCAGAAGAGGTCCTGACTACCAATTCTTTTGGCAAGAAGACTCACGTGCCAGCACACAATTTGATCACAATCCCTCCGTCATGGCCATTTGCCTATTGGAGTCTGGACATGATCAGACCCTTAACCGTAGCTCCAGGAGGATTCAATCATGTGCTGGTAGTAGTCGACAAGTTCACCAAGTGGATCGAGTACAAGCCCGTTGTCAAGATCTCATCAGATAGAGCAGTGGATTTCATCTCCGACATCATACCTCGGTTTGGTTTTCCCCACACTATTATTACAGATCTGGGTTCTAACTTTACCTCGCAGTCTTTTTGGGATTTCTATGGGAATTCTTGCATAGAGGTCAAATATGCTTCAGTAGCTCATCCTCGAGCAAAATGGTCAAATGGAATGCATCAATGGCTTGGTACTCGATGGCTTAAAAAAGAGACTTTACGACGCCAACTCTAAGAAGGGCGGCAAGTGGATTCAAGAACTACCACATGTGGTCTGGGAGCTGCGAATGCAGCCCAGCAAAGCAACTGGACAATCTCCTTTCTTCCTCACTTATGGATCAAAGGCTATACTGCCCGTAGATATCATGTGGAAATCTCCAAGAGTAGAATCCTATCAAGAAGGAGAAGCAGATGAAGCTCGACAACTTGAGTTGGACTCAGTCGAAGAAGCCAGGATCAATGCTTTGACCCAGTCGGCTAGATATCTTCAAGGAGTTAGACGCTATCATGATCGCAATGTTCAGCAAAGATCTTTCAATATAGGAGATCTAGTCCTACAACGGATTCAAGATGAAACAGGACTGCACAAGTTAAATTCCAGATGGGAGGGACCTTTTATTGTGACTAAAGTTACAAGACCTGGATCACACAGAATTACCGATGCTATTGGTAATGAGGTACCCAATTCCTGGAATATCGAGCACTTGCGCAAGTTTATCCTTAATTCAAGTGGTATGATGGTGTCAGTTGATTTCTTTAATAAAGCAATGGTTTCTATCAACTATCGACTACATTAAAGGCAGCTATCAACCTAGCAGCATCAAGAACAACTACTTCTTAAAGGGTTTTTCCAACCAGGGTAATCTCTACATATTCATACCGACCTGGATAACCCAATCTGGATAGCTTACACAGTTACCATTCGGATAACCTATCAAGGTTCATCCAAACAGGATAATTATACATGCCACATCCTTGTCCTCAGCATAGGACACAACCTCCTCGCTGGCTCGAGAAGGTATATGGATACCTTTATTGGTTTGTCCAACTTGGGTAACTCAACGGGGTTCATCCTAACAGTTCAACTATAAAGATAACTCTAGCCTTGTGTTAAAGGCACAACTACTCGCTTGCTCGAGTACGTTTTGGATACTATTAAAATTTGTAATACTGGGGTAACCCGACGGGGTTCATCCTAACTAGCCAATCTTAATAGTTACTCTAGTCTACAAGCTAGACACTCTACTCGCTTGCTCGAATAGATTATGGATATCTCTATATAGTTTTTTCTATCTGGATAATCCGACGGGATTCATCCTAACTGATAAACTATGGAGATTACTCCATGGAAACATTCTACTCGCTCGCTCGAGTAGTCTGTATATCGACTACTTATCCTATGGTATCAGACCAAGCTTCTGAAGACACACCAACAGGATAAAGCAACATATACAAAAACAAGTCCTTACAAGATCTCAGGAGCTATTACAAGCAGATCATTCTGCTAAGTTCTTCAAGATCTCCTCAGCAATCACTTCTGTTTTTTTACAATAGCCCTGGAATTCCTCTTCAGAGCAATCAGTGGCTATTCCTTTGGCTATTGGAGCTAGATTATGCTGAGGCCAGTAAGACTTTACAATCCCAAGCATATGAGGAAGGTAATTCTTGGAGGATGCTATCATGAAATCGAAAATCTTTCTGGGAGCTTCCTCTAAGCGCTCGACCAGAGATTTACTACTCGACGCTTCTCCTTCAGGAATCAACCATGCCACAATTACTTGAGCTGCAGCTACCAGTCAAGCTTGATCGCTTGAAGAACCTGATACAAGGATATATCAGTCATTATGCAATTATTCGTGAACTATTATCAGATCAAGAGTTCAAGTGCTTACCAGCCTGGGCAGTTTGCAGTTGCTCTTGGAGCTTGGTTTTCTCTTCTTCGAGGCTCTTGATCTGCTGCTTCATCCTATAAAGTTCTCGCATCTGTTCACGGTTAGCTTCATAAAGCTTATTCCGTGCAGCGAGAGCCTCATCAAGACGTTTGGCAATTTTTGCATTTTTCTGAGCCAGGTGTCTCGATTGTCTATGGTCTGATACAAAGCCTGAGACTTTAAGAAGGACCGATTGGCAACATCCTGCAAATGCAACAAATGATATGTCAGATATCATAAATTACTCGATATCAGCAAAGACAAGACATCAGAAATCTTACCTTGGTAAATTTGAAGCTCCATTGCATATAATCTGCAAGCTTCTTCACATTTTCCACAGCCAACATCGGATCATCAAAGAGTTCCTTTCCCAACTCCTCCTGAGCAGACTAAGGGAGCGACTAGAAGGGTACTACTCGAACAGTAGGATTCCTCGACCCTTCATCCTCTCCACTACCAATACCAGCAGCGGTAGTAGCGGTTTCTCCAGTAGCCACAGATGGAGGAGGTCTGGCTATTTCAGGAGTTGATGTCCTAGAGGTACCTGCCTCTTGACATGCTGCAGTAGCAAAGCTCTCGATCAGCCCGATTATTGGTGACTCAGGGGTTGATCGAGTAGTTGAGTCTGGGTCATTCTGCACCCAATTACGAAAATCTTGAACTAGAGCTTTCTCATGCTCAGAAAGGTATTGAATCCTAAACAAGACAAAGTCAATACAGGGTAGCCGAGGCTAAATCGGGTCTAATGGAGAAAGTAAGATTCTTACTAGCCACTGTAGGGTCGGTATGCTTTCCTCCGCAACAGTGATCCAAGAGCCGCCTTACGCTTCTTATCGCCACCAGAATGGGCGTCATCATCTAAAGACGGAGACATGCAGTACCACATCTTATAATTCTTCTGCAAAAAAGAAGTTTCATCAGACTATCAAAAGGCTTACTTACAAGTACTCAAGGATGCTTATTGACACTTACCCAGGTATTCTCGGGTCGATTGACTGTCGAGAAGAGTGCCGTTAGCGTCAAGGAGTTGTCGAAGTTGCCGAGTACTTTGCAGCACCTTCTGACTACCTCAAGATGAGACATTGCTTCTGGAGTAAGCCTGGTGGGATCTTTTATGCCTTCATATCTGAAGGCAGGATGTTTCGGAAGCTGTAGGGGCTGAATCCGAGGACTCACAAAAGAAAACACTACATGGTCGCCAGTAATTCCTTTTTTCTTCAATGTTGCAATAGCGTCAAGGAGGCATGTTACTTAGCCGCCACCAGGTCTAGTACTTGACCAACAAGCTTGGACATGGGGGGCGCCAGGGGTTCTCTCAGGAAGTGGAGATTCAAAGTTCCCGACATGAAACAAGAAACTTTTGCACTCGAGTCCTTTACAAGATGGTTTATAAGATAAGTACTCGTCTCGGCTCTCAGGATGGAGTACTAACTCACATCCACTGACGACGGCAGGCTTGCTAGCATTCGGAATGGGTACAAGGATGAAGAAATGCTGGAAAAGATGGAAATGAGGGAGGATGACAAGAATACTTCACAAAAATGGGTGAATATGGAAAGATGCAAGATAGACTGTGGGGTCAGATGATGCAATTAGATTTCCCAGAAGTGAAGAAGAGAATGGAAGAATTCAGAAACAGGCATTGCAAGACCGTGTTCCACGAAATCGCGGAACATAACAGTTTCGAAAGTACCTTCGAAAGGATAATCTTCTCCTTTAGATGCATGCCACTGAATCACAGCTTGACTCTGGAGCAGCCCCATAGTCTCCAGTTCTTGCACAGCCACTTCAGACATCTTGCTCTTTCGCCAGCCCATGGAGAGATCAGCAACCTCCTCGATATCAAGCTTGGACTTGTTCTTCTTGGGAGCCATCTCAATGTCACGAGCAGTAATCTTGGCTTGGGGGCTACGAGAGGAGCTAGTGGAAGGTGAACTGAGAAGGCAAAAGCTTGGGGAGTTTGGATCTAAAAATGGCGGTGGCCAGGAATCAAAAGTGTAAAAACCCTAAAAGTTACCGCATGAGTTAATAAGGGTCTGAATAGCAATTCTGTGAATACTTGGAAGACCAACAGTTATTGTCTATTCTGAGCAGTTTTTGAAAAATTGGGATATGATCGTTTGCCACGAGTTTCGGATCCTTCAATCTAAATTGAAAGATTTAAATTCAAGGCTCGGGGGCTGTAGGATATGTGAATCAGAGATTTATTTTTTAAATTTTTTGGAAAATAAGAGAAGAAAAAGACTGAAGTGACCCTCAGCCTGATTATGCAATTCAACCTAAGGCTCGAGGGCTACTCCATATGGAGTGCGAGTACTTCGCACACTATATATGATCAAGATTTCGGGGCTTGAGCACCTCATAGCCTCGAAGCAACCGAAGGTACTTGGAAGACTACTCGACGTACCTAAAGGAAAGCTTGGAAGCGACCAGAAGGATGTTCTGACTACTTGAAGTACTCGAAGATGCCTTGCCAAGTACTCAATGCCTACAGGACACGGCTTTGAAGAGCTCGGGGGCTTGTCAGACCCAGGGCAGCGGGACTGCTTATAGGCACAGAATGTTCTAGAGTAAGGGATAGCTCATGGATGTACCTTACCTCTATTTTAACTACCCAAATAGGCATAAAAATAGTTGCAGTATAAAGGAAACTACCCGATTGTGTTGTAGTAGGACTCTAACTGTACTCGGCTAGGACTTTCCATGTAACACTGTCCCCCCAGATATATAAGGGCGGGCAGGGACCCCCTCGAAACACATCAACACCTAAGGCAATACAAGCAACCACACAGGACGTAGGATATTACGCACCTCACGGACCGAACCTGTCTAAATCCTTGTGTTCTTTGCACCATCGAGTTCTGGAGTTGTCGATCCCTACCTACAATCCTACTGCTAAGGGTATCCCTAAGCAGGCTTGGCGGTAAACACCGACAATAACCTCTGAAGTTGACCGGTTAGGATTAACCCCGTCGGATTACCCAAGTGGGACTAACTTTAGAGATACTCCTTAACTTGGCCATATCCTAGAAACTAATCGATCATTGTCCCAGGTCTTCTAGAGGATGACGAGGAACATAAGGTAGTTTAAGAGGAGGGTGCAGGTCATGGTTGAGAGAGAGCCAAGTAGTCGATTTAGACGGCAATCAACTTTATTTATAACTATTGCGATTACAAGATTTGTAAAACGATAGACTCTAACTCTTAAGACCTACCCCTTGCACATACTATTAGATACTTGAGCAATGATTTACATGACTAAATATGAATATTTAGAAATAATTCTAGTCAACTATGTAGTCGACTAGATTCTTGGCAAAGTATCATTCAGCAGAGGTGCTCCGAGAGCTTTGCAGAGTGAGTTGCACTCGAAGACTGTGTCAGAGCTTTTTGGGTGCATGGAGCACTTGCGTTGGAGCGTCTTGTTGATCTTGTCTCCTCAAATAGGCGCATCTACACGGTGCTGATCACGGGGCTTGCCCTGAAAATCAGCATGCACATGCTTGCACTTCTTGAAAGGGCCTGGACCATTTGTTGGGATGCGATAGTTGGAAGAAGGGCTATAAGCCTCAACCTCCTCACTCTCCTTTTTCCTTGAGACGATCACATTGCGCGCATCACGCCCAATGTTGATCACATTGCGGAGATCGCAGTTGGAGTAGTCATAGTTGTCGCCCTGCTATTCTTGGCAACGATCGGCGACACGCTGGCGCCTGAACACCTGCTTTTGATTGCGTAAGTGGCAGCGCTCATAGAGATCCTCTGCCACAGGCTCGTCTTCCAACTGGATGGTGACTGTTACGGCTGGTGGAGCTAAGGGTGGGTCTTGCTTGATGGTGGTTTTGACTTCAGTGATGGCAGTGGGAGTAGTTTCCATGTTGCCAGATAGGTACTCGTCATAGTCATTGGAGTTATAGTCATCAAGGTTGAGGCGCTCCATCGAATCATCATCTTATTCGTGGAGCTCAGAGATGTGAACGATGAGGATTTCCCGATAGAGATCCTCGACTTTTGGTCTTTTTGCTCTCCGGCGGGTCTAACGGGGCGCCTTATTGCAATGGGAGCTCATCGGTCTGAGGATCAGAGGTCCCAGCAAATCGAATATTGAGCCCCGGCTCTTCCAAACGCACCGTCCGTCCTTCCGGTATTGCATATATGACCAAGTTAGGTAAGGAAACCTGATCAGTCTTGGAGTTCTTGATCGATTTGGTTTCAGCCTCTTTGCTGTACTGGATTAGATTGTCAAGCTCATCCTTGGATTCGTATGAGTACTTAGAGTCGTAATCAGTTAAGCCACCGATTTTCGAATACGTGTGTGTTGGGTGAGCGAGGAGCGGGATGCCCATCTATACTCGAAGGGCGTTCTCGTTCAACCAGTGTAGCTAGGATTGGGTAGGATTAATCCTTCTGGCTTTTTTGTCCATGGCTTGTCAAAAATCAACTCGCTAGGTTTTTCTGGGGTTTTGGAAGTTTCTCCTTGCTTCTTGATCTTGGCTTCCTCCCAGAGGATGTCGGCCATGTGCGGTGAGTAGGACATGCAATCCGTGAACAAGTCGACGTTGTCTGAGCAGTCCTCGAGGTCATCATATGGTCCAAGGTTGTCGAGACTTTCCATGAACTCATCGAAGTCCTGATCGAATAGAGGATCAAAGATGTCGGTTGGTTCAGGAGCCCACTTGTGAATAGGTTTTGGTGAGGGATCCTGGGGTTTCCATGGGAGAGGCGGTCCCATCCGTTCAAGACGGGGGTTTGCTTTCTCGGGTTTCTTACAGGATTTCCCCGCCAAGTCTTGTTTCTTGTGTTGCAGGGTATTCTCAGCAATGTTGATGCAGTCGATGAGCAAGGAGTCGACTCGATCTATCCCAGAGAACATGTCACCCGTTCGGGGATGCTGAGGGGTCGAGGTTTCTAGGTTCTACTGTATCTTGGATGAGCCGAGGGTGGATTCTGCGAGCTTGATACACCCTTCGATCGATCATGAGACTCGATCTAGTCCGTCGAGTAGTTCAGAGTTGAGATCTTAGGGTGTTTAATTGACTTGAGGTAATCCATGTATTTCACCAGAGTTTGAGAAAATTGAAATTTTTGGGAATTTGGGTTAGTGTCGGACTCGGCAGACTCATCAGTATGAGTTGGAGTCGACATGTTCCTAGGGTTTTCCAAAATGAGTTCGAGTGGAACTTGATTCCCGCCGAGTTTTGGAGCATCGTCTGTTTCGGTGGGTCGGTCGTCGAGTTTCGCCTCTGGATCTTTGGGCGTGATCAGGTGGCCAGTGAAGCCACTCGATCCGTCGGTCATGCAAGCCCAAGAGCCGAAGACGAGGGTTGTGCCTTCAGGCACGGAGTTGGCATCGCTTGATTTGGCCCTTGAATTCACTAGTGAACTCACCGAGTCCCCTACCTGGCGCACCAGCTATCGGTGTTTAGCTGCCAAGACTGCTCAGGGATACCCTTAGCAGTAGGATTGTAGGCAAGGGATCGACTAGCTCTGGAACTCGATGGTGCAAGGAACACCAGGATTTAGACAGGTTCGGGACGCGAGGTGCGTAATACCCTACGTCCTGTGTGGTTGCTTGTATTGCCTTAGGTGTTGTTGTGTTTTGAGAGGGTCCCCATTCGCTCTTATATACTCCGGAGGGACAGGGTTACATGGAAAGTCCAAGCCGAGTACTGTTGGAGTCCTACTACAACCTGGTCGGGTAGTTTCCTTGTACTACAGTTAGTTCTATGCCTATTCAGGTAGTTACAAAAGAGGTAAGGTACATCCATGTGCTATCCCTTACTCTAGAACATTCTATGCCTATGAGCAGTTGCACTGTCCCGGGTCTGACACACCCCGAAATACTCCGAGGTAAAGTGCTACAGCAGAGATTCTGTGCGCTTGCAGAATACTCATTCGTATTGTGCATAAGAGACACCAACAATCCATGACCTCCTGATACATAGTGGCCGAAATTCGGAGTCCTAATGGATATAGCTGTGTGGGTGACAAGGGCTCTTCTAGAGAGAGTCCCAACTCGGCCCGTAGTGCAGCCTTGTTCCAGCATTTCTGTAATTCATCAGCTAAGTTCCGAGGTGGTGGAGCACATAGCGCTTCATGTATTCATCAATATCCCACGACCAATCTTCGATGTCTTCAAGGTCATCGAATGGATCTAGGGTATCGAGCATTTGCATGAACTCATCGAAATCGTGATGGAATTTTGCCCAGGATCATTGTACTCCCTGGCCTCCTCTTCTGACTCAAGGACTTCCTCCATCGACTTAAAGCGGCCGCGAAGGGAACTGTCTGTCTGGTTTGTGTCAGGATGAATTTCGCCCATGCACATATGGCGAGGGCTATCTTTTTCCTATTTTTCAGCGGGCTTGAGCCCTGCTCATTGAGAATAACTTTTATGGGATTGATGTCTTTAGCATTGTTTGAGAGAATGTTGTCTGTCCCTTTGGTTAGATCTATGTTGTCTAGCCGAGGGTGAGGGATTGATTCATGATCATCCAAGTGGTTTTTCCTTAGATCAGAAATTTGTGATTCACCGGTTTCGGCCATGTTGCTTGTGTTGTTGTTGCATACCATGGTTTGAACCTTCGGTGCAGCAAGTGTGGTGAGGTGGCTGGTGAAGCCCCGAACCATTAGCAACATAGATCCAGGAGCCGATATTGAGGGTCGTACCTTCCTCCGATACTGCTACGGGGTTGAAAGTCACCATCGAGTTCACCACGGGATCGTTGGAGATCAGCCCCATGATGGGCGCCAGCTGTCGGTGTTTTACCAGCAAGCCTACCTAGAGATACCCTAAGATAGTAGATTGTTCATAGGGGATCGCCGAGATCAGCAACACAATGGTGCAAGCAACAAGATGGTTTAAACTGGTTCGGGCAATGGGTTGCGTAATACCCTATGTCATGTTTGATGGTTTGTATTGCTTGATGATTGTAGAATGCATTGGTGGGGTCCCTGCCTACCCTTGTATAGTCTGGGGGCATAGGGTTACATGAAACCCTAAATTAGTATGAGGCCTAGTCCGTCCCAAGTACTACTAGGGTTGTTTCTATTTGTACCGACTAGTTTTAGATCTACATGCATGACATATGGGTATATGTAACTTCCGTAAAATTCACCAAGATAAATTACTCGTTAAAATTCAAATTCAAAACTTTGCAAAATCTTCTTGAGCTCAAATTCTCTTCCATCTAAAATTCTTTCCAATTTTGATACCGCCTTTCATTCATTTGCCTTTCCATCAGTGCAATCTTCTCCCTAAGCCATGACTAACCAGCTACTTTTTTCATCGTATGCTCTCTTGCACAAGCTTACCACCTCCCTTCTGTCATCTCTCATCTCCAAGCTCTAGCACACACACAGCATGCAGCTTGCACACGTGCAAACAACACTTGAACACAACACGCAAGTGAGCGAAGCACTAGCATCAGCACGACAGGCAATGCACCCATGCATGCACGCAAGCAACTTCATCAGCTAGGCAAGCTACAAACGCACAAGCAATCCTTGCAGCAGCCACCATGCTCGAGCAGCTCACTGCCGTGTCCACACCCCTGCAGCTCGCCAACCCCCCCTGCCCCGGCCATCCTCGCTCGCGCTAGTAGCACGCACGCGCGACAGCCCGGCCACACGAAGGGACCACGCACTGCCGCTGGCACCACGCCGTGCCGCCCCCGCTGCGTCCCCCGCACCGCGCGCTACACTCGGCACCACGCCGTGCCACCCCACGCCACGCCCCCACCTCGCTACAGCCTTGCTCGCCGGCCATGTTGTCTCGTCGCTCGCACCGCCAGCGTCTCAGCTACAAGCTCAGCGCTATGCGTGTTAACGCCGAGCTACTGCACCACACGCCCGTCGCCCTTGCTGCTGCTGCCCTCCGTGCCTATAAAAGGGCGAGGCCGCGCAGAGCTCTGCCACTAGCCCAAGCTCGCCAGTCCGCTCTGCTCCGCTTGCTACAGCAGTCCTCAGTCATCTCCCTCTCCTCCGCTCACGAAACCAAGCCCCAGCCATCGACCTCTTCCAGAACCATTCTGCGACAAGGTGAGATCCCATCGGCTTCTCCACCATCAACCCCGCACACCCCATCGTCCCCATCCCAACTCCCTCCTAGGCCGAGCTCGACGAGCTCAGCAAGCCACGGCCACGGCTGCCACACGGCCGGAGCTGACTTCACTACTAGAAAATAGCCCATGGGAACCGGTTGAAAACGGCCTTAGGAACCGGTTTTCCAACCGGTTCCCCCAAATCGAGACCATTGGCCTCACCCTAAGACCCCAGGTTTTTCACCCGGTGCCTTAGGCATCCATTGGTACCGGTTGGAAAGACCAACCGGTACCAAAGAGGCTGCAACGCTGACGCAAGCTGGTAGCCCCTTTGGTACCAGTTGGTCTTTCCAACTGGTACCAATGAGCTTTTCCTATTTTGCCCAAATCCAGTTTTGTTTATTTTATTTATTAATGTTTATTATTTTATAATTTCTAAGTGTACCCGAGCTCCATAGTACTATATGTTCATTGGTCGTGTTCGATTTCACATAATATTTGAAACAAACTAAAAGTCAAATGCAAGCATATAATTAAGCTAATTAGCTAAACTAATATATTTACAAATATACAAATAACAAGGCATCACGTTTAGAAATATTTACAAATGTACAAGTCAAGTGTATAGTCTAACTACTGAGCCCCTCAGGACGTCGATGGAAATCCTCTATGGATGTGACCATCGTGGTAGAACTCGCCTCTAGGATCCAAGATCTCGTTCAAAATGAATCCGGCGAGGTGCTCGCATATGGCGTTGATCTGATCGGTAGAATAACATTCATCCCCAATGCGACACATCTATCATTTAGGAAAAAAGGACTGATATATTAATTTCATCGTGTTAGTATAATTAGGAAAATGTACTAGTGAACGGTTTGTACGTACTCTTAGGTCCTCTGTAGTAGGCTTCCCGCATGGAGTCACGATATGCAAGAAGTCGCATACGTAGTACCCACACCAATTAGTTCCTTGTTTTTGTCTCGCACAGTTAAGGAGAAACAATTAAATTACTCAATTTAGAACAATTTGGGATTACTTAATTAGAAAATTCTATCTAATTATACAAACTAATATACATAAATTATATACTATATACAAAATTATATACTATATACATATATACATATATAATACAAACTAATTATACATAAATTATTTAAATTCTATCTAATTATACATTATATAGTATGTACATATGTAAACAAACTAATATATAAATAAAACAATTAAGAAAAAAAAGGGCGGTGCGCGGCGGCGCCGCCATTACTTACGTCAAGGGGGCACTGGTCAGTGGTGGAGGGGGCGAATCGGCGGTGGAGGTGGGCGACTCGGCGATGCGGTGGAGGGGGGCGAGTCGGCGGCGCGGTGGAGGGGGGCGGCGTCGAGGTGGTCGCCACTGCAGGAGAGGGAGCCGCACGCGTCGTCGAGGCGGGCTGGCGAGGGCGATCGAGCACGGCGCGACCATCGGAGAGGACGAGGAAGGCGCACGTGGGCGTTTCCCCAGCCGGGCCGAGCGCGCGGAGTCGCCCGGAGTCGACGTCAATGAAGAGGTTGGCGCGGGCGAGGGCGGAGGAGGGGTGGGGGCCACAAGCGCGGGCCAATGATGCCGGAGCGAGCGCGGAGAAAAATGGCGACGGCAGCACGACGATGCTATGGTATGTGGCGAAGGATCGGGGAGGCCGAGGATGCAGTGGCGGCGGAGGCAATTGAGATGAGCAGGACTTAGGCGAGGAAGAAGAATGGGATGGATTATATAGGCAATAGGCAGGGCTTTTGGTACCGGGTGAAAACATCACCCGGTACTTATGGCAGCCTTAGGCACCGGTTAGAATCTAGCCCGGTGCCTTAATGGAGCCTTAGGCACCGGTTTGTGTTTCACCCGGTGCCTTAGATCCCCAACGGGCGTGAAATAAAATACCCTTTGGCACCGGGTGAGGCAAACAAACCGGTGCCTAAGGATACTTTTCCCTTTATTTTGACTGATGGCCCGTTCAAAACTGAAATCTCTAAATAGCGCAATGATTTCTCAATGTGTTTTAGGCACCGCAGCCGGGGTTCTGACTCCCGCCCTGAGCACCTTTTTTTTGCCGAAAAATGCCTTTGGTACCGGTTGAAATTACCAACCGGTACCAAATGGTGTTCCTTTGCTACCGGGTGATATTTCCACTCGGTACCAAAGGAATTTTCTTTTTCTCTTTTCTCCATTTGGATCTCTATTAATTCTTTTAATTACCCAATAAATCTTATAATTGTCTAGTAAATCCGATAATTGCCTAATAAATAATATAATTGTCTAATAAACCACTTAATTACCTAGTAATTTATATAATTGAATAACAAATCTGATAATTGCCTAATAAATTTGTTAATTGCCTAATAATTATATTATGTGAATAATAAATCATTTATTTTCCTAGTAAATCAATTAATTGCCCAATAAATCTTATAATTGTCTAGTAAATAATTTATTTGCCTAGTAAATCAATTAATTGCCCAATAAATGTTATAATTTTCTAGTACATCCGATAATTTCCCAATAAATAATATAATTGTCTAATAAATCACTTAATTGCCTAGTAATTTATATAATTGAATAACAAATTTGATAATTGCCTAGTAAATTTGTTAATTGCCTAATAATTATATTATGTGAATATTAAATTATTTATTTGCCTAGTAAATCAATTAATTGTTGAATAAATCAATTCATTGCATAACAAATCTGATAACATTCACGGAAAATATTACAAGACAAAATCATTCAACTAATGGAATTTTAACGATGGTTCGCTTTACAATCGTCCCTTCTTTGTGATCATGACGTGCGTAGGGAGCCTCCTCTTCGGCTAAAAGAATACTTGTGTCAACCACAACTGCGAACGGAGTCATGTCTTCAACCTTGTTGTATTCTTCTTCATCTGTGACATCATCGACTCCCTCAATTTTTCTTTTGCCTGCCAGTCACTACTACAATAATCTTAACACAGGTGTGCATTTTTTATTTTCAGAGGCGTTTATACGAAACACCTCAGAGCTATGGTCACTGAAAATACATCATTTTCAGAGGCGGTTTCTAGTGCACGCCTCTGTTAGTCAAAAAAATGATAAAAAATAGCCTGGTCGCAGCCTGCCGCCGGCCGCCTGCCACGCCTCCGCTTGCCGCGCTCGGCCGCCGCTGCCGGCCGCCTGCCACGCCTCCACTCGCAGTGCTCGGCCGCCGCTGCTGGCCGCCGGCCGCCTACCGCGCTGCCATCCACAGCCCGCGCGCGGCAGCCGCCTCCGCATGCAGCGTCCGCCGCCGCCGCCGTTGCCGCGTCCTAGTGCGGATCCGATGTCGCCGCTGCCTCCCGGTGTGGATCTGCCGCCGCCGCCGCCTCCCATGGCGGATCCTGCCGCACCGCGCTCGGGACGAGGCACCGCCGCCCGCTACCGCACAAAAGGATCCGGGCGCGGCCCCACCAGATCCGGCCCCCGCCGCCGCACAGCCAGATCCGGGCCCGGCGCCGCCGGATCCGGCCGCCCCTCCGCGTTGAAGAGAGTGGGGAGAGAGAGCAGAGAGGAGAGAGGGGAGAGAGAGGTGCGGGAGGGAGAGGGAGAGGGAGATAGGGAGAGAGAGATAGAGAGAGTGAAGGAGTGGAGGAAAGATGACTGCGAGAAGGAGATATTTAGGGTTTGGCACTATTTACTGAGGCGGTTACTATAATGCTTGCGTCTGAGAAAATACGATATATGTGACCGCCTCTGTTAATCGATTTTCAGGTGCGGTTATTATAACCGCCTCTGTTAATAAAAAATGACCACCTCTGTTAATGCTGGGCATTAACAGATTCGTTTATTTTTTGTGCCCGCCTCAGAGGCCTTTTTTAAGTGCTTCGCAAAATCCAGAATTGTAGTAGTGAGAACAATGTGGTGCTTTAGCTCATCTCCTACACCTAGAAAACTTGATTTATTTCTAGACTTGTCCTTTTTCGGTTTGATAGACATGTGCTGCACATAGAAAACTTGAGTGACATTCTTAGCTAGGACGAATGGTTCGTCTCGATAGCCAAGCTCTTTGAGGTCTACTGTTGTCATTCCGTACTTGTCGATATCGACACTTTTTCCTGTCAGTTTAATGCATTGGCAATGAAATAGAGGGATCTTCAGTGGCCCATAGTCGAGTTCCCATATCTCTTCAATGTAACCAAAATATGAGTTCGTTTGGCCACTAGAGTCAGTGGCATCTATACAAACACTACTATTTTGATTGGTGCTCTTGTTATCTTGGGCTCTTGTATAAAATGAGTATCCATTAATTTCATATCCTTGGTACATCAGGATTGAATTTGCTGGACCCCTGGCCAGCCAAGCTAGCTGCTCATGAATTCCATCATTGGCCATGACTTCCTTCTGCAACTAGGTGGCGAATGTATCGTTATGATGTTTTGTAATCCATGTCTCAAACTTCAAAGGGTACATGCTTCGCACAATTTGCATGTGCTCCTCCATGTATGGAGCCACCAAGGCTAATTGTTGTAGAACCGTGAGATGTGCTTTACTCAACGTGGCATGATCTGTGGCATTTACTGATTTTCTTCCAAGTGTGCCCTTTCCAATCGGCCGCCCCTCATGACGTGATACTGGAATCCCAATTGGGCAGAATTCTTCCACATAGTCACCACAAAACTCAATGACCCCCTCTGTGACGTAACCATTCCCAATGCTTCCTTCTGGACGAGCCCGATTACGAATGTATTTCTTTAGGACTGCAAAGTATCGTCCAAAAGGGAACATATTATGAAGGAAAACAGGACCAAGAATACCAATCTCTTTGACCAGGTGAACTAGAATATGCATCATAATATTGAAGAATGATGGAGGAAATATCATCTCAAGACTAACTAAACTTTGGACAGCATCCTTTTGTAGCCTGCTTAGACTCGATGGATCGATTGCCTTCTGAGAAATTGTGTTGAGAAATGCACATAGCTTTATGATTGTTGCTCGAACATTAGCTGGTACAATACCTCTAAGTGCAACTAGAATCAATTGCGTCATCAACACATGACAGTCTTGGGACTTTACGTGTGCGAATTTCTTCTCTTTCAGGTTCAATAGCCTCTTTATGTTTGAAGAGTAGCCTAATGGGGCCTTGATACTGTTCAAACAGTCAAACATACTTTGCTTCTCTTCCTTACTAAGAGTGTTGCACGCAGGACCTAGGTAATGACGTCCTTTATCCCTTTTTTCTGGATGTAGGGCGGCCCGTTGTTTCATACGTTGAAGATCTTGCCGCGCCTCCAGTGTATCCTTTGGCTTACCATAGACACCAAGGAATCCTAGAAGGTTCACACAAAGATTGTTTGTTAGGTGCATCACATCAATTGCGTGGCGGACCTCTAAGACTTCCCAATAAGGTAACTCCCAAAAAATACTCATCTTCTTCCACATAGGTGCACGTCCATCATCACTCTGCACTGATCTGCTACCAGGTCTTTTTTCGAATACTACTTTTATATCTTTGACCATTTCAAACACCATTTTCCCACAACAGTGCCTAGGTTTGGTATAATGATCTGCCTTTCCACCATAGTGAGCATGCCTCCTCCTTAATGGGTGCTTGATCGGAAGAAATCAACGATTACCCATATACATGATCTTCCTACAGTGATTGAGATACGTGCTATTGGTTTCTTCTAAATTGGTTCATGCCCTATAACCCTCATTGTAATGTCCGGAGAGGTTGCATAGTGCTGGCCAATGGTTGGTAGTTACGAAAAGCAATGCACGTAGGTTAAAATGTTCCTCTGCGTGCGCATCCCACATACAAACACTCTCCTCTTTCCACAACAATAGAAGATCCTCAATCAGTGGTTTCAGATACACATCTATATCGTTACCAGGTTGCTTCGGGCTAGGGATAAGCATCGGCATCATAATGAATTTCCGCTTCATATACAACCAAGGAGGAAGGTTGTATATATAGAGCGTCACAAGCCAGGTACTATGGCCACTGCTCTGCTCACCGGAAGGATTCATGCCATCCTTACTTAAGCCGAACCTTATATTCCTTGCATCATTTGCAAATGTTGGGAATGTTCTATCCACCTTTCTCCACTGCGACCCATCAACGGGGTGTCTCAACATATTGTCTTACTTACGTTCTTCTTTGTGCCATCGCATCAATTTAGCATTTGTTTTGTTCATGAACAAATGTTTCAGACATGGTATTAGAGGGAAATACCACATCCCCTTGGCAGGCACCCTCTTCTTAACACGCATCCCCTCAACGTTGCTTGGATCATCTCGAGGGATCTTATACCGGCATGCGTTGCATACGGGGCATGAATCCAAATTTTCATACTCACCTCGATATAGGATGCAGTCATTAGGACAAGCATGTATCTTCTGTGCCTCTAATCCTAAAAGACAAACAACCTTTTTGCCTCGTATGTTGTCTCCGGCATGGTGTTACCCTCAGGGAGTAAGTTTTTTATAAGTTTCAGCAACTCCTTGAATCCCTTGTCAGACAAACCATTTGATGCCTTCCATTGCAACTATTCTAATGTGGTACCCAACTTCTTTTGGCCTTGTTTGCAATCTGGGTACAACAATATTCTGTAGTCCTCCAACATACCCTTCAAATCTCTCGATTCCTTTTTTGTTTCGCAAGCTTCCTCAGCTTCGTGCAGCATCTGACCCAGATCATCTTCTACAACGTGTCCTTCAACATCTTTTTTAGACTCACCCATTGCAGTGTCATCAAAAAAGTCACCATAATTACCTGCAAAGTCAGGAATCCTGTCCTCTTCTTTTTCATTATTATCCAGCATAATTCCTTTTTCTCCATGATTGGTCCAAACATAATAGTTCGGCATGAATCCACTACTGAACAAGTGACTGTGGATGGTTCTTGATGATGAGTAATCCTTCTCATTCTTGCAGCTTTTGCATGGACAGTGAACGAAACCACCGTACTTATGGTTCTCAGCAACTTTTATGAATTCATGCACGCCATCAATGAACTCCATTTAACGCTGATCCATCATGTACATCCATTGCCGACTCATCTGGATTCACAGTTCATTTATTAACATCAAACAAGTGTCAACATAAACCATTTATTAATCAATATTGGAAGTAAAAATAATACATTGAATAAATCAATGATTGATTACGAAACAAATTGGAGTGTCATCAAAATTATATACTATAAATAGTTATATTATGCATGCCTAATATAACAATAAAATAATCTAAATTCTAACTACATATAAATAAATAGTTATCTTATGCCTAATAATTTATATAACAATAATATAAAACCATAAAACTAAATCGGGTCCAAAATACATCTACAAATATTTATCATATGTATAAACTAAATCAAGTGCTAACTACATCTACAAAATTAATTTGCTAAAGTATTGAAAACAATATTACTAACCTTTTAAAAAAATTGAAAAAATTCTCCCCCCCCTCCCCTCACTCAGTTGCCATGAACAGTGAGTGGCAGCTTTGAGGGGGGAAGGGGGCGGAGTATTTATAGTGGGGGCACAAAGACACCGGTTGGTGCTGAACAACCGGTGTCAAACACTAGGCATCAGGACCGGTTGAAGTAACCAACCAGTGCCTTTGTCGTGGGTACCTGGCGGCACCGGGCATACAACAAGCTGCAGAAAGCTTGGTCTGCCTCCCATGGTGGCCGAACCTAGGGAGCACGAAGCCCCTGTATGCCGTGCCCCTTCTGTTTTCTTGTTTTGGGGCCCAAAGTACCAGTCACGTCTAAAAGCCCAAGTACATATTAACTCATCTTAAACCAGCCCATCACGTGCAAACAAGACCCATGTCTTGAGCCGATTCATTTTTAAACACCAGCCTATATTGTCTCATGTTTCTCCCATCCAAACTCCAATTCCAATATTTCTTTTTCCTAAATTCCGATAAAATCATATAGTATTCATTCCGCCTATTTTCATTTTCTTTTGAGCTCATTTTATTTTATGTTTGTGCTTGTTTGTGTTTGTTTGTCGTTGTGCCGTTCTCGCTCGTCGCCGACGGAGTGACCGAGGGAGGAGAACGCTGAGGAGTTCGGTGGACAGCACAGCAAGCCGGAGTACGCATGCGAGTACCGCGAGTCGGAGCCCGAATACCCGTACTGCGAGCAGGAGCACCCGGAAGGTTTCAAAGACGGCACGTCTAATCTCATCTTTTGATGCATATTTACTGCAGTTCTATAGACACAACCTATTGGCCTATTTTTATAAAGAGCATATTATTTTGCTGTTGAAACACGGTTGGATAGCCACCCCTTGATTGTTGTAACCATTCCTTGTTGACCTATGTTTGTCTCTAAATATGATTTGCTCTATTTGGATGATAAGCACTCCTAGAATACTTAGGACCATGTTACTCAATTTAATACACTCCAAATATTTACAATGTGTTTTCAAATAAAGAAATACGTGAGTATCAAAATGAGAAAAATTGGGATTTTTTGAAAATAAAGAAAAGAGATGCTTAGATGAGATGGATGACATTTTCTGTGGGAATTGCCATATGTTGGGCCCGTACCTTTGTGGTTGAGCAAGGTTGGGAGATATCCATCTTGTCATAATTAAGGACCGAGTTCATGTGTCATCTTTCCTAACTCAACTTTTCGTACAACCACTTGACCATTGTGTGTGGCAACGGCTTAGCATAAATCCCACTAGCTAGTCTGTTAGTCATTAGGAGAGCTTTGAGCAGTGGGTGATCAAGGAGACGGGATAAGATCTGGGTGATTTATACCCTGGTCGGGCCTCATTGGCAGGTCAATGACCCCTTGGTGGATCCCGTGTAGGCTAGTCAGGTCTACTAAGGTGGGTAATGGCTTCGATGGGAACTGCACCGACACTAAGGTGATCGTGCTGTGGTACCCCACTTGTGGGGAAAGTGTACACCTCTGCAGAGTTAAAATCTATCCAGATAGCCATGCCCACAGTGCTGGGCGAGTTAAGATTTGGTCACATAACTAGAATTTTCTTTGGGATGGACGGTGTTGGTGTGAGTTGTTTTGAACTATGTCCGGCAGTTGTGCCTTGTGCTACGGCGGATGAGGAGTCTGGTGGCAATTAAAACATGGATCCTTTGTGTAGGATCAACCCCGCTCAATTACTAAAGATTTATTTTAAGAAAACCTTTTTTTCAAAATAAACCCTTGCATGTGTTAAAACTAGCTTTGCGGTAAATTAAACCTGAGCCTTATCCTTGATATATCATGTGCATATGCTTTATATCCTCCTCCGTGGAGGAGGTTGGACTTGCTGAGTACTTTTGTACTCACACCGATATATATGTTGTTTCTTCAGAGGAAGATCCAGACTTCATTGTGGAAGACGTCGAGTAGAGGTTGCGTCCTGTTGACGCCTTTTTTGGCATGCATCAAAGGAATGATGAAGGAAAGGAAAGCTAAATTGAAGATGGCGATGGTGTGCAAGGGAAAGGGATCGGTCACGATTTGGTGCCGATCAGGCGTTTCAGCGTTTATGAACAGATTTGGTACGAGACGGTCTCAGTTTGGAAGGTGGTGTTTTGTTTATTAGAATAATTTTTGTTTCTTAAGATATAATCGTGCTTTGCCGTAATCGGGTAGGATTGTGTTAGCGTGGGGTATAAATATGAGCCCCCCTACTATTGTAAAGATTAATACACATCCAACAAACACAACTTTACTACTTGCAATTTACTTTCTCGTCGGCGACTTTGCCACCCTTTTTTCCTTTTTCCTGCAAGTTCTTTCAAGCTGATCAAGGACACCTCACATTCAAGCAACTTGGTTTGCTGGTAAGTCTTCGTTTATAGAGTAAATCTGAGCTTTAGCTTCCGGGTGCATCGCTGTGGCTTCGTTCATATCTATTCAAAATTTATCAAATTTATCTAAGCTTTGATCTCGGGCGCATCGCTGTTTTCTCGTTTAGATTCAATCACAAACAATCCGGCTTAGTGATCTATTTAATCGGCTGTAAGCTCCCTGTTTATCACGATAAACCTTTGTAAAGCTGATTAGATCGGTTACAAGCTTAGATTGTCCAGATCCATACATTTGTGGGTTTGTACATTGTTACTTGGCACGTGTCGGCTCTAGATCTAGCCATCTAGTTGCATATTGGTATCGGCAGTCCTTTGCCGATTCCCTATAGATCGCTTTATTTACACACTTTTCATACCCAATCTACTGTCGTCTTCTGTATTGGCAGAGCATTGCCGATATACCGCATAAGAGTGATTCAGAAATCCAGCTGATACAATCTTGAATTTGATGGTTTGCTGTTTCCTTGTCAATTTACAGGTCAAATTGTCTGGCACGCCTTGGTTTGAATCAAGTGCTGTCCGAGCTTGGCGTACGGGGCTCTCGGGCCTGGTGTGTGATCGATTCGCATCAACACATCTTTTGGCACGCCCGGTTGGACAAGGAACATCAAGATGTCAACTGAAGAGAAGGGAAAGGTTTCTCCGCAGAACCAGATCCCAATCGACAAGGATAAGCTGAAGGAAGAACAAAAGGCAGAGCTCAAGGCAGCCATTGAAGTTTATGAATAGATATGCCTTTTATCCTACAGCACCAACAGGAGTGGAGAGGTAATAAAAAAGTATGACTTTCCTACTCTTCCACCCTATGATGAGTCACAGAAGGAGGATAGGATGGTGCATATGATGAATCAAGCGATCAAACAAGCTTTCTTGAGTCATGCTCCGATCATGGCCAATTCTGTTCACAATGTTGTGCTCAAGACGCTGCAAGATAGAGGGATGCTTGGCTTCGTGGGACTCAACAGGCCAGTCAGATGGTTTTTCCCCCTACTGGATTAGCTATTGGGACATCACCGATTGACCCTCAGGCTCAAGCAGATGGGAATATTGTAGATGCACAGCTAATTAATACTGCAGCACCAACGCAGTTTCCTCCTATGTACACCAATTTCACACCAATGGCTACGCATGCATAGGGAAGCTACATGCCAGGGTTCCCTGTTGGCTGGGATCCTATTACTGGATTTGATATGCCCCCAGAGTATATGATGCCATCTTCGGCAGGGAAGCCAAGTACATCGGCCTTACAGCCGATGAATCAGCAAGTTAATGCGTCGGCTCCACAGCCGACCCAATCTCAAGATGCCGCATCGGCTCCACAGCCATTGGTTACACCTGCATCAGCGCCATTGTCAACAGTTCCAAGCAGCGTGTCGGCTCCATGGCCGATACCTCAACAGCAGAATCTGGTGATGATGATACAGCCCAAGTCTCCTACAGAGGTCTTGGCAAATAGACTTCCTCATGCCAATGGAGTCACCTAGGTGTTCCATGATCCTATGACTGGTTTTGCGCGTCATGTGAATGTGCCTAACATACCTCCAGTGGCATAGCAACAACCTAATCAGAGGTCAGCATAGGGTAGTCATAGCAATGAGATGGTTCTTTATTTGCCGTCGTCTAATCAAGTCACTCAGCAAGTTGCGCGAGCCGCAGCCGATGGCTACACCAAGTGCACAACCAGCATCGGCAGCCCTGCCGATAGCATCACCAGCGCTACAACCAGCATCAACTGATGGTCAGCAGATTGACTGGGCATCCAAGATTGCTGAAGTGATGAGAGATCAGTTTGGTCTGAAGCCAAAGCAGCAGAATCTGATGTACAGAACTCCATATCCAGCTGCATATGATCAACTGTCGTTGCCCCACAACTACAAGCTTCCATATTTCACCAAGTTTTCTGGACAGGGGGAGGTCTCCACAGTGGAACACATCAATAGATTCATCATGCAGTGTGGAGAAGCAGCTTAGAATGACGCATTGAAGGTGTGTTTGTTCTCCATGTCTCTCTCTGGATCGGCCTTTACATGGTTCACAACATTTCCAGCCAACTCCATAATATTCTGGGCCGATCTGGAGAAGCAATTCCACCAGTTCTTCTACTCTGGTATAGAAGAGATGAAGCTAAACGATTTGACTAACTTGAGGCAAAGGGATGATGAACCGGTCGCTGCCTTCATTCAGAGGTTCAGGGATGTCAAGAACCGGTGCTTTAGTCTGGTTCTGTCTGATCAGCAGCTTGCCGAAGTCGCTTTCCAAGGACTCTTGCCACACATCAAGGAGAAGTACGCCTCCCAAGAGTTCTACAGCATCAGTCAGATGTCTCACAGGATGATAGGGGAGATCAAGCCATATGAGCAGAAGAGGAACAACTTTCAGAAGAAAGTCAGTTTCATTGACTGTTCAGATACTTCTGATTCGGATGATGACCAGATGGTAGGATCGGCTAAATGGATCCAGAACAACAAAAATCCGATCTCATGTCCATTTGGTAACAAAGAGCCTGAGAAGTATGGGTTTGATATTACTAAGGCTGATAAGATCTTTGACCTATTGCTTTCAGAGGGACAGATTAAGCTGAAGCCATTTCACAAGATCCCGACAGATCAGGAGTTGAAGAACATCAAGTACTGCAAGTGGCACAATGCAACGTCTCATGACACAAATGAGTGCAAAGTGTTTCGTCAGTAGATACAATCGGCTATAAAGCAGGGTAGGCTCAAGTTTGAGACACCCAAAAAGCCGATGAAGATTGATGGGCATCTATTTCCCGCTAACATGGTAGATGTTAGAAAGAAGAGAAATGTACTACAGACAAAGGTGCTCACGTCACAATCAGCCAAAGAATCTGGAGCTGTTGATCCTAAAGCTCTAATAACGGTCAATGAAGCCAAGAGTAAGGAGCCACAACATAAGGAGGAATTTGCGGCACCAAAGAAGAAGGTCACGTCTCAGATGTTGCTGAACAAGTTCCAACGTGATCAAGAAAGACAGCAGTACATGGAGGAGTCTGTACAACGACATGAAGGGCACTGGAGATGTCCTTTCTTTGTGTACTGTTGGAAGGAAGGCTTGACTCTGCCGACAGTGGACAATTGTCCAGAGTGCAATGGTTTCTGTCGTGAAGACCGATCGCACAAGAAGCCACATTTCGACCAGAGGCCTCGAGGGCCGATCATCAGAGATAGGGCGATGATAGACGCATCTCCGTGCATGATCGGCTGGGGGGCAGGGTTTCAGTGCATGATCGGCTAGGGGGCAGGACCATGCTGCGTGATCCTGCATGAGGAAGGATTTCTTCCGATGAGCGGGTTGAACGGACTGCTGATGCCCAGGTTTCAGATGAGTACCCACATCGCAGGGATCCAGAGAGAGAGCCTGTTCATGATAACATTGATCGGCCTTGGTGGTGTCCAGCGGGTTTGACCAGATCGCAGAAGAGGCGAGTTCAAAGGCTGCTTCAGACAAAGGCACTGGAAGAGTAGAGACAGGAGGCTTCCAGGAGAGGAGTCAGGTCGAGGTTTGGCGTGTCAAGCCAAGGGACAATGACAAACAGCAATCAAGATCATCGGCTGCACCTATTAATATGGTCTTCATGCTGCCTAGTGAGTTCATGGCTCCAAGTGATGTTGATGAGAGGCAAGATTTGGAAGAAGCCATGGCTCAGCTAAATTTGGAACTTGTACCAGCTACTTTTGAAAAGCCGGAGGATGAAAAACGCAAACATCTCAAAGCTTTATTTTTGAAGGGTTTTGTCGATGGCAAACCTGTGGCAAAGATGTTAGTAGACGGAGGAGCAGTGGTAAACATAATGCCGTATGCCATGTTACGCAAACTTGGTAAAGGTAGCGAAGATCTGACTAAGACAGATATGATGCTTAAAGATTTCGAAGGGGTCGTATCTCCGGCAGTTGGAGCATTGTGTGTTGATTTGACCATCGGCAGTAAGACTCTTCCTACTACTTTCTTTGTTATTAATGGGAAGGGGTCGTATAGTTTGCTGTTGGGGAGAGATTGGATTCATGCCAATTGTTGCATACCATCCACCATGCATCAATGTCTTATACAATGGATCGGCGATGTTGTTGAAGTTGTTGCTTCTGATTCGTCATTTAGTATTGCATCGGCAGAAACCTGTGAAGAAAGCTATGAAAGGGTAAGATGTTTTTCTGGTCAAGCATGGGAGACTAAGTTTTTGAAGATTGCTGATTATGAGATGTCACCAGATCGGACAGTTAGGTCTGCAGATGAGTCTTGAGTTGCGTTGTAAAAGCTGATCATTTGAGCATCGACTGGGTTTGATATAGCTGACATAATAGATGTCGCCTTCAGAGCAAAAATGTAAAAGAAAGCTAATGGTGTTTTGATAACATTGGCTACTGATGGCCGATATAATTTTGTATCGACCTTAGGGCAATAAAATCCAAGAAGAAAATATATGTGTGTTGAAGACAGAAGTTGTGAGTTAAACATTGTTTGCAACGCATTAGTTGAAGTTTTTTCCATCACAGCAAGGACAAGTAGCGTTTTACAATGATCCGAGAGCATTCTGGATCACAGAGATCGCACGCAGGCGAATATCATCAGCATCTTGAATCTCCTTGTTGTCAACTTCGGCAGAACCTGGTATTGTCTTGATACTTTTATGGAGTTGGTAGGTCTGACGAGCTTGTTCTTGTTTCTTCGCCTAAAGTTGTTGAAGAGCCGATGGAAGTTGAGATAGTCTGTTATCCACATTGGCAATTTCTTGGTTTACTTGCTCCAGTTCTTTGATGAGGCGTCCTCGCTTGATTTCCATGTATCTTTTGGATTGTTCCATGTCTGCCTTAGACTGAGTTAAGGAGGCAATCTTCCTGCGAGTTGTTTCCACAAGATTCTTCAGACTATCTCTCTGTTTGATCGCTTGCTCTTGGTGGAGCCGATCAGAGAGGCATTTCTAAGCTTTGAGGACTGAGATCTGGCGGCTCTCAATATAAGCAGCAGGGTGCAGTGCTTCCTCAATAGATTCGGGAAGAATACCTTTTAGAGATTTCGAGATAGTACGAATCGGCTCAGCATCTCGAACCAGTTGGCCAATATCTTGGTTCAGTAATTGCAGAATTTCCTGAAGCTTGGCCTTGGTTTGTTGGGATAATGGAGCCGATTCTGCTGATGATGTGGCCTCGTCTTCTACACTGATTGTCCCAAGCTGAAAGGAGAACAGACTGTTGTCTGGACTGTCCTACGCTTGGTTAAGAAGAAAGGAATGTTAATTGAATGTTGCCCTTTTTGGTTTCTAAAAAGATGAAGGGATGTCTTACTTATATCAGAGGGACTTCATCGGTAGCTGGTGCGGATGTAACACCCTAATTTAAATTTCAGCATTTATTAATAAATTTAATTGGCTTTATTTAAATTTCTAAGGTTTATTGTGTTAGACTTGCATTTAATCTAAAATTTTGTTCCTTAAGTAATTAAAATTTTATCATAGGTTTAAATTTTGGTGTTGCATTCATGCTGATGCATAATTTTAATTATTTGAGTGAGGTTTGAATTCAAATTTGTATTTGAATTCAAACTTTGTTTGATTTAGAAATAGAAAAGAGAGAGGAATAGAAATAGGAAAAGAAGAAGGGGACCCAGCCCAGTGTTCCAGCCTTTCCCCAGCGTGGCCCAGCCAGCCCAACTTCTGTCCCCGCGCTGGCCCAGCGCCATCCCCCGCACGGCCCACACACCTCCCGCTCGCGCTCAGCCCGCGTCGCCCGCGCCCCTCCTCCCCTCACCGACAGCGCGAACCCACACGTCAGGGTCATCTCCTTCCCTGAGCCGAGCTCCCCTGTTTCGCGCTCGCCGCGTTTCCTCGCTGCCCGTGGCCCCGCTCCCCCCGTGCGCGCGCCCGAGGCCCACTGGCCGGCCATCCAGAGCCCCACCTCCTTCTAGAAGCCTCGCCCCTAGAACCGGATCAAGCCAAGCCGTTGGGGCAATCCGCTATCCCCGCACAGTGCCAATCCCAGCCGCGTATCTCGCTGGCTTTCCGGTCGTGGCACGCACGCCTAGGACCCCGGATCGCTTCCTTTAAACACCCCAGCCTTCCCTCTGCGCCCCACGACGCCACACCGTAGCCGCCATATCCCACAAACCTTAGCTTAGCGCCTCCCCGACGTCGGATCTCCGCCACGGTGAGCCCCTCGTCGAGTTTCCACACCGCTAGTATCCCTCCGGCCCCGCTGACCATCTCCTTGGCTTCACAGCTCGACGCAGACCCCGCTCGTGAAGATCAGAATCCGGGAGACCCCTACGTCGACCTTCTCCACGAGCGCCGCCATATCCTCGCCAAGCTCGGAGCTCCGCTGCGCCCGCTCCGGCCCTCCGTCACCTCCCTCCCACAGCCAAGCAGTCCCAAAGCTTCACGCCGCGGTAACGAATCTTCCCGTGCCTCCTTTTGCGCTAAGACAAGTAGGCCGTAGGCCACTCTGTTGGCAGAGCACCGCCGCCGGCGTTCCCCCGCCGCCGCTCCGCCATGGCCACGCCTCTGCAGCACCACACAGCCCCGTGTAAGCCCCGCGTTGTCTTGTGTTTGCTACGTAGAGCCTCCCTGACCCCTTTGCGCCCACAACCTAGCACAGGCACAGCCCGAACGTGCCGCGCCGGCGAGCTCCGCCGCGCAGAACCACCGCCGCAGTCGCGCCCGATGCTCAGAAGCCCCACCATGCCCGGCTTAGTGCCTAGGTGAGTTAAACGTGTCGCGTAGAGCCTCCCTGACTCAAACTCCGGTCGTTTTGACCACGGGAACGCCGGAATTGGTGAACTCCGGCGAGCCCGAGCCGCGCCGCCGTGGGAATAGGTCGCCGGCGTCGAGCGCCGCCGCCCCCGCGCGTGAGATCTGATCTAGACTGCCCGATCCCGAACGAACGCACCCGATTAGAATCTGCGTAACGGTTCGCAGGTCATCTTGCTAAAGAGCCCCTGTCCTTTTGGGTAATCAACCCGCGGTCCAAGTCTGTTCAAAAGTAGTTACGGATAGGTCCTGGTTTTAATGTTTAGGCCCCTAATCTTTCCAGAAATAGTGGCCGCCATCCAGTCTTGGTGTTTTTGTGAGTTAGACCCTGGATCTATAGTTTAATTATGTTTAGGCCCTCGGTTTTTGCAGAAAACCCCTTGGAACTTAGTTTTTCTCGCAGATAAGCCCCTAGAACTTGTTTTTAGCCTAGATTATGCGTTTTAGCTCCGTTTTAAGCGTTCTTTATATCCACGTGATCAGTTGTAACGCGTAGAATAGTTTTAGACTAGTTTAGTGTGCTGTTTTTATGTATTGATGTATTGTTTCTTAGTTTTTGTTAGTGTTTGCTTGTATGCTTATTATTGTGCATTGTTTTGGCCATGTGTTCGTGAGTAGACGCTGATCCATCTGAGGAGCCCCAGTACCAGTACTCGGAGCAGCCGTCTTCCGACCCGTTTGAGCAGCAGCAGGAGTAGTACTGAGGAAGGCAAGTATAACATGAACAACCTATCACTTTTAAATACATTTTCATACTGCATTTTAATATTGTATGCCTATAAGGATTTCCTAGACACATTTATCCTTTATATATACCCTTGGGTTGCATTTTGGTTAGTTGTGCTAGGTGCCGCGCTATAACACACTTGGTCCTTTTAAATTAATTTGATTAATGGTATATGCAACTTAATTCTGAGAGTGGCCCTCTGTGTGGCTTGAGTGGCTCACTTCTTGTTAAAATTGGTTTTGTTAGAAACATGGTTTAGGGGGCCAGCACGGTGCTTACTGCCTGGTTGGCCACTCTCCATAAGGACCGGTTCATAGAGCGACAACCTAGGACAACAGCGCAACCACAAGACTAGGAATGGGACGGTCTTGGCTTACTAATTAGGTCATTTTGGTTCGGGAGTAACTTACCGACGGGGCAGGAGGGGTGGTGAGCTTCAATGGTCCCCAGGCTACGAGGCTTGGTTTGCGTACCCCTCGAGGTGGTCACCATCGTTGCATTGCCAGAATCCTTAGCGGTTACACCTTACCAACATGTCCTTTGTAACGGCCTCGTAGTGAGTCGCTAGTCATCTCACCTAAGGAAGTGTGATGAACAACTAGCGTAGCTCACGACTTGTGGGTAAAGATGTGCAACCTCTGCAGAGTGTAAAACTGGTATACTAGCCGTGCTCACGGTCATGAGCGGCTCGGATCCTCCTTTTGATTAGTGGAGTTAGCTCCTTCCGACGAGGGGGTGCCTCTCGGGGTTTTGGTATGGTTGTGGTTTGGTTCTCAGTAGTATCATGATTAATTTTGATTAATTACTATGTAACTGGGTTTATGGTAATTCATCAACTTGTAGTAAATAACTTTAATAAAATTTTGCCAAGACTTAAAAGCTAATGCAGTCAGTCAGCCAACCTAGAGCCTCATAGTTTGTGTTATACTTGTTGAGTACAAGTTGTGTACTCACTCTTGCCTCTTCTCTACTTTTTCCTCTTAGATACGCTACTGCTGCTCAGTTCCTGCCGACGCGAGGGAGTTCGCTCAGCGCTACCAGGACTACGAGGACTTTTAGGCGTTCGTCTCCCAGTCGACGTCCCTGTGGCGCCCTGCTCAGCTTCCGACGAGAGTTTCTATCGTATTTGTACTTCGCTTCCGCTGTATCAGACATTTTGTCATTAATGTAATAAATAACATTCGTATTCGCTTATTTATATCTTTTTACGTGATATGTGCTATGATATACTATTCATTCTGTTGTATATACGTGTGACTTGATCCTGGCACGTATATGATTGCTTGGTTTATGTTCTTTTATAAACCGGGTGTTACAGCGGAGGAGGACGCGAGTAATAGTGTTGGGACGCCGGATTCAGGGAGAGCATCTTGTGGAATAACTGGTGATTCTTGTATGATGATTGAAGTTTGCTGAATGATGAGATTAATGTCAAATGCAAGATTGGATCAAAGAGAAAAAGTAATTGAGTTACCTGAACCAGTGAAGGAGCTGTCCTAGCTCTTTTGGAGGGAAGGCATTGGATCGGAATGGAAAATGCAAATGTCAGGATGGTGTTGAAAGGATGATAAATAGACAAGTAAGTTACCTGAACCGTCGGAGATGTTTGGGAAGTGATCTCTTGGGTATCCTCTTCATTTGTGTCTTCGGCAGCTACATTTTAAAATGCCGAATGATGTGATCAGTAAGGTGTACATTGTAGTCAGGAAGGAGAATGAAAGTTGTCTATTACCTTCCGATGGAGAAGAGGCAATGTCTGTTGGGGCATCGGCATTTGGTGCCGACGCAATGGTCAAAGCATGGCCAGAAGGGCCTTGAGTCTTCTGGGCTGTCCTCTTAGTGCTGGTTATCTTGCGTTTTCTGCCAGCAGCGACATCAACAAGGGTTGGTGCGTCATAGCCGATAAGAGGATAATTTGTTGGCGGAGAATATTTGATCGGCTGCCCACTTCTGCTGATTATTGGGGGTGAAGTACCATCAACCTGTTAAGAGTGTTTGTTAGAATGCAGAGAAGCAATATGAGATGAAAAATGCAACAGAAGAAATTTCTGTATGTACCTCATCATCAGTGCCTTGATAGTTTTTATCCAAGGCAATGCAGTAAATCTTCAATGACACGCAGAAGAGGTGTTCTTGCCATTCTGACCACCATTGTACGAAAGGGTATGGTGGTAAGTGGTGCTACTTGCCAATCGGCTAGTTGTGTCATGTCAATGACAGGTTCTAGACTTTTTAGCCGATTGTATGCAAGAGCATTGCCGATTGGGTTCCTCGCTTGTACTTTATCGGCAAAATATGGAAAAGGTGGTACTTGGACGAATCCTACTTGTCTGGCTACTACTGATGGACAACATAATTCATAGCCATTAGCACTTTTTCCAGAGGTGAAGTTGGCAGGCAGGATTCTTGAGGATATGGCCTCTCTCATGATCTTTGTGGCTTCTTCTTCATCTCTCCAGGAATCGAGGCTGAATTTGAAGGGGTTCTCGTATTCCTTGTTGTCATCATGGTATACAAACCAGATGGTGGAATTCTCGGTAAAGTCATTGTAGAAGCATTTGAAGAAGTCGGTTTTGCCAAAGACATTGGAGTCATTGGCGATCATGACGGCTGCTTCGCCGAAAGAAGTACATCGGTGAGTGGTTGGAGCTTCTTCCTCATTGAATTATTCTGATGGGAAAGACATTTCTGGTAGTTTGATTCCCATGGCTTTATGCATTACATGTTCAGCCATAACTGAATAAACCACCAGGGACCCCCTAGATTGGAGATTGGTTGATCGACCTTGAGTTTGGCCGATACTTGGTGAAGCAGATGGTAAACTGATCCAAGAAGATGTTTACCGAGAGGTACTGGGTTTCCACTAGCCAAAGTTTCAGCCATCTTCAGAGTATTGTTCGTTGGGCCTACTGTTTTGCCACAAAAGATGAATTTTTCTAACCACATGTTGAGGAAAGCAGTGTGTTCCCTGAGTGATACAGAGCTAGTTTTCATGTTGTTCGTGACATATCCTTTCCATCCACCAATGGTTTTGGTCTCTATTTTAAAAGAAGCTTTGTCCAGAAAGTCAAAGGACCGGTCAGGGGCAGTGATATTCAAGCCAGTCAGCATCATAACATCTAACAGGGTTGGGGTCATCGGACCATGGCCGAACAAAAAGGCGTTGATAGCATCAGACCAAAAGAAAGAAGCCGATATGAGCATCGGCTCATTCTTGACCATTTTAGATAGAGACAAATTGAGAGATTGGCTAATGTCATATTGCTCCCAAGTAGCCCGATAACTGCCTGCTACTCTGCGAAACCAATTCCTCGGCCAAGATCTAAAAGCAAGAGACCAATTTGAGGTCATATTTGAAGCCTTGAGGGGGATTCTGCCAGTTTCCAAGTTGATTATACTAATCGGATCTGGGTTACTCATGGGGCCTAGGCAGATCAGGCTGGGTTGCTCGGACAGAGGAATGAGGATTGAGTTCCTAAGGGCCTAGAAATAATGATGGAAAAGAAAAATCAAGAACAGTCACAAATTGCGGATTAACATAGTAGTGCAGAAGGGAGATGGGGAATCATTGTACCTAGGGGATCTCGGAGATGGAGGCCATTGGAAGAACCTTGGGGAAGCCTTCGACGTGTTGACGTTTTTTATAGGGTGATCCCAACAGGATAGGGATTTTGGATTGATGAAGCCGTTTGCACTAGATACGAGAAATGGCATGGAACGCTTTTTAGGCAACCATTTGAAGGAAATAATTATGATTGAAGCATAATTTCGGAGTAAAAGGATATTTCACTCCGAAACTGGGGGGCATGTGTTGACGCCGTTTTTTGGCACGCGTCAAAGGAATGATGAAGCAAAGGAATGGCAAATTGAAGATGGCGATGGTGTGCAAGGGAATGGGATCGGTCACGATTTGGTGCTAATCAGGCGTTTCAGCGTTTATGAACGGATTTGGTACGAGACGGTCTCGGTTTGGAAGGTGGTGTTTTGTTTATTAGAATAGTGTTTGTTTCTTAAGATATAATCGTGCTTTGCCATAATTGGCTAGGATTGTGTTAGCGTGGGGTATAAATATGAGCCCCCCGGCTATTGTAAACATTGATACACATCCAACAAACACAACTTTACTACTTGCAATTTACTTTCTCATCGGCGACTTCGCCACCCTTTTTCCTTTTTCCTGCGAGTTCTTTCAAGCTGATCAAGGACGCCTCACATTCGAACGACTTGGTTTGCTGGTAAGTCTTGGTTTACCGAGTAAATCTGATCTTTAGCTTCCGGGCACATCATTGTGGCTTCGTTCAGATCTATTCAAAATTTATCGAATTTATCTAAGCTTTGATCTCGGGCGCATCGCTGTTTTCTCGTTTAGATTCATTCACAAACTATCCGACTTAGTGATCTATTTAATCGGCTGTATGCTCCCTGTTTATCACGATAAACCTTGTAAAGTTGATTAGATCGGTTACAAGCTTAGCTTTGTCCAGATCCATACATTTGTGGGTTTGCACATTGTTACTTGGCACGTGTCGGGTTTAGATCTAGCCGTCTAGTTGCATACTGGTATCGGCTGTCCTTTGCTGATTCCCTGTAGATCGCTTTATTTACATGCTTTTCATACCCGATCTACTGTCGTCTTCTGTATCAGCAGAGCCTTGCTGATATACCGCATAAGAGTGATTCGGAAATCCAGCCGATACACTCTTGAATTTGACGGTTTGCTGTTTCCTTGTCAATTTACAGGTCAAATTGTCTGGCACGCCTTGGTTTGAATCAAGTGAAGTCCGAGCTTGGCGTACTGGGCTCTCGGGCCTGGTGTGTGATCGTTTCACGTCAACACGTCCGCATCCAGCACTGCCTGTGGTATTGGTCCTATTCAGGATGCTTTCGCTGGCGCAATACGCTGAGTCCGAGCTGGATCCCTTCTGGATCGTGCTTTGGTGTATCACCGTAGTCTTCTTATTACTTGTTATTGTCTGTCTCGAGTATCCACCTCCTCAGAGGATTGTAGGGCAACTGAAACCATATGCTGAATAAATGTGTTATTAGTCTCCAGGGACTGATATTTGTATCACATTTAGTCTCTACTTATGTGGGGACACTTCAGGTGGTATCAGAGCCGTAGTTGGTTGTAGGACACAACCATGAGGATTGGAAAAGCCCTTTTGACCAAAACAAAAGCTTTACAAAATTTCTTACTCCCCTTGCTCTATTGGAAAACTAATTTACACCCTGGTTCCTTTCAAATGACCGAAGAAGGATGGGTCACCAGCCACTTCTTGGAGGAGGCGGGTTTTCCCAGAATGTTGTTCATTTGCATGGACCACTTTGGCATTTATGAATGCTCGGAGTACTCAAGCAGGGAGTACGAGGATCGTGGAACACCCCAGTGTGAGATGATCATCTACATTAGGAGGAGCAGTCGTTTCACCGACATTTAGCCATGGAATGTGACTGCAATCGGATTCTGGTGCGAGGACACCTATCAAGTTGCAAGCCGGAAGGCCCTGCGTTATCTGTGCCAGATCTATGAGAAGCAACTTGGCCATTCTCCGTTGAGGTTCTTCCCACATGTTAAGAAGAATCATCCAGTTTTGCTGAACCGGATGAGGACCTTGCAAGGACATGGACAATGTGAGGACGACCCCACCGTGGTCCTCATGGCGGCCTATCTCCTCACCTTGGATCAGTTCTGTGATGCACAACAATCAAAGCTGAGGCAGCGAATTCGCATAGCAGAGGACGCAGAAGTCATGGTGAGAAGACTTCAAGTAAGGTTGGCCATCGCTGAAGCACGAGCTGCTGCCCCCAAAGCAACGAGGCTGAGGCCAAGGAAGCCCTCAATGAAGCCAAGGAACGACACTCGAAGGAGCTGAAGGAAGCTCATCTCATGGTCATGCTAGAAGGAGGATGCGGGTCTCTAAAGATGAGGAACCACCACTTCTGGATGGGATTCCTGTCGCCCAAGGGTCTGATAAGAGGAAGAGCCCTGTCGCTCCAATAGCCCCACCGCTTACAGAAGTTTCCCCTGAGACCTATGATCCAGGAGGTGCAGAAGGAGAAGATCCTCTACCACTGATGCAGCCAGGACTAAGGGTGGATGTGCGTTGTTTCCTATTACCCCGAGAGGAAGAACCCACTCAAGCCAACGAATCTGCCTTATTGCCAGTGATCGTCAGAGGATGAAACCGTCTGCCCCAAAGTTTAGAATTGTACCACCCTTCTTTTAGATTCTATGTACTCGGTTGTGTAGTGCGTGTCTTGGCCATGCCCAAGTATTGTACCCCCCTGTCAAAAATAAAATTGTTTATGCTTGTTTGTTAGTCTGCGTGCTTGTCGACAGGAGGTGGATTCTGCCAATTCGAAAATGCGAAATAAACAACATAAACATCACCCTAATACCAACTTAAGTCTCATAAAGGTCCACTCAATCTGCAGATGCCTCCCACGCGTACTAGCAAGACCTCCCAAAGTCGGTCCCGTGCAACCCCAAGTGTGGGAAGGAAGCAGGAGGTGCAAGAACAAGCCTTTGCTCAGCAAGGACAGGAAGTGAGTCAGCATGAAGCAAAGAGTCAAGTGAGGTCACAACAACCACCTCCTCTGCCAGTCATTGATCTCATGAAAGAAATGAACAACCAGACCCTTCTGCTAGAAGCTTTGGCCAATGCCATCAACCGCCCAAGGCCCCGCGCACAAGGCATGAATGAAAAGTTGACAGACTTTCTGCGGGCCAAGCCACCACTTTTGGCGGTTCTGCCAACCCCTTGGACGCAGATGATTGGTTGCGTATCATCCGAAGAAAGCTTGAGACATTAGGATGTGAGGACCGAGATAAGGTTCTCTTGCCTGCTCACCAGCTTTCTGGGACTGCTATAGCTTGGTGGGAGAATTATTGCGTAGCTGCTCAGGATGCCTCTGCTATCACTTGGAAGGAGTTCGTGGATGAGTTTTGTTGCTATCACATTCTAGCATCCACCATGAAGCGCAAGGCGGATGAGTTCCGTGAACTACGCCGGGGCAAAAAATCCGTGGAAGAGTATACTCACCAGTTCATGGAGTTAGCCCGCTATGCACCTGAGGAAGTGAACAATGATGAAAAGTGACAAGACATGTTCAAGAAGAGCCTGAATGCAGAACTCAGGACCCTGCTCGCACCCCAGATCTACCCAGACTTCAACACACTGATGAATAAGGCCATCCTCACAGAAAGAGCCAAGACAGATGCAAGAAGGGCCAACAAACGCAAGTTCTTGGAGAACAAGGCTCACCAGCAAGACCGTTTCTAGAAGTCATGAAGCTTTGGCCATCAGGTGCCCAGGTCCCAAGCCCCTATGCAGTACCAGACCCAGTCTCAAATCTTTGGCTCGCAGATTTCCACTACCCAATTCAAGAGCCAGAATGTCATTAAGGCCCCACAGAACAGTGCCAGCCAAGTCACCAACAACAACAACAGGGCCTGCTTCAACTGTCGTGAGATGGGGCATTACATAGCCAACTGCCCATATGCCAACAACAAGCCAGCAGCCTCAGCCTTCTCCAACTCTGTGAATGGACCAAGGCTAGTTGTGTCAGGTGACAATCAAGTGCCTATCCGCAACAACAACACCAACAACAACAGCCAGCAGATGAGGCAGCCCCACAAGTCATTTGGATGAGCGTGCGTTAACCACATCAACGCGCAGGAGGCTCAAGGAGCTCAGGGCATAGTGCTCGGTGAGTTTCTAGTCAGCTCAGCTCTTGCAATAGTATTATTTGATTTTGGAGTATCACATTCATTCATATCATCAAGCTTTGTGGAGAAGCACAATATATCTACAGTACTACTAAAGTTACTCCTAGTAACCCGAACGCCTGGGGCTGACATACATTGTCAACTAGATTGTTCGAGAGTAAGGATCAATTTAAGTGGGTAGAATTTCTAGCAGATCTAGTAGTACTCAAGTCTAAGGGGATAGATGTGATCCTTAGAATGGATTGGTTAAGCCTGCATGATGGACACATGGGATGTGCTGATAAGGTAGTACACCTAACCAACCCAAATGGAGTGCAAGTGATCTGCCACACTCGGGGGAGTGGATCAGACACAATGGTTTTTAGCATGGAAGCTAAGACCTTACAAGAAGTACCAGTAGTGGGTGAATACCCTGATGTTTTCCCGGAGGAACTCCCTGGAATGCCACCAGATAGGGATATAGAGTTTGTCATTGACCTTATCCCTGGAAACTCTCCTATCACCAATAGACCCTATAGGATGGCATCATCAGAATTGACAAAGTTGAAGAAACACTTAGGAGAATTGCAACAGAGTGGTTTCATCAGACTTAGCTCATCCCCGTGGGGAGCCCCAGTCCTGTTTCTCAAGAAGGACGGAAGTATGAGGATGTGTGTAGATTACCGTGCACTAAATGAAGTCACCATCAAGAATAAGTATCCTCTCCCCAGGATTGATGATCTCTTTGATCAGCTAAAAGGAGCCAAGTATTTCTCCAAGATTGATTTAAGGTCAGGATATCATCAGCTGAAGATTAAGGAAAGTGACAACCCAAAAACGGCTTTTGTCACCCGTTACGGGCAGTTAGAATTTACGGTGTTTTTAGAGTCACCAATGCACCTGCTTATTTCATGAACCTCATGAACAAGGTGTTTATGGACGAGTTAGATAAGTTTGTCGTAGTCTTTATTGACGACATACTCATCTACTCTATAAGTGTTCAAGAACATGAACAACATTTAAGAGTGGTTTTGGAAAAGCTACGAACACATAAGCTGTATGCCAAATTCAGCAATTGTGAATTTTGGCTTGAGAAGGTAGCTTTCCTTGGCCATATTTTGACCGCAGAAGGAGTAGCAGTTGACCCCGAGAAAGTTGAGGCAGTTTTCAATTGGCAACAACCAACCAATGTTAGTGAAATCAGAAGCTTTCTTGGCTTAGCTGGGTATTATCGGAGGTTCATTGAAGGATTTTCCAAGATAGCCCGGCCCATGACGGAACTACTTAGCAAGGATAAGAAATTCACCTGGATAGAGTCATGTGAAAGGAGTTTCCAAGAATTGAAGAAAAAATTGATGACCTCCCCAGTGCTGACCCTACTGGATATTCATTGGGACTTTGTCATCTATTGTGATGCATCCCGACAAGGTTTAGGGTGTGTCCTTATGCAAGATGGGAAAGTTGTTGTATATGCTTCCCGACAGCTCAAGTCTCATGAGCAGAATTAACCAACACATGATTTGGAATTTGAAGCCGTAGTGCATGCCCACAAAATCTGGAGGCACTATCTGATTGGGAACAAGTGTGAAATTTACACTGACCATAAGAGCCTGAAGTATATCTTCACCCAACCAGATTTGAACTTAAGGAAAAGAAGGTGGTTGGGGTTGGTTAAGGATTATAACTTGGAAATCCACTACCACCCAGGTAAAGCTAATGTGGTAGCAGATGCCTTAAGCTGGAAACCTCACAAGCAACTTAGGCCTGAGAATGCCCATTTACAGGAAGAAATGGCATAGCTAAATCTGCACATCCTCAAGGATCTCACCGCAAGTTATGTGTCCAACCTACCTTGGAAGAAGAAATTAGAGAGGCTCAAGGATTGGACCTGGATTTAATGAAAATCCGTAAGCACACAGGAGAAAATAAGGCCCTGAATTTTAGAGTGGATGACAAAGGAACCTTATGGTATAAGAACCGAATTTGTGTGCCCAAGGAAGAAAATTTTCGACACATTATCATCGACGAAGCCCATAAGTCAGCATACTCCATCCACCCCGGAGCTACCAAGATGTATATGGATTTGAGGCAGAAATATTGGTGGAATGGAATGAAGGCAGACATCACCCAGTATGTCGCCCACTGTGATGTTTGCCCTAGGGTCAAAGCCGAGCATCAGAAGTTGGCTGGATTATTGCAAACATTACCCATCCCAGTTTGGAAATGGGATGAGATTGGCATGGATTTTGTAGTTGGTTTACCCAAAACCTAAACAGGAAATGACTCTATATGGGTGATAGTGGATCGACTTACTAAGGTCGCTCAGTACCTACCCGTACGGACAAACTATGGTGGAGAAAAATTAGCCTGACTTTATGTGGACCACATAGTTAAACTGCATGGTGTACCCAGCAAAATTGTTTCGGATAGAGAAACCCCATTAACCACTAAGTTTTGAAGGAGCTTGCACAAAGATATGGGTACAAAGCTAGATTTTAGTTCGACTTATCACCCGCAGACCGATGGTCAGACAGAAAGAGTAAACCAGATTATGGAAGATATGTTAAGAGCTTGTGCCCTTACCTATGGAAAGGATTGGGAACAGAGTTTGCCCTATGCAGAATTTTCGTACAACAATAGCTATCAAGCAAGCTTAGGCATGTCGCCTTTTGAGGCTCTTTTTTGGAAGAAAGTGTAGAACCCCTTTGATGTGGTCAGAAGTAGGAGAGCGTACACTAACCGGATCAGCTCTCATAAAAGAAGCAGAAGAATGTGTGGCCAAAATTACAAAAAAGCTTAAGGCAGCTCAATCCCGCCAGAAGAGCTATTCAGATAAGTGAAGAAGGGAACTAAGTTTTGCAGTTAGAGATTATGTCATCTTAAGGTCTCACTGATTCGAGGAATTCGAAGGTTTCAAGTAAAAGGAAAATTAGCCCCTCGGTATATTGGACCATACCAAGTAGTGAAAAGAGTTGGAGCGGTAGCATACCATATTCAACTGCCTGAGGAAATGTCAGATATACACCCTTGTCTCTCTCAGCTCAGAAAGTGCCTGAGGGTATCTGAAGAGGAAATAGTACAAGTGGAAGCAATTGACCTTCAGAATGATCTTCGGTATCAAGAGGTGCCCGTCAAAATTCTGAACACTGTCACCAAAAGGACAAGAAATTCCGAAGTACGAATTTGCATAGTCCAATTGAGTAGACATGGAGTTGAGGAAGCTACTTGGGAACGCGAAGATCTCTTCCATCTAAAATTCTTTCCAATTTAGATACCCCCTTTCATTCATTTGCCTTTCCATCAGTGCAATCTTTTCCCTAAGCCATGACTAACCAGCTACTTCTTTCACGTATGCTCTCTTGCACAAGCTTACCACCTCCCTTCTGTCATCTCTCATCTCCAAGCTCTAGCACACACACGGCATGCAGCTTGCACACATGCCAACAACACTTGAACACAACACGTAAGCAAGCAAAGCACCAGCATTAGCACGCCAGGCAACGCACCCATGCATGCACGCAAGCAACTTCATCAGCTAGGCAAGCTACACACGCACAAGCAATCCTTGCAATAGCCACCATGCTCGAGCAGCTCACTACTGTGCCCACGCCCCTGCAGGTCGCCAACCCGATCCCCCCTACCATCCTCGCTCGCGCTAGAAGCACGCACACGCGACAGCCCGGCCCCATGATGGGACTGCACACTGCTGCCGCACCACGCTGTGTCGCCCCCGCTGCGTCCCCCACACCGCGCACTACACCTGGCACCACACCGTGCCGCCCCACGCCGCGTCCCCACCTCGCTACAGCCTTGCTCGCCGGCCATGTCGTCTCATCGCTCGCGCCACCATCGCCTTAGCTACAAGCTCAGCACTGTGCGTGTTGATGCCGAGCTGCTACACCACACGCCCGTCGCCCTTGCTGCCGCTGCCCTCCGTGCCTATAAAAGGGCGAGGCCAAGTAGAGCTCCGCCACCAGCCCAAGCTCGCCAGTCCGCTCCACTCCGCTTGCTGCAGTAGTCCTCAGTCATCTCCCTCTCCTCCGCTCACGAAACTAAGCCCCAGCCATCGACCTCTTCCTAAACCATTCTGCGACAAGGTGAGATCCTAGCAGCTTCTCCACCATCAACCCCGCACACCCCATCGTCCCCATCCCAACTCCCTCCTATGCCGAGCTCGACGAGCTCAACAAGCCATAGCCATGGCTGCCACACGGCCGGAGCCGACTTGCACCTCCCATCACTGCCGGAAAAACCCACATTCGTCCGCGGCTATTAGTACCAGTCACAGTTTCGGCCGGTACTAACGTGCCAATTTAGTACCGGGCCAAAGGTACAGTGCCCATGGGAGTCGATTAGTACCGGCTGGTGGCTCCAGTCGGCACAAAACTGCTCCACCGACAGCCGGCTGCAACAGCTAGCGACCATTTAGTACCGGCTGGTGGCTCCAGCCAGTACTAAATGGCACCCAGGAAATTTAATACCGGCACTAAATGGCTCCAGCCAGTACTAAATGTGGAGCTTTAGTACCGGCTCGAGCCACCAGCCGGTACTAATGCGCCCACTATAAATTGACGCCTTCTTCCTCCCCGAGCTCGAGCCAGCGCCATTTCACTCAGAGCAGCTCGAGCTCGGGTTCTTCCTTCCCTTAGAGAGGTGCCACCATTTTTTCCAGTTTTAGTGAGGGTTCTACTCATCCATGTGCGCCAAAGGTTTGCAACTTCATGCTCTCTTTATTGATTGTCTTCATGCTTCGTTTTATGCTCCATAATTAGAGAAATTTTTTATTTTAAAATTACTGAGAATGAGCATGATTTCTTTGATTTATTCAATGATGTGAGATATATAGAACCCATGACTTGAATTTGGGAGAAGCTTTTATGGATAGGTTGAATATGGATAATTTATAGAGATATTTTTCAATCATTTCCTATATAATATAAATGATCGTATATATTTTTTATTTTTTGAATGAGATGAGTATATGTGGACAGCGGAAATTTTTAGAATGAGTTTAGAGAGTTCATGTGATTTACTTGTATATATGACCATATGTGGAAAGTAATTTTTTTATAATGAATTATTGAATTGAGTATAGTAGATTTTTTTGTATTATGAATGGATTATTTTGACACGCTAGTGATGTATTTATTCAAGCTTACATTGAAATCATCTAGAAGTAAAAAAAAATTATTTCAAAACAAGTATACGTCGTTAATCTCCATCCAACGGTGATGCCACTATCTTTCGGGGATACACGATACGCTATAAGGACGTCACCAATCGGCTGGTCATCACCAGCACTTCCGATTGATGCGAACGCAGCATTTGGCGCAGTCAACGTGGCCGTTGTTGCACTGAGAGCATATCAACGAGCACGCTACCTGTGCCAAGTGATGCGTTCCTATCAATCGTAAATGTTGGTGCTACGACTGGCCGATTGGTGACGTCTTTGTACCGCACAGTGTCCCCCCGAAAGGCAGTGTCATCACCGTAGGGTCGAGATTAACGACATATACATTTTTCGAAATAAAGTTTTTTTTCTTCTAGATGGTTTCTGGATATTGAAAAGTATATGAACCATGACTGCATTCCATCCCAAGGCATCGACCTGGTATGAAGAGTGTTCACCTCAAACTGAAGGGTGTCAAAATAATTAGGAGATATAGAGATTTTTTGCAATTAATTAGAGATTTATTTCAAATAATTTATTTAGGTTTTTCTGATTGAGAGTTAATGTGATTTTGCATTATAGATCATACACAATTACCAGCAAGTGTGAAATGTAAACGAATTAGTGTTGCTATTGGGGCATCAGGCACATCGTGCCTACTCTGTCACAGCTCTTTCTAGACCCTGTAGATAGGGTGAGGTCAGAACCGACGAAGAATAAGGGTTTAGGCAGAGCTGTGACATAGCACGACACACAATGATGACTAATGCCTCTATAGCAAGTCTAATTTGTTTACATTTCAGACTTCATAGTAAGTGCCTATGAAACTGGAATATGAGGATATAATGATGTACATATTTTAATTGTAATTGTGAGAGTAATTATTGGTGTTTTGTATATGTTTTCATTGTTATTTGTAAGAGTAATTAATGTGATCATTGTAATTATAATAGTAACTAATATTTGCATTGTAATTGTAAGAGTTGATGGCTCGATATAATGGCCCGAGATATAGAGATTTGTTTCAATTAATTTGAAAGTTAATGTGATTTATTTCAATTAATTTATTCAGGTTTTTCTGAATGAGAGTAAATGTGACTTTGCATTGTAGATCGTAGATTTAATTTGGATGTGTCCAGTGAGTATGAGTATATTTTTATTGTAATTCTAAGAATTTATAATGTTGTGAAAAATAAAAGTGTTTTCCAGTAAAGATGGCTTCTATAGCTGGAGGGAGTGGCGCCGGTGGGGGTGATCGTTGTTCTTCTGGAGAGAAGGGCACAACTCCAGTAGGTCATCAGTCTAAGAAATCTAGCGCTTTTCATAAGGCAGCGCTCCGTTATTTGGAAAAGAATATAGAGAATGTGTGGCAAGGGGCGAGGAACCTCTCTTTAATCTTGATGATTTGTTGCGGCATTACGGTTCATCACCACCAAACCCAGAGGTTCCAGCTCCGCCAACTTCTTCTGCACCAGCAAGAAATCCGTCAGAGCATTCTGTGTTCCCACGCAAGGACGGTTGAAAACCTATGTGTTGTGCGAATTTTTAAGTTGCATGTTGGTTGTTGGGATGTTTGTGTTGACTAAATCATGCTAGATGGTTGAAGACTTATGTGTTGTTGAATAAATTGTGATAGATCGACAATGGTTGTATGGCCAACAGTGCACAATGGCGTGGATTAACGATCTTAAAACTTTTCTCGATGCTGCTGAGGCCCACAAGTCGTCGAAAGTTTCATGTTCTGTCCATGCCGCATTTGCAGAAATCAAAAGGAGTTCTCAAAAAGACACTCTATATATCCACCTTTTTGAAAAGGGTTTCATGGATAACTATACTCTTTAGACTAAGCACGGTGAACCTGGAGTTCTGATGGAAGACAATGAAGAAGATAATGATGATGATAACATCCCAGACTGGGCTCACTTGTATGAAGCGGCTGCCTTTGAAGATGAACCAATGCATGGGGCAGAAGAAAATGCTGCAGAAGAACAACCACCTGACGGACTAGGTCAGGTTTTAGTCGATGCACACAGAGACTCTGAAACTTTGAAGGAGTCAAAGAAGTTTGAGAAGATGTTGGAGGATCACAAGAAAATGTTGTATCCAGATTGCAAGGAGGGGTTAAAAAAAATTGGGTACCACACTGGAAATGCTGCAGTGGAACACAACCAATGGTGTTTTCGATAAGGGATTTGAGGAGCTACTAGGAATTGTAAAGAACATGCTTCCAGAGGGGAACGAACTGCCCCCTACAACGTACAAAGCAAAAAAGGTTGTTTGCCCTCTTGGGTTGGACGTACAGAAGATTCACGCATGTCCTAACGATTGTATCCTTTATCGCGGTGAATACGAGGAACTGGATGCATGTTCTGTCTGTGACGCAAAGCGGTATAAAATCAGGCAAAATGATCCTGGTGATATCGATGGTGAGCCCGCAAAGAAAAAAGTTCCCGCTAAGGTGATGTGGTATTTCCCGATAATACCACGCTTGAAGCCTTGTTCAGAAACAAAACAAACGCTAAGTTGACGTGGTGGCACAAAGAAGAGCGTAAGCAAGATTAGATGATGATACACCCTGCAGATGGGTCTCAGTGGAGAAAAGTGGATAGGCAATTCCCAGATTTTGACAGCAACCCAAGGAACATAAGGTTTGGTTTAAGTACAGATGTAATGAATCCATTCGGTGAGTGGGGGAGCAGTCACAGTACATGGCCTGTGACCCTTTGTATGTTCAACCCTCCTTCTTGGCTATACATGAAGACAAAGTATATATTGATACCGGTGCTTATCCAAGGCCCGAACACAACCTGGCAACGATATTGATGTGTACCTAAGACTGTTGGTTGATGAGCTTTTATTGTTGTGGAAGAGAGAAGGTGTACGTGTGTGGGACGAGTACAAATTGGAGAATTTCGACCTCTGAGCATTGCTTTTCGTAACCATCAACAATTGGCCTGCACTTAGCAACTTGTCCGGGCAGTCGAACAAGGGATATCAGGCATGCACCCATTGTCTAGATGAAACCGACAGCTTGTACCTGAAAAATTGTCAGAAGGTTGTGTATATGGGCCATCATCGATTTCTTCCCCTCAAATACCCCTTGAGAAGGAAAGGGAAATATTTCAAAGGGGAACCGGACACTTGTGCTAAGCCTATGTTCCGTGACAGAAAGCATGTTTTCTCGATGATAAAGGATGTTCATGTAGTGTTCGGAAAGGGTCGCGGCAGCCTACCAGTTTCGAATGATGAAAACGGCCATGCACCGATGTGGAAGAAGAAGTCTATATTGTGGGAGCTACCTTATTAGGAATTCTTGGAGGTCTGCAACGCAATAGACGTCATGCACCTGACAAAGAATCTTTGCGTGAATGTACTAGATTTTCTTGGTAACTTATGGTCAGGGAAAAGATACACTGGAAGCAAGACGTGACCTGAAAGAAATGAAACAACGAGAAGATCTTTGACCTGAGAAGAGAGAGAAGGGACAACACTACTTACGTCCTGCTAGCTACACTCTTAGTAAAGAAGAGAAGCAAAGCATGTTTGATTGCTTGAATAGTATAAATGTACCATTTGGGTACTTGTCAAATATACAAGGAAGAATAAACATGAAAGAAAAAAGTTCACAAATTTAAAGTCTCATGACTATCACGTCTTGATGACACAATTGCTTCCAGTTGCGTTAAGGGTTATTCTACCGGAGAATGTTAGATTGGCAATCATGAAGTTATGTTCTTTCCTCAACGAAATTTCATAGAAGACAATCTATTCGGAGAAGCTTATACAACTACAGAATGATGTTGTGCAATGCCTTGTCAGCTTTGAGATGGTGTTTCCACCTTCGTTCTTTAATATTATGTCACATCTCTTGGTTTATATTGTCAAAGAGATAAATATTCTAGGACCTGTATTCCTACACAACATGTTCCCTTTCGCTCTATACATGGCAGTTCTTAAGAAATATGTTCGCAATCGTTCTCGACCAGAAGGATGTATCGCCAAGGGCTATGGAACAGAGGAGGTCATTGAGTTTTGTGTTGACTTTAGTGATGATCTTAATCCAATTAGGGTCCCCATGACACGCCATGAGGTGAGACTGAAGGGAAAGGGCATACTAGGGAAGAAATCTGATATGCACATCCCAGAAAGTGAAATCCGCAAAGCAAACTTCACCGTTCTACAAAATTCATCCCTCGTGGCTCCATATATGGATGAACACATGAATATCGTACGGTCTAAAAACCGAGGGAAGCCTGAGGCCTGGACTACAAGGCATCACATAGATAAATTTGTTGTTTGGCTTAGAGCAAAATTGATGGGTGACGGCACGATTGTAGACCAACTTCAATGGCGGGCAAGGGGCCCATCATTGGCAATCATGTAGTACCAAGGGTACGAGATTAATGGATATACATTTTACACAAGAGCTCAAGACGAAAAGAGCACGAACCAAAATAGTAGTGTGCATATAGATGCAATAGGCAATGATGGAAATAAGGACAGCTACTTCGGAGTCATAGAGGAGATATGGGAACTAGAATATGGGCCTTTGATGATTTCTTTGTTTTGGTGCCAATGGGTGAGCAAAGCTGGAGGCGGCGTAATGATAGACCTGTATGGGATGACAATTGTGGACTTCAAAAAGATTGGATATAAAGACGAACCATTCATCCTAGCCAAGGATGTCGCACAGGTGTTCTACATGAAGGACATGTTAAGCAAGCCTAAAAAAAATCCACTTAAGTCCGACGACGAGCCAAAACGCCACATAGTTCTTCCAGGAAAATGTAAAATCATTGAAGTTGAGGACATTTCGGACAAGTCAGAAGACTTTGATCAGTTTGATGACCGTCCTCCGTTCTCGGTTGATGTTGACCCAAGCATCTTGTTATCTAAAGAGGACGCTCCTTATTTACGCTGCGATCATGACCAAGGGACGTTCGCCAAAAGGAAATTTGTAAATGTTCCATTAAATAATGTTGAGTCATAGTATCCATTATGTTTTACTTTATTGTTCATATGATCAAGTGATTTATGTAATATATATTATTTGTGGTCATAAATAATATAAATTAGTATTGTTTACCTATGTATTAATTGCTCGTTCTGTGTTTGCATCTTCAACATGATCCCCTTCATTGTCTACTCCACTATTACCATCTTTCTTGATCCAAATAACATATATTAGCATTTCCATGAATTTTTTTAAATTGTTACACACCAAAAACATTTAAAAGGAAAATAAAACAATTTTTTACGTATATCCCTATATTCTATATAATTTTCATGATGCAAAGTACCATACAATAATTTGTAACACATTTGAAATTCATAATCCATAAAAAAAATATTGTTGCAAAATAATAATTTTTTTTGTTTTAGTACCAGTCCTTGTCCATGCCCGGGACTAAACTGCCTCTATGAAATTTCCCCGCCAGTGGATGTAGTTTAGTACCGGGCCAAGGCTCTGACTGGTACTAAAGGGTCCAATTTAGTACCAGGCCTTGGTTGCGCCCGGTACTAAACTTCGCTTTAGTACCGGGCCAAGGAAATGCCCAGTACTAAATGTCGCAGGACGCAGTTTGGTACCGGGTGTAACCACGGCCCGGTACTATACTGGCCTCCCAATATATACTCTTGGACTTGGATCGATTGCGCATTTCCCCTCGACTCGATCTCCCACGTCATCGTCATCGCCACCGGTCGCCGTCCCGCCCGAAACCGCCCGACGCCGCTGCTGTCCAAGACTGCCGCCGCGCCATTCCGCCCGCGCGCTCCTCGACCGATGACGCCGTGTCCCCAAGCAGCGTCTTGGACCCTCGCCTCCGCGCGCCACCGCCTCTCGTCGCCGACCTCCGTCGCGCCGAGATCGGCCGCCACCGCGCGTCCCGCCGCCTCCCCTCGCCGCGACGTCGCGCCGACCCTGCGACGCCATCGACCCCCGCCCCGCCGTGGCACCATCGACCGCCCACGTGCGCGCCCTTGACCGCCGTCGCACACCGCCGCCCCGGCCTCACCGCGCCGCCCCAGCCCCTCCGCGTCCCACCGCCTCCCCTCGTCAGCCTCTGGTGATGTCAGCACTAGCAGTGCTGACATCAACATGTGTATTTTTTATTGGATAGAAAATAGTTTGAAATTAGTTGGAAATTGTAGGAAAATTGTAGAAGATAGTTGGAAATAGTTCGAAATTATAGGAAAATTGTAGAAAATAGTTGGAAATTAAAGAAAAATTGTAGGAAATTGTAGAAAATAGTTGCATATAGTTAGAAATTATAGAAAAATGGTAGAGACTTGTAGAAATTAATGCAAAAATTGTGGGAATTTGTAGAAAATCTTAGAAAATTGTAGGAACTTGTGGAAAATAGTGGAAAATCTTAGAGACTTGTGGAGAATTATGGAAAATTGTATGAAGACTTGTACATATGTAGAAAATTTGTAGAAAATATTTATTATATATATAGTTCATGTTTGACAATTATTCATGTATGTAATTTCTCAAATTTGTCATAGTTCATTAATTTTGTTGTTGTTATGATTATATATAAGATGTGAATTATTATGTGATATAAAATTTCATGTTTATAACTTCTAAATTTATTGATATATACCTTCACGTATGTAAATTCTCAAATTTGTTATATGTATCTTAGAGACTTATATGAGAATTTTTCATATATGATGTAAATCATGTGGTGTAAATTATTTGTCAAATTTGTTATATGTAGAAGCTCAAGGTCATAGATCATGACACGTATATAATTGCACATATTATATATGTTTGCATAGGTGTGGCGAAACCACCCAAAAGACTGGGCCCGGGTGCACTGAGCAACTTGGACCCAAATTGGCACGCACCTGTAGTTCCTCGAGTGAAGCCTCGATAAAAGCCACGCTATTCCAGGATCGCGCAGACAACACTCACACGAAGATGAGCCCAGAGATTACAACACAGAACATTTCATACATCTTAGAGTGATTGCAGCGGAAGATAAATTTATTACAAACTAAGTTCAGAGTAGTAAAGTACTACAGAGTTCAACTACTCAAATTATTCAAGTCTCATTGTTTCAGCGGAAGCAGTAAAAACATCTAACGAAAAGAAGTGACGTATCGATAAAGCCCATACGAAACACGTCACTCAGCGGGAGGGTGGTCAGCACCAGCTGAAGGGCCATCCCACTCAACAGACCAGCCCGGAGGCAGAGAACAAGGCCAAGTCAGACTTGCAATCATATCTTCAAAGTTAGTACCTAAAAACAGTGCCACAAGCAAGGCTGAGTATACTAATACTCAGCAAGACTTACCCGTCACCAGATATAACGTAGTCCGATAACTAGACATGCAAGGTTTTTTGCTTTGTGGGGTTTGTTTTGCCAAAAATGCCACTAAGAGTTGATCCTTACTTTCAAATTTTATTTAGCCGTATTCTAGTTGAATTAACCATTCTAAGTTTGCAACTATCACTACTCAATCATGGTAGAGCATCCATTTAATCATTCAGTAGTGTTATCAACATTTGTTCCACTTGTTACTCTGTGTGACCGAAATCATTAAGAAATCTCATGCCGTGAGAGGCGGACGATTCTAAATCGAATTTCAAGCTGGCTAGGGGAACCTAAACCACACGCATGGGGATCAACTTCGCTCCCGGCACGCTACTATTCCCCTTTCTTTTCAGTCCGTGGATCCGGCACACCCTCCCCGACTACTGAGTCCGACCACTCTGTACCCGTACGTCCGGACAAAAATAAATCTACTTCTACCAAGAGGGTACGACATCGTTCCACTCACTGGTCCAATTAGGTACTTAAGCTTATCGCTTATCATATTTCTCGGTATGTGGCTAGTACTTTCAAACGCTTAATGAAATGAGCCACACACCGCGACCTTAACCATGTATTACTACACCAGTGGGGTATCACAACTACACAACCCCCGCCCGTTGTCCTTATATTTCAGTAGTAAGTAAACTCAGTCAACTCCTATAATCTCGCGAGAGGTAGGAAACCACTCGACTTCTACCGTTCCTATTTAGCAGGGCAACTAGTCGATAAAAAGATCTGAATATCATACATAGGTACCAAGGAATCATGCATCTAAGGTTTTCGATCAACGCCTAGAAAACGTAAATGCATAAATAAAATTATTACAACATATATGAATAGTTAGATGAATAATAACACTGAAAATAATGGGATTATGCACCGGTGCTTGCCTTCTTGTGCACTGTCAGGCTGAGAGTCTTCTGGGGCTTGGCCCAGGTCTTGAGCTAAGTTAGTGCAATTCAAATTAACCTCATGAGTAGCAAGAGAATCCGCGGGAACCAGCTCGTAATCTCTGTCAGCAAGATTAACCGCGTCTATATGCAATGCAAAATTTTAATGGTTACAATAGGATAAATGGTTTCTTTCCTTCACGATAAAGTTGTAGTCCAACAAAATTAACTTAATGATGATATTTGTGGTTTCATTTACTGGGCAGTCATTTATGGAGTATTATTTACCACTATGTTTCTTCATGAATGAGTGGGTGGGTTGGTTGTCATTTTTAGCATTAAAACATAGCATGTTTTCACAATTTCATAATAGAAGAACTACTAATGATCTAGTGACGAAAATTTAATGTAGAACAACTCAGACAATCTAATATCTACTGTATAAATTTCAGCATCTAACCATAAAGCATTTAATCATGAAAATTCATGCAAACAGATTACTATAAAGACTTCACAATTTTACACTGAGTGTTTGATACGGTTTCTGATGCTACAACATTTACAGGAGCATCTAGGTATCATCTACTCAGTACTGTAAATTTTCCAGATTTTATTTCCTTAGGCATCAGGGGTTATAAAATTAACAATATCACTAAGCTATTAAACAAGATAATTTCCACAGAGAGTTATACCAGGAATATGGATATCAAAATTTTACCAGAACCTAGATATGACCTAAACATGCTCTAGAAAAATTATCAAGCATTATGCCTACTAGATAAATTAATTATGCATTTAACTGAGCATAACAACTTTTATTATGCATTAATTATGACCTAAACACTTGGCATTAATTATGCATTAATTATGACCTAAACACTTTGCAGGCATGATTACAAAACCAAAATAAGACTCCAGAAATAAATCTAGATTTTTCTGAGCATAATAACTATATATGATGAATTAAGTTGATTAAACAAGCATTAAACATGGTATATAGTAAACTAACTCTAACATTTCTAAAACTTATAGATCAGCAAGATTTTAGTTACACATGCATCCAGGAAAAATGTTAGAGCTAGATCAGGTCTATGTTTTCCAGCATTAAATCATGAAGTTCACTAGCAGATTTGAGAATCTTGATTGTTCAAGCAAGTTAACAGATTCAACAGGTCTCATATTTTTACCCTAAGCCTAACATTCTACCAGAACCAACATATCCAAAAATCAAAGTCATTCAGTGAGCAGGACTTCCAAAACAAACATTTGGTGTTTTTACTATTCTTTTTCATAGATTAAAATGGGTATAGTTTCTGAAGATTTGGGTGTAACAAAACTTGTAGACCTTAGTGTAATGGTTCCAGAACATTTGCATTTGCAGTTTTACGTTTTTTTTGTGACTTGTTCCAAACCCTAGAAAACTTGCATTCAGACCCTTGAACGAAAAAGAAAAATTACAACCGGGTCCTTCGCCGGCCTTCTCCGCCGTTGCATCTTGCCGGTGGTGTTCTGCTAGGCAGTGCTTACCGGGGCTGCAATGGGGAGGCACGCTGGGTAGAGGAGTTTGAGAGCTACCTACCAATGCTGGTGTTCGGGTTTGGGGTGGCCGGAATCGTGCTCGTCGGCGTCGATGGCGGCGGTGGCGCTCGGGTCGTTGGTGGTGCGGGTGAAAAAGGGCTCGGGGTAGTCGAACGTTGAGCGCATGAGCACCGCGAGAGCGTGAGGAAGCTGCTAGGGTAGGTCTCGTGCTCGCTTTCCGCCGGAATCAACCGGTCCATGGCGAGCCTCGAGCTCGCCGGCGGCGGCGCGATTGGGCGGTGGCGATTGGAGGGCTTTGGGTGGGTTTTTGAGCACGCGTGAGCTGCTCTGGGGATGGGTGAGGCTGCTGGTGGTGTTGGACGGGACCATGTGGGTCGGAGACGGCCTGTCCGCGCGAGCTCGAGCTCGCCGGCGATGGCGGGTGGCGGAGGGAAGGGGAAATGAGGGGGTCGCGCGACGGCGGGGGTTCTGGTCCTATTTACAAGCGAGAGGGCGTCGAGGCGAAGCTAAAGGGCACTTGGGGAGATCGGACTGGCCGGGACGCGCTCGGTAGCGAGGTGTCAGCCGGAGGAGTCGACGCGGCACATAGTGGGCGGCGTGTCGCCGTGCCAAGGGGCCACGGACACGTGTAGGCACGAGGAGTGGCCAAGCAGACATCCAGGTGTCCTCAGCGGGCTTCTTGGGCCCAGATGGCCGCGGACGCGCCGTGGACGAGGTCCACCGGCGGCGTACGGGCGAGCGGCCATGGAAATAGAGAGGGAGATGGAGGTAGGGACCTATTTGCAATTTCTAAATTCTCAGGGACCTCTCGGTAAACTAAAATTTTCTCAATTTTTCGGGGCTCAAATGAAAAAGTGTTGAATACCAAACTTGTGTAACTTTTCAAGAGCTACAAATTTTGTTTTAGGGAAATATTCATTTGAAGTCCACATTTTGAACTATTCTAAAATTTCAAACTTACACTAAAGGGCTTTGATTTTTATCTGATTTTTGGTGGGATTTTGCTGAAAGTTGAAATGAGCACATGTCATTTAAGGTACCATTTATAACCCAAACTTATTTTTGTGCACATTTTTTAATAGGATTTTTAAGTAGGTTTTTAACCCTTTTACTCTCATTATATTTCCAATTGTGTGGTTTGACTTTTTATTTCTGAATTTAATTTCCAAACCCTTCCTATAATTTATTTGAGTGATTTGCTCTGGATTTTAGCGCACAGACACAAGAGGTGTCACAGCCTACCCCCCTTAAAAAGAATCTCGTCCCAAGATTGGATGATTGGATTTAGGACAGAGAATAGGATACCTGGGGTGAAGCTAAGAAAACCCGGATATTGTCGATTGAGATAATCTTCCGTCTCCCGGGTGGCTTTTTCTTCAGTGTGATGAGACCACTGAATTTTATACATATTTACCACCTTTCGACGAGTACCTCTCTCTTTTTGATCCAAGATTCTGAGCAGATATTTAGTATAAGAGAGATCGGGTTCCACCAATATTTCCTGTTGATCTATGATCTCGGTAGGAACTCGGATGCATTTCTTGTGTTGAGATATGTGGAAAACATCATGGATGGCTGCGAGTCGTGAAGGAAGTCGCAATCGATAAGCCACAGGTCCACATTCTTCAATAATTTCATATGGCCCGACATAGCGAGGTGCTAACTTGCCTTTGACTCCGAAGCGTTGAACACCTCGAGTTGGTGAAACTTGTAAATAGACATGATCACCAATGCTGAATTTCAAAGGCTTCCTCCGCTTGTCAAAATAACTCTTTTGCCGAGATTGGGCTGCTCTGAGATTTGCTTGTATGATTCTCACTTTCTCCTCAGCCTTGCTACTAATTCGGGTCCGAATATTTTGCGCTCTCCAGTTTGGGACCAACTCAAAGGAGTTTGACACCGTCGACCATACAAGGCCTCGAATGATGCCATTTCAGACTGGCCTGATAGCTGTTGTTATAGGAGAATTCAACCAAAGCCAAACATTTGTCCCAATTTTTGTCATAATGAATGACACACGCTCGAAGCATGTCTTCGAGAATTTGATATACCCTTTCGGTTTGCCCATCAGTTTGTGGGTGGTAAGCTGAGCTTCGAATGAGTTTAGTTCCGAGAGCCTATGCTGAATTTCAAAGGCTTCCTCCGCTTGTCAAAATAACTCTTTTGCCGAGATTGGGCTGCTCTGAGATTTGCTTGTATGATTCTCACTTTCTCCTCAGCCTTGCTACTAATTCGGGTCCGAATATTTTGCGCTCTCCAGTTTGGGACCAACTCAAAGGAGTTTGACACCGTCGACCATACAGGCCTCGAATGATGCCATTTTCAGACTGGCCTGATAGCTGTTGTTATAGGAGAATTCAACCAAAGCCAAACATTTGTCCTAATTTTTGTCATAATGAATGACACACGCTCAAAGCATGTCTTCGAGAATTTGATATACCCTTTCGGTTTGCCCATCAGTTTGTGGGTGGTAAGCTGAGCTTCGAATGAGTTTAGTTCCGAGAGCCTCTTGGAGTTGCTCCCAAAATCGTGCCACAAACTGAGTACCACGATCTGAGATAATGGTTTTTGGTACACAATGCAGGTAGACAATTCGATCGATATAGATTTCAGCATACTTCTTAGCTTGGTATTCCGTATGAACTGGAATAAAATGAGCGGTCTTTGTGAGCCTGTCCACAATAACCCAAATGGAATCATGATGTTGAGAAGTGTTGGGTAAGCCCACGATAAAATCCATACTGATGTCTTCCCATTTCCATGATGGAATTGGCTGAGATTGGAGAGTTCCAGCAACTTTCAAGTGACTAGCTTTTACTCTCTGAAATGTGTCACACTCTGCGACATATTTAGCAATTTCTCTCTTCATTCGAGTCCACCAAAAATTTTGTCTGAGATCTTGGTACATTTTGGCGCTGCCCGGATGAATGGAAAATTTAGAGAGATGTGCTTCGTCCAAGATTTGTTTCCGCAGCTCAAGATTTTTGGGAACGACTAAGCGATCCTCGAACCACAAAATTCCTTTATGGTCCACACGGAAACACTTGTATTTATTTTCACCCTCTAGCACTTTCTGTTTGATGATCCCGACACTCTTATCATGCAATTGTGCCATGATGACTTGGTCATGGAGCATCGGTTCCACAGAAATGTGAGTCAGCGAACCCTGAAGAATGATCTCCAAGTTCAGCTTTTGCATTTCAGCACACAATGTGTCGTTGTATGATTATGCCGAAAGACAATTGCAGTGAACCTTATGACTGAGCGCATCGGCTAAGACATTGGGTTTTCCCGGATGATAATGAACTTCCAGATCATAATCTTTGATTAATTCCAGCCATCTTTGTTGCCTCATATTCAGCTCACTTTGAGTGAAGATATATTTGAGACTCTTATGGTCGGTGAAAATATTGCAATGCGTACCCATAAGATAATGTCTCCAAATCTTGAGAGTATGAATAACCGCTGCTAACTCAAGATCATGAGTGTGATAATTGACTTCATGTGGTCGAAGGGCTCGGGAAGCATATGCAATAACTCGATTGTCTTGCATTAAAACACAGCCAAGACCAGTGCCCGATGCATCACAATAAACATCGTAGGACTTGTTGTTGTCCGGTTGAGCTAAGACTGGGGCTGTGGTGAGATGTGCTCTCAGTGTATGAAATGCTTCATCGCACTTCGCATCCCATTTAAATTTGACGTCCTTCTTTAGCAGCTCCGTCATCGGCTTTGCTATTCTGGAGAAGTCTGGAATAAACCTGCAGTAATATCCCGCCAATCCGAGGAAACTGCGAATCTGATGAACAGAAGTAGGAGGCTTCCAGTCCATCACTTCTTGAACTTTGCTGGGATCAACTGAGATACCTTCTCTGGATATAGTGTGACCCAAGAATTTGACTGTGTCCAGCCAAAATTCACACTTAGAGAATTTAACATACAGCTGATGATCACGGAGGTGTTGAAGAACAATGCGCAGATGTTGTTCATGTTCCGCCTCATTCTTGGAATAGATCAGAATGTCGTCGATGAAAACCACGATGAACTTGTCAAGTTCCGGCATAAACACCGAGTTCATAAGGTACATGAAATAAGCGGGAGCATTTTTGAGACCGAAAGACATAACCAAATATTCATAGAGACCATATCTGGTTGAAAATGCGGTCTTGGGAATATCACAAGGTCTGATTTTAATTTGGTGATACCTTGAACGAAGATCGATCCTAGAGAAGATCTTTGCTCCAGCCAACTGATCGAACAGTACGTCAATGCGTGGAAGTGGGTATTTATTTTTGATGGTTACCGCATTGAGAGGCCGGTAGTCGACACACAACCTCAGACTGTCATCCTTCTTCTTTACAAACAATGCTGGACAGTCCCAAGGTGAAGAACTTCGGCAGATAAAACCTTTGTCCAAAAGTTCTTGCAATTGGATTTTCAGCTCTGCCAACTCTTTGGGCGGCATTCGGTATGGCCTTTTTGAAATAGGTGTTGGACCAGGCTGTAGTTCAATGACAAATTCGATATACCGGTCTGGTGGCATACCAGGTAAATCATCCGGAAAAACATCTGCATATTCACGGACTACGAGAATATCTTCGATATGAATATCTTTCATGGCATAAGCACACGAATTGACATGTTCCGAATGAGGTAGATATAGAACCGAGTGGCCATGGGTATGTGAATTAATTTCGATGGCTTGGGAAGAGATATCTAACAGTACCCCATGTCTATTCATCCAATCCATTCCTAGAATAACATCCATCCCTTCGAGTGGTAATAGGATTAAATTGGTAGGAATTGTTTTGCTACCCAACTTAAGTGGTGCGTTATTAACGATTTGATTCGATGCGACTTTACCACCCGGAGTAGAGATCATGTATGACCATTGTGTGTGACAAAAATCTAACCCAACTCTTGCTCCAAATTTAGAACTAATGAAGCTATGAGATGCACAGGAATCGAATAAGATAATTGCGGGGTGATGGTTTATAGAAAATGTACCCGACATAATTTGTGCTCCTTCTGGAAGATCAGCTAGATTGCTGAAGTTAAGTCGGCCTTACCTGACTTGAACAGTTTGCTTCTTGCCCTTGTTCTGATCATTTTTGCGAGAAGCCTGCCCCTGAGTTTGTCCCGCTTGAGGGCACATTTTTGCAAAGTGATTTGGGCTCCCACATTTAAAACAACGGTTGTTGTTGTTAGGGCGAGCGGCCTACTAAGAATTCGGCCTAGGGCCGGTCTGCTGCTGCTGTGGTGGAGCATAGAGAGTTTGCTGAGGTGACATGAAATGAGCCTGCTGCTGCTGCTGAGGAGGCCGAGTAACCCAACGCCCTGGCTGAGGGGCCTTCTAAGAGGGTGCAGCCAAAGTGTTCTGCACAATACGATAACTCGGTGCAGAGGCACTCGAGGGTCCAGTAGGTGCCTTGCACTTCTTTTCAGCGCGATGTGTAGAAATGAGATCCTCCTGAGTTATGGCCAGATTCACCAAATCATTAAAAGAATCTGCACGGACAAGATTTAGCCTTTCCTGCAACTTGGTACTGAGGCCTCGACGGAAGCGTTCACGCTTCTTAGCGTCGGTATCCGCATAATGACCAGCATATTGACACAATTGATTAAAAGCCTGGGCATACTGTAGTACAGTCCAAGTGCCCTGAGTTAACGCCAAAAACTCATTAAGCTTATGATCAAGAAGTCCCGCTGGAATATGATGAGCTCGAAAGGCATTCTTGAACTCATCCCAATTCACCACATGATCAGCCGGTAGCATTCCGTGGTAATGATCCCACCACATATGAGCTGATCCGCGAAGTTGCTGCGCGGCATATCGAGTCTTGTTCGCTTCGGAACAAGGAACCGTCAACAAAGAAAACTTGGACTCGATTGTGCGAATCCAAGTGTCCGCGTCAAGTGGCTCATCCGCTTTGGTGAATAGCGGGGGCTGCATACTGAGAAAGTCCTGGTAGCACACCTCCTACGCTTGATGAGCATGATGCCCACCCCGCGGTTGCTGCTGAGCTTGTACAAACTGCCGCAAAATTTCAGTTTGGGCGACAAGAACTTCTACAATGCCCGCGGGTGGAGGTGGGGATGGATTGCCATTCCCTCCGGCTCCAAAACCGCTGGGACTGCCTCAAGTTGATCCAACCATCTGAAACATGAGTAGTTTGCATTAGGCTCAACATTGTCATCATTTCAAATGAAAATATACAACTCAAGACGTATATGGAAGAATATGAATTGCATAAATCGCGTTACACAGAAAACCGGTGATACGAAAAAGTGCATAAGTGGAGTTCTGTGCAGGATATAAACTTGAAATGTTTACATAAAATAGATAATTTCATGAGCTACAACTTTGGTAGTCAACGCAAAGTCAGATTCCCAGAGTAAGTTAGTCGAAAAATTCAATTTCTCCTCCTCAGGTTTGCTGATTTTACAGAGAACAGAGCCTCTGTATTTTGCAGATTTTTCCTGCTGGATATGTCCGTTTGAGCTGAAATTTTGTGAGAATTTAGATGATGAAATTTGGATCAACTTTTGTATTTAAATCACGAGCTAAGTCGGAAAGGAAGTAAGGATAAAAATTCGAACTAGCTGCTGCGTTCAGCTTTTCATAGTCTGCCAACATCGCACATGAGTAGCATTAGAGGTTCATTACATACATCAACTTCCCATTTCTACTTGAGTGCTTCTAACATCAATACTAGGGGGTTACTCAACTCTAAGTTAGCCTAGTAGCCCATGATCCAAAATTTAGGCTACACTAAGAGGAGTCTACAAAACTTAGGAAACAACACCTCGGTCTACATGTTGACCGACGCCTCGCTCGCTGCGGGAGTGTGAGCCTCGATCGGCGCGGGCTGCGGCGCCTGCTCCTCAAAGTCCATCTCCAAAACACCCTGGATTTCCTGGGGCTCCTCCTCACCATCCACCTGCATCGGGCTGGGTGGTGCTTGAAGAGCAACCTACATCTAGTGGAGCTAACCCTGGGCGTCGTTGAGGTCAAGCTGAAGGTCGTGGAACTGGTCCTCAAGGAAGTGGAGAGTGGCGTCATGGTGCATCACCATGTCCTGAAGCTCCTAGACCTGGCTCTGGAGCTGGGTGATCAGAGCACCCCAGTTCGCAAGCTCGTCACTGGCCTCACGAAGCTGCTCGTCTCTCAGCTGGACGGTCAGGGGCAAAGCCTGTGCTTGGTCAACCAGCTGAGCGGTGGCATAGCTCTGGAAAGTCTGGAGACGGTAGAGACTGTCCAGGCACAACGCGGTCATTCGGAGTGCCCCGACCGGGTCGAGGGTCGCAGCCTTGTCCATGTGTGGCCATCCTGTCAAGCCAAAGTGGGTCGGCCGGGTCGTGTGCCGGAAACAACCCGAACGCGGACAGAACAACCTCCAGTGGGTGCTGAGAGCAAAAGGTGGACATCACCCTCATAGTAGTGAGCTCCCAAGTGTCCAGCAGAGGATGGCCGATCACCTGGGTCACGATCGGCTCCCACCCGTTGAGCGGGTGCTGCGGAATCACCATCGTCACGCTGCAACGACGAACCCCGTCTTCCATGAAGTCATGGCCGAGCGGTGGCTGGGGGTAACCGGCTGCAGTCAAAAGCTCCCAGAGATGGCGAGGAAGTCCGTCCCAGTGCAAACAAGCTGAGTGCACGTGCCCCTGTTCGTCGATCACCGCCAACTCGTCAATCTGTCCCAACAAAAGACCGATGGATCAGCTGATGGTTAAAACAAGGAATGGCTGATTCTGGAGAGTTAAATAAATTGATTGAAACGATAGATAACGTGCTTTAAAAATTCTCAAAAATTTAGAGAATATACCTATGGTAGTGAGGAACATTTCATCTAGTCATCACTAAGATCAATTCAGATCCTAAGAAGGTGATATGCTCAAAGTTTCAAAGTGATGTCAAACCAGAAATCTGTTTGTCCAGACAGGGTGTAATTTGACCATAACTACCAAACTGGTTGACCAAGATAATTCATATTTTTATGGTAAGTTCTTCATCAAGTTACCTACAACTTTTGTATTGTATGATTTTTCATTTGAACAATTTAGGATGGTCGAAAAATTCAGTTTTTGCAGACTGCTCAAAGTTGACAGATTTACAGAAGGTTGATATAAATTCGAAAACTCTATGGTACGTAGCTTCACAAATTCTCAAATTTTTACAGTAGCTCGGAATTTTATTTATTTACATTTCATATTACAGACCCAACTTGATTTGAGGATATCTTCAAACCTTAAAAATTCGAGGAACCCAACATTCCCAGAATTTAAAGACTGTCTAGATGATCCTTAAGATCGTGTTGTAAACTTTTCGATTAGGATTTCTTTCAAAGGTTTCTTTGCTGATGATTGGAGGATGAATGCAGATCCTAAGCTTCCTCACCAAAGAAAAGAACCGCCAAGTAACCTTGGTCTTACGCGGTTAGCTTCGGTGGCATACATAATACGTCTCTCGCTATATAGCTACTCGATATAGATATCTAGCCTAGGATTCGATTTCGAGTTAGCGTACCTGCAGAAAATTGACAGTATATAAATGAACCTTCCATGCCAGCACTCAAAAGTGTTCCCATACATTACCGATCACTATAGAACCAGCATCCATACAATTCCCGCCGTATGGACAATGTTAAGCATACGTTACCGAAATAACGTATTGACATGTACCGTCGTAGACGGGGAATTGAATTCCAATTTCGAACCATTACTCCCCATATAATCAACCGAAGTTGGTATATGGGCAGCAGCTCAAGTAGACCACTGCTTGAGCTCTAGCGTTCGGCTCGCATCACCGACGGAAAGATCAGACTCCCTCAGCTGACTGAGCAAGCATACCTCGGCGGCAACGATGTAGTTGCATAATTTAAATTGCAGAATTTAAATACTGAAAAGTAATGTGCTGGAAGTTAGCCATACAATATAAGCCACCTGACTATACCCTTAAGATCCCCTAGGGCTTTATGTTGCAGACTTGTCCTTGGAGATCCTAGACTTTTCAAAAACATAGTAGTTTTGAAGTCAAGTTTTAGTTTGTTGTTTTGAAAACAGAGGTTGCCATCTCTGGTAGGCTGTCGGCGAGCTCTGATGCCAGCTGTGGTGGAACCACCCAAAAGACTAGGCCCAGGTGCACTGGTCTTCATTGCTAAGCAACTCAGACCCAAATTGGCATGCACCGGAAGTTCCTCGAGTGAAGCCTCGATAAAAACCACGTTATTCCAGGATTGCGCAGACAACACTCACACAAAGATGAGCCCAGAGATTACAACATAGAACATTTCATACATCTTAGAGTGATTGCAGCGGAAGATAAATTTATTACAAACCAAGTTCAGAGTAGTAAAGTACTACAGAGTTCAACTACTCAAATTATTCAAGTCTCATTGTTTCAGCTGAAGTAGTAAAAACATCTAACGAAAAGAAGTGACGTATTGATAAAGCCCATACGAAACACGTCATTCAGTGGGAGGGTGGTCAGCACTAGCTGAAGGGCCAGCCCACTCCACAGACCAGCCCGGAGGCAGAGTACAAGGCCAAGTCAGACTCGCAATCATATCTTCAAAGTTAGTACCTGAAAATAGTGCCACAAGCAAGGCTGAATATACGAATACTCAGCAAGACTTACCCGTCACCAGATATAACATAGTCGATAACTAGACATGCAAGGCTTTTTGGTTTGTGGGGTTTGTTTTGCCAAAAATGCAACTAAAAGTTGATCCTTACTTTCAAATTTTATTTAGCCATATTCTAGTTGAATTAACCATTCTAAGTTTGCAACTATCTCTACTCAATCATGGTAGAGCATCCATTTAATCATTCAGCAGTGTTATCAACATTTGTTCCACTTGTTACTCTATGTGACCGACATCATTAAGCAATCTCATACCGTGAGATGCGGACGATTCTCAATCGAATTTCAAGCTAGCCAGGGGAACCTAAACCACACGCATAGGGATCGACTCCGCTCCCGCCCACGCTACTATTCCCCTTTCTTTTCAGTCCGTGGATCCGGCACACCCTCCCCGACTACTGAGTCCGACCAGTCTGTACCCGTACGCCCGGACAAAAAAAAACCTACTTCTACCAAGAGGGTGCAACATCGTTCCACTCGCTGGTCCAATTAGGTACTTAAGCTTATCGATTATCATATTTCTTGGTATGTGGCTAGTACTTTCAAACGCTTAATGAAATGAGCCACACACCGCAACCTTAACCATTTTTGACTACACAAGCGGGGTATCACAACTACACAACCCTACCCATTGTCCTTATATTTCAGCAGTAAGTAAAGTCAGTCAACTCCTATAATCTCGCGAGAGGCAGAAAACCACTCGACTTCTACTGTTCCTAATTAGCAGGGCAACTAGTCGATAAAAAGATCCGGATATCATACATAGGCACCTACTAAACATGCATCTAAGGTTTTTGATCAACGCCTAGAAAACGTAAATTCATAAATAAAATTATTACAACATATATGAATAGTTAGATGAATAATAACACTGAAAATAATGGGATTATACACCGGGGCTTGCCTTCTTGGGCACTGTCAGGCTGAGAGTCTTCTGGTGCTTGGCTCAGGTCTTGAGCTAAGTTAGTGCAATTCAAATTAACCTCCTGAGTAGCAAGAGAATCCGCGGGAACCAGCTCGTAATCTCCGTCAGCAAGATTAACCGCGTCTATATGCAATGCAAAATTTTAATGGTTACAATAGGATAAATGGTTTCTTTCCTTCACGATAAAATTGTAGTCCAACAAAATTAACTTAATGATGATCTTTGTGAGTTTATTTATTGGGCAGTCATTTATGGAGTAGTATTTACCACTATGTTTCTTCATGAATGAGTGGGAGGGTTGGTTGTCATTTTTAGCATTAAAACATAGCATGTTTTCACAATTAAATAACAGAAGAACTGCTCATGATCTAGTGATGAAAATTTAATTTAGAACAACTTAGACAATCAAGTATCTACTGTATAAATCTCATCATCTAACCATAAAGCATTTAATCATGAAAATTCATGCAAACAGATTACTATAAAGACTTCACAATTTTGCACAGAGTGTTTGACATGGGTTCTGATGCTACAAAATTTACAGGAGCATCTAGGTATCATCTACTCAGTATTGTAAATTTTCCATATTTTATTTCCTTAGGCATCAGGGGTTATAAAATTAACAAAATCACTAAGCTATTAACCAAGATAATTTCCACAGAGAGTTATACCAATAATATGGATCTCAAAATTTTACCAGAACCTAGATATGACCTAAACATGCTCCGAAAACATTATCAAGCATTATATCTACCAGATAAATTAATTATGCATTTAAATTTACATGAGCTAGCATATTAATTCAAGGTTCAAGATGATCAGTGCTTTATCTAAGAACATGTTCAAAAATCATGATCAAATATGGTCTACTTTACTCAGAACAAAGATAGAAAACCTAGCCATGATGTACTAAGCATGATTTTTAACTGAAGCAAAACTCAGTAACTATAGCTTACACTTTGCAGGCATGTTTACAGAACCAAAATAAGACTCCAGAAATAAATCTAGATTTTTTTGAGCATAACAACTATATATGATGAATTAAGTTGATTAAACAAGCATTAAATATGGTATATAGCAAACTAATTCTAACATTTCTAAAACTTATAGATCAGCAAGATTTTAGTTACACATGCATCCACGAAAAATGTCTAAGCTAGATCAGGTCTATGTTTTCCAGCATTAAATCATGAAGTTCACTAGCAGATTTGAGAATCTTGATTGTTCAAGCAAGTTAACAGATTCAACCAGATCTCATATTTTTACCCAGAGCCTAACATTCTACCAGAACCAACATATCCAAAAATCAAAGTCATTCAGTGAGCAGGACTTCCAGAACAAACATTTGGTGTTTTTAGTATTCTTTTTCATAGATTAAAATGGGTATAGTTTCTGAAGATTTGGGTGTAACAAAACTTGTAGACCTCAGTGTAATGGTTCTATAACATTCGATTTTTGCATTTTTACGATTTTTCTGTGATTTGTTATGTATTTTTGAAGTTCACTGCCAAACCCTAGAAAACTTGCATTCAGACCCTTGAACGAAAAAGAAAAATTACAACCGGGTCCTTTGCCGGCCTTCTCCGCTGTTGCATCTTGCCGGTGGTGTTCTGCTAGGCAGGGCTTACTGGGGCTGCTATGGGGAGGCACACTGGGTAGAGGAGTTCGAGAGCAACCTACCAATGCCGGTGTTCGGGTTTGGGGTGGCCAGAATCATGCTCGTCGGCGTCGATGGCGGCGGTGGTGCTCGGGCCGTCGGTGGTGCGGGTGAAAAAGGGCTCGGGGGTAATCGAATGTTGAGTGCACGAGCACCGCAAGAGCGTGAGGAAGTTGCTGGGGTAGGTCTCGTGCTCGCTCTCCGCCGGAATCGACCGGTCCATGGCGAGCCTCGAGCTTGCCGGCGGCGGCGCGATTGGGCGGCGGCGATTGGAGGGCTTTGGGTGGGTTTCTAAGCGTGCGTGAGCTGCTCTGGGGTTGAGTGAGGCTGCTGGCGGTGTTGGATGGGACAATGTGGGTTGGAGACGGCCTGTCCGCGTGAGCTTGAGCTCGCCGGCGATGGCGGGTGGCAGAGGGATGGGGAAATGAGGGGGTCGCGCGACAGCGGGGTTTCTAGTCCTATTTATAGGTGAGAGGGCGTCGAGGCGAAGCTAAAGGGCGCCTGGGGGAGGTCGAACTGGCTGGGACACGCTCGGCGGCGAGGTGTCGACCGGAGGAGGCGGCGCGGCGCATGGCGGGCGGCGTGTCGCCGTGCCAAGGGGCCAGGGGCGCGTGTAGGCGCGAGGAGAGGCCAAGCGGACATTCAGGTGTCCTCAGCGGCCTTCCTGGGCCCAGATGGCCGCGGAAATGCCATGGACAAGGTCCACCGGCGGCGTACGGGCGAGCGGCGGCGGAAAGAGAGAGGGAGATGGAGGTAGGGACGTATTTGCAATTTCAGAATTCTCAAGGACCTCTCGATAAAATAAAATTTTCTCTATCTTCCGGGGCTCAAATGAAAAAGTGTTGAATAAAAAACTTGTGTAACTTTTCAAGATCTACAACTTTTGTTTTAGGCAAATTTTCATTTGAAGTCCACATTTTGAACTATTTTAAAATTTCAAACTTACACTAAAGGGCTTTGATTTTTATCTGATTTTTTGTGGGATTTTGCTGAAAGTTGAAATGAGCACATGTCATTTAAGATACCATTTATAACCCAATCTTATTTTTGTGCACATTTTTTAATAGGATTTTTAAGTAGGTTTTTAACCCTTTTACTCTCTCATTATATTTCCAATTGTGTGGTTTGACTTTTTCTTTCTAAATTTAATTTCCAAACCCTTCCTATAATTTATTTGAGTGATTTGCTCTGGAGTTTAGTGCACATACACTAGAGGTGTCACAATAGGGATCGAGATGTATCCCTTTCAACGTGATTTCGAAGACGAGTATGCCCTCCATGAAATGATCCAAGAAGGCACCCAGGTCGCAGAGTGTTTGCAAGAGGATGAGCACGAGGATGATGGCAGCCAGTATCTGAATGATACCGGTGATGGCGATGCCGAAACTCTAGAAGAAATGCATGTGGAAGATGTTGGAGCCGAGGTATATGGAATTCGAGCACATGTCTAAACATGATATGAGAGACTTATATGTATGTCAAACGTGTGTGTGTGTGTGTGTGTGTGTGTGTGTGTGTGTGTGTGTGTGTGTGTGTAGCCCAATGCTAAAGGAAGCCCTGGACTTCCCAGGGAGCCCGAGCCAGCCACCTGACCGACCCGCGCGCCCAACCTGGTGCCACCCGACCGCCCCCACATGCCCGCGCGCTACCGCCCCCGCCTCGGGCTCTGTGCCCCTCACGCCCAAGCGCCCACGCGCCCGCGCACGCCTGCGCCCCTGCCCCGGGCCCCGCACCCCTCGCACGTGGTAGTGGCACCACGCGCCCGTGCTCCGAACACCGCGCTGGCAAGCATAGAAACCGCTACGCCACCCCGCTAGTGCCCAGTGCACGCTGCCCCGCCCTGAGCCCTACGCCCGACCCCGTGCCCCCGCGCACGCATGACAGCCCCCGCCCAGCACATTCAAATTCCAATTTTGCTCCCCACACCCGGAAGCAGCCACACAAACAGCTCTATGTTTTTATGCTACTAGTAGTTTCTGTGATTTATATGCAAGTTTCCATGACTGATGGATTTTATACTTGAGCAACATGTCTATTGATTCAAATTCTAAATGGATATTGGTTTATATGTTTCCATACTAGGGTTTATATGCTGAGGTTTCTATGACCAAAATTTCAGAATCTATAATCAAACTTCCAGTTTATATGATCAAACTAGTTTCTATGATCGAAGTATGAGTTTCTATTATCAAACTACCTAGCAGCTGATCGAGGTAGTTTGATCATAAAAACTAATTTCTATGATCGAAGTACCAGTTTCTATGATCGAAGTATCAGTTTCTATTATCAAACTACCAGTTTCTATGTTATATTCTTAGGTTTCTATGATCACAATTCTCATAAACTGGAGCATATAGACCATTTGTTGCGATCAAAGAATCTGATTCATTTTTTGTTTGGAATTGAAAAATTGAATCCAGCTATTATGATCCTATTATGTTCTTAGGTTTCTATGACCGAAATTCCCATAAATCGGAGCATAGAATCCATGTGTTGCGATCATAGAAATCATGTGTTGCAATCAAAAATATTTTTTATACTCATGTTCGTATGTTTGGTTTCTTTGCTCGTACCATTATGTTTCTACGCTTGAAACATTTTTAAAACCTATGCGTGCAGTCATAAAAATTTGAACTATAGAAACAAGTTTTATCTGTACCGGTGCATTATATGGCCGGACTTGTTCAAACAATGCCTTGCATATAAATCTCCAAAGACACTGTTTAGCATGTATAGAAATCTATACTAGAAAGCATAGAAACATTAACACTAAAGCCCGAAACATAGCCATAGAAACATTAGTTTTTTGTTCTTTGATATCTAACCACGCTGCAGGGACACCCATCCACCATGTCAAAAAAAGAATTAAAAAATGTAATCAAATGAAATCATGTCCACCAAGCAGCAGCCAGCATGCCCTAGCCTCTAAACATATGTCCAAGAGCATCAGTATAGAATCCTATGCTATAAGTCATAGAATAAAGTCTTGATAATTGATGTCTTCATACAACAGGTAATCAAGAATAAAGTCTTGCATCAGGTATTCATCATATCATTCGTTAGCAAGATGAAGTCATCACTGAAGTTGTCCATACATCAGATAGTTTCCTAAATCAAGTACTCAAGATACATTCCAAGTGCTTTACAAGATTAGTCAACAGCCTACACATAGACATGGTACCACTAACATAGGCCACAAAGCACCGGCCTCTCGAAAAAGAGACCCAAAAACTTCCAGCCATCGCCCAACTCAATGATCACCCCTGTTGTCCAAATTGCCTGGAGAATGAGAGATTCATCAGTTTTGAGTAAAGAATTAAAATTGCAAATGCCCTGGTCAAGGATAAACCACCAGTTTTATGACACGCAGGCCATTCATACAATGTTTTTTCAAATACCAACATGTGTTACATTATGCAAAATAAATTTACAGCAGATAACCTAGTACTCCTAATTTCCTACTGCCAAATTGCAGAGACTGCAGAAAAGAAAAAAAATAGTCATGCTTCCAAGATAGCTAAAGATCTGGCTATATCGGCATGTCACACAGTTTATAGCTAACTTTTACAACTAGAAACCACAAATTGGTTTTAGAACCCAGATTTGTTTACAAAGAATTGGTGTACATAACCCAACATATCTAATTGTGTACGAAACACAGCAACACTTGCATCGAACCAAAAGAAATTTGTGCCACACAAGCAGGAACCAAGAGCAGCAGGATATCTCACCGTATATGTAGCAGATTTGGGGGACTATGGGTCTCATGTGGACTTGTGTAGAAACAGTGTTGGCAAACATATAAACCAGTGAGACGATCATATAAACCAGCTATGGATAGTACAAAATTTTCACGAGAAGACCCTGCTTCGCTGCTTATTGTCCCAGCTGCGCTGCACATCTGCTCCCCACAGCCACAAGCTGCGATGACACATGGCTATGCATCGCGCGTCCCCTATAGAAGCATGCATCGAAGGCATCATATAAACATTGTGGGACGATCATATAAACATGGGAGGAAAATACAAGACAAATATATGACACATTGTGGGAGCTGTCATCAATTGGATCAACCTTGGCAACCCACCTCGGTAACAGAAGGCATAAAAACCAGTGAGGGCAATCATAAAAACATGGGTAACATGTGTAAGATACTACGATCTATGCATACAAGAGACTAGGAACAAATAGATAGTATCTATGATCAGACACTAGCATGTATATAATTGCACAAAACACTATGCGTCTAATCGTATAAACCTATGCATTTTGTCTATCCAATTTAAGATTTGCATTAAAAAATTGAACCATCCTATAATAGAATAATTCATATAGAAGCATAGAAACAGGAACACATCTACGTAGAAAAGTTACACCATGCATAGAATCATTTACATAGAAGCATAGAAACCGAGGCGCCGTCGCTCCCATCTGTAGATCCGGGGCGCCTCACACCCACAACGCCACCTGCAAGTATGGGTACACAATCAACTTGTAGTATCTATGCTCAAACACAAACATATATATGATTCCAAATAATTGCAGCCTAAAACACGAGCTAGTTGCAGAATTACAGTGCTAATTCAACCAAATTAGCAGATGAAATGATTAATCATTGGCCAAAAGCAACAATTGATGCAACTAACATGCCATATATGATTACTCATAAAAATAGTAGAACGAAATCATAGAAAAGTATCTATGGTAGACCAATATGCATATATGATTGGTGCAACATGTCAGGAAGTGGTTAGTACCAATATGTTCAAATCATCTTGCAAACAAGCATAAAATCTAGCATGAGGCATGGATACTACTAGATCGTTAATATTTGAAATTTGAATCCAACTATCCTAGAAATCTACACATCCCATCATACAAACAAGTGTATGCATCATAATAAGGCATGGAAAAGCATGGATTCAGGCCCGTGCTTCGCGAGGGCATCCTTGAACTTGTTAATCTGAAAACGTAAATGCAACAAGCATATTAGCAAAAGGAGAAATTCAGTTTCTGTTTGTTCTGAATTGAAAAGCTAATTTAGGGAGGCTTATAGTTGCATTCGTGCAGCTGAAGCTGTTGATCAGTCCATCAGCTCCCCTGTAGAACAAGATGAATCCAGCAGCCCTTCATTTATCAGGAAGAAAAGAAAAGGAAAATCTGAGTACCCTCCGATAAAGGGGCCACATTCCAGCACTAGTAGAAAAATGAATCTATGAAAACAATATTTTCGTTGAATCTTTCAACTGAAACAAGAACTAGGAAAAAAATAAGGCAAAAGGAAATAACAAGACACCAAGAATCAAACTGCAGGGCAAGAAGAAGAGGAAATGGACTGAAGGAGAAGAACTAACCTGTCCAGGGGCCGCTTCGACAGTCAGAGGCAGGCGTCCGCAAGCGGCATCTCGTCCTCGGTCTCCAAGCACGGCTTCTTGTGGTTGTGCGGATCCGACGAGCCCTCGGTGAGCTCTCTCTCGCCGCTCATGTCCACCCCGATCCAGCAGTGGTCGCGGACACCCGCCTTGCATGATGCCAAGGTCATCATCGCCAACGGCCACCATGTCGCGGCCGATCTCTCCTCCAGCATTGGCCGGCTCGAATCCGGCCGCGTCCGCTGGGGAATACTCCATGAAGAGCAGCACGCCGAGGTGACCCGTTGCGCCAGCCACACGCTCCGAGGCCTACGCGCCGCGGCCATGCTTCCGCACGTCGCTTATGCCTGAGCAACGTCCCGCACCGCTCGCGCAGCCCCTGTCTTGCGCACATCCCACGGCGCACCACCGTGACTTGCTGCGCGCGCCCACCGCTACCAGTCCGCTCCCCCCGCCGCTCCTCGCTCGACCACCAGGGGTCCGCCATCGCCGAGGGATCCGGAGCCGATGGGAACGCCGCCGCCACGGAATCCGGTGGATCCGGGCCGCCGGGGAGGGAGCTGGAGGCAGCGGCATGCGCACGTCCACCAGCGAGCTCGCGCGCGCTCCCCGGCGAGCTCGTGTGCGCTCCCAGGGGCCGCCGCCACCGGGATCTGTGAGCCATGGCCTCCGCCAGCCTAGATCTACACCACATGCTCGCTGAGATCCAGTGGGCGGCCGGCGCGGGTCCTCTGAGGGTCCCGCCATTAGGGAAGCTAGTGTCCTCGCTGCTGGGGGCCGCCATCGTCGTCACACGCTGGGGCTCGCCGCAGTCGGGGTTTGCAGCCGAGGAGCAGGATCGCCGGTAAGGGGGAGCTCCGGCGGCGCTGCATTTAGGGTGTGCAAGCACGGCCGGGGAGCGGGCTGGGCAAGAGCACCGCCGGGGAGCGGGTTCGCTGGGCTGGGGGTGCGCCAGCGGCCTCATCAGAGCCTGCACGCGTGGAGGCCGCGCCCACCTGGCCGGATCTTGAAGCCCGCCGCCGGATCTTGCCGTGGTCGGCTGGCCGCCACGTCGGCCCGGCCAGCCTGGCCGTTGGTTGCCTAGCCGCCGCGCAAGCCTTGCTGCTCCCGGTCGTGGCCGCCGGTGGTTCCTCCCTCCTGGCCGCACACCGGGGGTTGGGGTGTGCAGGCAGGTGTGGCGGCTGGGGTGGGGGGCAGGGTAGCATGGTAGGGTTTCCTGGAGTGGGGGTGTTGTTTATATACAGTGGGCTGGGCCGGAGGTGGGCCCTATTGAGAGGCTAGGGGGGTCCTGTGGGGGTGGAGGGAGCTGGTCTGGTTGGACCAGGTTGGGTGGTGTTGGTGTTTACCGCTAAGCCTGCTCAGAGATACCCATAGCAGTAGGGTTTGTAGGTAGGGATCGACGGCTCTGGAACTCGATGGTGCAAGGAACACAAAGATTTAGACAGGTTCGGGCCGTGAGTTGCGTAATACCCTACATCCTGTGTGGTGGTTTGTATTGCCTTAGGTGTAGATGTCTTTGGAGGGGGTCTCTGCCCGCCCTTATATATCCGGGCGGACAGGGTTACCTGGAAAGTCCTAGCCGAGTACAGTTGGAGTCCTACTACAACACAATCGGGTAGTTTCCTTTGTATAAGCAGTCCCGCTGCCCCGGGTCTGATAAGCCCCCGAGCTCTTCGTAGCCGAGTCCTGCAGGCGTCGAGTACTTGGCTGGGCGTCTTCGAGTACTTCAAGTAGTCAGAACATCCTTCTGGTTGCTTCTGGTTCTTCCTTCAGATACGTCGAGTAGTCCTTCAAGTACTTCCATTTGCTTCGAGGCTGTGAGGTGCTCAAGCCCCGAAATCATGATCATGTATGGTGCACGAAGTACTCGTGCTCCATATGGAGTAGCCCCCGAGCCTTAGGTTGAATAGTAGAATCAGGCTGAGGGTCACTTCAGTCTTTTTCTTCCTCTTTATTTTTCAAAAAATTTGAAAAATAAATCTCTGATACATATATTCCGCAGCCCCCGAGTCTTGAATTTAAATCCCTCCATTTAGATTTAAGAATCAATGTAAACTCATGGCAAAAACTGAAAACTTCCCTGAGAAGGAAAGAATCCGTTGGCATCCCAAATATTCACAAAATTTCCCCCGAAGACCGTATAAAGCCAGTTGAAAACTTCCAAGGGTTTTACCCCTTGAACTCCTGGCCGCCGTCGGACTCAGATTCACATTCGCCTCTTCTCAGTCAAAATGCAAAAGCCCCTCTCGTAGCCCCCGAGCTAAAACTCGTGACTGTGAGATGGCTCCCAAGAAGAACAAGTCCAAGATTGAAGTGGAAACAATCGCCAATATGTCCACAGGTTGGCGTAAAAGCAAGATGTCTGAATCACTGGTCCGGGAGTTGGAGAGTATGGGTCTCCTCCAAGAGCAGGGCGTAAGCTAGTGGCGCGCTGGTGAAGGAGAAGATTACCCCATGGAAGGTACCCTTGAGACCATTATGTTTCGCGATTTTGTAGAACGTGGTCTCACTCTTCCCGTGTCAGAGTTTTTCTATAGACTTATTCAATTGTGGGGAATTCAATTACACCATCTTACTCCCCAATCCATCTTGCATCTTTTGATTTTCACTCACTTCTGTGAGGCTTTCCTTGGAATTCTTCCCCATTTCCACCTTTTTCAACATTTCTTCTTCCTTGTTCCTATCCCAAATGCCACCAATCCCGCCGTGGTCGAGGGATGTGAATTGGTACTCCGTTCGGAAACCCGAAGCGAGTACTTGGCCTATGATCCGGTGAATAAGGGAGCCGAATGGAAGAAGTTCTGGTTCCATGTCGGGAACTTTGAATCTCCACTTCCAGAAAGGATTGCTGGTGCCCCGCAAATCCAAGAAATCTGGTCAAGTAAAGGATCTGGTGGCAAACAAGTTGAAGCCATTCTTTGTGCGATTGCCATTGTTAAGAAGAAAGGAGTCCCTGGAGATCATGTGGTCTTCTCATTTATCAGTCGCCGGACACAGCCTCTCCAGCTGCGAAAGCATCCTGCCTTTAGATATGAAGGCACACAGGATCCCACTAGGATGTCCCCAGAGCCAATGGCTCATTCTGAAGTAATAAAGAGATGCCGCAAAGTACTCGATAACTTCGACAAGTCTTTGATGCTTCCAACACTCTTCTCGGCACAAAATCCTCCCAAGAATGTCTGGGTACGTGTTTTGGATACCATGTCGAGTACTTGTAGTAAACCATTTTTGATCTTCTGACTAAGTATTGGCTTCTTTCTGTAGAAAAATTATAAATCCTGGTATTGTATGCCTCCGACTTTTGTAAATGCTGATTCTGACGACAGCAAGAAATGGAAGGTGGCTCCCAGATCAATGTTGCAGAGGAAAGTTCCCCGTCTCGATGCCGGCCAGTAAGTATATAATATTTTGTTGATTGTATCCGGTTTGTCTCAACTTTCTTATTCAGAATCTTGCTTGGCTAGGATCCAACATCTTTCGGCGCATGAGAAAGATTAAGTCCAAGACTTCCGCAACTGGGTATCGAGTGGTTCGGAAGGAACTAGTCGATCAGCCCCCGAATCTCCTGTAATTGGGTTGATCGAGACCCCGGCTGCCAGTTTGCCAAGTGCAGACATAGCTGAGAATCCAAGCAAACCAAGCCCTGAAACATCTAATACTCCTGCGGCTGCTGAAGGAGCCTCCAATGCTAGTGGATCTGGGAGTAGTGGAGCAGAAGGGTCAAAAGGTCCTTCCGTTCGACTGGTACCATTCCAGTCTATGCCTCAGTCAGCCTAGGAAGAGTTGGGAAAGGAACTATTTGATGATCCACTATTGTCTCTAGACAATATGAAAAAACTTGCAGATTGTATGCAGTGGAGCTTTAAATTTACGAAGGTGAGTCTTCTGCCGCTACTTGTCTTCGTCGAGTAGTTGTTGATGTCTGACCAGATTCGCCTTGTATGTCTCAGGATGTAGCCAATCGATCTTTTTTGAAGTCTCATGCTTTATATAAGACTGTAGACAATCGGAAGATCTTAGAGGAGCAAAAGGTCATGATTGCCAAACGACTGGATGAAGCCCTTGCTGCTCGGAACAAACTTTATGAAGCAAGTCAACGGCATCATCTGGAGGTTTGTGACATGAAGCGCCAGATTAAAAACCTTGAAGAAGAAAGATCAAAGCTTCAAGAGGAAAATTCCAGGCTTCAGAAGCAATTGCAGACTGCCCAAGCATGTAAGCACTCGATCTTTTGTCTTGATTTTGCTTTGTCATATCAATTTCTGAGATATCTTCCCATCAGGTTCTCCGGAAGACCAGTACTCGACTAATAGCAGCAGCTCAACCTCTTGTGGATGTGGTTGATACTGAAGAAGTAGTCGTCAAGTAGCAAGTCCTTGGTGGAGCGTTCGGAAGAAGATCCCCAGAAAATTTTTGATGTTATGATGGCTACTTCCAAGAATTATCTAACCCACATGATAGGAGTTGTCAAGTCATACTTGCCTCAGTTTAATTTAGCTCCGATAGCTAAAGGAATAGCTCCCAGTTGCTCTGATGAGAAATTCCGAGAGTATTGTAAGGAATCAGAAGTGATTGCGGAGGAAATTTTGAAGAACATGGCAGAGTAGACTGCTTGTAACAACTCTTATAACCTTCATTGGATTCTTGTCATTGTCCATTAGTTCGTATCCTGTTGGTGTGTCTTCAGAAGCATGATCTGATACCGTAGGATAAATATGAACTAATCAGGTAGAATACTTGAATGGAGTAATCCTTAAAGTTAATCATTTAGGGTGAGTCCCGTCAGACTACCCGATTTGAGAAACTTGTAAAAGTATCCATAAACTACTCGAGCAAGCGAGTAGTGTATCCTTACTAAGGACTGGAGTAATCCGTAAGACAAAACTGTTAGGTACGAACCCCGTCGGGTTGCCCAAGATGTAAATGTCATAGCGATATCCAAGGCTTACTCGAGCAAGGCGAGTAAGGTGTCCTTTAACCAAGTACTGGAGTAATCCTTAAGGCAAAACTGTTAGGTACGAACCCCGTCGAGTTGTCCAAGATGTAAATGCCAGAAAGATATCCGAAACTTACTCGAGCGAAGCGAGTAAGGTGTCTAACTTGTAGACTGGAGTAACTACTAAGATTGACCTATTAGGGCGAACCCCGTCGGGTTGCCCAAGATGGACAAAATGTAGTAGTATCCATAACGTACTCGAGCAAGCGAGTAGTTTTCGCCTTTACAACAAGGCCGGAGTTCCTCATAGTTGACCTGTTAGGATGAACTCCGTCGAGTTACCCAAGATGGACAACTAGTAAAGGTATCCAAACACCTTCCCGAGCTAGGCGAGTAGGTTGCGCCCTTACATTAAGGGCAAGGATGCAGCTTGTGTAGTTATCCTGATGGAAAACTGTATAAGCTATCCTGAACTAGGGCTGCTGTCAGACGGAGAGATTGCCTTTAATGTAGTCGATATGCTGTTAAGGATCCTTGCTTCATTAAAGAAATCAACTGACTACACTAGATTGCTTGGATCAAGGATAAAACCTGCGCAAGTGCTCGATGTTCCAGGAATTCGGTACCTCATTGCCATCTGCATCAGTGATTCTGTATGATCCTGGTCTTGTAACCTTAGTAACGATGAATGGACCCTCCCATCTTGAATTTAACTTGTGCAATCTTGTCTCATCCTGAATCCTGCATAGTACTAGATCTCCCACGTTGAAGGATCTTTGCTAGACATTGCGATCATGATAGCGTCTAACTCCTTGAAGATATCTAGCCGATTGAGCTAAGGCATTGATTCTGGCCTCTTCGACTGAGTCTAACTCAAATTGTCGAGCTTCATCTGCTTCTCCTTCTTGATAGGTTTCTACTTTTGGAGATTTCCACATAATATCAGCGGGTAGTATAGCTTCTGACCTGTGAGGAAGAAAGGAGATTGTCCAGTTACTTTGGTAGGCTGGGTTCACAGCCCCCAGACTACGTGAGATAGTTCTTGAATCCACTTGCCACCTTTCTTTGTATTGGCATCATAGAGTCTTTTCTTCAAGCCGTTGAGTACTAATCCATTGATGCGCTCAACTTGACCGTTTGCCCGAGGATGAGCTACTGAGGCATATTTGACCTCAATGCATGAGTTGTCACAGAAATCCCAAAAAAATTGTGACGTGAAGTTGGAACCGTGATCCGTAATAATGGTGTGAGGAAAGCCAAATCGGTGGATAATGTCCGATCATGTCCAAACTCCAACAGGCGAATGGCCATGATGGAGGGATTGTTATCAAGTTATGTACTGGGACGTGAGTCTTCTTGCCGAAGAATTGGCAGCCAGGGCACCGTCTGACCAAGTCTTCTGCGTCCGAAATAGCTGTTGGCCAGAAGAATCCTGACCTATACGCCTTGTCGACTAGTGTCCTTGATGCAGCATGATTGCCGCAAACTCCTTCATGTATTTCTCGGAGGATGTCTTTGCCTTCTTCAAGGGTAACACACTTCATGAGGATACCTGAAGCAGAGCGCATGTATAGGTTGTTGCCGACGAGGACCAAACCCTTGCTATGCCTGATGATGCGGGCAGTTTCAGCCCTTTTAGGATCAACATGTGGTGGAAGCTTGAACTCCTTGATGAAGTCGATAAACTGAGTCCGCCAATCTTCTTCAATCATCAGCACTTCTCTGACTATAGCCGGGGCCTCCGTGTCAGTGGCTTGTTGGCTTTGTTCCTTGACTGATGGGTGGTGAAGTTCATGGACAAAAACTCCTGGTGGAACAGTTGCTCGAGTGGACCCAAGTTCGGAGAGGACATCGGCTCCCACGTTGTTGTTGCGATCGACATGGTGGATTTCCAATCCTGAGAACTTGTTTTCGAGATTCCTAATTTCTTCAACGTATGCATCCATTGTATCCTTGTTGATGTCCCATTCTTTATTGACTTTTTGAACGACGAGTTGAGAATCGCCGTAGACAAGTAGTCGCTTGATGCCGAGAGATACTACTAATCGGAGGCCGTGTAGCAATGCCTCGTATTCAGCTTCATTGTTGGAGACCTTGAACAAGATTTGGAACACATACTTCAATTGTTCTCCCTTGGGGGAGATGAACAAAACTCCTGCGCCGCCTCCGTCGATCTTGAGTGAGCCATCGAAGTACATCACCCAATGCTTTGGAATGTTCTGGGGTGCTGGAATTTGATTTTCCCGCCATTCAGCCAAGAACTCGACTAGTGCCTGTGACTTGATTGCTATTCTTGGCTTGAAGTTGATTTCCAAGACTCCCAATTCAACTGCCCACTATGAGATTCATCTAGTGGCATCCCGATTGTGGAGTATATCCCCCAATGGGAAGTCAGTTATGACAGAGATATTGTATTCGTCGAAGTAATGCTGGAGCTTCTTGGAGGTGATTAGAATTCCCTACAGAAGTTTTTGAATTGATGGATATCTAACCTTTGATTCAGATAGTACTTCACTGATGAAGTAGACTGGTCTCTGAACACCGTAAGCGTGGCCTTCCTCTGGGCGTTCGACTACTATCGTCGTACTGACTACATGGGTAGTCGCAGTGATATAGAGGAGTAATTCCTCACCGGGTAGTGGTGCTGTTAGAATCGGCGATGACTGGAGATGATGCTTGAAATTCTCAAGTGCTTCCGCGGCTTCTGTAGTCCACTCGAATTTATCTTGTCGCTTTTGGAGTTTGAAGAAGGGTAATCCCCGTTCGCCAAGCCTGGACAAGAATCGATTCAAGGCTGCCATGCAGCCTATAAGCTTCTGGACGTCCTTGATGGTAGCTGGAGCGTCCATGGCCATGATGGCATTTATCTTCTCTGGATTAGCCTCAATTCCTCGGTTACTGACGATGAATCCGAGTAGTTTTCCAGAGGGTACACCAAAGACGCACTTGGTTGGGTTGAGCTTCCAGCGGAATTTTCGGAGGCTGTTGAAAGTCTCTTCCAGGTCAGTAATGAATTGATCTTGGGTCTTCGTTTTGACAACGACATCATAAACATAGACTTCAACATTGCGATGTAGCTGATCGAAGAAGCACAGCTATATCGCACGCTGGTAGCTAGCGCCAGCGTTCTTCAACCCGAAGGACATAGTCTTGTAGGTGTATGTCCCGTAAGGGGTGATGGAGGCCGTCTTGATTTGGTCTTCTTCTTTTAGGGCGATCTGATGATACCCTGAGTAGCAGTCGAGGAAGGATAACAGGACACATCCTGCTGTCGAGTCGATTACTTGATCAATATGTGGTAGCCCGAAAGGATCCTTCGGGCAATGCTTGTTTAGATCAGTGTAGTCGACGCACATCCTCCACTCATTGTTGTTCTTCTTCTAGACGAGCACAGAGTTGGCCAACCAATCAGGGTAGTAGACTTCCTTGATGAACCCTGCTGCGAGTAGTTTTGCCAACTCTTTCTTGATGGCCTCTCGCTTGTCCAGTGAGAAACGCCGTAGCCGTTGCTTCTTTGGTGTGGCGTTAGGGTCCACCTTCAAGGCATGGTCGATCAACTCCTTGAGCACCCCTGGCATATTTGCTAGTTTCCACGCGAATACATCTCGGTTGGCCCTAAGGAAGTTGATGAGCTCGAGTTCCTATTTGTCACCCAGTCTTGCTCCGATGATGGCTGTCTTGGAGTCATCTCCCTCCTGTAACTGGATAGTCTTGGTGCCCACATCACCAATTGGTTTAACCGATGATTGGCTTTGCTTTTTGGAAGGCATTGACTCCTTGAGGGAGAGTTCCTTAGCAGCAGCAAGTATTTCGCTGACAGAGCTAGGAATTCCGGATTGTGGCCGCATGATCTATTGCTTCCTTGTCACATTCGAAAGACTTGAGGAGGTCTCCGCATAGTGAAAGGAACTCCTGTGTTGCCTGGCATCTTGAGGAGCAGGTAGACATAGTGCGGCACTGCCATGAACTTGGCTAGTGCAGGTCTTCCCAAGATAGCATGGTAAGAGGACTCGAAGTCGGCTACTTCGAATTTGATGTACTCTGTCTGGAAGTTCTGTTCTGTACCAAATGTGACTGGGAAGGTTACCGAGCCAATTGGTGTATAAGAGTTTCCAGGAATGATGCCGTAGAATGGAGCCTTGCTTGGAGTAAGCAGACTCATATAGTTGAGGCCAATCTTTACCAATGTGCTTGCAAAGATCAGGTTGAGCCCACTTTCACCGTCGATGAGTACTCGAGTAAGCTTGGAGCCTTGAATGACTGGATCGAGTACTAGCGGGAACTTTCCAGGTTCAGAGAAGCTGGTCCACTGATCTTCCCTGGAGAAGGTAATGGGGACCTCGCTATATTTGAGTGGCCTCTGAATTGCTGGCTCGACTGAGAGGATCTCTCTGAGTAGGAGCTTCTGAGCTCGCTTGGAGAAGCTAGGCTCTCCTCCAAATATGACGTTGACGACGTTTTGGTGCTGTTGGAAACCATCACGGTCTTTCTTGTCGTCTTCATCATCTTTGTCTTGTTCTTTCTTTGGAGCAGTTGCAGGTGCCGACTGGAAGGATTTGCGTAGGATTGTGCACTACCACATTGAGTGGTTGCTCTTGGGGTGGATTGGACATCTTTTGTTGTGAAGGATCTTATCGAATTGGTCCTGCGGCTTGTCACCCTTTTTACCACGCGGTGTGCGATCCATAGTGCCGATAGTGTCGGCAGGCTTACGCTTACGCGTAGGATCCCGCTGGTTGCTGGGCCCTCCACGGTCGTTGTGGCGCTTCCCGTTGTGTTGCAACGGGGAAAGCGACTGCGTTCTTGCTCTTCTTCATCTGCCCAGCGCTGCATCATGTCATGTAGATCTACCACCGTTTTGGGCCGATTACGCCCAAAGTCGCAGTATAGTGACTGGACGGTGATGCCGCTCTGGAAGTAGTCGATGATGTCGTCGTCGGCGACGTTGGGGATGGTAGCTCTTGTGATGAAGAAGCGCTTGACGTAGGATCTGATCGACTCGCCTTGCTCCTGCTTGATCATGAATAGGGCGTGGCGACCAGCTACTCGGTGTAGCGACCCTTGGAAGTTGTCGACGAACACCTTCTTGAGGTCTTCCCACGAGTGGATTGACTCGTGCGCCAAGCTTTCGAGCCACGTGAGGGGTGCGGGCTCCAGGGCCATCGGGAGGTAGAGGACCTTGGTGTTGGTGTCACCCCTGCAACACTAATAGCGGTCGAGTATAATCATAACTATTGTGCAGGGTCTTGCTTACCGTCGTACTTTTGGGTGTTCGTAGGCTTGAAATCCTTCGGGTACTCGATGTTGTCGAAAGCCTTGCTCAGGGCTTGGAAGCGGTCAGAGTTATCCACAAGTTGCGCTCTGCGTCTTGCATTGATGATGTCCCATGCATCTACAATGGAATCGGCTACCTCTTCCCTGTTGTTCCCACTGTTATTGTTGTTGCGGTTTGGCTAAGGGCCAGGAGCTTGGTTTGCTTGTGGTTGGCCACCTCTGGGGCGATGACTACTCGCAGCTTCCTGATCCTCTTGGTTTCTTCGGTTCTGCTGTTCCTGCTGCTGTTGACGCTGGTGGCCTCCGGGGGTACGGCTTGCTTGAGGTATTGCTGGTGCAGTAGCCCTTGATCGCATACCGTGAAGCGAGGACAGGGGGTTCTGTCTCTCGAGTTGTTCAACAACGTTTTTGGTGAGATTTATGACTCGTTCCAACTCGGGATTCTAGGGCATCTTCATGAGTCGCAGTGTTGCTTTTGTCATTGCGGCGATTGGTGCTCTGAAGATAGGATCCGCAACATTGTTGAACTCGTTATTGAGGTTGCGCGGTGGAATTCGGGCACGTTCAACTGCATGAACCCTGCATACTTCTTTGTGTTGATTCCTTTCCCTGCGGGCTGTATGAGTGACTTTGTCTTCATCAGCTGGAGCGTCTTGGGTCAGATTATCTGCTGAGATCTGATCCAAGGCTTCGTTTGGATCATGGTGGCTTGGAGCATCCCCGAGTTGGATGATTACCAGAACCAAACGCTCGTGAGAGAAGCTTTCCATGTTTGATTCGTAATCAGCTAGGACAGTTCCACCGGAGCCAGTTTCCCTCTCGGTTTCGAGGGGAGTGCCGTGTTGAAATGGGGAGATCATCAATGCTGGCGACTTCTCGTAGGTTGTCGAGTAGTTCTGCGAGGGTATGACCTCGGCAAGGTTTGAGTTGCATCTTAGCCAGTGCATTGGTGATGAAATCCAGGCTGTCTTGAGGTGACTCGACTGGATCTGGGTAAACGTCAAAACAGGTGCCTCCCGGCTAGCGGTGGCTGATTGGTTTTCGACGTGAATTAGGCGATCCAAGCTATTTTCTTAGGAGGATCTAATCATCTATTTGTAAACAGATGATGAATTGCGCAAACCAAAGACGAGTTGCGCAATAAGAGTCCCAATCCGAGTGGATTTTGGTTTGAGATCAATCTGAGTCCGAATAGAACTTGAGTTGTTTTCGAGTTTCGGCTCGATCTCCTTGGCGAGGTCGGGAAGCAACATAGTGCCACTATCATGAGATCTGGCGAGCTTGTTGGAGTCTTCCGACGTGGAGCTATTCAAGAATCAGTTGAATTTCTTTGACTCTTTTTGGTTTGATGAGCTTCTCCGCCATAGTAGTAATATGTCAAGTGCAAACACCAATATTTTCAATTAATACCTAGATGGAATTAAATGCAAGTAATTGTTAGTAGTGTTGTTCTACGTACATTGAATTCATGTTGTGTCATCGAGCTACGGGTGCAAAAACCTATCATGTGCTCACATACGTAGTAGCCACATAGGTTGTTTCCTTGCTGCTGTCTCAAACACTATATATACATATATATAGATGGGTTATGAAATATTTATGTTGTTTAAAGAAACGACAGTAGATGTGCGATATGTATTCGTACCGGAAAGTTAGTGTTGCATTCTAGCTCGCATGGTGTTGATGCGATTCCTATATGTTTTTTGAGGAAGCGAGATCATGCCCTATGGATGATGTTTATGAGGTCTTGGTAATAATATGTTGGCTTCCTCAAGGAGTCGTACACCCGAACTCGGCATCTATCGATCTCGATAACAAGAAGGATCTAGTGGAATCTGTTTCATACACATATATGTATAAGAAATGTTGGATATATATATACACATATATATAGTCAAGTCAGGAAAAAAGGTAAAGAACTCACTCGAAGTTGTACGGTAACAGAATGTATTGACAAGTATTCTACTTATGCACGGCCCTGAGTATGTTGTTTTCGGTCCAATTATGTCATTTCCTGACACTCTCCTCATGTATATTATATGGGTCTATGAAGCCGATGTGATAGTACCCTTTTTTGGCATTCTTGCACCTTCATCCTACATGATTAAAAAAGAAGGGAGAGGATGAGAAAACACATAATTAGTAGAGCTAGAGTACTACACAAATGATAGGAAACACATACAAAATACACTGAGGAGAGACTTGTCTAAGACGTCTTGATGGTATAGATCATAAAGATTTTCAAATTCAACCCATATGTCATCCATCCCCCAATTGAAATGCCTATCTTGAACTCAAGCACGGAACATTACATCCTTCGTAGCACTTGCTTTCAGGTACCATGCATGCAACTCATGCATCCTAGTTGGTAGCCACGGAATCAACTCTTCCCACATAAGAGGTTCCCCCAACTTGAATGGTTTTTTGTTTGACCCTGGGTGAACCTCGATTTCTGCCCCTTGGAGCTGAGCTTTTGTGAGGCCGCTTTCCAGCACAAATTGAGTAGTAGCTGCATCCTTTTTGGAAAGCACTTTCAGCAGAGGTATTGATTGCTTGGACTATTGTCCGAGCTGGGGAGCTTGGTTGTACCGACGGTTACTTTTCTTCTGATAGGACTTTGTGATCTGGCGGTCGTAGTCCGATAGGGTTTTGCTGTACTTCGGTTGGAGTAAAGATTTGAAGTATTTCTTATCTTCTGCTGAAAATGTTTGCTTGGGTGGAGCTTTTTTAGGCGAGAAATGATCTTTTACATGCTTGGCCACACTTTCATCCAATTCCTCCTGGGTCATAAGGGATGCTAACTTAGGTGCTGGAGGCTTTTCTTTCTTTTTAGGTGGGTTCCTCTTCCTACGAGATGGCGGCAGCGGGACCCATGCCTTTGTGCTCTGCTTCTTCGCCTTCGAAGGCGGTGACGGTGGGACCTAAGCCTTCGCGCTCTCATTCTTCGCCTTCGGAGGCGGTGACGGTGGGTCACAAGGCACTGAACTGGGACATGAGTCCCTTGCATCATCGGGTGACGACGGTGCGGATCTTGGAGCCGGACTGGGACTCCTTTCTGCTGCCGGAGGTGATCTCGGTGCTGGAGTGGGACTCCTTTCTGGTGCCGGTGATGATCTCTGAGCTGGACTAGGACCTCTTTGATCTGCCGGTGAAATTGCGGGCTCGGAGCCGGGAGTCGATGCATCGACAAAATGTGTTCTGGGCATTTTCGATGGCGTAAATCGTATGTAGCGCTTGTTCCAACAGATCCATGTGTGGACGGCCTGCTCGAGTTCCTCTTCTCCATCGCCTCCAGGGATCTCGAGGTCGAGGTCTTCCCATCCTGGTTCGACTCGATCAACCATGACCCTAGCATATCCTTCCGGAATCGGCATGCCATGTATTGTCCCACCTTGGACATGTACTTCAGCAACACCATGCGCAACCAATTTGATGTTTTTCCGCTGCTGATACAGAAGCTCGCAGGGGGTCCTCATGATGATGTCATCCACCGGGTAATGTTCTTGCTCGTCCGCAACCATGGCGGGTTGACCTCCGGCTGGGTGCTCTGTGGAAGCGACGCTGCTACAGCGTTGGGAGCTGGGGCTGCTCTCCAAATTGGCGGCTGATCTGACATCCTGTTAGTGGAGCTGGCTAGCTGCCATTACACCTTCAATTGAAGCTATCCTTTGTTCCAAGGCACGCATCTTGTCTTCCTGTTCAGGCTTCTTTCTGGATCGTCTTCGATAGGTCTCAATGTCAGCACTAAAGCCATGCTTCCATGGAACTACACCCATACCTCGCACACGTCCTGTGTATTCCGGTGTCCCGAGAGCGTACGTCAGCTCTCTTTCTCCCTGTCCGGCTTGAAACTGCCTTCGAACACGGCCTTTAGTGCCTCATCGAGCCTATTGGCCGCTTCTCTTATGGCGTCGCTGGTGACAAGCGAGCCATCTTCCAGGTTTAGGGAGCCTCCATGAGCGTAGAAGAAATGCTTTGCTCGCTGCGGCCAGCCGAAAGTTGCCGATACGATTCCCCTTTCAACGAGGTCGTCTTCCATTTTTTGCCATTTGGGGATCGCCGACGAATAACTCCTTGCCCAAGATGATGAAAGTGTTTCTTTTTGCTCGCGTTCTCTTTGGCTTATGCTGTCCTTTTCTCACTATCCTCGGACAATTTATACTGCACGAATGCATCCCAATAAGAACATTGCTTCTGGAAGTGTTTCTCGAAGTCTGGCACGAGGCCCTTCTTTATGTAGTCTTTGTTCAAGTTCTTCTTGAACGTTTGCAAAGAAATAGCCATCTTGTTCGTGACCCAATCCTTAAAGATTTCTTCTTTGTCCTCTGGGAAACTGAAGTGTCGTTTGACATCTGCCCATAGCATTTCCTTCTCTGTTTCAGGGACGATGTCATTATCAGTGCTTTTGGTTTTCTTCCATAGCTTGAAGCTAATGGGGATGTTCTTCGGCCGTTCCTATAGTGAGCGATATATATATGCTGTCAATATTTGCAGGTACGCTAACCATGATTGCCTAAATTAAAAATGAATAGCATTCGGCTAGTTATATGTAGGGAGAGATGTAAACTGGGCCATGCCACTGGTGCTAACCCCGTAAGTCCAAAGCTATTTGGCAATTCTTTTGTCTTGTGAGGACGAATAGGTCGTGCATGCATCATGTCACTGAAATGGAATAAATCTCTTATGGTTGGGTGGGGAACAATAGGTTCCTTTTGAGTATAGTTGTCGATCACTTAAGGTGTTTCTAGAAATCTATCACTTTCTACTATACCCTGAGAGATGAAATTATTGACCTAGAACATGACCTTATCTATAGTTGTTTCTATGGAAAGATTTGTTCCAAAACAAGTTCTTTAGCTGCTGTTAATTTTGGGATTTTTTGGACAAGTATACAGTGGGTTATGTTAGGAACTTTGACACCCCTAGTTTCTGTCAGTTTTGAGCACTTCTGTAGCACGAATTTTTAGGCCATCCAAGAGAAGTTTTATGCAGATGTGTTCAACACAAAACTTGTGCCAAATTTACTCCCCGAGCTACTGTTAAAATTTGGTAATTTTTGGCTTAGCAGTTTGTCCTCAGTGCTCATTTTACTAGCCCTCTATCCACTAAAATTTGTGGATTGACGGTCACTAAGAAACCTACGGGTAAGACCATCTTAGAATCTGATCTGGCTTATGGGTTGACTAGTAAAGTTGTGCACCAAGACCTTAGGAGTGTTCTGGTGAAGGTTGAGCATTTTTGGATTACCCAAATTGAAGTTATGAAATTTAGAATTTGCTTCTAGAAATAGTAGACTTCTCTTGTCCAAATCATAACGTATAGTAGGATCTTATCAGAATTTTTATTCCCCGAAGATGATTCTTGTGGGCAACAACTGGACTACCAAAGTTGTGGAGAGTTGTCTGAACTAATCATCGGAAAATTTTCAGCACCATCGGACTTTTGTTCTCTAAGTTATGGGCAAAATACTATAGCTCGGTTTGCTGAAAAACAGCCAATCCAGAGAAGCTGAAACTGAATTGTTTAGCCATCTTAACCACAAAATTAGCCTCTGATTTGAATACCAAAGTTGTAGCTCTCTAAAATTTCTAGTTGCTGCTTGAATATGAGCCAATTTGATTTGCTAGACTAGAAGTTATGAATTTTACTGTAACTAACTGTATTTCTGTCCATGTTACAATATGCTCAGCCAAGTTCTAGTACTTTTGTACTTTTTCTTGTTACATTTGGGGACATTTTATTCTATCGTACTAACAAAAAGAATTCCATGTTCCAGATGGTGGGTGCAACCCGTAATAACCCGGATGGTTTCGGGAATACAAGTGGTAGCGGATCATAGCAACCACCACCCTTGCCACCCAGCATCGCAGAAATGCTAGCCACGCAAATTGAGTTGCTCCACCAGATCGTCCAAGGGCAGCAACTCCAGAATCAACAGCAGAGTGGGAACAATACCCACCAACCCCAGTTTGCTGGATACTCAGATTTCTTGGGCACTCAACCCCCTTTGTTTCACCAAACGGAGGAGCCCTTGGATGCGGACGCTTGGGTTCGCACAATCGAGTCCAAGTTTTCTCTACTTGTGGTACCATGTTCTAATGCAAACCAGGCCCGTTTTGCTGCACAACAACTTCGCAGTACCGCATGTCTATGGTGGGATCATTGCAATGATATGCTCCCGGTAGATCACATTGTCACCTGGGATGAATTCAAGAATGCATTCAGAGCCCATCATATTCCGGAAGGGCTTATGGAAAGAAAATTGAATGAGTTTCTGGACCTTACTCAAGCGACTAGCACTGTTCTCTAGTATGCTCAGACATTCAATTACCTCTCTCATTACGTGGGTTATCATGCTAATACTGATGCTAAGAAGCGTGATCACTTCCGAAGAGGCATGAATACTAAGCTCAAAGATCATCTGAACCCCATCAAGGTAAACACTTATAATGAGCTGGTTAACTTGGCTATTACTCAAGAAGATTGTATCATGGCTCATTGTGCTGAGAAAAAAAGGAAGGCACCAGCTAGACCTTCTACTGCTCCACCACAGAGGTATCGTTTTGTGCAGAGTGCTACACTTGTAGCTTCTCAGAAGGCCCCTTAGCAAGGGCGATGGGTTTTTAGACCTCCGCAGCACTAGGAATTGTCACATCCCCCTGTACCTCAACAAACCGGCCCAAGGCCAAATGCTCTACCACCAGCTCATCCAAGCAATGCAAAATGTTGCTTTATTTGTGGGAATTCTACTCACTTTGCTAGAGGCTGCCCCCAGGCCAGACAGCCAAATCATGGCCAAGGCTCTAACAAGAATAATAAGAACAAAGGCAAGAGGCAGATTATTCAGATCAAGCGAGGGCAGATTAATTTTACCACTCTTGTAGAACTTCCCGAGGGTGCACCAGTGATGATGGGCACATTCTCTATTCACAATAAGCCCACGGTTATATTATTCGATTCCGGTGCATCACATAGCTTCATCAGTGCAAAATTTGGTGCTAAAATGGGATTAAATTTTTGTCACACAAAGGGATCATATATGATTTCGACACCGGGTGGTAAAGTTGCTTCCAACCAAATAACAAGGGGTGTTCCCATCAAGATGGGTAGCAAAACAATTGATACCGATCTGATCATTTTTGCACTTGAAGATATGGATATTATTTTGGGGATGGATTGGATGACTCTGCATAGAGTCACACTAGATGTTTCTTCCTAAGCCATTGAAATAAATTCACCAAAATGCGGAGCCACTGTTCTTTATCTACCGTTCCGAGAGTGCAAAAATTCTTGTGCATTCGCAATGATAGAAACCAAACTAGAAGAAATTCTAGTGGTATGCGAGTATGCCGATGTGTTTCCATATGACTTGCTAGGAATGCCACTAGATAGGGATATTGAGTCCATTATTGAATTGCAGCCAGGCACTGCACCTATCTCGAAGAGACCATATAGAATGCCACCCAAGGAGTTGGCTGAACTGAAAATACAACTTCAAGAACTTTTAGACAAAGGCTTTATTCGTCCAAGTGCTTCACCTTGGGGTTGTCCAGCTCTCTCTGTAAATAAAAAGGATGATAGTTTGAGATTGTGTGTTGACTACCGACCTCTCAATGCGGTGACAATCAAAAACAAATATCCACTGCCCCGCATTGATGTTCTCTTTGATCAGCTAGTTGGAGCTAGAGTTTTCTCCAAGATTGATCTTCACTTTGGCTATCATCAGATCAAGATTCGCCCGTGTGATATTCCTAAGACAGCCTTCTCCACACGATATGGACTATATGAATACTTGGTCATGTCTTTTGGCCTCACAAATGCTCTCGCATATTTCATGTATCTCATGAATTCAGTATTCATGCCTGAGCTTGACAAATTTGTTGTGGTTTTCATCGACGACATCCTAATTTATTCCAAGAATGAAGAGGACCATGCCAAGCACCTACATATTGTTCTTCAATGCCTTAGAGATCATCAATTATATGCTAAGTTTTCCAAATGTGAGTTTTGGCTGGATAGTGTAAAATTCTTGGGCCACACTATATCCAGTGAAGGCATAGCTATTGATCCCGGTAAGGTACAAGAGGTGATGGACAGGAAACCTTCTACCTCAGTTCATCAGATTCGCAGTTTTCTTGGTTTAGACGGATATTATCGCCGATTCATTCCGGATTTCTCCAGAATTGCTAAGCCGATGACTGAACTATTGAAGAAAGGAGTAAAGTTTGTATGGGATGAAAAATGTGAAAAGGCTTTCCACACGCTAAGGGAACACTTGACTACAGCACCTGTCATATCTCAACCCGATAACACCAAGCCATTCGATGTTTATTGTGATGCTTCTGGCACTGGTCTTGGTTGTGTACTTATGCAAGAAAACCGGGTCATTGCCTATGCTTCACGAGCCTTCGGCCACATGAGTAGAACTATCCAACACATGATCTGGAGTTAGCAACTATCATACATGCTCTAAAGATTTGGAGACACTATTTGATGGGTACACATTGCAACTTATACACCGATCACAAAAGTCTCAAATGTATCTTCACTCAAGCCAATCTGAATATGAGACAAAGAAGATGGCTCGAATTAATCAAAGATTATGATCTTGAGGTGCACTATCACCCGGGCAAGGCTAATGTTGTAGCGGATGCCTTAAGTCACAAAGCTCATTGTCATTGCCTATCCATCGAGCCCAACACTGAAACACTATGTCATGAAATGAGAAAACTGAATCTAGAGATGATTCCTCAAGGCACCTTGAATCACATCTTAGTTGAACCCACTCTTCATGACCAAATCATCATGGCACAATTACATGATAAAGGCATTGGGATCATCAAACAAAAACTCTCTCAAGGGGAAGAAAAGTATAAATGCTTTCGTCAGGACCATAAGGGAGTTCACTGGTTTGAAAGTCGTCTAGTTTTTCCAAACAATCATGAGCTCCAAAAACAAATTCTTGATGAGGCACATCTTTCAAAATTCTCAATTCACTAAATATGTCTCTGAATGTGACACTTGTCAGAGGGTAAAGGCTAGCCACTTGAAAGTAGCCGGTACTCTCTAACCTTTACCTATACCATCTTGGAAGTGGGAGGATATATGCATGGACTTTATTGTTGGCTTACCAAACACCTCTCAAAAGCATGATTCGATCTGGGTCATTGGTGATAGGCTCACCAAGATAGCCCACTTCATTCCAGTGCACACCACGTATAATGCCAAGAGATATGCTGAGATTTATCTCGATCGCATTGTTTGCTTGCATGGTGTATCAAAAACAATTATTTCCGATCACGGTGTACAATTCGTGGCACGCTTTTGGGAACAATTGCAAGAATCCCTTGGCACTAAATTGATCCGAAGTTCAGCATACCATCCACAGACCGATGGGCAAACCGAAAGGATAAACCAAATCTTAGAAGACATGTTGAGAGCTTATGTCATTCAGTATGACAAGAATTGGGACAAATGTCTAGCCCTAGCAGAGTTCTCCTACAATAACAGCTACCAAGCAAGTCTGAAAATTGCACCTTTTGAGGCCTTGTATGGTCGAAGGTGTCGTACTCCTTTGAGCTGGTCGCAAGTTGGGGAATGAGTGATATTCGGACCCGTTCTTGTAAGGGAGGCAAAGGAAAAAGTGAGGGTAATCCAAGTGTCGGATTGCTATTCCGACCAGTCCACCAGGGGTGTACCCGGTGGTAGAGTTTCAGGATGGGGATCTCAGGACCAAGAGCTCAATGGTAACACGAAGATGTAGGGACTTAGACAGGTTCGGGCCGTGATGAGCGCAATACCCTACGCCCTGTGTTCAGGGTTGTATTTGGGTTTGTGGAATGCTGCGAAAAGGAAGAACTCTCCATGGGTCTTCCTACGCCTCCTTTATATAGACTAGGAGTCGTAGGGAAACAAGGAAGGTATGCTCGGGTTGTTTTACAAGGAAGGAGGTTAGTTAAGATCCCTAGATATCTAGACTTCTAGCTGGAGCCTTTCATCCTGATCCACTGAAGATCCTTTCCATGCACAGCTGAGTCCTGCACGCCGAGTAGTCATAGCCGAGTCACCGAGCAAGGTAGTCTCCCGGGTTCGGGGACCCACTCGGCAGGGAAGTACATAGATCTACCTCCGTCAAGCCCTCGAGCGCTGGAGGGCCGAGTTGAACTTGTCATACCGAATGAAGTCCTTCGGTGCTCATTATAAATGTCCGTCGTTGTTGTAGATCCAGAACGGGATGTGCCCCCAGGCACACCTGTTAGGTGTAGCCCCCGAGCCTCGAAAGGTTTCAGAGAAGCATTTCGAGGGTCAAAGAACTAATCTTTAACTCTTATCAATCCGAATGCCTGAGCACTTAGCAAATATTTTTGTCACTCCGATCCCCTGAGGGTACCGGCCCTTAGCTACCTCAAGATAGCCATAATATATGAATCCAACTTGGTTCCCTGACCCTGAAGCCATGATTTGAGTCACTGAGACTTTCCGAGTGGTTCCGACGTCCAGGCCCTGAGGCCCTAGCTGGGTCACGGAGACTCACTGGGTTGTAAGTGGCGCCCAGCCCCCGAGCAGGGTCGCTGGTGGAGTCACGAAGATGCACCAAGTAGTCACGGTGTCCGGGCCCTAAGGCCCTAGCAGGGTCACGGGGACACGCGATGTCGTAAGTGGTGCCCTGCCCCCGAGCAGGGTCGATGGTGGAGTCATAGAGACGCGTCGAGTAGTCACGGCGTCCGGGCCCTGAGGCCCTGGCTGGGTCACGGAGACACGCCGGGTGGTAAGTGGCGCCCAGCCCCCGAGCAGGGTCGCTGGCAGAGTCACGGGGACGCACCGAGTAGTCACGGCATCCGGGTCCTGAGGCCCGGGCTGGGTCACGGAGACACGCCCGGTCGTAGGTGGCGCCCAGCCCCCGAGCAGGGTCGCTGGCGGAGTCACGGAGACGTGCTGAGTAGTCATGGCGTCCGGGTCCTGAGGCCCTGGCTGGGTCACGGAGACACGCCGGGTCGTAGGTGGCGTCCAGCCCCCGAGCAGGGTCGCTGGCGGATTCACGGAGATGCGCTGAGTAGTCACGGTGTCTGGGTCCTGAGGCCCTGGCTGGGTCACGGAGACATGTCAGGTCTTAGGTGGCGCCCAGCCCCCGAGCAGGGTCGTTGAAAGTGCCACGGAGACGCGCCAAGTAGTCACGGCGTCTGGGCCCTGAGGCCCTGGCTGAGTCACGGAGACACGCCGGGCTGTAGGTGGCGCCTAACCCCTGAGCAGGGTCGCTGGCGGAGTCACAGAGACACACCGAGTAGTCACGGCGTCCGGGCCCTGAGGCTCTGGATGGGTCACGGAGACATGCTGGGTCGTAGGTGACGCCCAGCACCCGAGCAGGGTCGCTAGCGGAGTCACAGAGACGCGAAGAGTAGTAACGGCGTCCGGGCCCTGAGGCCCTGGCTGGGTCACGGAGACACACCGGGTCATAGGTAGCGCCCAGCCCCCAAGCAGGGTCGATGGCGGAGTCACGGAGACGTGCCGAGTGGTCACGGCGTACGGGCCCTGAGGCCCTGGCTGGGTCATGGAGACATGCCGGGTGGGTTCCGGAATATTCGCATTATGGTAAAAATCCAACCATTATTTCTCCGCGCAGGTCCGACGCGCCTAAAATAGGAGCGGGGCTGTTAGGGACAACGGTAAAAAGAAAGTTACCATTTATCCCGCTCCATCTGCTATAAGATTCCCGGCCCGATCCGATCCGGCCGTTGTGGGCCTCCGATATTTAAGCAGGGGAAGGCGGCGTGGAGCGGCCTCCCTATTCCCGAGCACTCCAGAATTTTTCCGCCGCCTTGCCAACTCGGCGAGTTTCCAGAGTTCTCGGCTTTCTTCTTCCTCGCGATTTCCTCCCCTCGCCTGAGCCTCGCCACCATCGCCATGGCCGCCACACCCGCCGCATCATCATCTTCGACCTTGGGGAGCGCTGGGGAGGCTCCGCCGGTCTCATCATCCTGGCAGAAATACACTCTCCAAGAGAGCGACATCCAGGACATGGTGGAGCGGGGCGTCCTCCTGGAGAAGTAGATCTCCGGGTGGCGGTGCTGCTACGGGGAGGAATTCCCATCGAAGGACACAGACCAGACGGTCATGTTCAACTTCTTCTATGAGAAGGGCTTCGTGCTGCTCGCGGGGGCCTTCTTCCGCATGCTTCTTCATTTCTACGAGTTCGAGGTAACTCATCTCAAGCCCAACTCAATTGCCCAGATCGCCATCTTCATTCACCTCTGCGAGGGGTACTTGGGGATCGCTCCTCACTTCAACTAGTGGCGGGCTCTGTACTGCCTCAAGGGGCACCCGTCCAACGTTCGCCGGAACATTGTGGGCAGTGCCGCCTTCTCGCTGTGCCAGGGGAGTGTCTACCCTGACTTCGAGCTCCGCGACACCAACAAAGGGTGGGTGCGGGAATGGTTCGTGGTGTTGAACCAGGCGCCCTACCTCCCGGCGCGCAGCGGCCGCGCGTCAGAGTACAAGGCGTGCTGGGAGGAGCCGCCGACCACCGAGGAGATGGCGCAGGTGGAGCGCCTCCTCGAGGAGATCGCCGACTTGTTGGCACGAGGACTGACAGGGGCCGCGGTGGCCCTCTCCTTTTGCAAGCGGCTCACGCAGCCGATCCAGGAGAGGGTCCACCCGGCCTTCGAGTACTGGGGTCGTCAGGACCCAACCCGGGGGCAGGAACGCAATCTCCCACAGGAAGAGATCGCAAACCGGGTCGCTGTGACACTTTAGGTGTCTAGCCATTAAACCAAACTTTAATGTGTGAACTTTTTGTTTATTATTGTTTGATAGCTAAAATTTTGTAGTGCAAAGTAGGGGTATTTTGGTAATTATGAAAAATTGCAAGTCCCTTTGTGCAAAAAGTTTTGACTTAGGAAGTATTTACAACTTTGTGAAGGGCTTTCTTGCAAATGTGCTATTAATAATTACTTTGGCAACTATATTGCATTTTAGCCCAAAAATATTAAAATTTTGCTATCAAAAGTAATTTTTCCTTAATGGAATAAAGTTCTTTTGCATTTTTGAAAATATCTTCAAATCCTTTGATCTATTGAGAATTTGCATAACATAAAAGTTGTAGATCTTGAAAAATTGAACAACTTTCAAGTTGGGCACTTTTTCATTTGAGCCCTAGATCAGTGGAATTGTTTTAGTTTACATTTAAACCCCTAAAGTTTCCACAAATTGCAAATCAGTCCACCCAGTCGTCTTCCACCTCCAGCCATCTCGGAGCTCTGGCGGCGGCGCCCCGCCACTAGTTTTCTTGCCCACTGGTCGCTCCCGCAGCCGATTAGCGCGACGATAAGCTTCCTTGACTCCCTCTAGACCCATTCCCTCTTCGTGGCGCCTCATCCTCCCCTCCACGACACGCTGCGCCACCACCACCTCTATTTTGAAATCCGACGAGCCCGACCGCTGCCGGGATTGCCTCGCGAGCCGCCTCACCGCCTCTACGCATTGCGCATCTGACTCCGCCGCCTCCAGCACCGCCTTTGCTGGCCTCCATGCGCCGCGCCACGTCGCCCCGCGAACTGCCCTGCTCGCCACCTCACCGGCCGCCCAGGGAGAAGCCGCACTGTCGCCAATTTCGCCTCCCCTTGAACAAGTTCATCTCCTGAACTCCCTTGCTCACTTATCCTCCTCAGTCTGGGCCTATAAATAGCCCCGACCGGGCTTCTTCGCTGTGACACCCCAAGTGTCTGTACAGTAGTTGTGTATCTATTTTATGCATCTTGTGCTTGAATTGTTTGAAAAAGGATCTTTTGTAAATATAAAAGGTTCTATGTGTAATTATAATTCTGTGCAAGGTCCTTTCTGCAGTTAAATTTGTATAGGTTGTGAAATTATAGCTTTTGTGGAGGGTGTTTTTGCAAAATTCAATGCATTTATTACATGGCAGAAAATCTTACATTTTGAGCTACATTTGAGTTGAATTTGCATTGAAAAAACAAAATTCCCTGGAATTCAAAATCTCTTCTATGTTTTTAAAAATATCTCTTGAATCTTTGGTCAAATAAATTTTTTCACAACATCAAAGTTGTAGATCTTGTAAAATTGAACAACTTTCATGTTGGGCACTTTTCCATTTGATCCCTATTTTAAAAGTTATCGCTAGTTTACAGAATGGTCCTTGGAATTTTTGGAAATAGCGTTTGGGTCCCTTTTCTCCTTCCCCTGTCTGCCTCTCTGCTCTCTCGCCGCAGGTGCCGTGCGCCGCCCGCCCGCCGCTCTGGGTCGCCCCCGGGCCCCCTCTTGCGTTGCGCTGGCCTCCACACGTCGCCTGGAAGGTCCCCGCCGCCACCCAAGCTGCTCCGCTGGCCTGGTGCATGCACGCCACGCCGCCCAGAACCGCCCCCACGGCCGCCACCGCAACGCCGCCGTGGAGCGCCCGTTGCAGAGCCTGCCGCCCTCATCTCTCGCGCGCACGAGCACGACTTCTACCCCCGCAAGATTTTCCCCTCACCCTTTCGCTCTTTCCTCCACCCCAGACCCCAGAACGTCGCCGCCGCTCCACCGAACGCCGGCGAGCCTCAAGCCCGCCGTCGAGCCGCGCCTCCACAGCCGCTCCGCCCAAATCGACCCCACATCTAGCTTCGCCCCGACCCCGCGCAGCTCCCCAGCCCCTTCTCTTCCACCCTCGACCACCGGAACCCCCTCGCTGTCGAGTCCTCTCCACCGCCAAACGCCCTCCTCCGTCGATCCGCCTTCTCCGACTATCTCTCATCCCGAAACGAGCACCAGAGGGTGAGGTTCAACCTCCTCTAGCGTTTCCCCAACTTTCCCCATGCCACCGAAGCCGGACCTCACCGGGAAACGCCGCGCCCCCCTGCTCTGTTCTTGTTTGCCGGCCAGGGACCTCGGGTTCAAATTCAAGAAAACCCGGGGGGTTATCTGCATAGCCCAAGACTCATTTGAATAGTGCTTCAAGGACCTCTTTGTTATTTCTAGCAGTGAACTTTGAAATTCCATATAAAATCGTAGGAAATTCAGAAAAATGTAAACTTGGATGTTTTGCAATCCTCTTGAAGATATCTATGCATTAGAATCATAATATGTTAGGCATTAGTTGCAAGTTTTTTCTGTAGAATTTGATTTGTGTTACTAGTGCATAATTTTTAGTTGATTTTATCTTTTTCTTAACTACTGTTTGAAGCCATGTCTTGTAGTGAAACTTTTATGGTGGTTTGTTCTTGTAACACTAGCTTTTCTATAAAAATTTCGTGATTAGTTCTCATGTGTAGCTATTTCTTTGATTTTAATCCTTGTTTAATAGACTTTATTTATGATAAATATTTTATTCTGATGATAAATCATGAAAATATTTCTGAGTGATCTTTTTGAATATTTTAGCATGTAAACAAAGTTTGAGCCCCAGTTCATGACTAGAACAGGAGCTAAAAATGAATCTTGCTAATCTGATGTCTGTTTTGTTTATTTTCTAAGAATTAATTTTGTCTAGATAAAATCATGAAAAATTCACAGTAACTAAGTAATATCTGTTTCAACCTGCTGTTAAATTTTGAGCTTCTACTTTGCTTTAGTCAACCTGTGTAATTCAATCTTGTTCTAGGTGTGGTCTGAATGTTTGAATTGTTATGAATAATTGGCTACATGTTTTGGCATGAGTTTTACATGATAGCTTACTCTGTTAATATTCTGTTTAGGGTAATTCTTGCTGATTTTATTACTGTTTGTGCTCTGAGTTGTTAATTTGTTAGCAAACCTTGATTTAATTACTATAGGAAACCACTCCAACTTGTTTATGAAGTTAGTATGGTTCTTTTAAGCTGTTGATCATGATGCCTTGTGTAGTTAGAAATGTTGAGTTACCACTCTATAAACGATTGCCCTTGTGTGTATTTGTTTTGTTTGCTTAGCTTCACTACATCGCGAGTGTGTTTATAATTCTGTGTTTGCATTACATATAGATACGACCGCTTTATCGGACGGGACGTACGAGCTGATCCCGGAGTCTGACGGAGGTGATCTCGAAGCTCAAGCGAACACCGCCGTACTAACTGAAGCCCCGGCCCAAAGTTCGGAAGAGCCTAGGGCTGAAATAGTTAGTGGCTACCAAGAAGGCAAGCCCCGGACATAACCTATATTTCAAATTACTATCATTTACTGTTGTTATTTACTTGTGCATTTACAGTTCTTAGGATTTGAATTGAAACCCTAGATGCATTATCCTAGGAACCTATGTATGGAACACTAGACCTGAGTTCGACTACTTGCTAAGCTTATAGGACCGGTAAAAGTCGAGTGATTGCCTGTCACTCGCGAGCTTTATAGGAATTGCTTGTTTACTTTCTGTTATCAATATAAGGACGACGGACGGGGTCGTGTTCGATATCATGATCTTTGGTGAGACCCTGTCTGTATTGATGAACTTGCTAAGGTCGCAGTGTGTGGTAGCGGTGGTTAAGTTTTTGAAAGTACTAGCCACATGCCGTAAATATGGTACGAGGCAAGCCTAGTAGCCGATTGGACCGGGGAGTGGATATACCTGACACTCTCTCTTAGGGATAGGTTTTATTTTTATGTTGCGCAACACTACGACTTCAAGGGACAAGGGTGGACCGGGCACGGGTGGACCTTGGAGCCCTGTAGTCGGGGAGAGTGTTCCTATCCACAAGCCGGAAAGAAAGGTCAACGGTTGTTTGGGAATGACCCGACGGTGTTCCAGACGTGTGTGCTAGGTTTATCCTTGCAAGGTTGAATTTCGATTCAGAATCATCCGCCTCTCACGATGAAATGAGACTGCTTGATCCCTTTGCCACACAGAGTAATAAGAGCAATAATATTATTTATCAACCTTGATGTTTGCTTAGTTTTCTACCATGATTGGATAGTATTTGCTTACATAGAATGGTTAATCAACTAGAATCTTGAAAGCTAAAACTTGAAAGTAAGGACCAACTCTTTATTGCTTTTCAGCAAAAAGGAAAACCAGAGCCTCACAAACCTTGCATAGTCTAGCTAAAGTGGGTTAAGTATACCCGTTGACGGTTAAGTCTTGCTGAGTATTAGAATACTCAGCCTTGCTGTTGAAACCCTTTTTCAGGTTTGAGTTTCGAAGAGCAGATCGCTAGCTTGACTTATCCCTGCTCTTTGCCTCCTAGCTGGTCCGTCAAGTGGGATACGTCTTCGGCCGGCAATGACCCTGGCGAGTGATACCTTGCTTGGGCTAGCTTGGTACCATTTTGCGACATGTTGTAGCCGTCGTGTTTTATCTTCCGATGTTTAAACTCTGAAACTTTACCCTTATGGTTTGTATAACTGCTTTTTAAAGTTTGTACTTGTAATAATGTTTTAGAACTAGTTTGTAATAACTTTTATGCCTGTGATGCAAAACTTGTGGTTGTAATATCTCTGGACTCGCCTTCGTGCGGGGTATGCTTGTTCGATCCGAGAACCTGTGGTTGTATCGGGACGTTACCCGACAGACCAAGAATTGTTCCGTTTGAAGTGCGTTTGAGCTAGTGTTGCCTTTATGGTGCTGGCCTGCGCACTTGAACCGGGATAATTCAGGTGGTTCTGCCACATTCACCGGCATACACCTCTGTGCCCCTTTCCTCCTTCTCCGACGAGCCCCGCCGCTGTGGACTCGTCACCCCAGACCTAATCCGACCACCATGACCCCCTAGCAAGCTTCGTCTTGAGCTCGTGAAGCTAATCCCTCACTCCCCGTCGCCATTCCCTCACTGGAAACCCCTCGTCGCTGTTCACCCCTGCCGCCGAGCTCTGCGCCACCGCCGACGAGCTCCCTCCGGCCACCCCGCGCCCACTCAACCCCTCCAACAGGTGCGCCCTGGCCTCCTCTTACTCCCTGGCCCCTCATCCCTCACCGCCGGTAACCAGCGCCGCCGGACTTGGCCGGTCAAATCCCTCCTCCCCCTTTGACTCCGGCCAAGGGCCTATTTGAAATGATTCAAATCCTTCTAAGGACCTTTCTGCAAAAGTATATTTCCTTTTTGAGTTGAACTTTGAAAATTCATAGAAAATGGTAGAAAAATCAGAAAAATGCAAAATTAGTTTTGTTGTGTTCCATGTGTTTAGTTCTATTTAATGGTGTTATGAGTTTGATTTGAAACTTTGTGTAGCAAGTTTTGAAAATAGGAGTAAGATGTAGTTCTTTTATTTGAAAATCTTTCTCTAGGTTTGTTTTCTTGTGAGCTTTGTGATCTTTAAAGTATATCTAGCTTTAATAATTCTTTTTTCTCAACCGTTAGTGAACTTTTAGCTTATGCTTTTCAAAAGAAATTTCCTTCTTTATGTTTTATTTGTATCCTTTCTATGGATTATTTCAAAAACCTTTCCCTATGTTATTCTGAGTAGCTAAAGTGCTTGATATGGATCATATTGATTGTTTGATTGAGTGAGCTCACAACTTTTTAGTGAAGGAAAGCTATACTCAAGTATAGTATCTTATTTTTTTTTCCAATTATTGCATTTCATATAGAGATCACTCCGTTAGCAGACGGAACATACGAACTCATCCAGGAACCAGACGGGGATTTTTCTGAAGCCCAGGCCAACACTGTTGAACTAACTAAAACTCCGAACTCTGATTCGGAAAAACCAAAGTCTACTGACTCTATAGACGTCACTACAGGAAAGACCCGATGCAGAATCCTATTATTTCTGAATTATACAATTCAATACTATTTACTTGTGCATTTAAGTTATTGGAGTTGAATGAAAACTTAGTTGCATAATTCTAGGTACCTATTGATTGAACACTAGAACTGAATCCGTTTAGATGTTATGCTAATAGGACCGGTAAAAGTTGAGTGATTTCCTGTCACTCGCGAGATTTATAGGAGTTGATTGTTTACATTCTTGCAATCACTATAAGGATCATGGACGGATTTGGTTCAAGTTTCATGGTTGAAATCCGTCTGTGTTGATAAATGACTAAGGCCGCAGTGTGTAGTAGCGGTGGTTAAGCGTTTGAACGTACTAGCCACATGCCGTAAATATGGTACGCGGCAAGCCTAGTAACTGATCGGCCTGGCAAGTGGGCATACCTTCCACTCTCTCTTAGAGATAGGAATATATATTATGTTGCAACACCGTGGCTACAAAGATGTGGTGGTTCTCTGTAGTCGGGGTGAGTGGCCCTTATCCATGAACTAGAATGACAAGCAAAAGGATACTTGGGAGTGACTTGACAGTACTCCAAGTTTGTGTGCTAGGTTTATCCTTGCAAGGTTGGAATTCGATTCGGAATCGTCCGCCTCTCACGATGATTGAGACTGCTTAATCCCTTTGCTACATAGAGTAAGAAGAGGAACAAGATTGTTTCTAAATATAGTTGGATGAAGTTAATTCTTCTACCATGTTTGCTTAGATAGGTGCATACCTAGAATGGTTAATATAACTAGAATTTGAAAGCTAAAATTTGAAATTAAGGACCTACTCTTTGTGGCTTTTCAGCAAAAGTAAACCCAGAGCCTTTCCGAGCTAACATGTCTAGAATAAGGGCTACTGTATACCCTCAATCAGATCAGTCTTGCTGAGTATTAGTATACTCAAACTTGTGGTGACTTTGTTTTTAGGAATGACTTTGGAAGACTCAAACACTAGTATGTCTTTGCCTAGTGTTTCACCTTCTGGCTGGTCTATGGAATGGAAACCATCTTCGACCAGCAATGACTCAGAGGAATGATGTCATGTTCGGGCTTATCATGGCATCTACCCTTCGACGTTTGTACATAGTTGTGTTTCTTTTCTGCTGTAGAACTTCTAAAGCAAGTATAGCTTACTTCTCTTTTCTTTCAAATAAGTTGTAAAAAGCCAGAACTTTATTGTACTAGCTCCAAAACTTTGATGTAAATCACACCTCTTGTCTATGTGATGTAAAATATTGTGGAATTTTTGTATCTCTGACTCGCCTTCGTGCGGGAAGTATACTTGTGTTATGATCGGATATTCAGTGGTTTTATCGGGATTTTAGCCAATAGACCAATGATTATACCGATTAAGGTGCGCTTAATTGTTTGGTGCACCTGATCTGGTGTAATTCAAAATGGTTTTGCCACAGTCGCCCGCATCATGGCGGGGCAGATTCTGGACAAGGGCTGTCTGAAAGCCCACTGTCTGAAGCGGCCGACTGATGCCGTAAGTCTTCTTGGATCCTCCGAGTTGTTTCCTCTATTTTTGCTATGTTTTTCCGAGTGCACCTGTTGGGTCGTGACACAACTCGGATCCTTGTAGGCCAAGGTCTTGGAGTACTGGTCCCCTGCTCCTCTGCCTGAGGGGGACCCTGGCAAGGATGCCGCCGCTCCCGTTGAGCTACGTCAGCCGGCGGAGGAGGAGATAGATTTCTCCTCCGACTCCTCCGTGGGGAGCGAGTCGGAGGTGGAGATCACCGAAGCCTCGGGGCCGCCATCGTCGGCCGTCCCGAGGAGGAAGATGTGCCACGCCGTGAAGAAGATCCCGCTGTCGAAGGCGTTGTTTACGGCGGCGCAGCAGTCGCTGAAGAGCTCGACCCGCAAGGGGACGAGCAAAGTCCAGGGAGCGTCGGCACCCCCGTCCACTGCTGTAGTGGGGTCGGCATCGGCCGGCCCTCAGGACGAGAAGGAAGCGGCCCAGGAACTGGGCCAGGTAGGCGGGGAAGTGACACCCCCGCATACGAGTTCTAGAGCTCAGCCGGCCGCGCCGCTGAAGCACAAATTTGCATTGTGCCGGAGCGGTGGGTAAGTTTCTTGATTTGGGTCTTGATTCTTGCTTGATTTTCTTTTCCTGGAGCTGTGCTGAGTGCTTTTGTTGTTGATGCAGGAGGGTGTCGCTCAGCGGCACCAAGAGGAAGGCGGAGGGGTCGTCCACCGAGGGCGGCTCCAGTGATGCCGCACTACTGACCTCGCCGCGGGCGAGTCCGGCGAAGAGCCACGCCCGCCACGAGGAGGAGGAGAAGAAGAAGGAGCATGAGACCAGAAATAGGGTCTCCCCTCCTCTCCAGGACGTGGAGATGCAGGATCCGCCCATGACGAAGAGGCGGCGCACATGGTGGTCGAGGCCCGCGAGGTCCCGACCGTTGAGGTGGCGAGGACCGAGGAGGTCACGGCCATTGAAGCGGAGAGGACCCGGGCCGAGCCCTCTGAGGTGTCAGGACCCCACCGGCGAAGGAGGAGGCCGAGGAGGACGAAGGCGAGGAGGGAGACGGCACTGTCTCCGACAAGCTCGTGACATCCGCCAAGCTCGCCCAAGGGTTGGTCGAGGTAAATCTCCTGCCTTGCACCTAGTGTAGCCGACTTGTTCTTGTAGGTGTCGTGTTGAAACACCAATTTGTTCTCCAGACTTTGGTGGAGCTGTCGGAGCAGGCCGCCCAGGAGCTGGCCGAGAGGAGCAACACCGTCGGCCGGGTGGCGGAGCTCGAGGCCAAGGTGGCCGAGCTGGAGGTGCAGGGCCACCGGCTGGAGGCCGAGAGGGTGAAGGCCGAGACGGCTCTGCGCAAGGAGAAGCGCGGTAAGGAGTCGGGTCAATGTCTGCCGAGTCCCTTTTTGCACTGTTTTGCCTCTGACTTGCTTTTGTTTAGAGCTGGAGCCCTGCACCAAGGCCAACAAGGAGCTGCAAAAGTTCCGGGAGGTGGCTGAGGCCCGGGAGGCCGCCACCGAGGAGAAGCTTCGCCTGGAGCAATAAGCTCGTTGAGGTATGATTCTAAAATCATACAGCCATTGGGTGTGTGTTGTCTTGATGGCTTAGGCTCACCCAGCCAAGAGCTTCTTTTGCAGAAGTGGACGATCAAGCGGCGCAAGGCCGGGCGACACTGGATCGCCTAAGCAGGCCGCTAGAGGCTCTGCTTGGGGCGTTCGAGCCCGAGGGCGTGGTGGCGGCCGAGAGCCTATCTGAGAGGCTGGAGGCATCCCGTGGCCGACTGAAGGCCTTCGTCAAGGGAGCTGCCAGGGATGCCGTGCAGCATACGCTGGGATTGGTGAAGTCCCATCTCCCGGAGGCAGATCTGGAGCCAGTGGGAGACGACATTCCTGAAGACTGCTCCAATGCAGATTAGGAGGCCAACCACGCCGCTGTCCTAGAGATCGCTGAGCGCATCGTGGCCGAGCTGTGATTCGCCGGTCTCTAGGAGTTTTTGTTATTTATTTTGCTGCAAAAAGAGTTCGTCATGGTGGACCGACTTGAAAACAATATTTATGTAAATAATGTTATATTTTAATTGCTGTTAGTTTATGCCCACGGTCCGAGTTCTTTTCTAAATTTGCCGAGTAGGTTAGGGGCAGACTCTGAGCCCTTGATGGCGCTTGAGAGCTGATCATCAATATGCGCGATGAATTAGGGTGACACAGAGTGGCTCCAGGACGTACTCGGTTATGTTCATTAAGAGCGGGCCGGGTTGTTCTTGTCCGACTTGTCGGAATCCGAGTAGGGGCTGGCTGGGTGGCCGAGACACAGTCCCCGAGCGCATTGGTAACGACTCAGTAAAGAACGAGAGCAAGTAGAATATGATGTATAAAATGCGACAAACTTTATTAAATGAGTAGATGGGTACATAGCTTTGCATTTCTATGCTTCTGCGGATGGAAGCGGCGTAGGTGTTCGATATTTCATGGGTTGCCCACGTCTGTGCCGTCTGGCCTCTATAGATGGTAGGTTCCAGGAACCACTATCACACTGACTACAAAGGCGCCTTCCTATGGGGAGGACAGCTTGTGAGCGCTGGTAGTCAACTGGATTCGTCGTAGAACAAGGTCGTCGACAGTGAAGTCTCACTCATGGACATTACGATCATGATAGCACCGGAGTTGCGGCTCATATCTTGCATGTTGTATGGAGGCCGTCAGGCGGTGCTCCTCTGCCGAGTCGATGTCAGTGCACCAAGTTGATTCGGCTTCGTTTTCGTTGTAGTTCTGGATGCGCGGAGCACCAAAAGCAATGTCTGATGGCAAGACTACTTCAGAACCATACACCATGAAGAATGGCGAATAACCGATAGCCCGGCTTCTCTGTGTGCAGAGCCCCCAGACCACTCTGGGTAGTTCTTAGAGCTACTTTGCACCGTATTTTTCGATCGGATCGAAAATTCTAGCCTTGAGCCCCTAGAGGATCAAGCCATTTGCCCTTTCGACTTGGCCATTGCACCTGGGTGCGCTACGGAGGCGTAGTAGACGTCGATGCAGCTCTCTTGGCAGTAGTCCCAGAATTCGGAGCCCGTGAATGAAGTACCCAGATCGGTGATGATCCGGTTATGCACTCCGAATCGGTGTGATATCTCCTCAATGAACTCGGCTGCCTTGGCTGTTGTAGTGGTTGTCACTAGCTTGACTTTGATCCATTTCGTGAACTTGTCGATAGCTACGAATATGTGGCTGTATCCGCCAACTGCGGTCTTCAAGGGTCCCACTGAGTCTAGTCCCCAACAAGCGAATGGCCAGGAAGGCGGTATAGTCCGCAGGGCCTGAGCCGGGATGTGCTGCTGCTAGGAGAAGAATTGGCACCCGGGGCATCGCATGACGATGTTTCGGGCATCGGCCAAGGCTGTGGGCCAGTAGAAGCCTGATCGAACGGCTTTCCCAACAAGGGTAGAGGCGCCCGCGTGGTTGCCGCAGATACCTGAGTGGATATCGCTAAGGAGTCGGACTCATTCATCCTGTACGATGCATTTGCACAAGGTTCCTAAGGATGCCGATTGCCTGAACAACTCAGTTCCTATAACGACGTAGTTGCCGGACCGGCGTGCGAGCTTCTCGTGCTCCTTTCCCTTTGGGTAGCTTCTGTTGTTCTTGATGAAGTCGATGATGGGGGAGCACTAGTCGGTGTCAAGAGTTAGGACCTGCTGCCCTATGGCCGGGACCAAGTCGGGCTTTGTAGGAAGTTCCATTTCCATCTTGACCGTAGGGCTGTTGAGTGCCTGAACGAACACGCCAGGTGGTACGATGGACCGCTTTGACCCGAGCTTGGACAGAATGTCTGCCGCCACATTGTCATCCCTGGGGACGTGGTGGAACTCCATACCGTAGAACTTAGCTTCGAGCTTCCTGATCTCCTGGCAGTAGGCTTCCATCTTCTCCTTGGTGCACTCCCAGTCTTTGTTGACCTGCTGTATGACGACTTTGGAGTCACCATAAGCTAACAAACGCTTTATGCCAAGTGTGACGGCGATCCGGAGACCATGGATGAGAGCTTCGTACTAAGAGGCGTTGTTGGTAGCCTTGAAAAGTAACTAGAGGACATATTTGAGTTGTTCACCTTTCGGGGAGATGAAAAGGACTCCAGCGCCGGCTCCATCACGGTTGAGGGCGCTGTCGAAGTACATGATCTAGTGCTCGGATCTGGTGTTGGTGGAGGGTCTTGGATCTCGGTCCATTCAGCGATGAAGTCGGCCAATGCCTGAGATTTGATCATAGATCGTGGCGTAAACTCAATCGTGAAGGCGCCGAGTTCTACTGACCATTTGACGACTCAGCCATTGGCATCCTTGTTATGCAAGATGTCGCCGAGTGGATAAGATGAAACCACCTTGATCTTGCGGGCCTGGAAGTAGTGCCGAAGCTTTCTTGACGTGATGAGGATGGCATACAGTAGCTTTTGCACTTGTGGGTAGCATGCCTTGGAATCGCCAAGTACTTCACTGATGAAGTGAACCGGTCACTGTACCTTGTAGACGTGACCCAGCTCATCTCGCTCGACGACCAGGACAGTGCTCACCACATTGGTGGTGGCGGTGATGTACAAGAGGAGGACTTCCCCATCTTCTGGTGCTATTTGGATAGGTGGCGAGGTGAGAAAATCCTTGAGCTCCTGAAATACTTTGGAAGCATCGTCGTTCCACTTGAACTTGTAAGACTTCTGGAGAAGTTTGAAGAAGGGTAGGCCTCTGTCGCCGAGCCGGCTTATGAACCTACTCAAGGTAGCCATGCACCCTGTGAGCTTCATCAGGTCTTTTTTGTTCCTGAGAGGCTTTATGAACCTGATGGCATTGACCTTGGTGGGGTTAGCTTCGATGCCCCTGCTACTGACTATGAAGCCGAGTAGTTTTCCGGACGGGACACCGAACACACACTTGGTCGGGTTGAGTTTCCTTTTGAATTTCCTGAGATTTTCAAATGTCTCGGAGAGATTCGTAATGAACTGATCATTACATTTTGTCTTGACGACGACGTCATCGACATGGGCCTCGGTGTTGCGCCCGATTTGCCCCAGGAGGGATCTGTGAATGGCCTTCTGGTAGGTGGCGCCGGCATTCTTGAGGCCGAACGTCATGGTGTTGTAGAAGTAGGCCTCGAAAGGGGTGATGCAGGACGTCTTCTCTTGATCCGACTCCTTGAGGGCTATCTAGTGGTACCCTGAGTAACAGTCAAGAAAAGAGAGGAGAATGCACCCGGCCATCAAGTCGATGACCTGATCGATGCGTGGTGGAGGAAAGGGGTCCTTAGGGCAGTGTTTGTTGAGATCGGTATAGTCAACACACATTCTCCATTCACTATTTTTCTTTTTTACAAGGACTGGGTTTGCCAGCCAATCCGGGTGTGCGACTTCTCATATAAAACCAGCGGCGAGGAGCCGGGTTACTTCTACCCTAATAGCCTCCTTTCGATCCTGCGCGAAGTGGCGGAGCCATTGCTTGACGGGTCTCGCCTTCGTGTCCAGGTCTAAGGAGCGCTTAGCCTCCTCCCTTGGGACTCCCGGCATGTTAGATGGCTTCTTTGCGAAGATGTCCCAAATCTCCCGGAGGAAGACGGTGAGCACGCCTTCCTATGTCGGGTCGAGGCTGGCCCCGATCATGGCAGTCTTGTGTGGCTCTTCGTCCCGGAGGATGATGGTCTTGGTTGCCACGGCTGGCACGAGCTACGACTCGGAAGTCGACTCCTTGGTGGGGATCTGCTGCTAGTCTGTCGGGAGGTTCTTTGCTGCCTGAGCAACAAGAACCGAGTTCCTGGAATGTTCCAGGGTGTCGGAGAGCTTGATGTTCTTGGCCTCGCACGCGTAGGAGGTCTGCAAGTCTCCGTAGACCGACAGGACCCCCTTTGGAGCTGGCATCTTCAGTAGAAGATACGTGTGGTTGGGGATCACCATGAACTTGGCGAGAGAGGGTCTTCCCAGGATGGCGTGGTAGAAGGTCTCGAACGCGGCAACCTCGAAGTTGACATACTCGGTGTGGTAGTTGTCGCGGGTGCTGAAGGTGATCGGCAAGGTGGCCCGGCCGACCTGAGTCGACCCGACTCCGGGGATGATGCCGTAGATGGCCTGGTTAGATGGGACCAGGGAGGTCATGTCGTAGCCCATGCTCTCCAATGTACTGGCGAAGATGATGTCGAGGGTGCTGCCACCATCGAGGAGTACTTTGGCCAAGCGGACCTGGCTGACCACCGGGCTCACCACGAGGGGGTAGGCACCCGGCCTAGGCAGGTGAACCCAGTGATCACGGCGGTCGAAGGTGATCGGAGTCTCCGACCACCGCGGGGGTTCAACCGGGTGTTTGAACACCAGGTTGACTTCGCGATCATCTAGCTTAAGCTTGCGCCGGCATGATGGCTTGCTGGGGCCGCCGAATATAAAATTGACGGCCCTGTCCTCTTCCTGGAAGTTCCCTGGGGAATCTTCCCTCTGATCGTCGTCGTCTCGCCTGGGCGAGTTGCACCTCCGTGGGCACGCCCGGGTGGTTCTGGAACCACTCAGCCTGTCACGGTCGTCACGGCGAGGTCGCTTGGAGTCGTCGTCCTTGATGACGTTGTTGGAGAATGCTCGGCACTCCCGGGCGGTGTGGTTTGCGTCCTTGTGCCAAGGACACTTGCCATCCAAGAACCGGTCTAGGTACACTTGGTTGATGGGTGGAGCGGAACTGAGACCTTTTGGCGACGGCGACGGTGTTCTTGGGGGCACGCTTGCGGTCCTGGTTCTAGGACGACTCGGCGAGGTCGTGCTTCTTCCCATCACGAGGTGGGCGATCGTCGCGTCGGCGTTCCGGGCGATTGTCCCACTGAGAGGGATGCTCGGAGGAGTCGTTCTTGGTCTTGTGCTGGCGGTGGGCCCGCTCGGCTTCTTCCATGTCGGCGTGCTTGTTGACGACCATCATCATGTCGCCTACAGTCTTGGGGTTGCTCTCGAACATCTTCCTCCATTGTTCGATGCTATGGTGGCCTTCGTGAAAGTGGTGGATAACATCCCTGTCATCAACCTCCGTAATGGTATTACGGTTAGCGAAGTACCTCTTGATGTAGTCGCAGAGGGACTCGTCAGGTTGCTGGATGACGCTTGCCAGATCCCATCTGGTTTTGGGACCCAGGCAGGATGCCTAGTAGTACTGGACGAAGGCACTGTAGAGATCCTGCCAACTGTTGATGGAGCCAGCAGGGAGCGCTTCGAGCCAGTTGAGGGCATGGCGACCCATCATGACCTGGAAGTAAGCAGCCATGATGTCGTTTCACCGCACGCAGCTCGAACGGCGATGGAGTAGGTGCGCAGCCACGTCTTGGGATCCAACTCGCCATCGTACTTCTCGATCCCAATTGGCTTGAAGGTGGCGGTCCACTGGGTGGCCCGAAGCCGGCTGGAGAAGGCAGAGAAGCCGTCGAGGTCATTGCTGGGTTCGTAGTAGCGACGAGGTCGTCGTGGAGGGTTGTCCCCCCGGCGGCCGCGGTTCTGGTGGTCGACGTCGGGGACGCCGTGTTCCTCATCATATTGGCGATGTCGCTCGCGCTCGGTGGCGTCGCATTGGCGGTGACGGTTGTTGATGCGCGGACGCAGGTCTTGTTGGTTGAGCTAGAGGCGGAGGTCGTTCTGGTTGACCTCCTCTTCATCATCGCCGTGGGGTCGTGTCGAGTGGTGACTCGACTGGGCGTGGTAGGCAGAGTTGTCCTTGCGCAGCTGCTGGGCTTGTGTGGCGGCCACATGCAGACGAGCACGAGCCTAGATGATCTCGGGGGTCTCCTGGAGGCCCTCAAGCACTTAGAACACCGCAGCAAGGTTGGCCGATGGTGTGGCAAAGACGTCTTGGCCGTTGTAGTCGAGGATGAAGTTGGCGTCGAGATTGCGCGGTCGGATCGGTGAACACCGATTCCTGGGGTTGCGACGGTCGACGTTCTCCAGGTCGTGGTTGGCCCAATCAATGGCCTCGTCGTTGCGGCTCATGTCGGCGCGGACCTCATTGCGGTGAAGTCGTTGTGCCCTCTCCTCGTCGGTCTTGTTTTCACGAGTATCGGAGTCGTCGGAGACGACGAAGATTCGGCAATGCTCTGTCGCCGAAGAGAGGTTGGGTGGGAGGGTGAACGAGGCATCTTGGAAGCCAAGTTCCGCTCCCGAAGCCGAGTCAGATCGGATCTGACCCAAGGTAGCCGGGTCGGATAGTCGCACTCGGATCTAATCCGAGTATGTTGTAGCGGCGTTGCGGAGTCCGAAGAGGACCCGATCCGGGTCGTTGCGGTGTCGGAGCGCGTCCTCGCTCGAGCCTAATGCACTCAGCAATGGATCTGCCTGTTAGACCCGAGGCAGCGGGACTGTTTACAGACATATAATGTACTAGAGTAAGGGATAGCTCTTGGATGTACCTTACCTCCTTTGTAACTACCCAAATAGGCATAGAACTAGCTGCAGTACAAAGGAAACTACTCGATTGTGTTGTAGTAGGACTCCAACTGTACTCGGCTAGGACTTTCCATGTAACCCTATCCCCCAGGATATATAAGGGCAGACAGGGACCCCCTCCAAAGACATCTACACCTAAGGCAATACAAACCACCACACAGGACGTAGGGTATTACGCAACTCGCGGCCTGAACCTGTCTAAATCTTTGTGTTCCTTGCACCATCGAGTTCCAGAGCCATTGATCCCTACCTACAAACCCTACTGCTAAGGGTATCGATGAGCAGGCTTGGCGGTAAACACCGACAGCTGGCGCGCCAGGTAGGGGACTCGGCGAGTTCGATGGCCACTTTCGCTTTCAGCACAATGACGCTCCCCAGAGGCGCCACCTTCATCTTTGGCTCGTGGGTCTGCGTCGCCAATGGTTCAGGCGGCTTCGATAGACACTTAACCAACTCTCCCACGCCAAAGAGCTCCACATCGGAAGACTCCAATAAGCTCGCCAGATCTCATGATCATGGCGTTATGTTGCTTCCCGACCTTGCCAAGGAGATCGAGCCGAAACTCGAAAACAACTCGAGTTCTATTCGGACTCAGATTTATCTCAAACCAAAATCCACTCGGATTGGGACTCTTATTGTCCAACCCGTCTTTGGTTTGCACAATTCATCGTCTGTTTACAAATAGATGATTAGATCCTCCTAAGAAAATAGCTTGGATCGCCTACTTCACGTCGAAAACCAATCATTCACTCGTACAGCCCGCAGGGAAAGGAATCAACGCAAAGAAGTATGCAGGGTTCATGCAGCTGAACGTGCCCGAATTCCACCGCGCAACCTCAATAACGAGTTCAACAATGTTGCGGATCCTATCTTCAGAACACCAATCGCCACAATGACAGAAGCAACCCTGCGACTCATGACGATGCCCCAAAATCTCGAGTTGGAATGAGTCATAAATCTCACCAAAAATGCTGTTGAACAACTCGAGAGACAGAACCCCTTGTCCTCGCTTCACGGTACGCGATCACGGGCTACTGCAACAGCAATACCTCAAGCAAGCCGTACTCCCGGAGGCCACAAGCGCCAACAGCAGCAGGAACAACAGAACCGAAGAAACCAAGAGGATTAGGAAGCTGCGAGTAGTCATCGCCCTAGAGGTGGCCAACCACAAGCAAACCAAGCTCCTGGTCCTCAGCCAAACCGCAACAACAACAACAACCGTGGGAACAACAGGGAAGAGGTAGCCGATTCCATTGTGGACACACGGGACATCATCAACATAAGACGCAGAGCGCAACTTGCGGATAACTCCGACTGCTTCCAAGCCCTAAGCAAGGCTTTCGACAACATCGAGCACCCGAAGGATTTCAAGCCTACGAACATCCAAAAGTACGATGGTAAGCAAGACCCTGCTCAATGGTTACGATTATACTCGACCGCTATTAGTGTTGTAGGGGGAGACACCAACACCAAGGTCCTCTACCACCCGATGGCCCTGGAGCCCGCACCCCTCACGTGGCTCGAAAGCTTGGCGCGCGAGTCAATCCACTCGTGGGAGGACCTCAAGAAGGCGTTCGTCGACAACTTCCAAGGGTCGCTACACCGAGTAGCTACTCCCCACGCCCTATCCATGATCAAGCAGGAGCAAGGCGAGTCGATCAGATCCTATGTCAAGCGCTTCTTCGACACAAGAGCTACCATCCCCAACGTCACCGACGATGATGTCAACGACTACCTCCAGAGCGGCATCACCGTCCAGTCACTATACCGTGACTTTGGGCGTAATCGGCCCAAAATGGTGGTAGATCTATGTGACATGATGCAGCGCTGGCCAGATGAAGAAGAGCAAGAACGCAGTCGCTTTCCCCGTTACACCAACGACAACAAAGGGAAGCACCACAACGACCGTGGAGGGCCCAGCAACCAGCGGGATCCTACGCGTAAGCGTAAGCCTGACGACACTGTCGGCACTATGGATCGCACACCGCGTGGTAAGGAGGGCGACAAGCCGCAGGACCAGTTCGACAAGATCCTTCACAACAAAAGATGTCCAATCCACCCCAAGAGCAACCACTCGATGTGGGAGTGAATGATCCTGCGCAAATCCTTCTAGTTGGCATCCGCAATTGCTCCAAAGAAAGAACAAGACAAAGATGATGAAGACGACAAGAAAGACCGTGATGGTTTCCAACAGCACCAAAACGTCGTCAATGTCATATTTGGAGGAGATCCTAGCTTCTCCAAGCGAGCTCAGAAGCTCCTACTCAGAGAGATCCTCTCAGTCGAGCCAACAATTCAGAGGCCCCTCAAATATAGCATGGTCCCCATTACCTTCTCTAGGGAAGATCAGTGGACCAGCTTCTCTGAACCTGGAAAGTTCCCGCTAGTACTCAATCCAGTCGTTCAGGGCTCCAAGCTTACTCGAGTACTCATCGACGACGGAAGTGGGCTCAACCTGATCTTTGCAAGCACATTGGTAAAGATGGGCCTCAACTATATGAGTCTGCTTACTCCAAGCAAGGCTCTGTTCTACGGCATCGTTCCTGGAAACTCTTCTACACCAATTGGCTCGGTAACCCTCCCAGTCACATTTGGTACAGAACAGAACTTCCAGACAGAGTACATCAAATTCGAAGTAGCCGACTTCGAGTCCTCTTACCATGCTATCTTGGGAAGACCTGCACTAGCCAAGTTCATGGCAGTGCCGCACTATGTCTACCTGCTCCTCAAGATGCCAGGCAACACAGGAGTCCTTTCACTACGCGGAGACCTCCTCAAGTCTTTCGAATGTGACAAGGAAGCAATAGATCAAGTGGCCACAATCCTGGTTCCTAGCTGTATCAGCCAAATACTTGCTGCTGCTAAGGAACTCTCCCTCAAGGAGTTAATGCCTTCCAAAAAGCAAAGCCAATCATCGGTTAAACCAACTGGTGATGTGGGCACCAAGACTATCCAGTTACAGGAGGGAGACGACTCCAAGACAGCCATCATCGGAGCAGGACTGGGTGACAAATAGGAACTCAAGCTCGTCAACTTCCTTAGGGCCAACCGAGACATATTTGCGTGGAAACCAGCGGATATGCCAGGGGTGCCCAAGGAGTTGATCGAACATGCCTTGAAGGTCGACCCTAACACCACACCAAAGAAGCAACAGCTACGGCGTTTCTTGTGGCAGAACCACCTGAATTATCACGGCTCAAGTGTGCAGGCCATCGCCATAAAGGCAACACCGGCTCAAACGCACTTCAAACGGAATAATTCTTGGTCTGTCGGGTAACGTCCCGATACAACCACCGGTTTTCGGATCGAACAAGCATACCCCACACGAAGGCGATTCCAGAGATATTACAACCACAAGTTTACAACAAAGGCAAAGTAGTGATTACAACATGTTTCAAAGTACTTATTACAAAACCAAACTTTGTAAATAGTTATACAAGCCACAAGTGTAAAACTATAAGTTTAGAGTTTAAACAGCAGAAGATAAAACACGACGGCTACAACACGTAGCAAAAGGATACCAGGCTAGCCCAAGCATGGTATCACCCGTCATAGTCATTGCCGGTCGAAGACGTATCCCACTCAACGGACCAGCCAGGAGGCAAAGAGCAGGGTTAAGTCAAACTAGCAACCTGGTCCTCAAAACTCATACCTGAAAAAGGGTTTCAACAGCAAGGCTGAGTATTCTAATATTCAGCAAGACTTAACCATCAACGGGTATACTAAACCCACCTTAGCTAGACTATGCAGGATTTCTGAAGGCTCTGGAGTTTATTTGCTGAAAAGCAATAAAGAGTAGGTCCTTATTTTCAAGTTTTAGCTTTCAAGTTCTAGCTGGATTAACCATTCTAGGTTTGCACCTAGCTATACAAACATGGCATAGAAATTATCTGTATTCAACAAATTGAGTATGATCCTTGTTTCACTTCTTACTCTATGCAGCAAAGGGATTAAGCAGTCTCATTTCATCGTGAGAGGCGGACGATTCTGAATCGAAATTCAACCTTGCAAGGATAAACCTAGCACACACGCTTGAAGCACCGTCGAGTCACTTCCAAGCAACCTTTGGCTTTTCTTTCCGGTTCATGGATCAGCGCCACTCTCCCCGACTATAGGGCTCTCCCTCGTCCCACAGGGCACTTTCTCTCGTCCTATAGGGCACTCTATACCTCGTCCCTCATAGTCGTAAAGTAACACTATGAGTTTCCATATCCTTTATCATGTTATTCATCTTATACCTAAAAGAGAGTGGGAGGTATGTCCACTTGCCGGGCCGAGAAGTTACTAGGCTTGCCGCGTACCATATTTACGGCATGTGGCTAGTACTTTCAAACGCTTAACCACCACTACCACACCCTGCGACCTTATCCATTTTCATGTACACAGACGGATTACCGATGAAGAGGTTGACCAAATCCGTCCATGGTCCTTATAGTGGTTGCAGAAAGGTAAACAAGCAATTCCTATAGAACTCGCAAGTGACAGGCAATCACTCGTCTTTTACCGGTCCTATAAGCTTAGCAATTATTCGAACTCAGGTCTAGTGTTCAGTACATAGGTTTCTAGGATCATGCATCTAGGGTTTCAATTCAAAACCTAAGAACTGTAAATGCACAACTAAGTAATAACAGTAAATGATAATAATTTGAAGTATAGGTTATGTCCGGGGCTTGCCTTCTCGGTAGTCACTAACTATTTCAGCCCTAGGCTCTTCCAAACTTTGGTCCGGGACTTCAGTTAGTACGGCGGTGTTCGCTTGAGCTTCGAGATCACCTCCTTCGGAATCCGGGATCAGCTCGTACGTCCCGTCCTGACAAAGTAGTCGTATCTATATGTAATGCAAGAACAGAATTATAAACACACTCACGATGTAGTGAAGCTAAGCAAACAAAATAAATACACACATGGGCAATCGTTTATAGAGTAGTAACTCAACAAATCTAACTACACAAGGCATCATGAGCAACAGCACAAGAAAGTTATACTAACTTCATAAAGTGAGTGGTGGTTGATTCCTATAGCAATTAAACTATGGTTTGCTAATAAATAAACTACTCAGAGCACAAACAGTAATAAATTTAGCAAAAATTACTCTAAATAGAACATGAAAAGAGTAGGCTACCCTGGAAAAAATCATGCTAAAACATGTAGCCATTTAAACACAACAATTCATTCTTTCAGATAACAGTTAGAACAAGATTGAATTACACAGGCTAAACCATAGCAAAACAGAAGCTCAAAATTTAACAGAAGACTTACACAGTGATTAATTAGCTACTGTGATTTTTTCATGATTTTATCTACATAGAATTAATTCTGAGAAAATAAACAAAACAGACATCAGATTACCAAGATTCATTTTTATAGAAATACTAGTGTTACAAGAACAAACTACCATAAAAAATTCACTACAGTACAAGGCTTCAATCATTAGTTAAGAAAAAGATAAAACATCTAGTCTTTATGTACCTAGTGACACAAATCTAATTTTCCAGCAAAAAGTTTCAACTAACAACCAGCATATTATTATTCTAATGCATAGAGCTTTGCACAAGGATTCCAAAACATCAAGATTTGCTAATTTACGAATTTCTATTGAATTTCAAAGTTCACTGCAAAAATTACAAAGGAGTCCTTGTTGCTACTATTCATATGTGTCTATGGCTATTCAAATAACCCCCTGGTGTTTTGTTTCTTCCAACCCGAGGTCCCTGGGCCGGGTCAGAGGGGGAGCGCGGGGTTTGACCAGCCGTTTCCCGGCGAGGGGCTCACCGGCGGCGAGGGTGGAGGGGTGTGGGAGCTTCACAGGTTCAAGGCGCACCTTAGGGTGGTCTTGGGGTGCAGGGAGGGGCTCGGAGGCGGCGGCTCGACGGAGCAGGCGGGTCGGCGGCGGAGGCAAACGACGGAGGCGGCGCTCCGGTGATGGATGGTCGACGAGAAGTGGTCGACTAGTTGCGCGAGGGTGGGGCGGATCTAGTGGAGGGGTTGGATTGAGCGGAGGAGGTCCGGAGCTATGCGCTCCACGGTGAGCAGGGGGCGGCGGAGCTCTGCGCGGCGGCAAAGCTCTACGGCGAGGGGTTTTGGTGGAGGATAGACGATGACAAGAGGCCAGGGAGATGTGCGAGGCTCAAGCGGTGCTAATTGCGGGGTCAGCGCGGGCGGAGGAGCTGCGGTGAGGCGGGTCGACGGCAGCTTGAGCTCGCCGGCGTTACGGATGAACGGCGGCGCTGGTTTGGGGAGTCGAGGCAGGGAGCGTGCGAGAGAACGAGGGGAAACTGATGTGGGACTCCTCCCGGTGTTGGGGCGCACGCGAGATGGGGAGTCGAGGCTCTGTGTTGTGCTAGCCACGGCGGCGGCGAGGTGGCAGCCGCAGAACCTCGTCGGGGTGGCGTGGTGAGGGGTTAAGGGCTCCAGCGCGATGGGTAGAGCGGCGAGGAGGTGCAGCGCGACGCGTGGAGCAGCTAGCAGGCAGGAGGTGGCGCTGGGAAGGCGCCCAGGGCGGTGGGCGGCACGGCGACACGCCGGCGGCGTTGAACAGAGGAGTTGGCCTGAGGTGGAAGAAAATGGACTGCTTTGCAATTTCTGAAATTTCCAGGGACCAAACTGTAAAGCAGAGGTAACTTTTAAAATAGGGCTCAAATGAAAAAGTGCCCAACATGAAAGTTGTTTAACTTTTCAAGATCTACAACTTTGATGTTGTGCAAAAATTTATTTGATCAAATATTCAAGAACTAATTTTGAAAACATAAGAGGGATTTTGAATTCTAGGAATTTTGTCGTTTTCAACGCAATTTCACTTCAAATTTAGGCTGAACTGAAAAGATTCCTGCCATGTAATGATTACACTATATTTCGCAAAAACACCCTCCACAAAAGCTATAATTGCACACCCTATTCAAATTAAACTATAGAAAGGACCTTGCATAAAATCATAATTACACATATAACCTTTTATATTACAAAAAGATCCTTTTTCAAGCAATCAAGCACATGATGCATAAAATAGATACACAACTACTGTGCAGACACCGAGGGTGTCACAGCCTTCCCCCCTAAAAAGGAATCTCGCCCCGAGATTCAAGAATAGGAAAGGACCTGGATGCTAAGTACCTGGATTAAGGAAGTCGGGAGAATTTTGTTGCTCTGAAAGTTTAGCAAGAGTAATAAAGTTGATCTTCCTTTGCATGTCTTGCTTCTTGCCCTTGCCTTGATTGTTCTGGCTTGTGTTCTGGTTGAAGTTCTGACTCGAATAAGATTTCTTGGGTTCTGGACAATTTTTAGCAAAGTGGGAGGTACTCCCGCAATTGAAACAACGGTTGTAACTATTCCTGCGACTGAACGGTCGATCATTTGTCCTTGGACCAGAATGTTGCTGTTGCTGTGGTGTTGAGAATCTAGTTGCTCCTTGCTGCTAGGGTGGCCTAAGAATCCATTTGCTTGATGGAGCATTTCTCGGTGGGGCCTTAGGAGCTGCGTTTGGCATCAAACGATATCTCGGTGGCTGCACACCGGAGAGTCCAATCGGTGCCTTCTCTTTCTTCCCAGCACTATATGCTGTAATGCAATCATCCTGGGTAATGGCCATATTAACTAGCTCATTAAAACTATTGGGGCGTACAAAGTCGAGGACATTCCCTGAGCTTGGTGTTAAGGCCACGACGGAAACGATCCTGCTTCTTGGCATCGGTGTCTACATGATGACCCGCATACTGGCACAAGTGATTGAAGACTTGTATGTACTAAAGCACGGTGCGATTTCCTTGTGTAAGTGCCAAGAATTCATTCAGCTTCCGATCCAGGAGTCCCTCGGGAATGTGATGTGCCCTAAAGGCTATCCTGAATTCTTCCCTAATTGACGACATAATCGGCAGGTAGCATGGCACTGATAATTATCCCACCAGATACGAGCGGTGCCACGTAGCTGTTGAGCGGCGAAAAGAGTCTTGTTTGCTTCGGAGCATGGTACTGGTAATAAAGCGAACTTTGACTCTATGGTCCGAAACCATGCATCTGCGTCCAAAGGTTCATCGGTCTGGTGAAACAACGGGGGATGGGTACCAAAGAATTCCTGGTATCCAGCTGCTTGGAGAATATGATCTTCACGTCCAGGTGGCTGATTCTGTTGTCCTTGCACTAGTTGTTGTAGAAGCTCAGCTTGCAAGGTCATGACTTCTACTAAGTTTGGAGGTGGTGGTGGCGGTTGCTGAGATCCACTAGCTTGGCCATGGCTGAATCCTTCAGGGGCACCACGCGTTGATCCCACCATCTAATTCAAGGATGATATCCGTTGGATCAGTGTTTATCTTTGCCTTCATCATCACATGGTAAGGTGTAAAAGTTGTAGGATATGATTCATTGAAACGTAAAGCTTCAAAAGAAACAAGAGTGAACAGAACATAAACAAGGCTAGTTGATCACTTGAAAACTCCTTGAACAATAGATCAAGAGTCCAAACTCGATCTAAGCCCTAGTAGTTTACCTCTCCTAGAGTTAACTAGGTTTTAGAACAAGGCACTCACCATATTTCCCAAAAACCATTCAATCAAAGTAAACACTCTTAAAAGACATTCAAGTTTAATGCATGCACGTTCTATCGTCTTTACAACCAAGAATAACTGCCAATACATTTGGCATTACGTGGTTAGTTTCGGTGGCATAACATAAATACGGCTCTCCCTATATAGCTAGTCGATAAATTCTAACCGTTCTTAACTTATCGAATCGCGGTTAGTGTACCTGTAGAAGATTGACAGAACATATATATATCCATTGAACCTTTCATGCCAGCACTCATGAAAGCGTTCCCATACATTACCGCTCACTATAGAAGCGGCAGCCATACAATTTCCGCCGTATGGCCAACGTTAACATACACCACTCAGTGGCGTATTCACAAGTTTCTTTACTCCCAATATAGTCGACCGAGGTCGGTATATTGGTAGCAGCTCAAGTAGGCCACTGCTTGAGCGCAGCGTTCGGTTCGCATCGCCGACGGGAAGGTCAGACTCCCTCAGCTGACTGAGTACACTTTACTTCCAATATAGTCAACTAATAGTTGTTATATTGGGAGCATCTCAAGTAAGCCACTGCTTGAGGGCAGCGTTCGGCTCGCATCACCGACGGGAAGGTCAGACTCCCTCAGCTGACTGAGGATCCTTACCTTCTTACCTTAACAGTAGGTGCGTCGTTACAAAAATTAAGGGTTGCTTGTGAGTATGGTTTGACAAAATGTAAAGTGCTGGAAGTCAGATAACATAAACCATACATAAATAGCCACCTAGTAATTCCCTTAAATTCCCTAGGACTTTATGTTCTATGCACAACCCTTAACGAATCTACGTTGGTTTCCAAAAATATCTTGTTGGTCAAATTTATATACGGAAATTGATTTTTAAGGTTCCAACACCTCTGGTGTATGCTTGCAGCTCTGATACCAGCTGTGGCAGAACCACCTGAATTATCCCGGCTCAAGTGCGCAGGCCATCGCCATAAAGGCAACACCGGCTCAAACGCACTTCAAACGGAACAATTCTTGGTCTGTCGGGTAACGTCCCGATACAACCACCGGTTCTCAGATCGAACAAGCATACCCCGCACGAAGGCGAGTCCAGAGATATTACAACCACAAGTTTACAACATAGGCAGAGTAGTGATTACAACATGTTTCAAAGTACTTATTACAAAACCAAACTTTGTAAACAGTTATACAAGCCACAAGTGTAAAACTATAAGTTCAGAGTTTAAACAGCGGAAGATAAAACACGACGGCTACAACACGTCGCAAAAGGATACCAGGCTAGCCCAAGCATGGTATCACTCATCATAGTCATTGCCGATCGAAGACGTATCCCACTCGACGGACCAGCCAGGAGGCAAAGAGCAGGGATAGGTCAAACTAGCAACCTGGTCCTTAAAACTCATACCTGAAAAAAGGTTTCAACAGCAAGGCTGAGTATTCTAATACTCAGCAAGACTTAACCATCAACGGGTATACTAAACCCACCTTAGCTAGACTATGCAGGATTTGTGAAGGCTCTGGAGTTTATTTGCTGAAAAGCAATAAAGAGTAGGTCCTTATTTTCAAGTTTTAGCTTTCAAGTTCTAGCTGGATTAACCATTCTAGGTTTGCACCTAGCTATACAAACATGGTATAGAAATTATTTGTATTCAACAAATTGAGTATGATCCTTGTTTCACTTCTTACTCTATGCAGCAAAGGGATTAAGCAGTCTCATATCATCGTGAGAGGCGGACGATTTTGAATCGAAATTCAACCTTGCAAGGATAAACCTAGCACACACACGCTTGAATCACCGTCGAGTCACTTCCAAGCAACCTTTGGCTTTTCTTTCCGGTTCATGGATCAAGGCCACTCTCCCCGACTATAGGGCTCTCCCTCGTCCCACAGGGCACTTTCTCTCGTCCCATAGGGCACGCTATACCTCGTCCCTCATAGTCGTAAAGTAACACTATGATTTTCCATATCCTTTATCATGTTATTCAACTTATCCCTAAAAGAGAGTGGGAGGTATGTCCACTTGCCGGGCCGAGAAGTTACTAGGCTTGCCGCGTACCATATTTACGGCATCTGGCTAGTCCTTTCAAATGCTTAACCACCACTACCACACCCTGCGACCTTATCCATTTTCATGTACACAGACGGATTACCGATGAAGAGGTTGACCAAATCCGTCCATGGTCCTTATAGTGGTTGCAGAAAGGTAAACAAGCAATTCCTATAGAACTCGCGAGTGATAGGCAATCACTAGACTTTTACCAGTCCTATAAGCTTAGCAATTATTCGAACTCAGGTCTAGTGTTCAGTACATAGGTTTCTAGGATCATGCATCTAGGGTTTCAATTCAAAACCTAAGAACTGTAAATGCACAAGTAAGTAATAACAGTAAATGATAATAATTTGAAATATAGGTTATGTCCGGGGCTTGCCTTCTCGGTAGTCACTAACTATTTCAGCCCTAGGCTCTTCCGAACTTTGGTCCGGGACTTCAGTTAGTACGGCGGTGTTCGCTTGAGCTTCGAGATCACCTCCTTCGGAATCCGGGATCAGCTCGTACGTCCCGTCCTGACAAAGTAGTCGTATCTATATGTAATGCAAGAACAGAATTATAAACACACTCACGAAGTAGTGAAGCTAAGCAAACAAAATAAATACACACATGGGCAATCGTTTATAGAGTAGTAACTCAACAAATCTGACTACACAAGGCATCATGAGCAACAGCACAAGAAAGTTATACTAACTTCATAAAGTGAGTGGTGGTTGATTCCTATAGCAATTAAACTATGGTTTGCTAATAAATAAACTACTCAGAGCACAAACAATAATAAATTTAGCAAAAATTACTCTAAACAGAACATGAACAGAGTAGGCTACCCTGGAAAAAATCATGCTAAAACATGTAGCCATTTAAACACAACAATTCATTCTTTCAGATAACAGTTAGAACAAGATTGAATTACACAGGCTAAACCATAGCAAAACAGAAGCTCAAAATTTAACAGAAGACCTATACAGGGATTAGTTATCTACTGTGAATTTTTCATGATTTTATCTACATAGAATTAATTCTGAGAAAATAAACAAAACAGACATCAGATTACCAAGATTCATTTTTAACTCCTGTTCTGTTCATGGCCTGGGGCTCAAACTTTACTTACAAGCTAAACTATTCAAATAGATCAATCAGAAATATTTTGATGATTTATTATCAGCATAAACTATTTATCATAATTAAAGTCTACTAAACAAGGATTAAATCAAATAAAAAGCTACACATGAGAAATGATCACGAAATTTTTATAGAGATACTAGTGTTACAAGAACAAACTACCATAAAAATTTCACTACAGTACAAGGCCTCAATCATTAGTTAAGAAAAAGATAAAACATCTAGTCTTTATGTACCTAGTGACACAAATCTAATTTTCCAGCAAAACGTTTCAACTAACACCCAGCATATTATGATTCTAATACATAGAGCTTTGCACAAGGATTCCAAAACATCAAGATTTGCTAATTTACGAATTTTCTACAAATTTCTATTGAATTTCAAAGTTCACTGCAAAAATTTCAAAGGAGTCCTTGCTGCTACTATTCATATGTGTCTATGGCTATTCAAATAACCCCCTGGGGTTTTGTTTCTTCCAACCCGAGGTCCCTGGGCTGGGTCAGAGGGGGAGCGCGGGGTTTGACCGGCCGTTACCCGGCGAGGGGCTCACCGGCGGCGAGGGTGGAGGGGTGTGGGAGCTTCACGGGTTTAAGGCGCACCTCAGGGTGGTCTTGGGGTGCGGGGAGGGGCTCAGAGGCGGTGGCTCGACGGAGCAGGCGGGTCGGCGGCGGAGGCAAACGACGGAGGCGGCGCTCCGGTGATGGATGGTCAACGAGAAGTGGTCGACTAGTTGCGCGAGGGTTGGGCGGATCTAGTGGAGGGGTTGGATTGAGCGGAGGAGGTCCGGAGCTATGCGCTCCCCGGTGAGCAGGGGGCGGCGGAGCTCTACGGCGAGGGGTTTTGGTGGACGATAGGTGACGAGAAGAGGCCAGGGAGATGTGCGAGGCTCAAGCGGTGCTAATTGCGGGGTCAGCGCGGGTGGAGGAGCTGCGGTGAGGCGGGTCGACGGCGGCTTGAGCTCGCCGGCGTTACGGATGAACGGCGGCGCTGGTTTGGGGAGTCGGGGCAGGGAGCGTGCGAGAGAACGAGGGGAAACTGATGCGGGACTCCTCCCGGTGTTGGGGCGCATGCGAGATGGGGAGTCGAGGCTCTGTGCTGTGCTAGCCACGGCGGCGGCGAGGTGGCAGCCGCAGAACCTCGTCGGGGTGGCGTGGTGAGGGGTTAAGGGCTCCAGCGCGAAGGGTAGAGCGGCGAGGAGGTGCAGCGCGACGCGTGGAGCAGCTAGCAGGTAGGAGGTGGTGCTGGGGAGGCGCCCAGAGCGGTCGGCGGCGCGGCGACACGCCGGCGGCGCTGAACAGAGGAGTTGGCCTGAGGTGGAAGAAAATGGACTGCTTTGCAATTTCTGAAATTTCCAGGGACCAAACTGTAAAGTAGAGGTAACTTTTAAAATAGGGCTCAAATGAAAAAGTGCCCAACATGAAAGTTGTTCAACTTTTCAAGATCTACAACTTTGATGTTGTGCAAAAATTTATTTGATCAAAGATTCAAGAACTAATTTTGAAAACATAAGAGGGATTTTGAATTCTAGGAATTTTGTCTTTTTCAACGCAATTTCACTTCAAATTTAGGCTTGAATTGAAAAGATTCCTGCCATGTAATGATTACACTATATTTTGCAAAAACACCCTCCACAAAAGCTATAATTGCACACCCTATTCAAATTAAACTATAGAAAGGACCTTGCATAAAATCATAATTACACATATAAAATTTTATATTTACAAAAAGATCCTTTTTCAAGCAATCAAGCACATGATGCATAAAATAGATACACAACTACTGTGCAGACACCTAGGGTGTCACATTTCTCACCGGACAAGCGAGAGACCATCAAGAAAGAGTTGGCAAAACTACTCACAGCAGGGTTCATCAAGGAAGTCTACCACCCTGATTGGTTGGCCAACCCTGTGCTCGTCCAGAAGAAGAACAACAACGAGTGGACGATGTGCGTCGACTACACAGATCTAAACAAGCATTGCCCGAAGGATCCTTTTGGGCTACCACGTATTGATCAAGTAATCGAGTCGACAGCAGGATGTGTCCTGTTATCCTTCCTCGACTACTACTCAGGGTATCATCAAATCGCCCTAAAAGAAGATGACCAAATCAAGACGGCATTCATCACCGCTTACGGGGCATACGCCTACAAGGCCATGTCTTTCGGGTTGAAGAACGCTAGTGGTACCTACCAACGTGCGATACAGTTGTGCTTCTCCGATCAGCTACATTGCAATGTTGAAACCTATGTTGATGACGTCGTTGTCAAAACGAAGACCCAGGATCAATTCATTACTGACATGGAAGAGACCTTCAACAGCCTCCGAAAATTCCGCTGGAAGCTCAACCCAACCAAGTGCGTCTTTGGTGTACCCTCTGGAAAACTACTTGGATTCATCGTCAGTAACCGAGGAATTGAGGCTAATCCAGAGAAGATCAATGCCATCATGGCCATGGATGCTCCAGCTACCATCAAGGACGTCCAGAAGCTTACAGGCTGCATGACAGTCTTGAATCGATTCTTGTCCAGGCTTGGCGAATGGGGATTACCCTTCTTCAAACTCCTAAAGTGACAAGATAAATTCGAGTGGACTATAGATGCGGTGGAAGCACTCGAGAATCTCAAGCATCATCTCCAGTCATCGCCGATTCTAACAGCTCCACTACCCGGTGAGGAATTACTCCTCTACATCGCTGCGACTACCCATGTAGTCAGTACGGCGATAGAAGTCGAACGCCCGGAGGAAGGCCACGCTTACGGTGTTCAGAGACCAGTCTACTTCATCAGCGAAGTACTCTCTGAATCAAAGGTTAGATATCCATCAATTCAAAAACTTCTGTATGCAATTCTAATCACCTCCAGAAAGCTCCGGCATTACTTCGACGAATACAAGATCTCTGTCATAACTGACTACCCATTGGGGGATATACTCCACAATTGGAATGCCACTGGACGAATCTCAAAGTGGGCAATTGAACTAGGAGCCTTGGAAATCAACTTCAAGCCAAGAACAGCAATCAAGTCACAGGCACTAGTCGACTTCTTGGCTGAATGGCGGGAAAATCAAATTCCAGCACCCTAGAACATTCCAGAGCATTGGGAGATGTACTTCGATGGCTCACTCAAGATCGACTGAGGCGGCGCAGGAGTTTTGTTCATCTCCCCCAAGGGAGAACAATTGAAGTATGTGTTCCAAATCTTGTTCAATGTCTCCAACAATGAAGCTGAATACGAGGCATTGCTACACGGCCTCTGACTAGCAGTATCTCTCGGCATGAAGCGGCTACTTGTCTACGGTGATTCTCTACTCATCGTTCAACAAGTCAATAAAGAATGGGACATCAACAAGGATACAATGGACGCATACGTTGAAGAAATCAGAAAGCTCGAAAACAAGTTCTCAGGATTGGAAATCCACCACGTCGATCGCAACAACAATGTGGGAGCCGATGTCCTCTCCAAATTTGGGTCCACTTGAGCAGCTGTTCCACCAGGAGTTTTTGTCCATGAACTTTACCACCCATCAGTCAACGAACAAAGCCAACAAGCCACTAACATGGAGGCCCCGGCCATAGTCAGAGAAGTGCTGATGATTGAAGAAGATTGGCGGACTCAGTTTATCGACTTCATCAAGGAGTTCAAGGTACCACCACATGTTGATCCTAAAAGCGCTGAAGCTGCCCGCATCATCAGGCGTAGCAAGGGTTTGGTCCTCATCGGCGACAACCTATACAAGCACTCTGCTTCAGGCATCCTCATGAAGTGTGTTACCCTTGAAGAGGGCAAAGACATCCTCCGAGAAATACATGAAGGAGTTTGCGGCAATCACATTGCATCAAGGACACTAGTCGGAGAGGCGTATAGGTCAGGATTCTTCTGGCCAACAGCTATTTCGGACGCAGAAGACTTGGTCAGATGGTGCCCTGGCTGCCAATTCTTCGGCAAGAAGACTCACGTCCCAGCACATAACTTGATAACAATCCCTCCATCATGGTCATTTGTCTGTTGGAGTTTGGACACGATCGGACCATTAACCGTAGCTCCAGGAGGATTCAATCATGTGCTGGTAGCAGTCGACAAGTTCACCAAGTGGATCGAGTACAAGCCCATTGTCAAGATCTCATCCGATAGAGCAGTGGATTTCATATCTGACATTATCCACCGATTTGGCTTTCGTCACACCATTATTATGGATCTTGGTTCCAACTTCACATCACAATCTTTTTGGGATTTCTATGACAACTCATGCATTGAGGTCAAATATGCCTCAGTAGCTCATCCTCGGGCAAACGGTCAAGTTGAGAGCATCAATGGATTAGTACTCGACGGCTTGAAGAAAAGACTCTATGACACCAATACCAAGAAAGGTGGCAAGTGGATCCAAGAACTACCTCACGTAGTCTGGGGGCTGCGAACCCAGCCTAGCAAAGCAACTGGACAATCTCCTTTCTTCCTCACTTATGGGTCAGAAGCTATACTACCTGCTGATATTATGTGGAAATCTCCAAGAGTAGAAGTCTATCAGAAGGAGAAGCAGATGAAGCTCGACAACTCAATCGGCTAGATATCTTCAAGGAGTCAGACGCTATCATCATCACAATGTCCAGCAAAGATCCTTCAACGTGGGAGATCTAGTACTATGCAGGATTCAGGATGAGACAGGACTACACAAGTTAAATTCCAGATGGGAGGGTCCATTCATCGTAACTAAGGTTCGAGACTAGGATCATACAGAATCACTGATGCAGATGGCAATGAGGTACCGAATTCCTGGAACATCGAGCACTTGCACAGGTTTTATCCTTGATCCAAGCAATCTAGTGTTGTCAGTTGATTTCTTTAATGAAGCAAGGGTCCTTAACGGCATATCGACTACATTAAAGGCAATCTCTCCGTTTGACAGCATCCCCAGTTCAGGATAGCTTATACAGTTTTCCATCAGGATAACTACACAAGCTGCATCCTTACCCTTAATGTAAGGGCGCAACCTACTCGCCTAGCTCGGGAAGGTGTTTGGATACCTTTACTAGTTGTCCATCTTGGGTAACTCAATGGAGTTCATCCTAACAGGTCAACTATGAGGAACTCCGGCCTTGTTGTAAAGGCAAAACTACTCACTTGCTCGAGTACGTTATGGATACTACTACATTTTGTCCATCTTGGGCAACCCGACGGGGTTCGCCCTAATAGGTCAATCTTAGTAGTTACTCCAGTCTACAAGTTAGACACCTTACTCGCCTCGCTCGAGTAAGTTTCGGATATCTTTTTGGCATTTACATCTTGGACAACCCGACGGGGTTCGTACCTAATAGTTTTGCCTTAAGGATTACTCCAGTCCTTGGTTAAAGGACACCTTACTCGCCTTGCTCGAGTAAGCCTTGGATATCCCTATGATATTTACGTCTTGGGCAACCCGACGGGGTTCGTACCTAATAGTTTTGTCTTACAGATTACTCCAGTCCTTGGTATGGATACACTACTCGCTTGCTCGAGTAGTTTATGGATACTTTTACAAGTTTCTCAAATCGGGTAGTCTGACGGGACTCACCCTAAATGATTAACTTTAAGGATTACTCCATTCAAGTATTTTACCCAATTAGTTCATATTTATCCTACGGTATCAGATCATGCTTCTGAAGACACACCAACAGGATACGAACTAATGGACAATGACAAGAATCCAATGAAGATTATAAGAGTTGTTACAAGCAGTCTACTCTGCCATTACTCTGCCATTATCATATCATGCTTCCAAACGCTCCACCAAGAACTTGCTACTTGATGACTCTTCTTCAGTATCAACCACATCCACAAGAGCTTGAGCTGCTGCTATTAGTCGAGTATGGTCTTCCGGAGAACCTGATGGGAAGATATCTCAGAAATTGATATGACAAAGCAAAATCAAGACAAAAGATCGAGTGCTTACAGGCTTGGGCAGTCTGCAACTGCTTCTGAAGCCTGGAATTTTCCTCTTGAAGCTTTGATCTTTCTTCTTCAAGGTTTTTAATCTGGCGCTTCATGTCACAAACTTCCAGATGATGCTGCTGACTTGCTTCATAAAGTTTGTTCCGAGCAGCAAGGGATTCATCCAGTCGTTTGGCAATCATGGCCTTTTGCTCCTCTAAGATCTTCCTATTGTCTACAGTCTTATATAAAGCATGAGACTTCAAGAAAGATCGATTGGCTACATCCTGAGACATACAAGGCGAATCTGGTCAGACATCAACAACTACTCGACGAAGACAAGTAGCGGTAGAAGACTCACCTTGGTAAATTTAAAGCTCCACTGCATACAATCTGCAAGTTTCTTCATGTTGTCTAGAGACAACAGTGGATCATCAAATAGTTCATTTCCCATCTCTTCCTGGGCTGACTGAGGCATAGACTGGAATGGTACCAGTCGAACGGAAGGACTTTTTGACCTTTCTGCTCCACTACTCCCAGATCCACCAGCATTGGAGGCTCCTTCAGCAGCCGCAGGAGTATCAGATATTTCAGGGCTTGGTTTGCTTGGATTCTCAGCTGTGTCTGCACTTGGCAAACTGGCAGCTGGGGTCTCGATCAACCCAATTACAGGAGCAACTAGTTTCTTCCGAACCACTCGACACCCAGTTGCGGAAGTCTTGGACTTGATCTTTCTCATGCGCCGAAAGATGTTGGATCCTAGCCAAGCAAGATTCTGAATAAGAAAGCTGAGGCAAACGGGATACAATCAACAAAATATTATATACTTATTAGCCGGCATCGAGACGAGGAACTTTCCTCTGCAACATTGATCTGGGAGACACCTTCTATTTCTTGCTGTCGTCAGGATCAGCATTTACAAAAGTCGGAGGCATACAATACCAGGATTTATAATTTTTCTGCAGAAAGAAACCAATACTCGACATGGTATCCAAAGCACGTACCCAGGCATTCTCGGGAGGATTTCGTGCTGAGAAGAGTGTTGGAAGCGTCAAAGACTTGTCGAAGCTATCGAGTACTTTGCAGCATCTCTTTATTACTTCAGACAGAGCCATTGGCTCTGGGGACATCATAGTGGGATCCTGCGTGCCTTCATATCTAAAGGCAGGATGCTTTCGCAGCTGGAGAGGCTGTGTCCGGCGACTGATAAATGAGAAGACCACATGATCTCCAGTGACTCCTTTCTTCTTAACAATGGCAATCGCACGAAGAATGGCTTCAACTTGCTTGCCACCAGGTCCTTTACTTGACCAGATTTCTTGGACTTGTGGGGCACCAGCAATCCTTTTTGGAAGTGGAGATTCAAAGTTCCCAAAATGGAACCAGAACTTCTTCCATTCGGCTCCCTTATTCACCGGATCATAAGCCAAGTACTTGCTTCGGGTTTCTGGACGGAGTAACAATTCACATCCCCCGACGACGGCGGGAATGGTGGCATTTGGGATAGGAACAATGAAGAAGAAATGTTGAAAAAGATGGAAATGGGGAAGAATTCCAAGGAAAGCCTCACAGAAGTGAGTGAAAATTGAAAGATGCAAGATGGATTGGGGAGTAAGATGGTGTAATTGAATTCCCCACAATTGAAGAAGTCTATAGAAAAACTCTGACACGGGAAGAGTGAGACCACATTCTACAAAATCGCGAAACATAATGGTCTCAAGGGTACCTTACATGGGGTAATCTTCTTCTTCACCAGCGCGCCACTGGCTTACGCCCTGCTCTTGGAGGAGACCATACTCTCCCACTCCCGGACCAGTGATTCAGACATCTTGCTTTTACGCCAACCTATGGACATATTGGCGATTGTTTCCTCTTCAATCTTGGACTTGTTCTTCTTGGGAGCCATCTCATAGTCACGAGTTTTAGCTCGGGGGCTACGAGAGGGGCTTTTGGATTTTGACTGAGAAGAGGCGAATGTGAATCTGAGTCTGACGGCGGCCAGGAGTTCAAGGGGTAAATCCCTTGGAAGTTTTCAACCGGTTTTATACGATCTTCGGGGGCAATTTTGTGAATATTTGGGATGCCAACGGATTCTTTCCTTCTCAGGGAAGTTTTCAGTTTTTGCAACGAGTTTACATTGATTCTTAAATTTAAATGGAGGGATTTAAATTCAAGACTCGGGGGCTGCGGAATATATGTATCAGAGATTTATTTTTCAAATTTTTTGAAAAATAAAGAGGAAGAAAAATATTGAAGTGACCCTCAGCCTGATTCTACGATTCAACCTAAGGCTCGGGGGCTACTCCATATGGAGCGCGAGTACTTCATGCACCATATATGATCAAGATTTTGGGGCTTGAGCACCTCATAGCCTTGAAGCAAACAGAAGTACTTGAAGGACTACTCGGCGTATCTGAAGGAAGAACCAGAAGCAACCAGAAGGATGTTCTGACTACTTGAAGTACTCGAAGACGGCCCAGCCAAGTACTCGACTCCTGTAGGACTCGGCTACGAAGAGCTCGGGGGTTTGTCAGACTCGGGGCACGGGACTGCTTACAGACATAGAATGTTCTAGAGTAAGGGATAGCTCATGGATGTACCTTACCTCCTTTGTAACTACCCGAATAGGCGTAGAACTAGCTGCAGTACAAAGGAAACTACCCGATTGTGTTGTAGTAGGACTCCAACTGTACTCGGCTAGGACTTTCCGTGTAACCCTGTCCCCCGAATATATAAGGGCGGGCAGGGACCCCCTCCAAAGACATCTACACTGTCGTGGTGTGGAAAACCACAGCCGGGTGGCGTAATGCACCCGCCTAAGCCCAGAGGGTGAGTACTCGGGGGTTAGCTAGGGTTAGTTCGATCTCGCTAGAGGAACACGATGAACACAGCAGGTTTAGAGTGGTTCGGGCCGCCGGAGCGTAATACCCTACGTCCACTGTGTGTTGTATTGCTAGTGTTTCCTTAGTCTCGAGAGAGTCTGAGACCGTGTGTGAGAGTGAGCTTGAGAGCCTGTCGTGTGTAGCGAGCGCCTCCCTTTTATATCTCAAGGGAGGCGCGTACATGGCCGTTGGGTCCCCGACAGGTGGGCCTAATCGATGTAGTATAAAATAATGTATTGTTCATACATTATGGCGTTGCAGGCGAAGGAGATCTCATTCCTAGATTTCCTTGCCTGCCCGCGGGGATCCTCCGTCTAGCATATTCATGTCCTATCTTGTCGAAACGGCGCCAGGTAATAGCTTGCGGCGTTGCCTGCAGCATAGCTGAACGGGCCGTGTAGCTTGCGGCATAGGCGGTATGATGGAAAAGTGTCGTGCCGTCGTATCCAATTAATACGGCAGACGGGCTCTACGTGGATGCGGCGTAGGCGGCTGCACTGTGTACCTTGGTAATACGCGGTCTACAGTGAGACCTGACAAAGGCTGCCCTGCGTGCCGCAGCGGCAGAGCATGCCTCAACCACCCACATTGAATGCGGTGGGTGGGCGAGTCTTCTAGCGGAAGATCCACGCCCGTGCCCATGCCTGCGGGACACGTGGCGCCTCCGGACCCCCCCTCCCCCCCGGCGGTATGTTGGTTCTACGCGCGTGGGAGATCCGGATGGACGCGGGAGGTCCCGGACCCCTGTGGGGGGTCCGAGCCCTCGGCTGTTGGCTCGGAGCTTCCCCTCCTCAGGGACACGTGGCGTCACCGGACCCGTCCCAGAGCGGGGAGCGGGTCCGGGGCCGTTGGCCCGGTGAGGTAGGAGCCTGACCCGTGGGGCCTGGCTGCTCCGCCCCATATGGCGTAGTTACGGATGACTACGCGAGTCCTGCCCTTCTGTAGTAGAAGTGGGTATCCCTGCTACAGGGTACCGACATACACCTAAGGCAATACAAACCACCACACAGGATGTAGGGTATTACTCAACTCGCGGCCTGAGCATGTCTAAATCTTTGTGTTCCTTGCACCATCGAGTTCCAGAGCCGTCGATCCCTACCTACAAACCCTACTGCAAATGGTATCCCTGAGCAGGCTTGGCGGTAAACACCGACACTGCCGACTCGATCTATCTGGGAGATAAGATCATCAGCAGATCTAGCAGGGCGACGGGTCGTCCTGGGAGGAGTGACCGTCACGTAGTCCACCTCGGGTTCGGGAACTCGAGGTATGACGGATCTTGGAGTGGCCAGATCGGATCCGCGGAGGACTCGGTCAGGGTCATTTCGATGGTGAAGGGCGAGTTCGCCGAGTTGGATGCACTCAGCGATAGATCTACCAACGCGATCTATCTGGAAGATCATATCGTCAGCAAATTTGGCAGGGCGACGGATCACCCTGGTTGGCGTGGTGGCCACGTCGAAGTTCTCGGATTCGAGAATTCGAGAGGTGACGGAAGCCTAGGGAGTTAGATCAGATCTAACCCCGATGAAGACGTTGCCTGCGGCGGTCAAAGGGCCGAAAGTGGGGTTCCTGGGAACCGTGACCTCCGGGAAGCTCCCGAAGGTGAAGGAAAAGCTGATTGTCTCCTCCATCTAGGCGGTGACGCTGGCGGAGAAGATGACGCCGGTGTTGGCTGCCATTGAAGTCAACGTATGAGCCCTGAGTCCCCTACCTGGCGCGCCAACAGTCAGATTGCTATTCCGGCCAGTTGTTGGCACTCAAGTATATTACTCCGAGGTGGACACAAAGTGGAGTAAGACCGAGAGAACTCGAGTCCGCTCCTTTCAGCTCGGCTTTCACTAGAGCACTCACCTCACTCTCTTCCTACTCAGCACAAGACTGTATCAAGAGACTCTCTTCTCTAAGGATGGGAGTGTGTTACAAGAGGGGTGTCGTGCTCTATTTATACTACTGGGATATGACCTTGATCTTGGGCTCAGGCCACCTCCCACAATGTTGCATGACAAATTGTTGAAGGGGTAGGCGGCCGGCCTGGCCTAGGCTGGCTGGCCTGGGAATCACCCCAATTTGGCTTATTATTGTATATGCTGCTCCTGGGTTCAAATAATCACCAAAACTTATGAAACTTGTTAATGTTAGTAAAAATCATAACAATATAGTTCTAAAAGCATGAAATCTGAAGGAATGTTGGTGGTAAAAATCATCGAAATTGACCGCCAACACACCCCCACACCTAGACTTTGCTCGTCCCGAGCAAAAGGAGTCGACAAAGATCCTCAGGATCAAGCAAAGTCCGGGGTTCACGAACTCAGGTATGCATAAGAATTATTTCAGAGCTTTCCTTTCATACCTCGGATTTCGGGTGGCTAACACCTTCATGATCACCTATTGATCTCTAGAATAAATCGATGAAGATTATGACTAGTCCCTGTTTCGTAGACTTGGAAGATTTTTATTTTTAAATAAATCCAAGGCACACTCTTTTTGCTCAAATTACTCATTCACTCGATTTTTGTTCACAACTTCACTAGCCCTCCCAAAAACTGTTCTGAAAATGAGTATGTGGAGCTAAGTGAAGTATGTTGCATACCCATAACATTTATATTACAAGATCAAACCTAGTGTCTCTTAGAGTCCAGAAGATCATATTATGGGTCAATTGCAAGTGAGAAATGAAGATATATTTCCATGGTGGTTTTGTGTTTTAGCACTATACACCTCCCCCTTCTTCTTTTTTTTTTGAGACAAGGCATGAGTGTCATTCATCCTTTTCTTTCTTTTCAGGGGGGGGTGCAGCGCTATTTTGTAACCACATCTCATGGATTCAGGTTGATGGACGTGTACGTGAATGATCCCAAGAAGATGAATCAATCTAAACTTGTTTTAGAGGCACTAAACTTGAGCAAGCTCACAATGCAGAGGATAGCTATGTGTTTGGAATTCGTAAGTATGGCTCTGGAATGGGTATTGGTAAAGTCGAGCATAAGAGTTTTGCTTGGTTTTGTATTTTCGAAATGAAAACTTCTAAGACTTTGAGTCAAGAACTAACACAACTTCATGTCATTATATCATAGAAAGCAATAAGCAAACAATCAAGTGATCCTAAAGATGAGTTCCGGAGGCAATTCGGTACTTGCATAAGAAATAAAACTTAGTAAACCATGGTTGTGAAAAGATTTCAACTCTTCCTAGGCATTTCATTCAAACATTTTATCTGATTTTGGTTGGCATGATTTTGAATGAAATTGCACGAAACCAGGAAGGAGTAAGGAGTAGAGATGGCAAACAGTGAGCATGCGAAGGAGGCCAAGGAGTGGCCGACAGGTGGGGCCAGCCGGCCTGGACCTGTGGCCATCCTTGGAGGCCCTTTTGCACAGGTTCAGGCTCGGTCTATTCTGCCCCAGTGAGGGTGTTTTGGTGATTTTCCAAAGTTCTTAGGCCGGCCGGCCTGATTTATGCCGCCCGGCTTGCTTTTCTTTCGGAATTCGTCCGAATTTTTCTGGCATCTTGTGTTCACCCTTCTCGTTCGGTTTTGCTACGCAATAGTCAAACATGAGAACAGGGGTGTGGTTGGCACACACATGTGCACCAACCACATAAACACTAAGAGGAATGAACTTGAAATTTTATTTTATTTTAAAGCAAAGATGGGGGTGCTATTGATTACAAATTAAATAAAACAAGGAAATGAACGAAATAAAGCACCCAAACTAAAATTATTCTAGACCTACACCTACTCGGGATCCGGGGATCTATAGAGATCCTCGTTCCCGGTCGCCTTCGCAAGGCGTTTGATCTTGGAACAAACTACCTTGCGAAGGGTATCCACCCTATCCCCTAACTCCATCCTGTCAATCTCCGTCTCGGCTACGTGCTCGTCCATGTTGTTGAGGCGTAGTCGGAGAGCAGCGAGCTGCTCGCGGAGTGAGGCGATGTCACTGGGCTCCTCCTCCTCGTCGTCGTCATCGTCGGAGTCAGTATAGGCATGGACCTCTATCGGTCCACGGATCGGTGGTGGCCGGATGTGGCGACGCACCGAACTCGGTGGAAGATCTGTGCCGGTACGATCCAACGGAAGGGTGAGCACCTTCCCCCTGCTGACCTTTGCCCCGTACACGCGATGGCGTGGAGGGCTAGGGCTGGTGGGAGAGTACTCCGGGGAGTACGTGGACAAGTCCTGCTATACCATTTGGAGTGCAGCGACTTGCGCGACACGCGCCCCTCCCGACGACGTTCCCGCGTGCTTTGTCACAACCTTCCTAATGGAAAGAACCCCTGTGGTAGGTTGTGTCGGGCTGCGCGTGTGGGAGCGCATGACGGCCTTTGATGCCAGGCCCTGGACCGAACTCTCCACTGAGCCGGGAGACAGGCGGCCTCGGTGTGAGGCCGGCCGGCCTGGTGCGGACGCCCCTGGCCAGCCGGCGACGATGGCGAGAAGGCGGCGATCTCCACCGGTTCTAGGATCCTGACGCTGCTCGACGAAGCCCGAGTTTGGTTGGACTTGGAGGGTGCCTTAGGAGTGGGTGTGTCCATGGCTTCGGATTTGGGAGTCTTAGGGAAAGATTGCGAGGCCATGGTGGTGATCTCAGAGAAAGGAATGAAACTCGAAATGAGATCTAGCGAAGGGCTGTGAACTGAGTAATAGAAGGGAGCCTTTCGGTTTAAATCATCTCATCGAGCTCCAAACACCCAGGATCAGAACGTTCGAGCTATGGCAAACATTGCACGAAAAGATGAGGCCGAACGGCCCCGGAGCTAGGCCGGTCGACCTAGGGTAGGCCGGCCGGCCCCACCTTGTCAGGTGTGGGCTCCGGTCTTCTGGAAGCTCCTCCTGATCCTTTCCTTTCTCGGGTATTTTGGTGTTTTGGTCCAGAAAATGGAATAAAGAATAGAGGGGAAAAGGAAAGAAAGATCTAACCTAAGATAGAGCACATTTTATGTACGGCGACGACCGTAGATGATTATTCTATCTCGGAAAGCTCGTAGACATCTACTTCTTCGAGCTCGGGAATTTCGGGTTCGAGGAATATTTTCAATCTCTGGCCATTGGCCTTGAAAACATTCCCGTCATCATCCTAGAGGGTTATAGCGCCGTGGTCAGCGGCGTTAAGCACTAAGAAGGGGCCTTCTCGCTTGCTTCTAAGTTTACCATGACCAAACAGATGAACACGAGAGTTGAAAAGGAGTACATTATCTCCCACTTTGAACTGTTTGATCTTGATACGCTTATCATGCCATCTTTTTGTTCGCTCTTTGTAGAGTTTAGAGCTGTGGTAGGCCTTCTCCCTCCATTCATCCAATTCAGTCAGCTGGATTTGTCGCATGATTTTGGCTGATTGGAGATTCATATTCCACCTCTTAATAGCCCAATGGGACTTATACTCGAGTTCAACCGGCAAATGGCAAGTCTTGCCATAAACGAGTTGATACGGTGTCATACCAATCGGCATTTTGTAAGCCGTTCTATAAGCCCAAAGTGCCTCGGGTAATTTGCTCTTCCAACCTTTCCCCATGGCATTGACCATCTTTTGCAAGATGTTCTTGATTTGCTTATTGGATGTATCTGCCTGACCACTTGTTTGGGGATGGTGTGGTGTTGCAACCCGGTGGTCTACTCCTAGCTCGCTGAGGCACTTCCTGAAGGTTCTGTCGATGAAGTGTGAGCCTCCATCGCTGATCATGACTCTTGGAACTCCAAAGCGAGGAAATATGATTTCCTGAAACATTTTCTTGGAGCTCCTTGGATCGGCCGCAACACAAGGACGTGCTTCGACCCATTTGGACATGTAGTCCACTACCACCAAGATGTATTCGCATTGTTCTGACATTGGGAAAGAACCCATGAAGTCAACTCCCCAAACATCGAAGATATCCACTTGAAGATTTGTCTTTAGTGGCATTGCGTCTCGGGAATTGATATTCTCTTGTTTTTGGCATCTTGGGCAACGCCGCACGAGTTCTTTTGCGTCTCCATACATGTTTGGCTAAAAGAATCCACTTTGCCAAACTTTTGCATGGGTTCGGAAGGCTCCGTAATGTCCTCCATAGGGTGAGGAGTGACAACGCTCTAGAATCTTGCAGGTCTCACATAACGGGATACAACGGCGGAGTAGACCATCAGCGCAGACTTTAAACAGATATGGGTCATCCCATAAATGAAATCTGCTGAGGTGTATCAGTTTCTTCTTGTCTTCTCCTGGGGGTATATATCCAGTCACCATGAAATTCACTAGGTTTGCGTACCATGGACTAGATGAGGTGACCTTCAGGAGAGCATCATCTCTCAAGAAATCATTAATCGGGAGATCCGATCCTTGTACTTGCATCCTTGAGAGATGGTCTTCCACACAATTATCTGCTCCTTCCTTATCTCTTATTTCCAGATCAAACTCTTGAAGGACCAGAATCCAACAGTTAAGTCATGGCTTAGCATCCTTCTTGGTTAGAAGGTACTTCAGTGCTGCGTGGTCCGTATACACAATCACCTTTGCACCAACCAAGTAGGACCTGAACTTGTCCACGGCGAATACTACCGCCAGGAGTTCCTTTTCCATTGTGGCATAGTTGAGTTGGGGTCCGGTCAATGTCTCACTTGCGTAGGATATAGTATAGTGTTGCTTATCTCTACATTGACCAAGCACTGCGCCTACGGCGTAGTCACTTGCATCGCACATGATCTCAAAAGGAAGTTTCCAATCGGGTGGTTGTATGATGGGCACGGATACGAGTGCCTTCTTGAGGGTATAGAAGGCCACGAGGCATTCCTCGTCAAAGTTGAACGGGGCATCTTTTGCTAGCAGGTTCGTCAAGGGTCTGGCTATACGGGAGAAGTTCTTAATGAACCTCCTGTAGAAACCAGCATGACCCAAGAAACTCCTGACTCCCTTAACATTAGTCGGGGGTGGCAACTTTTCGATGACATCGATCATTGCCCGATCCACTTCTATCACTCGCTCAGACATTCTATATCCGAGAATAATTCCCTCTCTGACCATAAAGTGACACTTTTCCCAATTGAGAACTAGGTGTGTCTCTTGGCACCTCTTGAGAACCTTTTCCAAATTCTCAAGGCATTGATCGAAGTCTTTGCCATAGACGGAGAAGTTGTCCATGAACACTTTCATGATGTGCTTAATCAGGTCTGAGAAGATTGCCATCATGCACCTTTGAAATGATGCTAGTGCGTTGCATAGACCGAAGGAGACGAATGTACCATAGGGGCAGGTGAAGGTAGTCTTGCTCTGATCATCGGGGTGGATAGGGATCTGATGATAACCAGAGTATCCATCGAGGTAGCAAAAGTATGAGTGCTTTGCCAACCGTTCAAGCATCTCGTCGATGAAGGGAAGAGGGAAGTGATCTTTCCGGTAGCCTTGTTAAGCATCCGGTAATCGATACACATTCTCCATCCGGTCACTGTCCGTTGAGGTATGAGCTCATTCCTCTCATTTCGGACAACCGTCATGCCTCTCTTCTTCGGGACCACTTGAACTGGGCTGACCCACTCACTATCTTGCACAGGGTATATGATCCCTGCGTGCAGTAGCTTGAGTACCTCTTTCTTGACTACCTCCCTCATCGCATCGTTAAGCTGCCGTTGATGTTCTCGTGATGGCTTATGTTCCAGCTCCATTGGAATGCGATGGGTGCATATATTGGGGCTGATCCCCTTCAAGTCTTGGAGAGAATATCCGATGACGGACCGATACTTCTCTAAGACTGCAACGAGCAGCCGAGTTTCACTCTCTGTCAGCTTGTCACTGATGACAACCGGCGTGGCTCTGTTGTCATGGAGGAATGCATACTTCAAACCAGGGGGCAGCGACTTTAGCTCAGGTAGAGGAGGTTGCGGGATCTCCTCTCTGTCGAGCTTACTTTTGCCAGTCGGATCTGTTTCCTGGGTGAAGTGTGAGACATCTTCCTCAAGAATGTGCTGAGTTTGCTCTTCTTGGCTGATATTCACTGCTCCTCCAATGCGTCTTGTTCCGGTCTAGCCTCAGCAATGGTGTTGCATGAATGAACTAGACTGATCGGAACTTTCCCTTTGCCAACCTTGACCTCGAGAGTTGCTCGGTCTCCATTCGAGTTGACAAGGGGCTCTATTGGCTGACCAATCAAGACAAACTCTTCACCTTCCGGGACATCAAAGGTGTGGAAGTCCAGGAAAACTTTGTTACATCCCATCTTTAGGGACATAGCATGGAGAATTCCCTTACTTTCCACGATCTGGCTGTCGATCCACTTCAGGTGCTTATGCGAGAAGGTCAGGGGCTCGGATGAAATGTGATCTGCCAAGGTTTTGGACATCACGTTCATCTCATCCTTCGGGTCGTAAAAAGTTTCTTGCGGTCCAGCTTCCCCAGTAGTGCAGAGGAGCACTCTAGGATTGCAGTAGATCTGAATGATGCTACTGCGAGCCTTGGCTTTCTCTGTCCATTCCTTACTTATGATCGCAGAAAGACCCTCTATCTGTGATGAAGCTTCGGGAATGAATGCCTCAGATCTTGAGCAAATACACTTATGTTCCTTCGGCATGCTTGCAGCATTACCGAGTTCCAAGTACTCTTCCGCTGTGAAGAGATCGGGTACGACCATAGGCATGTCTTCAATGAGGGGCTCATGATCTGGGGACTTTAGTGGTTCAGTTATTTCCTCTATGTATGGTGGAGGTGGAGAGGATGTGGCTGAAAGGAGTTGAAGCTGCTGTGTCTCACTGGGCTGCTCTATCGGCTCAGGTAGATCGTCATAGATACCGGTGTAGTTAGTGCTGTTCAGAACCTTCTCTAGGAGAGTTCTTACTTCAGCCACTATCTTGTACATGACGGATCCCTCGGAAGCCACATTCATGAAATGTGCACTTTCCGGTTTAAGGCCATAGAAGAAGTGTTGCATAAGTATTTCCTCCGGCATCTGATGTGGTGGCCCGGAGTCTACTAAATGCATGAATCTAGCCCAGGCTACTCCAAGTGATTCATCGCCTTGCTCGAATGATAGCAGTTGTTTCCGATGGGGAATCGCTTTGGAGATAGGATAGAAAAACAAGCAAAATTCATCCTTTAACTATATCCAATCTCCTCCGACTCTCCTTGCCGTCCGGTTGTACCAAATCTTGGCTTCCCCCGTCAGAGAGAATGAGACTAGCTTCCAACGTAAGGTGTTTTGGGTCATACCGGGTATAATCAGAAGAGAACAATTCTATTCGAAGATTTGCAAGTGAGCATAGGGACACTCATCCTTTTTACCAGAAAAGGACTATGCGCGAACCATGGCTACGAGACTGGGACGGATCTCGTAATCATCGGATAGAATGGGGTGGCAAGATGGTGGCAGTTCCAAATACTCTCGAAATGGAACTGCCGGATAACTAGGAGACAACTCTATGTGGATGGATGGAAAGTCAAACAGCTGATTAGCTCTAAATCTAGTGTTGCTACTATCCCCGGTAACGGCGCCAGAAAGCTTGTTAGCACTCCTTAGCCTAACAAATTACTCCGCAAGCGCACAGAGACCGATTGTATCTTTCACCAGGGAGTATACCTGGGATATCGAATCCAAGGAATGGTAAAGCTTCGACCAAACTTAGAGATCTTCAACCGGACACAACTAGCGAGAAGAAGAATAAGGGAAGAGGGCCTAACTCTAGATAACCTACTATCCTGACTAGTTGACGAGCTAACTACTGACTTGATCTGCTTCGGCGGCTGGAAGAGGAAGGACTTCAGAAAGAGATGAGAGGGGAGTCCAACGGCAACCTACACTACTGCTATGAAAACACCTGAACATGGTGGACTACAAAGGACGGATAGGGCTGTCACCACCTACCGACTACCACAATGGTTCCGTGGGGTGGAACACAACCTGAGATAACTACCAAGCCTGGCACCACGCCCACAGCTCTCGAGCTACTTGCTCCTACTGTGTACTTAGAAAGAAAGCAACCTCAAATAAGCATAACTTGCTACTTACGCAGACTCAGGATCCCGCAGATCAAAGTAAGTACTTAACAAGTAACTAAGACAGAAAGTAAAGTTAGCGAGAAACTGAAGTTGAGACAAGAAACTTACTCAAGTATATTCCTTCGAGGTGGATACAAAGTGGAGTAAGACCGAGAGAACTCGAGTCCGCTCAATTCAGCTCGGCTTTCACCAGAGCACTCACCTCACTCTCTTCCTACTCAACACAAGAGTGTATCAAGAGACTCTCTTCTCTAAGGATGGGTATGTGTTACAAGAGGGGTGTGGTGCTCTATTTATACTACTCTATGGTCGGTACTGGGCTGAGCGTCGGTTGCACGCAGGTAAGTTAGTTGTGCTTGTCTTTCACGCCAAGGGAGAGCTTCAGAGGCCGCCAGGTGGGGCCGGCCGGCCTCCCCTAGGTTGGCCGGCCTAGGGATGTGGCCACCTGGCCACCGCCTTTGTGTGGACGCTCTGGATCTTCTCTAGGAGTCGGTGGAAGTTACGTAGACCCAACGGTGATAGTTAGAGGCCGGCCGGCCTCTCCTAGGCCAGCCGGCCTGGCTCTGGCTCAGCTTGGGCTTCTGTTTCTCTGGCACGTTGCTCTCAAGGCCCACATTGCTTCTCTAGTTGAATTGGGTTCTGAGTTGTCGGGTTGTCACTGGATTTGGGCTCAACTCCATTTGGTTCAAGCCTCTCGGTCTTGATTTGCAAATTCTGACTAAACCACAATGATATGACCTTGATCTTGGGCTCAGGCCACCTCCCACAATGTTGCATGACAAAGTGTTGCAGGGGGAGACTGGCCGGCCTGGCCTAGGCCGGCCAGCCTGGGAATCACCCCAATTTGGCTCATGTTTGTATATGTTGCCCCTGGGTTTAAATAATCACCAAAACTTAAGAAACTTGTTAATGTTAGTAAAAATCATAACAATATAGTTCTAAAAGCTTGAAATCCGGAGGAATGTTGGCGGTAAAAATCATCAGGATGGGGATCTCAGGACCAAGAGCTCGATGGTAACACGAAGACGTAGGGACTTAGACAGGTTCGGGCCGTGATAAGCGTAATATCCAACGTCCTGTGTTCGGGGTTGTATTAGGGTTTGTGGAATGCTGCGAAAAGGAAGAACTCTCCATGGGTCTTCCAACACCTCCTTTATATAGACTAGGAGTCGTAGGGATACAAGGAAGGTATGCTCGGGTTGTTTTACAAGGAAGGAGGTCGGTTAAGATCCCTAGATATCCGGGCTTCTAGCTGGAGCCTTTCATCCTGATCCACTGAAGATCCTTTCCGCGCACAGCCGAGTCCTGCACGCCGAGTAGTCGTAGCCGAGTCACCGAGCAGGGTAGTCTCCCGGGTTCGAGGACCCTACTCGGCAGGGAGGTACATAGATCTACCTCCGTCACCAAGCAAATCTTAAAGCGGCACAATCTAGGCAAAAGAGCTATTTTGACAAAAGAAGAAAGCCCTTGCAATTCAAAGTTGGTGATCATGTCTACCTTCGGGTTTCATCAACTAAGGGTGTGCAACGATTTGGAGAAAAAGGAAAATTAGCTCCCCGGTATGTTGGTCCCTATGGAATCATTGAAACTTGTGGACCCGTGGCCAATAGAGTGCGACTACCTCCACAACTATCTTCCATCCATGATATCTTCCATGTTTCTCAGCTTAAGAAATGTGTCCGAGTTCCCATAGAAATCGTCGAGCAAGAAGACATACAAATAGAACCAGACCTCTCCTATGTTGAACATCCAGTTAAGATCCTTGATCAGAAGGAATGGGAAACAAGAAGGAAAGTTGTGAAAATGTATAAAATCCAATGGAGTAACCACACAGAAAAGGAAGTCACTTGGGAAACTGAAACATACCTAAACGAGCACAATTGTGGTTTTCTATCTTCTTTCCAAGGCACCTTCCACACTTAGCTTATTTGCTCGAATCTCGGGTCGAGATTCTCTTTAAGGGGGGTAGTCTGTAACACCCTAGGTGTTTAAGGGGCTAGTTAACAACCTAAAACTTAATCATGCATCATAATCATGGCATGAGTAGTTTAAATGCATTGTTAATGTTTTTGTTTGTGCATGTGTATGTGCAGGTATACACCCTTTGCATGTTTGGTGTGGAACTTTTCAAACTATAGCTCAAAGGAACTTTTTACCAAAACAAAAGCTGTAGGGTTTCAAAAATAGAGCAACTTTCATGTTGGGAAATTTTCAAGTTGTTGTATAAATTTTTTAGGAAAATTTGAATTTACAAAAAGGCTTTAAACCTTACTATTAGAATCTGATTTATAATTCAAAATATGAACCTCAGATGAAAATGTGGTAGAAACAAAAGTTGAAGATCTTGAAATTCTAAGCAACTTTCATATTCAAAATTTTCCACAGTTCATATTTTTGGAGAAAAATTGGAGTCAAACACGGTAAAAATTTTATCTCTCTTCTCTCTCTCTCTTTTCCCTCCCTCTCCCCTGTTCACACCGTGGCTCGACGGCCGCATGGCCGACGATGCCTGACGCCGGGGCAGCGCCAGGGCAAGCCCCCGACTAGCGCCCCCAACCGGCTGCCGACCGGCTCTGCCCCGTCCCATCACCTCGCGACGTGGCCGCCATGCTCACACCTCCCCGGCGCGTCGCGCGCAGCCTGGCCGGCCACCACGGCCGCCCAGCGCTTCATCCTGCGCCTCCCCCTCCTGCCATCCCTCTCCCTCCCCCATTTGCATCGCAATGAAGCCTGCTCGCACTCCCCTCTCCCCTCCCCGCTAGAAGCCCTCTAAGCCGAACTCCCTCCCTTCGCCCAGGCAGCTCCGCCGCCCGCCATTCTCGCCGCCTTGCGCAGCTCCACACGGAGCTCACGCTTCCGGACCTTCTCTGCCCGAGCTCACCCCCTAGCTAGCTTTCTCACCCTCCACTGGTCCTCCTCGACCTCTCCTCCGCCCGCCCCGGCCACCGGACTTCGCCGGAGCGCCGCCAACCGCCGCCGCCGGAGCACTGCTTCGCCGCGCCACCGCTTCCCAGCCGCCCCAAGCCCGCCAAAACCCACCCACAAGTAGCCTGTGAGTTCCTCTAGCGATTCCCCCACGGGCCCCTCGCCACCGACGACCGGAGACGTCGGAATCCGGCCGGCCATCCGCCTCCTCTATTCTATACAGGAGCCTCTCCGCAAACAGTTTAGGGATTCCAGGGGTCTAGCTGCAAGTTTTCGGTTCCTTTTTGTTTTCAAAAACAGCAAATTTGTAAATTTGTTTATAAATTGTAGAAAAATAGGAAAATGCAAACTTAAATGTTCTGAGTTCCTTGTAACTAGATCTACGACTCATTGCATGCACTTTTTGAATTGCTCACTGTATTTTTCTCTAGGTTAAATGCAAAGTTATTAGGCTTATGCTTAGGTTAAAGAGTTTTATTTCTCCAAGTTGTTCTACTATGTCTCATGAGTTGCAACTTTTACAATACCTTTACTTTGGTCCCTAGTTTCTGTAGAAAAAGTTTGAGAATTTTTAGATAAGCCTAACTAGGCCAAATGATTTTGGGTAGTGACAAATACATTAAATCATGAAAAATAGTTTCTATAACTGGAAAAATCTGATATTTTTACTAGAGCCTTTACATAGGTACATATTCATCCTTGTAAATTATGAGCCTCTAAAACATAATAGAACTAGCTGTAGAAATTTATCTGTATACATGCTTTAGAAAGGAATCTTATTTTTCATGTTTAATGGGTAGCTCTATTAATTCTGAAAATTTTACCACCAGCTCATCTTAAGGAATCAAATCTTCAGTTAAAATATCATTACCAGCACTTACATTCTCTAGCCTAAGGATTTATTTCTTTGTGCTAGTACTACTATTTAATTGATTTATCCTGATTTACCAGGTGCATAAAATGGCCTGAAAATTTTACAGTAGGCTCACCATTAGATCACCAACATTTAGTTAAAACTTCATTACCATTACTTGCATGTTTTGTCCTATACAATTTATTCTTTTTTCTAGTAGTAGCTGAGTAAAACATTTTTCATAATTATTCTATTGCATGAAACTTGTTGAAATTTTTACAGTAGGTTGTTGGTTAGGTTATGCTTGCTGTGTAAATTTTCATGACCAGAGGCTAAGTTTAGCTTCACTTTTGATATATATACATGTTTAGCTAGTATATGTTGCTTTACTTGAGTTGAATAGATTAGTTTGGTAACTCACACCTAGTTTCTTTTATGAACAAAAGCATGTTACTTAATACTCTAAAAATTATTGCCCAATGAAATCAAAAAGGAAATTGTTGGATTACAACTTTATAGTGAAGTAAATAGTAAACTGTTATCATCACATCAACTCATGCATGTGCATTCATGTAGATTCGACTACTCTCGCCGACGGTACGTACGAGCTGGTGCCAGAGTCCAAGAGTGAGCAGCGTGAAGCTCAAGTTAATCTAACTAAAGTTGCGGAAGACCTGAACCAAGTTTAGAAGAGCCCAAGGCTAGCTCCGCTCAGGAAGGCATGCCCCGGAGCATGTCCTATCTATTTTAAATTTATGCAAATGTTTATTATTCATATCTACTTGTGCATTTAAGTTTACAGGAGTTTATTGGAACCTTAGTTCCATGATCCTAGGTACCTATGCTTGAACACTAGTACGTGTAGGTCGCTAGTTGGCTATCTAATGGTTCGTTAGAAATCGAGTGATTTCCTGATACTCGCGAGAATTATAGCAGTTGGATGTTTACTACATGCTGCAAATATAAGGTCTACGGGCAGGGCTGTGGTACTTGTGATGCCCCATCTGTTTAGTGAAATTTGATAAGGCCGCAGTGTGTGGTAGTGGTGGTTAAGCATTTGAACGTACTAACCACATGCCGCAGTGTGCGGGTGCAGAGTCATCGTACTCTGTAGTAGAGGTTGGTGACCCTGATCTATGACCCGGAAAGAAAGGGGAAATGTTGCACGTGTGACTCCGTGAGTAACCACATGACGTGTGTTTAGGTCTGCCTTGCAAGGTTAACAAATTCGATTTGAATCGTCTGTCTCTCACGGATATTGAGACTGCTTAATACTTCAGCCACATAGAGTAACAAGTGGAATGTGTGATGATGAATCTTGTTGGATGATGAAAGATAATTGTTTTCTACCATGTATACTATTGGATAGATGCTAATGTAGAATGGTTAAGTGAACTAGAACTTGAAAGCTAAAATCTGAAAATAAGGACTTACTCTTTATTGTTTTTCGGCAAAAACAAACCCCTCCAGCCAAAAGCATTGCATGTCTAGTTAGAGGACTAAGTATATCCTAGTCGGGTAAGCCTTGCTGAGTATTAGTATACTCAGCCTTACTTGTGGCTCAATTTATTTTAGATGATACTTTTGAGAATATGATTGCTAGTTTGACTTGTGTAATATGCCTCCTGGTTAGTCGGTGGAGTGGGACACGACTCCGGCCGATGGTGATAACAATGAGTGATGTCATGTACGGGCTTCATTGTGACATCCTATATCGTCGTTTAGTTGAACTTGTTTTATTTCGGCTGCAAGAAACTCTGAACTATGTCTCAAGTTGAATTGGTGAAGTTTATGTTTTCGAACCTGTGTTGAACTATGTCTTTCAATTTCGAACTTGGTCTGTAATATTATTTATGTTGAGACTCTGTTATGTAATAATTGATGCAATGTTGTAATCTCTGGTCCCGCCTTCGTGTGGGCTATGTTTGCTTTGCCGATCCTGGAAGCTAAGTAGTTTTTATCGGGATTTTACCCAAGGGACTGCCGATATGAGCCGTTTGAGGTGCGAGTTAAACCCCATTTGCCTTTGCGATGATGGTTAGCGCACTTAAGCCGGTTTTGTCGGGCGGTTCTGCCACAGCCCGGCACATTCCGTGCCGACCGGCCTGACACCTCCACATACATGGGTCCAATATTTTTACTGGAGCAATGTGACACATTCATAAGGCTCCAGAACAAGGCGAACATCTCATATCCTGTTGGTGGACCTGGAAGGCACAAGGTTCAAACCAAAGACCCACATGCTAGTGCCAAGAACGTCAAATGGCGAAACAACCCATCCCAACGGCAATGTGGAGCGTTGATGTGCAACGTCGGTGAAACGGAGGGCTGAGAGGCTCCAGAGGCAGGCCGCCTGGCCTACCCAGGCCGCCCGGCCCAAGATTCCAGCATCTGAGGAAGATACCCGAAGAAACGACATCCAGGAGAGATCAGGAGCCGTCCACGGAAGGTTGGTGGCCAGGTGGCACATTCCTAGGCCGGCTGGCCAAGGATGGGCCGCCCGGCCCCACCCTGCAGCGTCTCGGCTCCTGGCTTCGCGTGGAAGTTAAGAACCGCCTCTACAGTTGCGTGCACCGGGTGCTACCTGAATTACCGGCCTTCTACCGACATTGGAAGCCTATAAATAGCACTCTCCCCATCACTTGTAAACACACACTCAAAGGAGCAATTCTCTCTTCTAATTTCTAGAGTAGGTTAGTAGTTGGGAGTTAGAGTCGAGTCGAGCTTGTCTGGGGATCCGGAGTTGTCATCGGAGCTCGGTATAAGCTCTTGTATCTTTTCCTTTGACTATTTTAATATAAGTAATCTTCTTTATTTACTTGAGTCAGCTTTACTTTCCACAAGTTATTTATCTTCCCAAGTGCTAGTACTTGTCTGCGGGAGTAGTTTACCTCTAGTTCAGTTTAAGTTATCCTTCTTGTCCTGTCGGAGCTTGCCTTACGGGTTTTCTCGCCCATACTAGTGTAACTCAAGTTAGTTCACTAGATTGAGGGGGATTTCTCTTGAAGGTCTCAAGAGAAATCCTAGTATCGAGAGTAGACGTAGTGTCTGACTTAGTACTAGCTAGGAAGTGTGTTCCACCCCACGGCATCGCAGTGGTAGGTGGCAAGTGGTGACAGCCTTATCCGTCCATCGTAGTCCACCACGTTCGGGTGTTTTCATAGCAGTAGTGCTGAAGAACATCGGGCTCCCTTCTCATCCCTGTCTGAGCCCTCCACTTAGGTCGCTGAAGTAAGCTCCTGGTTCCGACATCAAGATAGAAGCTTAGATTAGTTCTAGTGAGGCTAGCTCAGTAAATTAGAAGTGTTTCAGGAGTCCTTTCTCGCTCGTTGTTCTCCCAGCTGCTACCAAACTAAGGTATAGAATCTCATGTGTGTCAAATGGTTATAGACTGGCCATTTATCCTTACCCGTTATCTGGCTTACCCCTGCTGAATTAGTTGGTCGATAGATTCAGTAAAGGTTGCTATTACAATTTACGATACACTTTACCATTGTGCTTCCCTGAGGATTTCACGATACCTCGGAATACTTCATAGTGAAGTGCTACACCGGTGATTCTGTGCGCTTGCAGAATACCTATTCAGATTGAGCATAAGAGACACCAACAGTGTCCACCTCCTTGGAGGATTGTACGGTAACTGAAACCATATGTTGAATAAATGTGTTATCAGCCTCATGGGACTTATATTTGTATCATATTTAGTCTCTACTTATATGGGGACGCTTCAGTATAGGACATGCTCCATCCCATATCTCGTACAGGACTGCGCCACATCAGATATCTCGTGGCCCCAGGTCTGACACTCAAGGAAAAGAAAAAAAAGGAAGGGAGGTAACCAGAAAATTAGGAACAGGAAGAGAAGGAAGTTGATCCCTACTCTACAGAATGAGGAGTCAGCTACTTCATCTTCTGATGAAGAAGATAACAATATCCCATCTGATTCTAGTTCTGATTTTGAGTGTGAGTGATCATTGATCTGTTATGCTATGGATGTGGAGTGTCAAGTGTGTACTGAAGTCTTCAAACTTTAAAGTTTAGATTGTATGATGGTACGAGACTATTTCTTTACTCTTTAAACTTGTGGGCTATGTCTTTATGAACTATGAGTCTATGTCTGCATGTGATGACTGTATGTGTTTATTTTATGACTGTATGACTATATGAAACTTATGCTGTCTGTGCTTATCACTATGTGCGCTATTTAAAAAAAATAGCGCGCTATAGAGCCAAAATAGCGCGGCTATAGTGGCTAGAAACAACCGACGCTATAGAATATAGCAAACACTATGGCGGAGCCATAGCGGTGCTATAGCGCCCGCTAAAGCGGCTATAGCATTTTTGTAAGCCTCCCGCTAAATTCTATAGCTCGGGATTTTTTACATTGCTTTGGATACAAATGGATGGACAATTTTAATTCAGTTTGGTAGAGTTTTTCGAGTGATTTTCTTATTTGCTTGCTCTATTGTGTGTCATGCCATCCTAGATGTATGTTTTGCTCTCCAAGACTTTTCTGTTAACTAAAAAATGAGTTTAGTATAGTGTCACACCTGGTTTTCAAAAGAAAACCGAATGCATAACTATATGTATGCCAGAATCAAGTTCCATAAATATAGTGACGTCATAATGGCATAATGAGCAACAATGTCACGTAAAAGAGACTTACAATGATTAAAAGGTCTATCAGAGATACACAACTTCAACTGGAAATAACGGCTCCACACTTCACAGGCAATCAACCGGGGGTTGCGTACGCTAGAACTCAGCAACATCTTCAGCGAACTTCAAGCAGCTTTATCCTCTGAGCAGTGTGGTTATTGCAAGGGTGAGCACATATCGTACTCAGCAAGTATATTGGAAAATAAATGACATGCAAGGCTAAAAACAAGGATAAAGGCTGGCTGAATAAACGGTAAACATTTTAATAACAGTTGAGCATTAACAATCTATTTACTAGCATGTATGACAAATCATCCCACATTTATGAAAAAGAAGTAGATATCGGAGTAAACAAATATCTTGGAACATTAAATATCTGAATTAAATCAATGATTCCAATTAAGTAGACATGTGAGGGTTCGAGCCGCTCATGACCGTGAGCACGGCTGATATATCAGTTTTCACTCTGCAGAGGTTGCAGACTTTACCCACAAGTCGTGTTACCCGTCACGCGGTGCTGATCAGGCACACTCACCACACTTTCCTTAGGTATGGCTGCATGGGCACACTACGAGGCCTTTACAAAGACTCCCCAACCAGTAGTATCCCGCTAAGGTTTCAGCAGCTGGGCGAGTGCACCCTCCCCCAAAGCGAGCATATCTCGTAAGCGTACCAAACCCCTTTGGCCCCGAGTACCCCTCTTGAACCCAGGCACCCCCCCTTGCGCCTTTCGGTAAGCTACTAACAAGCTAGAGAAATCTAATTAATCAGCCAAGACCAGAGCCATGTAGTCCTTGTGGTTGCACTGTTTTCCTGGGTGGTCGCTCCATGGTTGATTTTAATCAAGTTCACCAATTCATCATATTGTCCCAAAAGAGTATTGCATTAAAGTCTCATGTCTCAAGTTAATTGTTGTAAACCACACATAACCATTGTTCATCAACTAAGCAAACTACTCAGAGGATTTTATAAAAGTAACCCGGTTATTCAAGGACATGGATGAACAATAAGGATAATAGGTACCCATCAATTTAATGCATGCAAGCGTAAAGTCAAATGTTATTAGGACAAAATATGATCAATGAATATACTTGCCTTAAATTCATATAATAACTGCTCAAAGTCTTCAACTCTTGTTCCTGAAACTCATCATCTTCATAGCTCTCGAACTGCGTTCCTTTCTACTCGCAACAAGCATCGGCACAAACATACAAGAAGCAAACAAGCACAACTAAGAACAAAGCACTAGATAGAAGAAAAGCACAAAGAGGCACACTAAAGGACAAGGCTTGAGGCTAGGATCACAAGAGCGCAAGAAACACTAAAAACGGAGCTACGGTTGAAAAGATACAGCTATCGAAAGATTTATGAACATAAAACTATAAGCTAGATTTATTTTAATTATGAAAATACATGTAAAAGAATATATTAGAATTAACTCAATTTAATTTGTATTGTAAAGGCGAAATAGAACTTAGTCACATTTTATTTATTAAGGTTCGGTATAAATTAAACTAGTTAACTCTAAGATAAGTGAGATTATCTAGCATAAAAGTTTATGATTCATGGTTTGAACTAAACAACTTATATAAAAGACATATTTAAGTTGATGTTAATCAATTTAACATTTTATTATGAAAACCGGTGTAGAACTCTAATTAACTTTTATTTAGAAAAAACTAGTTGAAATAAACATTAATCAAATTGATTATAAATTTAATTATAAAATATGAACTAGGTACAACAACGCTACTAAACTATAGCTCACGCTAAAACAAGACTAGCGCAACAAGAACGAACTAGGACGGATCTAAAACTAAACTAAACAAGGTTTGCAGGAGTTCTCACTGAGATGCTACCGAAAAAGACACGAGCGTTGGTCACGGTGGAGCAGATTAACAGCGACAGCTTAAAGAGCCGAGGAAAACAGTCGAAGGTGACGTTGCTGTTTGTCTCGATGGAGTAGCATGCCGTGACGACGATTCCTGTTCACGCGCGACGAGAGGCGATGCAGTTCGGCGTGGGGAAGAGGTGGAGGCGGCTACTTGCTACTACGTCCGCTGCGGTGGCTCATCAAATCGGGCGGTGAGAGGCCGCATGGGAGTTCGGTCCTCGGCGAGATCCTGACGTCAACTTGTAGCGCGAGCAGAAGGGATCTCGGGCAGCGGGGCATGGGTGCGGTCTCGCCCACGACCAGACGAGCGGCGGCGCTGCACGAGGCGGATGGGTGATGCAGGGCGCAGGGAACAGGGTGCGGTGGCACAGCAGGGGCGATGGGAGGGCTTGGCCTCATGAGTTATAGGAGCGAACGGAGCTGCCTTGAGGTCGGGCTGTTCAGGTTGGGCCAAAGCAGCATCCGTGATGGGCTGAAAAGGAAAAAGACAAAGAAAAAGAAAATATGGAGAAGAGAGAAGGATGGATCCAAACTGAAACCTTAAGCCTAAGGCTAGACTAAAAACTCATGGCTCGCTAGCTCGCTCGACTCGGCTCATTAGTGGCTCGGCTCAGATCGGCTCGTTGAAAAAAATTAACGAGCCGAGCCAAGGTTTTAGCTCGGCTTCTTATCGAGCTAGCTCGAGCCGGCTCGCAAGCCGCTCGCGAGCTGAAACGAGCCAGCCCAAGTTACTAAGCCGGCCTAGGCACCCAACTAAGGTTGGACGAAAAACTCGTGACTTGTTAGCTCGCTCGGCTCGGCTCATTAGTGGCTCGGCTCGGATCGGCTCGTTGAAAAAAATTAACTAGCCGAGCCAAGGTTTTAGCTCGGCTTCTTATCGAGCCAGCTCGCAAGCCGCTCACGAGGTGAAATGAGCCAGCCCAAGTTACTAAGCCGGCCCAGGCGCCCAAGGCCCAGCTCTCCCTACCCCCCTCCCCCCCCCAAAGCCCAACCAAGGAAGCATTGAAACCCTAAAGTCCGAGCACCTCCCCATTTCCCTTGCCCTTGCACTGCACGGCAGCGGCTGCACGCCTGACGTCTGCACCCTGCCTGCGCGGCTGCGCCCCCTTCCCTTCCCCCTGCGCGACTTGCCCAGGCCGCCACAGAGCGCCGCCCTGCAGTCCTGCACCTCCGCCTGTCGCCGTCACCGACCCTGCAGCCCTGCTCTCTGCTCGCCAGGCTCTGGCCGCCTCTCCCCACAGGCCACAGCCATGGAGGAAGACCCTCGAGATGTTGCTCCTGCTGCGTCACGACCACCTCGAAGCTTTGAATCACGTTCCAAATCCAAGCGTAGGAGATCTCCGGTCCAAGCGCCAAGGGTGATTCCAAGCAACCCATCCTCTATTGCAACTCCTTCAGCACCCCCTTCTGCTGCTGCATCTATTTCTGTAGATAAGGTATTTGTTCTTTGTGGCGCTTCTTGTTCTAGTTTGGTTGATATGCTATGCTATGGTGCTAGTTTTGCTTGATCTGTTATACATAGGAATGTAGATAGTACTATAATAGGAAATTTGGATGCACTGTTAGCTCTTATTGTATGCAGTAGTATATATTGCAGTAGTGCAACCAAAAATTGGAAAGCAATTATTGAGTTTCATGTCTTACTGTTGGCAGGAGGTATTGGAGGTTTTGTCCGAGGAGGAGGAGGAGGAGAACAACTTTGACCATAATGATGAATTATCTGTTAGCCTACCTTTAGCTGATGGTGTAACTCAAGAGGGGGATGGTGATGAGGTGTCAAAGGCTAAAAAGGGAAAGACAAGAGAGAAGGCAAGTAGAGTAAACCGGGCTGATTGTTGGAAGTATTTTAAGGTGATCAGTGTTCAATCAAAGAAACAGCTTGGGGTTAAAATTAGAAAGGCCAAGTGCAAGTTCTGTACTAAAAGCTACGTGTACCATAAAGGGGGAGCTACATCACAACTAAATCGACATCTAGACAAGTGCACACAATATTTGAACAAGTTGGGTAAGGCTAAGGCTAATCTTGCTCAAGGTACACTAACATTCTCTCCAGATGGTGGTTCTGTTGTTGTTAATCCTACCGAATATGATCATGATCACACTAGACTTTTGATTGCCAAGATGATAATTGTCCATGAGTATTCATTAAGAATGAATGCATGAAGGTTTATGAGCATAAATGGTTTAATATCTTGATGAAATGGATGAACAGCAACTATGAATCCATTGGTAGGAAGACCATTAAGAATGAATGCATGAAGGTTTATGAGTCTGAGAAAGAACTGCTCAAAAAGAGTCTTAGAGAGGCTGAATCGATAAGTTTAACTACTGATTTGTGGACATCTAATCAAAATATTCAGTATATGTGTTTGGCGGCACATTATATTGATGCTGATTGGGTCTTGCAATGTCGTGTCCTGAATTTTATGGAGTTGGATCCTCCCCACACTGGGATTGTAATAGCTCAAGCTGTTTTTGAGTGTATGGTGGAATGGAAAATAGAGGATAAGGCGATGACAATAACTCTTGATAATGCTTCAAATAATGATACTGCTATCACAAATCTAAAGGCAAAGCTGCTTGCTAGAAGGAACACAAATTTTGACCCCATTTATTTTCATGTTTGTTGTGTCAGTTTGGTTGTTAATGATGGGCTGCAGCCACTAGAGTCTTTGATAAGTGATCTTAGAAATACAGTGAAGTTCTTTAAGAGGTCTCCAGCCCGTATGAACAAATTTGTGCAAGTTTGCAACCAATATGCTATCAAAGTAGGAAAAGGGTTGACTCTTGATGTGAAAACAAGGTGGAGTTCAACATACAAAATGCTAGATTGTTGCAATGAGTATAAGGATGCATTTGGTTACTATTGTGAAGTAGATAACACATATGTGTGGAAACCTTCACAATCTCAATGGGAATTGTATGACAAAATTAGACCAATATTGAAAACAATGGCAGGAGCAACAACTGCATTTTCAGCATCCACTTATCCCACTGCCAATGTTTTTTATCCATATATAATTCAAGTCAAGATTACTTTGAAAGAGGCACAATAGTAAGGTGATGGATATTTGATGAGTATGGCTGATGCAATGCTGGAAAAATTTGATAAGTATTGGGAGGAAACAAATAATATCATGATTATTGCTACAATTCTTGACCTAGGTTCAAAATGAGGTACATAAGATGGTGCTTTGCTAAGATGTATGGCAGCTTGAGGTGTCAAAGAGAGATAGAGGACATTGATAAGGAGTTGGAAAGGTTGTATAAGAAGTATGAGACTATATATCGTTGCAAGTTGGGTGAAAGTGAAACTACCACAAGCAATGCTCAATCATCCTCTTCTACAAAAGATACTAGCAGCTCATTAGCGTCTATTATTCCAAGTGGATTCCAAACCTTTCTAGAATCTAGTGCTATAGAAAGTTCAAAATCCGAGTTACTTATCTATCTAGATGAACCAAATGTCTCTGTTGAAGAGAAGAACTTCAACTTACTGAATTATTGGAAGGTCAACACTCATAGATTTCCCGTGGTGGCTAGTATGGCAAAGATGTTCTTGGCCGTCCCTGCTAGTAGTGTGTCATCAGAGTCTACTTTCAGCACTGGAGGAAGAATTCTTGATGACTATAGGAGCTCTTTGAAACCATCAACAGTTCAAGCATTAGTTTGTGCTTCTAGTTGGATACGGGGTTCTCAGAGTTCTCCTATTATTTTGGTATATGAACATGTGTTGCTTATCTTCAACTAATTTTATTTACTGTTAATTTGTTCTATATGATACTAACATTGGATTGTGTTTTTAAGGGAGAAGGTGATGATGGTGACATTGAATCTGTGGAGTTTCCAAAATGTGTAGTCGCAAGCAACTGGACAACTAGTAACTTGGTATTGTCATGTATCAGTACGTAGTACACTTATGCTGCCATGATATTTCCATTATGTGCTGCTCATTACCTTACATTTGGAATTGTACATTTTTGAAAATAATTGCTGAACTCTTTTAATGTTAATTGCAGACTATTTTTTGCCAATGGAGTCATGGGGAGATGGAGAGATGGAGAGAAGTGGACACTCGATGACCTGATCACTTGAATAGCAGACCTTATTAGATCTTATGATTTTGTTGGTTGTTACTGTTAAATTTTGTTTGTGTCAACTCCTGAACTCCTGCACTTGAACTCCTATGTTGGATTGTGGCACCTGGACCTGGTTCATCGGCTCCACCTGAACAATGGGTCATTCAGAACTCATTTGGACTTGCTGTTAAAGTGTTAAGTATTAATCTGTTATGCTCATATGTATTGGCTATGTGTTGTATGTGTGCGGTCGTGCTGGGCACTTGATTTTTGGCTGGTTCGTTTAATGTCCATTGGATACTTGTAATTTATATTGTTGCATCTGAATCATATTCATGCATGCATTTTGCTAGCTGGTGGCTCTACACTTTGGCTCAGCTAGCTGGCTGTTTTTTTTTCGAGCTGGCTCACAAGCCAAACGAGCTGGCTCGAGCTACTAAACGAGCTGAGCCGAGCCTGACTTTCAACTCGGTCTGGTAATGAGCCGAGCTAAGCAGCTTGTTACCATAACGAGCCAGCTCGAGCAGAGCCGAGCCAAGCCGGCTCGATAGCCAGCCTTACTTACACTTGGATTATGCAGATGCCGGGGACAGCAAAGTGAGCCAGCCAGTCTCGCATGATGAAGGCGAACAGCTAGCTCGACTTGCAGGTGGCGCACAGGTGTTCGATGAGGCTGGATAGGAGTGGCCGGATCGAACTACGTCAACGAGAGGGATCAATTTAGGTTTAGAATTAGAATTTTAGAGTGATAGTGGTAGTCATCGGGGTTGACGGTTACGACAGCGGAGCTTCGTCGGAAAACGAGCTATGGCTCTGTTTGAGCATAATTTGATTGGGGAGAAAGATTAGAGAATAGAAAACTTGATCAGGCGAAACAAGTTAAATCTAGTCTGGGAAGAAAAGAGAAAAGATTTCATTGCTCAAAATCATTTCTCTTTTCTTCCCGGACTGGATTTAACTTCTAATTCTGAGCAATGAAATCTAGGTGAAACAAGTTAAATTCAGGTGTAAAATAAATCTAGAAACAAAATCTAGACAAATCTTTTAATTCAAATATATATAGTAGGTCTATTAAGTATGTTAGATATAAAATAACTTATTCCATATCCGAACCTCTTTCTGCACCCGTTTTTCCCTCTGCATCCGGTCCGCGCGGCCCAGTTTGACTCGCCCCCACCACCCTCACAACCACCCACAACCACGACACCCAGCCACGGTTTACCTAACCGGTCGAAACCGGTCCGGTTTGACCGGTTACCGGTCAAACCGGTCCGGTCCGGTTCCGGTTTGGGCCGGTACCAAACCGGCCCAAATTCAAAATTTAGATTTAAATTCAAAAAAATGAAAAATTCCCAAAAATTTCCTAAAAATACTTCAAGGTGCGACGAATCTAATGGTGTCAAATTTTCTCAAAAATTCGTTTATTTAGTATAGTTTACGGGGATTTGAAGTTAAACAAAAAAATGTGCATACAAAAGTATACAAATATAATGTAAAAGTAATACAAAAGAGGGTCGGAGGGTTCATTTAGACTAAAATATGTTATACAAACATTTATTTAGTATACTTTGCGGGCATTTGAATTTAAACCAAAAAAGAAAAAAAAATTTGAATTTGACCGGTTACAGTCAAACCGACCGGTTATCGGTCAAACCGGTCCGGTTTGACCATCAAACCGGCCGGCTAACCGGTACTGACTGGTTCAACGGAAACATTTGAATTCAATTTTGAGTTTGGCTGGTATAAACCGATTACCGGTCCAACCAGTTCGGTAAACCGGAACCGTGGCCGGCGGTTTGGGTCAACCGGTCGGGAAAAAACCTTCCACCCAGCTCCCCAACTCCGGCCCCCCCCCCCCCCCCCCCCCCCGCCGCAGCAACTCCCTCGCCGTCGCCACTCCCTCCTCTCCCAGCACCCCCAATCCCGTCAGCGACCCTCGTGCCGTCCCGGCGGCCGTCGCCGCTCCTTCACCCCCCACACGCGTCCCAACTCCCTCATCCCGGCGAATCTCGGCATCCGCGACCCGCGCGCCTCCTCGACCTGCGCCCCTACCACCACTTCCCGCCTCCCACCGCGGGGAGCAGTAGCAGCGGCGGGCCCTCCCTTCCCTTCGTCCGCGGCGGCGGGCGGCGCATCTCGGCATCCGCGATCCGCGCGCCTCCCCGACCTGCGCCCCCACCATCGCTTCCCGCCTCCCACCGCGGGGAGCAGCGGCGGCGGGCCCTCCGTCTCCTTCATCCGCGGCGGCGCAGGGGGACGTGGTGGCGGGCGGAGCAGCAGCGGCTGCGCCGAGCAGGTGCACGAAGCGGCGGCGTTGGTGGCGGCGGAGCAGCGGCGTGCGGCCAGCGGGCGGGCAGCTAGCGGCGGGCTCCCGTACCGCCCCGACGAGGACGTCCCCCTCCACGAGCTGCGCGGCGGCGTGGCGAGGGCCAGCCGCGTGCGGCGCGAAGCAGGTCCAGGCGGCCTAGCGCGCGGGGGCCGCGAGCAGCACGCGGGCGCAAGGAGCAGGGCGGCACGCGGATGGTCTGGGCGCGGTGCCGTCCAGTTGCTCGCCCCGGCTACTCCCACGCCGTGACGGCGAGCTGCAGACGTCTGCGCCGGGTGCTGATTCCCGTCCTCCTGCTGTCCTGGTACTAGTCTCCTCCTGCCGCACAGCGTCCTCGACTCACCCGCCTCCGGCCACCCTGTAGAGACCCTGCGTGGATGGAGCCTTCCGGTGCGTCATTGTCTCCCATTCACTGCTTCCGTCAACTCCTTTTGTGCCTTTATTAAGATGTATTTTGATTCCCTACATTTCAGTTTATGCAGTGATCAGTGGATAGCACGAATATTGAAATTTATTCCCAGGTTATAGTTATTGCTAGATTAGATATATGTTTTACGCATAATAATACGCTGCACAATTGACCTAAAGGCAAGATACCTTTAGTTCATTCCCAGATATTACTCAAACTTGCGTGGGTAGTAAAACTCTACCTCCTTCCATCTACTTTTCATGTACTAATATCTGTGTATGTGCAGATTCGCTGCTGTCACACACTGAAGACGTTCAGCGTGGTTCGCCATGGGACCACTCAACTAGAAGGTCATATGCGCATCAATTTTTTTTAATTGTCAGTGGAATTCTTAAATATGTGTCCTCTTTACCACATATATTGGCTTGGCATCAATTTCAAAACTTTTTAGACTGAGTGCCTCCGATTCAAAATATGACCCAATCATTCTTCCTGTAAGTTTTCTTGCAGTTCATCTTTTTATTTGGATGTTCATAAATGGTAACACACATTTCGACAAGATATCTGCCTTCTGCCATTTAGTTCACGGATGTGGGACAAAATTGTCCCCACTGTCCCACCCTATCCTTTTGTGTGTAATGTATCACAATCAAGTCTAGGTAATTTTTTACAAGAGTTGTTCTAGATGTATATTAGCTGTGAGCTAGTTTGCTATGAAAGGATTTATTGAGCGAAACCACAAAACAAGATGATCTCATTCTTGCATTTTACATAGGGCCTGGTTTTCAGATGCCATTTGTAGTTTTTATGCCATCACAATCAGTTGTGCCGGCACATTGATCTTGTAACAGTAGTTTTGTTTTTAGTGGAATAAGAACTGCATGTAACCTTGTTGCACCTCCATGCTACTACACTAGTGTTGTTGTTTGCAGCATATAGGTCATCGCGATGTTTGTATGTTCCTCAGATAAATTATGTGCCTTCACTTATGAATCCCTATCTTGTTCTTGATGTGCTTAAGATGCAGTATTGGGGACACCTTATAAAAAAGGTGTAGTAGCGATACTTAAATGCTAAACAGAGTTGAACTTATGCTGTTATGTGCAATTGCATGCTGTTTTAGCATTTCATTTGTAGATGTTGTACCTTTCAGGGAGGAACTGCTGGAGTTGAGCGGCTGCACAGGTCAAGAATTTTGAAGAAGTTACTCAAAGAACAAAAGCAAGCTGGCAGGATGTATGGTGGGGTCTGTTCTCTGAAGGTCTTGCAGCTGCAAGGTTTACTTGTGGTGAGATTCTAAGACTCAAAACTCACGGCACCTCTATTGTTCAGAAGTGGCCTCGGTTGCGGCGGCGGCGGCATTGTTCAGCATGCGGATGCAGGGAATCAGCCAGCGGTGACGGCATGGAGCTGGCAGCTGTGGGGGATCCAACGGCGACGGCATCGAGCAAGCTGCTACGAGGTTTCTGGAGGTGGGAACGAGTTTCACATCACCGGATTGGCAAGTGCAGCTTTGTACGGTGGTGGAATTCCAGGTATAATACAGACAAATCCAATCCAGTTGTTTGATTTTGTGAGTGATTTATTTGATTTTCGATCCCAACTTTCTGCATCACCTACCTGTTCAACGTGGCTGTAGCTCTTAGTCGATCTGATTGAGCCTAATGACTTCATGTGTACATCCAAAATTTGTAGAGGCTGGACTAGCCAACCAAATATTTGGTACTAGGCCAAATCCTGGATCGTTTAATTGCCAAATGCCTTATATATGAGATCATATGTTCGGATCAATATACTTTGCTAATCTAACTCAAGAGAGGAAATAATGGCTCATTGTACTATATTTTGTCTGATAAATATGTCTTGTTCCATCTATATGCTTGTGATACATGTCCTATGCCTTTGATTGATTTCTGTGTAAACAATGACTTTGGTATTCAATGTTCTGCCAGGTGATGAAAGGAAAAATAATTAAAATCTGGGCACACGCAGGTTGCACTATCAAACTCTGCAGCTAATGGAGGCATTACCAGTTCATCAGGTCAAGGGAGATAACTGCAATTGTATTTGGACATTAGTGGATTAGCCTGTATCTCATTCCCATCTTTCTCATGAACCAATTGCCAGTTCCTGCGGTAACCGTGCAGTCTCACACTCAGTATTTTGAGGTACGATGCACCTCAGTCAGTTTAGCAATATGAGCCATGTTTGGTCCACCAGTGTGTTGTAGTTTAGAGATGCAATGCGCACACATTTAGCTCTAGAAAATTCAACATTGCCTGGATTTATTTGCTTTCAAAGGTTGCAAGTTTCAACGTAATAAATGGAGAATCTTCATCCAAGTCAAACTTGGATTGCTCTTTGGAAGTTTGAAATTCTTCAAGAAATACTTATATATTTTACTTGTTAATGTGTGATGCTGCAGTACCAGAGGAAGGAGGTGAAGATATAGGAGTGGGTGAGTTGCCAGAAATCTAAATGACTAAATTTGGACTGGCTGCTCAGTGCGGTGTGGTTGTTGATGAGTTTATTGCTGCACTGAGATCATCTGATACAATCATCATAGGTGAGGCAAGAGCAGGCGCATTGGAGCAAATTAGGATGATTGATATGATTCTCAGCATCTCGGTGCATTTGGACGTGCGGATAATCTATCCAGAAGTCTCTTAATGACTACCTTCTTTGCAATGAAAATTCTGGAATACTGTGATGCACGGTCATGGCTGCCTAAATTAAAGACTAATATAAATCTGGTAAGCACAGTATACTACTTTCCTAAACTACATCCCATTTCTGCAATACCCCAATTTTCTTTTTAAAATATTATAATTATGCTTTCTTGCAGGCACGATCAGCTAGGATGAGGGATGAGATGCTGCATTACCGACGAGCTTCTCTAGTTTAGTATTGGAGGGTTCCCCTTCCATTTAAATATTTATCAGTAGTGTGTGCTAGCTAGATTAGTTTCCCTATGCCTGCTCCTTTCATTGTCCATATATACATGTTACCCTGTTACACAAATTAACTCGGTGAACAAATATGCTGCTAGTAAAGTCAGTCTGTTGTATTCGATGGTGTTCTTCTGCCTATCCGTGACCCATTCTCTGGTGAATTCTTTTGCCAATGCATTTTTCAAATACAATGTTCCGAGGCGGAGACAGGCAGAGATAGCATTTCCAACACTTTGCGATCATTTCCTCCGGAGATTAGGATTTAGGAACATGCTTGGCGGAGATGTGTGCTTGTGCGACTGAGAGCAAAAAAACAAGAGCTGCCTGCTCGGTCCACGTACACGTCGGTCAAGAAATAAACTAGACGGGCTCGGTCAAGAAAAAAAACCAGACGTGCTCGCTCCTGTGCGTGCGGGTGCGCCGCGTCAGAACAGCTCGCGCTCCAAGAAAAATCGCTAGCGGGCTGCGTGAGGGGGGGCGCTTGCGTGCGCGTCACAGGTTGGTTTGGGTATGGAATAACTATTTCATACTTAGGGTAGGAATTAGCTCTGTAAATAGTTATTTAGCGCGCCAGCGCTGCGTAAATAGTTATTCAGCGCGCCAGCGCTGCACGCTCCGCTCTGTGGTCCCATTTAGAAAGCAAAACCACCGAAACCGAAAAAATTGTGTTATATGCACCCCGCAACCGGAAAAGGACGTGCGTCAAGTCCTCCATCCGGAAAAGGTTATGTGAAACATATCCAAAACCGGACCATAACCGCCCACGACTGGAAAATGCTAGCTGTGACCAGAAAATGAGCTGGGTGCATCTCTGTATAGATAGATACGTCCAAAACTATAACCGGAAAAAAAAATCCTTGGAATATCTACTCTGAACAGATGTGACCGGAAAATCTTTGGGCGGATGTTCACTTGTAGAAGGAAAATAATTTGTCCAACTGGAATAGTTTGGCCGGAAAAGGTTCTTGGTTATTTTTGCAGCATGTTTTACACGGTACCGAGTCTTTGACCACCACAGAACAACTGGTTGCTATATGAGACCGGAAAATGATTGTCACCGTAACAAGAAAATTCTTTTGAATTGCAGATTACACTGAAAATCTGAAAAGACCCCAATATTTTTCGTATACAACATCATGTAGAAGACATTTTATACACACAAATAAATAAAATAATTACACATGCACGGAATGAAACATCATTGTACAATGAACTTCAGTTAAAACAGAGTACATGGATTCTAGAAAATTTTGCACACATGAACAAAGCAAAAATCCAATAACATAATTACACCACCTATCCTAGATAACTGATAATAAGAATCATGTATTTGCCAAATTTCAAGCGAACTGTAGTCAGGCCGTCAGAGTATCTGCACTGCAAATTCAAGGAATTTCTTCAGTAAATAATCTAGCAAAAGTTATCAGGAAAATAATCTAGCAAAAGAACTGCACGATGACTACACATTGACTTACTGTAACATAAAAGCCATGCGAAGTCCAAAGTACACAATTTGCAGATAAATGCCCACAAGATAGCTTCAAGTTTTCCAGCAACACCGTGAAGAAGCTTGCAGCTTCAGAATTTATATTAGAAGGCTACGCCAATTACATATGGACTAATGACAATCATTCAATATACAATTTCAAACATGAATCAGAGGTTTTGGCAATCATTCAATATACAATTTCGTGAAGCAAATTACTACATGTTTTATCAATTAAAGCCTCCACGATTCACACTGAAGAATAACTGACTTAATGGTATGAAATTACTTGCATATATGTGAAAAAGATCGACATGAACTGTGTGCTTAATATTAATGTGGCTGAATGCTAGGGATGTAAATGGTACGGATATTTTCTGATCGTATTCGAATTTGATCCGGTCTGGAAGGGTTTTTATCCGTCCATATCCGATTTCGAGTATTCAATGTCCGTAACCGATCCGTATTCAAATGCTCAAAAGTTATATTTTTATGATGTCGGTATCCATTACAATTTTATCCGACAAAAACTAACACTATTTGTATCCGACTCCATATTCGAACACAAATATGAAAATAAATACGATATCAGTGATATCCGTCCGTATCCGATCCGTTTTCATCCCTACTGAATGCACACAACACTACTCGTCATGCAGCTACAGAGCGACAAAAAGATTCCACTGTTATCTGGAGCTGAGAAATCACATTCAGAGAACAGGCATTAAATGAGATCCGCACAGCAAAGTGGGAAAAGCAGGGGATAGACAATGGGCAAATTATTATTTATGATCATGAAGTTGTCGTACCAAGATATAGTATAAAGAATATTTTATCTAGATATATGAAACTTAGGCGTCCACCTTGCCATACAAGACAAAAAAAAATGAATCTATGTTTTCCTACGTGATGGAACAGGCCAGAATCATACCATCTTATGGAATATATTTGCTAAAAATGCACTTGGTATACATCCAATGATTTGGAATAAGTAGACAGAAGATGACAAACTACCAACAAAATTCTGGAGATTTCTCATCGCTGCTAAACAAAGCCCCAGTTCTACAACTAACAAGGTTCACTTGTATTATGCACCTATAAATGAACGCACTGTCTCACGGATAGCCTGGCTGTCAACATCAGAGCACCAGGCCCCAATTGGCAACACCATACCCAGATCCGGACAAGTTCCAGGGACTCCAAGATGCAGGACAAGAGAAAATGAGTTTGCGATGCACATGCTATTTCAGTAAAGAAAAAAGAATTCACCGGATCCAAATTCTCAACACCAAATTATCGTCTTTTAAGATCGAGGACATGGGACACGACATGGGAAGGGGAAAGTCCGAACCGAAGAACTGTTAACCGTAGAGATATGATGCCCGAGATGAGAAGAAGGCAGAGTACCTTGTGGATGAGATGGCCAATTATCAGAACGCTGGACGACCAGGGCACGAATGCTCGCTGCGGAAAGGCACACGCGCCTACGGCGATGTGCCGGCGACTTCGACGAAGGGGAAGACAAGGTGAATGGGGTACCGATGACTCAGATCAAGGGGATGCGAGCTGGGATGGGGGGAAGACTGCGGACTAGGGAAGAATCACCGGCGTCGAAAACCATGGGCGACGGCGAATTGGATCGACGCCGACGCGGAGGCCTAACGGCCCGTCCTGTCCAAGGAAGAGGAAGAATAAAAGATGGGCTTCGTGAGTTCGTGGCAGTGATTTTGGGAACCGAGAACCGCCTATCGCATAAAAGCTGTGGATGTGGCGCGCTTCCCAAAATTTTAAAAATTAAAAGCGCCTAACACGTCCAACAGTCCATATTTTCTGCTGAAGTAATCATATTCCGGTTAAAAGCTTCATATTTTCCGGTTGCATTATCCGTGTGGAGAATTTCCGGTTAGAATAAATAGTTTCCGGTCAAAAGCTTCCAATTTCCCAGTTTCGGGGTGAACGCATAGTTGAGCTGCGTCGGTCGCCAGTTTGGTTGGAAGGACCGGTGGGCTGCACGTTGAATAATTATTCAGCATATTGGGTGTCAAATAGAAAATATATATATTTCGAGAATCCCAAAAATTCCAAGAAAAGTCCTAGGGATAATGTGGGACACGAGAATTTCAAATAACAATACTTGAATCTCTTGAAAATATTCTAGAACTTTTCATCAATTGGATTCAGCTCTAGGAAAAACTAAGAATAAATGCCCGACAATTTTGGAAAATTCTCAAAATATTCAAAAAAAAAATTCACAACCCAAAATCGAAATTTTGGGGTGTGACATATAGATGTCATGCAGTCTTTTCTGTAAAAACTGAAAGATCAGAGCAGCTTCTATTTGTGCTTTTTTTGTGTGCAGCTATTTTTAAATTAAAAGGTTAGATCATATTGTTCCTGGTCCAATTGATGGCTGTGAGGCTGGCAATAAGGATTTTGTTATCTAAGAGAAGAGTTTCTAGTTTAGAATTCAATATACCTTTTACTTCTAGTATGGCTTTTTGCACAATATGATTTCCAGTCATGTGTTTTTTTTTCTTGCTACATGCTTGCTGAGAGGGTTGTATATCTAACCGATGCAATTGAGATGGAGTTGCTTAAGATGATCCGCATATCATTGGCTATGTGCACTTCCAAAAGGATGTATATCGTGTATTATATGTTAGTCGGTTTCTACAAGGCTAGTTGTTATGGATACACGATTAAAAATTGTCACTATGAGATAAAAACTGTGTGCATATTGGAGAAGGTCATTTTGAAATATGGATCATGTAAGCTTATCTAAATGACTGTGGCAAAAATTTCAAGTCCTTTGTGTTTTTACGTACTCTGTCCATGTGCAAATTGGCTTTGAACTATAGTTTTGTATTGATACAGTTTGATTGTTACTCTGTTAGAAAGTATGCCTCCAGAGCAATGGCAAGATTTTCACGGTGAAATCCTAACTGGTCTCCACAGTATTATGTTGAAGTTGGATTATATGTTTGTAAATGATTGTGGTGAAAATATTAGTTGTTTTCTGCTGATGGAAAAAATTCAGCTAGTTTCAGTTGTATTTTATAAGAAAATAAGATGGAATAAGCTGAAAGCAGATAAGGGTAATTAGGAGAATGAAAATTTTCTAACTCGGGCATACACTTACGTTGAGATATTGGGACCAAACTTTACGTGAGGCAAGTGTTCGGATCTATTATGACATAAGGATTAAGTGCCTAACGGACATTGGTTCTTCTAGAAAATTATTTCCCGACGTAACACAAAATTTTTTTCTTTACATTTTAATTTAAGAAGCTAGTATATATATTTTTTGAGAGTATAAGCCCCTATTTACATCTACTTTCCTTGAGTGAGCATAATATAGATTTTTTTTGGTGGATTCCAAATTCAAAGATAACTCATTAGAATTAGTAATAAGACCGTCCTTATATATTAGGTAGGAATATTTAGATTGCCGTCTTTTATGTGCTTTATTACTTCTGTTCGATAGCCTATCCCTATTATTTATCTTTATAAAATATGATGATACAAAATCGAGGGTAGAAGAAAGAGCTACACATCCGAGCCGTACGATTCCCATCGGACCGCCTCCAGCCGCACACCGTCCATCCCGATTCCCGAACTTCCACCGGGACAAGGTAGAGCGAGAGGGACACACTGCTGTCTCCCGTCTCCGTTCCAGCCTCCGCGCGAGATCTGCTCCTCGCGCTCCCCCTCCCCCTCCCTGGCGCGCCCCGCCACGGCCCGATCCATCCCTCGAGCGCGGCCTCCGAATTCCCCCGGCGATGGTCGTGTGCAAATGCCGCAAGGTAACTCCCTCCCTCTCTGCCGATCTGGCGATGTGCGCCTCGAAACCCGAGGTTTCTCGCGTCGTCTTGTATTGCTCCGCCGGCAGCACACGGCGGATTTGGGATCTGGGCTGCGGGGCGGGCGGGCCCGGCGCCGGCGTCGCCCGGATCCGACCAAGTGGCGCGTAAGGCGCGGATTTTGGGGGCTGTATGGGTTCACGGCGGGCGTTGGGGGTTTTCATGCTCATTCCTTGGAATGAATGCTGGGTTCCACGCTTGGGCATTTCGTCGAACATCGCTCGTGTGTTCTTGTAGCCGACTTGCTGGCTGTGTTCTGGGATTTGTTTGGAGTGGGTTTGTTTGATGCTGTCATTGCTTTGACTGCTTGTGGTGGAGTTTGGACCTGATGCGGCTCTGGTCTTGCTCTGCTGTTTCAGGCGACGAGGGTTTACTGCTTCGTCCACCAGGTCCCTGTCTGCGGTGAGTGCATATGCTTCCCGGAGCATCAGCTGTGCGTGGTGAGTAAGTTTCCCTGCCTTCTTTTATGGTTCTGGTTGCATGCGCACAAACAAGGAGCATCTAGGCTCCAAACTGAGTGATTGTTCTGTTATCACAATATTACCAGTTTGGTACATGCTGTTCCTGGATGTAATCATTCACAATTATGTCTGCCAGTCTGTGCCATTGGCCTTATTGTACATTGTTTTGGTTTCCATTGAGACTTTCAATGAACAAGAGATAAGCTGTAAATTGTTTACAGTTTTATAAGAAATGGGTGGATGTGGGTTCCATGATAATGAGTTGGTTGGGCAAGGTTTTCGTTTCACTAGTGCCTCTGCTAGAGCATCAGCTTTTTCTTTGTATGCATAATGCATTGAGCGCATTTTAATAACTGCACTTATGTCTCAGGTTTTATTTAGAGAGTCCTAAAGCCTACAAAGTGTTCCTTTTTTTTTTGTATCGAGTCTGTCCTATACCTACTATTACTCATTGGTAGAATGCTGATTTTTCCATGTGGTGTGATGAAGTAGACTGTGTAATGTATTTTTTAAATTTGGAAGCCAAAACTAAGAATAGGATGCTACTGGCATACTCAGTTTTTGTATGTATTGCCTCATATAGGTAAGTAAGAAGATTAACGTTGTGCTTGCAATTAATTTTGGTCCAGTTTTCATTTGGTTTGCAGTATTAGATTGCAACATCAGATGGGTGCATCATACAATATCATATCCTTTCAGCTCAATGAGCGGAAAATTCAGAATTTGATGTTACAGTGCTACTTACATCTTAACTGCAAATTAGCATCTTTGCAAGTTTGGTCAGAATAAAAGGCAGTGTTTAATTTAGAAACTAACATCTGTCCTTATTCTGTAGGTAAAAAACTATGCTGAATGGGTTATTAATTCGGATTATGATTGGCCGCAACACTGTTCATCTTGCAATTCAGTTCTGGAAGCTGGAAGTGAAGAAACCACACGATTGGGTTGCTTACGTATGTGCTTTTCTCAATAGGATGCTTAAATTCATTCATTTCACGATGCCTTATTTCTTTGATGTAACTGGGTGTTCGTTTCTTGACTTATAGATGTGATGCACACAAAATGCTTGATATCGTATATCCAAAGTTTTCCAACCCAAACAGCACCAGCTGGATATGTCTGCCCCTCATGTTCCACGCCTGTAAATTGAACTCAATCTCCCTCTCCCTGCAAGCGCATGTGTAAATCGGCTGCTTCAACTCTGAGGATCACACAATCTTTTGATCTTTTACTATAACTTTCCTAACAGATATGGCCACCATCAAGCATTAAAGATACAGGTTCTCGTCTTCATGCAAAACTGAAAGAAGAAATAATCCAGGTTAGACCCTTCAACCTATTTCGTGCTTACCCAGTCAAAACCACTGATTTTCTCTTTATATGTTTGTCATAACATTTAAGCCTGCTAATGAAAAGTTCTTCGGTGCAATATTCTGCATTTGCAAAATACTAGTATTGATGAATAGCTCAATTTTTCTGTATTTATCAGGGATCTATTTTATACATATCTTATTCATTTTCTTTAATAATCCGAACTGCTTGTGCTGTCCAATTTCAGATTTTCTTCATTTGGTTCTTATGGATTATGAAATTTATGAAAATGCATTGTATCATGGTTCATGGAATTAAAGTGCAGATCTGAAATTAACTGTCATGATTTTATAATTGATATTGACTATTAATTTTATAATCTTTTAACAACTTTAAGATTTCTTTATATACAACAAGTTTGTTTTGATTGCTCAAGTACATTTAGACTTCAGTGTATGTTTACTGCAAGACATTTTCTGTCGAGACCTGAGGTTGTGATAAAACTTGCACTTTTCTAATATGTTGCAGACTGGCTTGGAGAAGAATGTATTTGGAAATCATTTTGTGACAATATCTAAAGCTGATACTCGGACCCCTCCTGCTTTTGCATCAGATCCTCTTAAACATTTATCCAGTTCTGGTGATAGAGAATCGAATGGTGCTAACATAATTAGCTCAACTCAAGATGCGTCTTTGCCATCAACACTGCATTCTGCAATGTACGCTTCTGCTAGTTTAGGATCTGGGACATCTATCCATGTTGAACCAGAAATTGTTGAAATAGAGGGTCCTAGTCCCGTGATAACACAATTCCCAGAACTGGAGTCTAACTTCATCAGAAGTCCGAGCCCACATGGGGTAAGCCTTGCGATATACCTATATGTCTGTTTTCTTTTGAGCTTTCCTTATTCACAGAACAGCAATCCTATTTCTTTCTTTTGTAGCCTGGTGCCATGACAAGAAAAGGTGCTACCAGCGTTGATAGACAAAATTCAGAGATTTCTTATTATGCTGATGACGAAGATGGAAATCGTAAAAAGTATACCAAAAGGGGTAAGCATGCTGTAGGCAGGATGAATTGTTTATTCTTTTATCTTTATTTGTGCCTAGGATTCCTTGTAGTATGCTATGATTTTGTAAATGGGTGACCTGAAATAAATTATTGGGAATGCTGCTATTCTACAAGTTTGTTACCATGCACTATCATATTGCTGGTTACCTTGCAAATAAGTATGATGATACTTTCAGTCTCTATTTGGTATGTCGAAGTTTTACCAGATTCTGCTGGCATTAAAATGTTCCTGACAAATTCCTGAGTTCTAAGGATAGCTATTTTTAATGGCTTGTAACATATGGCATCTTCCTGCTCTAAGCATATTTTGATTTAACTGACTAGACCTTACATTTTTTAAGCCCCAGTAGGGACTAGTTTACAAACCGTGCTTGAACTAATGTGTTTCATGTGTGCTGCAAACATAATCATTTTTTATTGGCTCTATACTGCATGTATGAAATTGCCATTTTTTTAGTGTATATGGCCTTACCTGAGCTAGATCTAGGCCTAATGAGATGTGATTTATTCTGATGAAAAAAATGGAATGCGATTTCTGTATCAACCACTTTCTTTGTCTTAGGTCCTAAAAATATGCAAGAATAATTGGCTTTGGAAAATTCTTTGCATCTTTTTGAATATTTGAATTAATCTCTGGATTTTTTTTGAATAAAACTGTGGGGCAAAGTGCCCCCCTACAACTATAATAAAACCAGGAACAAGCAAAAGGTTTACAGGAAACTTTCAGGGGCAAGGAAAAAAAAAGAGCCCCAACCAGAGATTAGGCAGACGGAGAACAAAGGCTAAAGAAAACACTAACTACCAGAACTGACTAACTAGCACAAGCTACTTCTAAAAAACAGAGAAAACTGAAGATTACAAGGCATTAAGCCAAAGTCGAATGGACTGGTGGAAGCAAGGCTTGATCCTGATCAAGTGAGCAGACACTTCATGCTTGAAAGAATTTTTCCAGGCTGCCAAACTGGGGATTTTTCCATTAAAAATGAGAGCATTACGCTCGTTCCAAAGACTCCAAGCACCAACCATGAAGATCTCCATAAAGAATGGCATGAAAACCTGCTTGGTATATGCTTATAATGAATATTAACATTGTCATCCCAGACTATGCCAAGAGCATACCATCTGCTAGCCGCCGAAGGGCAATCAAAGAATAGATGCTCAGCAATTTCTTCAGTGCCATCTTGACACAAAACACAATTGTATCATTCCTCTAAAAATTAATCTCTGGATTGTTGGATGGTCAACTATGTTTGGCCACAGCGGATCTAATACTTACATATTCACGAACAGCTGCAACACCTTGGCTCTGAGCAGCATCACCATAAAACTCTAGCAATGAAGTGTGTTAGATGAACTTAAATTTTTTGCCTGGGAGATATTTATGATTGATTATGTGAAGTGTTGTATGGTTGAAATACACTGAATTTGGAATTTAGACTCAGGTCATGCTTGAGCTTTACTTTATTCTTAGTCCTGTAATAAGCAAATGTAAAACCTACACCTGTTTGTAAACTCTGCATCTTACTCAAGCTTGATTTATGACACGATTGATGCTGTGATAGCCGATCAATGTTCTTTTTTCCTAGTCATCTTGAGGTCATAAGCTACCTCAAATCCAACCTGATACCATTTGATGCTTATAATTTTATCCCTTGTACAGGTACATTTCGTCATAGATTTCTAAGGATGCTGCTGCCTTTCTGGTCTAGTGCACTGCCAACACTACCAGTCACAGCACCTTCAAAAAAGGAGAGTGATGGCCCAGAGGGTCGCCCCCGGCAGAGATCATCAAGAATGGATCCCACGAAGATTTTACTTGCAATGGCTATATTGTAAGTCTTCTGGCATGCTTTCATTAGTTCCTCTTTTTTTTTCTTCGTATGTATTCGCTCACCCTCCCTTAACCTCCAACTAAGGAATGGGGCTTCCTTCTTACGAGTAAAATAGGCCAAGAATTGATTTACCTTGTAACATACTACATTTGGTGATGGCCTTGGGTGTGCAAGCGACCTAGGCTGCTGAGCTGTACTTTTAGTATATCTCAGATCGATAGTGGCAATTTTTGAAAGTCTGGCATATGTGACAGGTTACAAGGAATTGGCATGCCACAATTGTGAGACATGTAAATAGCTGCCAGAAAAAAATGCCTAACTTAAGGGTGGCAAAGTTTGGCACTGCTGCTGTAAAACAAACAAGCTAGTATTCTTCCCCAATGTTTGTATCACATTTCACACTTGTGTATGATCATGGGAGGGTGAGGGAGAACAGTCACTGATAGAAAATGATGCATTAGAGCAAGCATCAAACCACTATGCATCTTCTTCCTATCTAAATCATTAGTAACTACTGTTAAAACTCTGGTCCCATTGGTGGTTATCAAGAATAGCAGAATCTCCAATTTATCATTAAACTATTCTAGCTAGTTGGTTCCCACCAGTTATTCTTCAATAATTCAGAATTGGCATTCAGCATCACTTGGTGATGGATTCTTGTTGAAGTACCTAGAATTAGCACTGATTTCATCATTATCTTCAAGTGTTGAACTTCTACTGTAATATGCAGAGTATATAAATCTTTTAATGGGTAGTACTTGACATTATACTACAACAACAACAACAACATAGCCTTCTGTCCCAAGCGAGTTGGGGTAGGCTAGAGATGAAACCCAAAAGACACAAAGGTCATGGTTCAGGCATGTTGATAGCTAGTCTCCAAGCGCTCCTATCCAAAGCTAACTCCTCAGAGATATCCCAATCTTTAAGGTCTCTCTTAACCGACTTGTCCCAAATCAGTTTAGGTCTACCTCTACCCCTCTTTACCTTATCAACACGCTTTAGTACTTGACATTATGAGTACAATAAAACCTCATATTTTTTATCTTCTTCGTTGATTATGGTAGCCTTGTAAACTGAATATAGTTTTATTAGCCTTGTAAACTCAATTGATATTTGCAATTAAACAAATGAACTGAATATAGCTTTTTTACTTGTTACCTTATAAAGTTAATAGATACACTCTGTTACTGGATCACAGTAACTTTTATTTATCTTTATTAGCAGCCTTGTAAATTTATTATCCTGCTCATATTTTTTCTCATTGGGTTAAAGAGAAATATTTCTTTATGGCCTATTTCCATTAGGGGCTTTCGATCCAAACTATAAGGATTTTGTTGTCATTTGTTTCGAACATTAGCCAAAATCTAAAAATTTATAGATAACCACCTCATGCAAGCACACCCCTATTTTAAAAATCTAGAAAAAGGATTTAACCTACTATAGAGACCACTGATTAATATTTCATAGTCTCACATTTCTCATATCTTTCCATGTCTGGTTTCCAAGGCTATAATATCTTACTCTTGCTTAGAGAGAATTTGGGCTAATGTACAAAACACTGTTCATGCAGGGCATGTATAGCAACGATGGGAATTCTCTATTACCGGTTGTCCCAGCGCAGTCTTTCTGAAAACTTCGTTGAGGATGAGATTCAGTAGCACACTGATATTTTCGACCTTGCAATCTTGTACTGTTCTGCTGCTGATTCGAAGGGTTTTACCCTCCTGTTTTTTTTCTTTTTTCCCCCCTTTCTGTGGGCCTTTTTGGTGGTTTTAGGGTGGGTAGTTGTTAGTTACATATAAGAGTTATAGTTGACTGCTGCTATGTTCTGATTCGTGCTCTTATTTATGTAACTATAATGCCATACAATATTGTATTATCTGCCGCTGAGGAGAAATCATAGAAAATATACCATCTACCCTTTGTTATTTGATGGGAACGGGAAATATTTATCCATTCAAGGACCCAAAACTACTCAGTTTGCCCAATAGACCCGTCTCGTTCAAAAGTCTTAACATTTAACATCTTAAACTGCTCTAATTTACTCCATACTATTCTTCAATTTAGTTTCTACTCTTTTTTGTTGAAGTTGTATTTAGGGTTAAATTTGTAGGAGATAACCAACATCGAACCCTATGTTATGAAAATTTGTAGAGTTTTTTTCGTGAATGTAGTCAGAATCTTGTGTTTGAAAATTTTAATCTCCACCTATCTTTAAAACCTACCAGCTTGTTAGTTGTTTCAAAAAAGAAAAGTTACCAGCTAGCGTCAATACGCCAATCCTAAGTTTCCTGCATTTTGTTTACGCCCCAATTCGTCAATCCAAAGGTGCGAACAATGTCCTTAAGGGGGCGTTGCTCCCATAGGTGAAAATTTTTGGGTGGTACGTCAATGTTTGACCAGATGTCGGGAGGGTTTTTCGAACACTAATTAAAAAATTAATTTCAGAACTCACTTGGAAACCGCGAGACAATCTTTCGAGATCTTTGACCGCATCGTTAGCACATGTGGGTTACTGTAGCACTTATAGCTAATTATGTACTAATTAGGCTCAAAAAATTCATCTCGTCGCATACATCCAAACTGTGTAATTAGTTTTGTTATTTAAATACATTTAGTGCTTCATACATGTGTTCAAAGGGGAGGTGAAAATTTTTGGGTGAAATTTTTTGGTAACTAAACGAGCTCTAAGAAAGTGTGAATAGTATCTAGTCGTACGAAATGGTCCACTTCTCCCCTGACCCATGTGATAGGTGGTCAGTAAATAATGTTCTCCTCATTTCCTATGCAACCCAAAAAGGCTTCCTTTTTCTATAAAAAAACTTATATGCAAGCATTGGAGGAGCCATCGCAGGGCAGGCGCGGTCCCCCACAAGGATCTCTCTTCAGCCGCCGCCCTGAAGCAACCAAACTGAACTCGTGCGAAGAACAGCCCTGAAGCAACAGGTGTGCAGTGACAAGCAAATTGATCTCCGAAAGCAGTACAACAATGCTTGCACCATTTCGCGACAGGCTGCATGAAATTGCAGAACAATTGATCCACTAACCGACCGTACCGTGCATTTTTTTTGGCGAAATTATACCATAGAATTTAGGGGTAAAAGCATTTCTACCCCCTATTTTGCAGTGTAATGATGGTTTTGCCCTCATTTTTTTTAACTTTATGATTTTACTCCTGCGATTTCAAAACGAAGGCTCAGTTTGCCCCTAGTCTACATCTTAGTACCATTTTTTATGACAACATAGAGATATAAAAACCATGTGAAACACCAACACATGGATCTAAATGACATGTTTAATAAAAATAGTGGGTTTCCTAAGAAACTAGTTCTACGTATCAAGCATTGAAATCCCACAAAGTTGCAAGCCTCCCAGAAGTTGCTGCAACCACCGGAAAGATTTTTTTCTTAATTAATTTACCCACGGGGCCCAATACGTGAAATCAATGTAAGCACCAACACCTGTGTTAATGTCATGCCATCCAACATCAAATGCTACGGGGCATAAAACCTACTACACAGCTAGGAAGAACTCAATTCCATCAAAATTCTCTGGACGCTGCTACCACAGTGAGTCTGTAACACTACAGACACACGATTGCAAGTTCTTCAATCAATCCTAAATCTACTAGCTCGACTCATGACATCAAGGTAACCACAACTCATGCGTAACTGAGAACCAACATCCTAAAAACCTCAATGGCACTGACCAACAACGCATTACTTGGGCCTCAGGATGATAGACCAAACCAGCTAACACATGCTACAAACAGATGAAATCTCCAATCCGAATTCAATGGAGTCCGCACAGCTACAAACACATGCTTGGACGCCCGCGCGGCTAGAGTTCGCCTCGAGTTCGCGCACTGGAGGGGCCCGCACAGCTAGACTGCACACCCTCGCGCCTAAAGTCCGCGCGCTGGGGCTGCGGGTCCACAGGGGGAGGGACAGTGAGAGCAGTGGAGAGGGGGCTGGGAGAGCGCCGCTCCAAACCCTAGGTCGAGTCAGGAAAGGCGGTGGAGCGAGGGCTGGGAGGCGGTGAAATAACAAGGGCGCCGCTCCACTTTATGAGCATTTCTGTCTTTTCCTCTAGGTGTTTTTTCATTTCCTTTTCTTTCTACCATTTAATCCGAGAAACCCTAACAGTGTCGTAAAGTAAGGGCAAACGGCTGCTTCGTTTGAAAATAACAAGAGTAAAATCACAAAGTTTAAAACGAAGGGGTAAAATCACAATTCTTTGGACTGGGGGCAAAACGCTTTTTCCCCCAGAATTTATAGCGTGTCAACTATCCAATCGTTCGAACCTCGACACAATCCCATTCTTAATGATATAGATGACACAAGGAATCAAACAAATTTTTAGAAAAAAGAAGTCAGGATTCCAAGAAACTTCTTGCAAACCGGAAAGTTTCCCCTGTTCACAAGATATGGATGGCCATTATTTATTCCGTGTGGTACAAGAGGACTCGTGTAATGTTATATCCAATAAACATGGTTGTCCAAGGAATCTTCCCGTGCGCCATTTAGTGGAAACTCGAAAGATACGATGGATCAGCAACAAGCCAACAACATACATCCATAGGCTAAAAATCTATGAATACTGGACTGCACAACAAAAACCTACTGATGTAAACTCGCACATATGGAGCTTACAATGATACACAAGACGAAACTGCTCCCAATAAATAAAGAGGCTAATAAGATCAACATTCGCTCCAAGTCATACCATTATCACCTGCATGATCAGTTTGTGCATGTCGTCGTCACGGCTCACATCGCATTTCCACCTTGCTGTCAATTTGGTCCTACGGGCCTACCATGCAACAGTGTGCGCATAAAGCAGATTTTTTTATGAACGATCTTCTTCTCGTGTATGATTTGGAACCTCTCCTTGATTGTCCAGTGGCATATATTGTGCCATGATAGCTCTGATCTCAGAGTCCATGTATGACTGAAAGAACAAACAAATGGAATTCAGCTAATCAGTTGGTACTAGCAAGTAAAAACTAGAGAGAAAAACAAACAGGAAGTAGGAGTAACTTTAGAGTACCATGAATCATCGGTAGTAAATATTTTCTCAATTAATATACGAAATACAATTTAACAGAAAACAAAAAACTTTTAACGTACTGGCACAAGTTACTGTACTCACGACCGTTCAGTTTGAAACTAAAGAGCACAAAATTAGCACACAAAGCTGTCACATTTCATATGTACATTAAATAAGATCCTCTGGTTGGAAATGCGTGCGTGATAAAGTAATAATGCCTATAGTATTGAAACATGCAGCATGCAACCAGGTACAAAATCAAGATACATGATTTATGATATGAAGTAATGGCACAGCTTTTTTGCCTTGTCACAAGAATTCATAAACTATATGAAGAACACTAGCATGTATACAAGAAATAGTGGCACATGTTACATGGACATATGGTAAACCAAAAGTGACTAAATTTGAAGGTGAACACGTGGTAAAGTAAAACTGACTAAAATTTCTGCGGACCGAGTACAAGGAAGTGAATCACAAACAGTAGCAACAAGAGACATCTATTTTGCGGCCACGTGTAAGGTCTTACTTCCATCATTGCGTTTTAGATGCAACATTGGTCAAATCCTAACTGATGGTAAAATAGCACAGATCTATAGATCAAATTGATTATGCATGTAAATTTGACTAGTTGGACATGTCTACACATGAAAGCACAAATCTAAGCATATACTCAATATAAAAGGGACCATCAAGCAACCTAAAAGGGTGCGCATTTAGGAAATGGAATCTAATTAATGAATAGAGCTACTCCTATGTCAGGAACAGGCTCAAATGTAGTAAAACCATTCATCGTTAAACAAGGTCACAATGACACTGCAAGAACGAAAGCATGGCTGTGCATGTTGTAGCTTACCCTTAGCCTGTATTTGTATACAATGTAACTTCCCACAGCCACAACAATGATAACTATCAAGATACCCCACACTGCAGCCCATGCTGCTTTAGCCTGAACTGCTGTCTTGCCTACAGATTAGCCATCCATATAATAGTTAATTGATACAGTAAAGATAAGTAAAAAACATCAATTGAGTTGGAAATTACTTATGCATGTGTCATGCTCTTTGATGTATAAAAGGTCACCGCTGCAAGTACAGTCATAGCCACCCCATGTATCTCTGCAGTTGCATTCAGGACACTGACAAGCTTTTCGCTCCTTGCACTCATCAATGTCTGCAAAGGTGAATGAAAAGAAAATATGGTTTAAGGCATATTGTATATTTTGCACTGCACCAAATATACTTCATTAACAAATAAATACTGCCAGCAATCGAAAATGGATGAGTAGCAAGTTGATTTAGGGTGCAGATATTTTGTGCATTGGTTTCTCAAGCCAACATATTGCACCCGATGCCCCTACCACCCTAAGGATAGCTTGTTGCTAGTGCTAATTAGATGGATGATTTACAATTAATAGGAGGATCGTGTCAAGAAAAAAAGAAGGCATTGACTCGCCATTCCATGATGAAACAAGCACAAGGTATTGCAGAAAATGTTTTGAAAGATAACAAGTCTGATGTTGCAGATCTTTGAAACAAAACAAGTCAAATACTTAATAACCATATATCTACTGATGCATACTTCCTAGTTTTATGTATACATTTACAAAAGCAGATAACTTTTAGATCAAAGAAATCCTATAATGTCACTAGCACAATAATGAAAGAACTTTTAAGATCACCAAAATAACTATCATTAGAAACATAAGAAAGGGATGAAAAAGTTAATGCAGAGTCAACTTATAGTAGTACACATAGCACCTTCACATTTTTTAACACCGTCCCCTTGGAAACCAGCTGGACATTGGCAATTCCCATCTCCAGATTCCTGGAAATATTTTTTTGGAGAGAATTTTTATTAAAGCAACAACAGATCAATATCCATTAGGCCCCGTTTGGAACCTTGGAATTGAATTCCATTCTAATAATCATAATTTAGACAAAAAATTATAAAGCTAATATGATTATATACGGTATATATTTGTATACTATTGTTGGCCATATGAGGGAGATACTTATGTGCTATATTTCTACTATAGAGGAGTGAGCCAAAGAGCGTGCTAAAAGATACGGAACAGAAACATAGTTTGGTGGTGTATACAATCAAATTCCATCTCCACTAAATCTTGGTGATTGCATTCCAAGGCAGCGGGAGCATAGCTTCGCGGAATGGTGGCGTAAGGTGATAAAGAAGGTGAAAAAAGAATACAAGAGAGGAGTAAACTCCCTAATAATTTTGGGCGCTTGGATGATATGGAAGCACAGAAATGCCTGTGTGTTTGAGGGGGTGCCTCCCTCGGTCAACTCCATCACGAGGGACATCAAGGACGAACACAGCCTGTGGTGCCTGGCCATCGCTAAAAAGCTGCAAGACCTGGGCCTCATTGATGTAATCAAAGCAGCTAGGTCAAGGTTTTGGTCATGCTCTTATTTGTTTCATAGGCTAGCTTTTGATCTTTTCAACCTACCTCACATATTTGGTCCCTGTATGTGAGATGGAGTTGTATGGGACTTTTATTCTCTCTCTAATGCAATGAAGCGTAGCTCTCCTGCGTTATCGAAAAAAAAATTCCATCTCCCACCCTATGAATTTAGGATAGGCCTATATCTAAACTTTGGAAAGTGGTGGAATGTCAAATTTTAAGCCAAATAGCCTAGTTTATTAAGTAGATTTTAATTCCTCCAAAATGAGAGAATGCAAACGGCCCCTTAATAAGTTCTAGACCTACCTGACAAGCAGAGAATGTTTTTCCGTTGCGAGTTTCATGCCAACACCCTCCATGGTTTATCAAGCATTTTCCTGGCCCAGCAGCTGCAAGAAACATAGATAATCATTATAAACTTCTCCTTATATAAATTGTCTAACAGACCTGTGCATGTTTCAGAGTGCTGTAAATGAGATGCATACTCCAAAGTCAAAAGAAGGCAACTGCATACAAGCTGTGCAAGTTCATAATACTAAAACACAATTCAATTCCAGAATTACAATGATAAAAACTGTCACTGCTCAAAACAAATATTTTTGTAAACCTAACCCATAGTGCAATTGTAAGTTTTATTACCAGTGTTACTGGATCCCATTTGACCTGTTTATAGGCATCACCTCTTGAGCAGACTTAACCATGCAGATTTGTCTGGACTATCTGGATACACTAAAGAAAACAAAGCTAGCGAGTGGAACAGACACTTCCAAGTCCTAACACTTTTCTGCCTCCATCACTCCTCATCAAATTTTTAGGAGGTGCTCTCTAATGGAACAACTTATGCATGAGATAATTCTCTCCAAGTCTAATGTTTTCGCTTTACTTGCCCACACTTTTCTTCAAGTTGCTGACATCTAGCATCCCTTCTATGATACTTACTCCATTATGCTATAAGGTACATAGCAGGGTGAAAAGAACATCTAAAAAAATAAAAACTGTAACGCCCTAATTTAAATTTCAGTATTTATTAATAAATTAATTGGCTTTAGTTAAATTTTCTAAGGTTTATTGTGTTTAGTTGGCATTTAATCTAATTTTTGTTCCTTAATTAATTAAAATTTATCATAGGTTTAAATTTTTGTTGCATTCATGCTGGTGCATAATTTTATTTGAGTGTGGTTTGAATTCAAATTCAAATTTGAATTCAAACTTTGTTTGAATTAGATTTAGAAAAGTAAGAGAAATAGAATGGCAAAACCCAAAACCAGCCAAAACCCAAACCCAGTCCCAGGAAGCCCGATGGCCAACCCAGCCCAAACCTGTGAACAACCCAAACCCAGTTTTAGGCCCAGCCCGCCGCACTTCTCCCTTTCCCCGCGCTCAGCCCAACCGGGCGGCCCACTCCTCCCCTCCGGGCCCAACAGACCGCACCAGCCCAACCTGCTCCCTTCCCCTGCGCGGCCCGCGAGCAGCCCTTCCTCCCCCGTTCAGCCCGCTCCCCGGCCTGCCTCGCGCTAGCCCCCGCAAGCGCCCGCTGCCGCTGACGCCGTGGCCCCACCCTCCAGGCTCTCCTTCAACCTCGCACAACGGCTGCGCTCGGCCCGCCGAGATCCCCGGCGAGACCACCGGGGGTTCCCTTCCCCAACCGCGCCCGCAATCCCCGGCCTCCCTGCTTTAAACGTCAAGCCGCACCCCCTGGAAACCCTATCCGCCGCCTCCGCGCCGCTCTGCCCCGTCTCGCCAAGCCCCGCCACGCAAGGCTCTGCGCCGCCGTGAATCCATCACCCCGCTGCATCCCAGCCCCAGCCAACCCCCGCGGAAGCTCCGCCCCGTGCTCAAGATCCACCCCGGCCTCGCTTGCCCCGGTCCGGACCACGCCAGCGCCGGATTTGTCACCGGAGCGCCGCCTCGGTGAGTATGCTCCTCACTGCAATTACTCGCCGCCGGCGCATCTCCGGCCCACCTGACCCCTGGACCACCTTCGCAGCTCGACAGCGCATCGACCCGTAGGGAAAAGCAGCCCGGAGGAGCACGCCGTCATCCCCAACGCCGAGCTCTGCCCGTGCGCCGCCGCAAGCCACCGTCGTCAGCTGCCCCTGCACGGTTTCCCCGAGCGACCGCACCTTGGTGAGCACTTCTTGTCGCCCCCTTCACTTTTGCGCACGCTGTAGAGGCGTATAGGCCACACTAGTGGTCAGAACGCCGTCGCCGGCGAGCCTCCGCCGTGCTGACCCGCCGTCGCCGGTGCACCCTTCGCCACAGACCTCCCCGAGCCCAGTAAAGGCCACGGGTGAATCACGCATGACGCGTAGATCCTCCCCGACCCAAGCCCACTCGGTTTTGAGCCCTGGAACGCCGGTTTCGGACTTCTCCGGCGATGCGCCGCCGCGGAAACCTCCGCTCCGGTGAGCTTCGCCGCCGCCCCACGCCCCAATCGCCTAGAGCCGTCCGATCTGGAAAGAATGTCCAAGATTAGATCTAGGATCTTTTAGATCTGGAGCGCTGGATCTCGATCCAACGGCCAGAAACCGCGCGTAACGGTTCGCCCTGGCGTCTTTGTTAAAGAGACCTCCACCTTCCTTGAAATTAACCCGCCGTCCTAGCCTGCTCAAAAATATTTCTAACCAGGCCCAGTTTTTAGCTTTTAGGCCCCTGGCTTTCCTGGTTTTTGTACCCGCAGTCCAGACAGGTAGTTTTTGCGAGTTAGACCTTAAATCTACCCAGTAATTATGTTTTGGTCCTCGGTTTTTGTAGAAAACCCCCTGGAACTCCAGTTTTCTTACAAATAAGCCCCTGAACCTTGTTTTTAGCCTAGATTACGCGTTTTAGCTCCGTTTTAGGTGGTTTTTGCGCTCACGCGATCGTTGTGACGCGTAGAACAGCATTAGAGTAGTTTAGTGTGCTGTTCTTATGTATTGATGTACTGTTTCTTAGTTTTTGTTAATGATTGTTTGTATGCTTATTATCGTGCATTGTTTTGGCCATGTGTTCGTGAGTAGACGTTGATCCATCTGAGGAGCCCCAGTACCAGTACCCGGAGCAGCCGTCTTCCGAGCACTTTGAGCAGCAGCCAGAGCAGTACGAGGAAGGCAAGTATAACATGAACAACCTTTCACTTTTAAATACAATTTCATACTGCATTTTAATACTGTATGCCTTTAAGGATTTCCTAGCCAGTTTATATCCTTTATATATACCTTTGGGTTGCATTTTGGTTAGTTGTGCTAGGTTGCTGCGCCATAACACACTTTGGTCCTTTTTAATTAAATTGATTAATGGTATACTTGAATTTAATTCTGAGAGTGGCACTCTGTGTGGCTTGAGTGGCTCACTTCTCGTTAAAAGATGTTTTTTTTTAGAAACATGGTTTAGGGGGCCAGCACGGTGCTTACTGCCTGGTTGGCCACTCTCCATAAGGACCGGTTCATAGAGCGACAACCTGGGACAACAGCGCTACCACAAGGCTAGAATGGGATAGACCTGGCGTAATAATTAGATCTTTTTGGTTTGGAGTAACTTACCTGCGGGGCAAGAGTAGTAAGCTTCAATGGTCCCTGCTCCTCCGGCTTGGTCTGTGCTTGGATTGCGCTCCTGTGCTTGTACCCCCGGAGGTGGGCCCCATCGTCGCCGACCTAACTCTCGCGGTTACGCCTTACCAACGAGATTCTTTTTAAAGGCCTCGTAGTGAGTCGCTGGCCATCTCACCTAAGGAAGTGTGATGAACAACTGGCGTAGCTCACGACTTGTGGGTAAAGATGTGCAACCTCTGCAGAGTGTAAAACTGGTATACTAGCCGTGCTCACGGTTATGAGCGGCCCAGATCCTCCTTTTGATTAGTGAAGTTATCTTCTTCCGACGAGGGAGGTGCTTCTCGGGGTTTACCTTGGTGGCTTGGTTTCGGTTTGGTTCTCAATAGTTTCTTAATTAATTCTGATTAATCACTATGTAACCGGGTTAATGGTAATTCATCAACTCATAGTAAATAGCTTTAATAAAATTTTGCCAACACTTAAAAGCTAATGCAGTTGAGTTAGCCAGCCTAGAGCCTCATAGTTTGTGTTATACTTGTTGAGTACAAGTTGTGTACTCACTCTTGCCTCTTCTCTACTTTTTCCTCTTGGCTACGCTACTGCTGCTCAGTTCCTGCCGACACGAGGGAGTTCGTCCAGCGTTACCAGGACTACGAGGACTTCTAGGTGCTTCGTCTCCCAGTCGACGTCCCTGTGGCGCCCTGCTTCAGCTTCGGAGAGATTTATCGTATTTTGTACTTCGCTTCCGCTGTATCAGACATTTTGTCATTATTGTAATAAATAACATTCGTATTCGCTTTATTATATCTTTTTACGTGATATGTGCTATGATATACTGTTCATTCTGTTGTATATACGTGTGACTTGATCCTGGCACGTATATGATTGCTCGGTTTATGTTCTTTTATAAACCGGGTGTTACAAAGTGGTATCAGAGCCGTATCGACTGTAGGACGAAGCCTAGATAGAACTGGTCGAGTTTTAGCACTTCTTCTCCCCAATCCTTGGTTGCTGAAATTATTTTACTATTATACCCCTTGACTTCTTTGACTTTTTATCCTTCTTGCCTTGATTTCTCTCTCTGAAGAACAGTTTCGTAGATTTTGGCCTGAATCAGTCATCTGACCACCATGAGCATAGCTAGGTGACCTTTTTATAATAATACGATAGCACGTTCTGCGACGCGTTGTGTTAGTCGAGTCTATTGCTAAACTCGGCTAAGTTGTGAAAATTGTCTGCTTGTTATATTGCTACATGCTTGATTTGGATTTTTGATTGATTGCATAGCTTAGTAGTTTAAATTTTGCTTAAAGAAAATCACTCAGATGTTAAAGTTAACTAATTAATAAAATGAGTTAGATCGTTGGGGGTAAAACAGTCAACTCTATCCTGTCTACTTTATCATGGCTGAGTCTTTTTCCGCAAAGAGTTATCATATCCATCTGAGTTTATTCTTGCAATATCCTTACTCGTGAAATCTTTTGTTCAAATCAGATGGTGAACACCAGGAGCACCGGTTCCGGTTCTGGCCAGCAGCAGGGTCAGAACAACCAGGGTACTGGGATCCCGATGCCTCCACCCTTGACTCCGGAGCAGTACTTCCAGCTCCAGATGCAGATGATGGCTACCCTGAACAACACTGTTCAGGCTCTTCAGCACGCTCACACTCAGCCTCCGCCTCCTCCACCGCCGCAGCCTCGCGACAGGCGTGCTGAGTTCCTGAGGGGTCACCCGCCGACGTTCTCTCACACGTCCGACCCTCTTCAGGCTGACGACTGGCTCCGTGCAGTGGAGCGTCAGCTGGACATCGCCCAGTGCGATGATCTTGAGCGAGTTCTGTACGCAGCAGGACAGCTGCGAGGGGCAGCTTTGGACTGGTGGGAGTCCCACCCGGTCCATGACCGCGAGTCTCACTTGGCTCCAGTTCAGGGAGCGTTTCCGCAGCCACAACGTCCCCGCGGGCGTTATGAAGATGAAACAGAAGGAGTTCCTTGCACTGAAGCAGGTAATCTTAAGTATAATCATTCATGGTTTTCTTTTGAGCTAATACCCCTTGTTCTATCCTTATGAATCTTGAGTTAATCTGCCGATATCTATCTGTCTTTGTGAATTCAGGGGACTATGTCGGTCACGGAGTATCGTGATCGCTTTCTTCAGCTGGCACGCTACGCCCCTGCCGAGGTTGCGGATGACCGCAAGAAGCAGGAGCACTTCATGGAGGGTCTTGAGGACTACCTCCAGTACGCGCTGCTCAACCTCCGCTTCGACGACTTCAACCATCTGGTTGACAGTGCGCTCAACACTGAGCGTAAGCACTTGGAGATGGAGGACAAGAAGAGGAAGGTTGTCCCCGTTGCTTCCGGCAGCAACACTCGTCCTCGACTCCAGCAGCCCCAGCAGTACCAGCCTCAGTACCGGCCTCCTCAGCAGTACCAGCAGAGGCCACCGCAGCAGTACCCGCCTCGACAGCAGCAGGCAGGTCAGGGCCCGAGGTTACCGGCACCTCCGGCTCGTGCTGCTCCACCAGCTCCACCGGCACCGCAGGCTCCACGTCCGGCAGCTCCTACCGGACAGCAGGCTCAGGGACCTCCTCGCACCTGCTTTCACTGCGGCCAGCCGGGGCACTACGCCAACGCTTGCCCCCGGAAGGCGCAGGCGGGACAGCAGGGGCGCCCAGCTCAGCCCAGGGCGCCAGCACAGGGCAGGGTGAACCACGTGACGGCCGAGTCAGCGGCCGAGGCTCCCAACGTGGTTATTGGTACGTTCATGGTTAATTCATATCCAGCTACAGTGCTTTTTGATACTGGTGCTACGCATTCCTTCATTACTCAGTTTTTTGTCGAGCATCATGGTATTCATACTAGCACATTAAAGAGGTGCCTGTTAGTATCTTCACCGGGAGGACAGTTGAGGTCTCACACTTACTGCCCGAGAGTCAGTGTTTCTTTGAGGAGAGTAGAGTTCTGTACTGATCTGATGGTGCTAGACACCAAGGGCATTGATGTCATTCTGGGAATGGAGACTCTGGCCAAGTGGGGAGTTCGGATAGATTGTGCTCAGAGGACAGTCTTGCTATCAGATTCCAGTGGCCAAGAGGTTGTTATCAGTGCAGTAGAGCCTTCTGGATTTCTTCATCAGATGGAGGCTAGACCCACGGACGGTATTCGCGTGGTGTCTGAATTCCCGGATGTCTTTCCGGATGATTTGCCAGGTATGCCGCCTGAACGCGCCATTGAGTTTTGTATTGATCTCTTGCCTGGCACAGCTCCTATTGCAAAGCGGCCCTACCGTATGGCACCTATAGAGCATGAAGAAGTTAAGAAGACTATTGATGAGTTGCTAGCCAAGGGCTATATCCGTCGCAGTTTCTCTCCTTGGGCTTTTCCGTTGTTGCTGGTAGATAAGAAGGATGGCTCGAAGAGGATGTGTGTGGATTATCGTGAGCTGAATGCAGTTACTATCAAGAACAAGCATCCACTGCCCCGCATTGAGGATCTCTTCGATTTGCTTCGAGGTGCTCGTATATTCTCGAAGATTGATCTTCGTTCGGGTTATTTTCAGCTGAGGATCCGTCCTGGGGATATTCCGAAGACGGCATTCACCTGCAAGTACGGGCTATATGAGTATACAGTCATGTCCTTCGGCTTGACTAATGCCCCGGCTTACTTCATGCATCTGATGAACATGGTCTTCATGGATTATCTGGATGTCTTCGTGGTGATCTTTATTGATGATATTCTGATCTTCTCCAAGACAGAGGAAGAGCACGAGGAGCATCTGAGGCTCGTGTTGCAGAGATTGAGAGAGCATCAGCTGTATGCCAAGTTCAGCAAGTGCGAGTTCTGGATTGACGAGGTTCCATTCCTCGGTCATGTTATCTCTCAGGGAGGCATTGCTGTTGATCCGAGCAAGGTGAAAGATGTGCTCGAGTGGGAGACACCGCAGACAGTGAAGGAAGTCAGATCTTTCTTGGGCTTAGCAGGATATTATCGGAGGTTCATTGAGAATTTCTCCAAGATCGCGAAGCCTTTGACTTCTTTGCTGGAGAAGAATGTGGCTTTTGTATGGACTGATGAGCGTCAGATGGCCTTTGATGAGCTGAAGAAGAGGTTGACTACGGCGCCAGTCCTGACTCTGCCAGACCAGACGAAGAGGTTCACGGTATATTGTGATGCTTCGAAGGATGGTCTTGGGTGTGTTCTGATGCAGGAGGGCAGAGTGATAGCTTATGCTTCACGGCAGTTACGTCGGCATGAGCTGAATTATCCTACTCATGATCTTGAGTTAGCCGCAGTTGTGCATGCTCTGAAGATTTGGAGGCATTACTTGTATGGGCAGCGGTGTGATATCTACACTGATCACAAGAGCCTCAAGTACATTTTCACGCAGAATGAGCTGAACATGCGGCAGAGAAGATGGCTAGAGTTAGTCAAGGACTATGACCTGGAGATTCACTATCATCCGGGCAAGGCCAATGTTGTAGCAGATGCTCTGAGCAGAAGAAGTTATGTCAACATGGCCGTGGCTTTCCAGATGCCTCCAGAGTTATGCGAGGAGTTCGAGCAGTTGAGTTTGGGTTTCTTGCATCATACCTCCAGTGCAGCGTTTGAGGCAGTACCGACTCTAGAGTCAGAGATCAGGCAGCATCAGAAAGATGATGAGAAGCTGCAGGAGATTCGTGAGTTGCTCAAGAAGGGCAAGACTCCTCATTTCAGAGAGGATGATCAGGGTACCTTGTGGTACAAGAACCGGATCTGTGTGCCAGATGTGCATGATCTTCGGAAGTTGATTCTGAGTGAGGCCCATGATACAGCTTACTCTATTCATCCGGGCAGCACGAAGATGTATTATGATCTGAAGGAACGTTTCTGGTGGTATGGGATGAAGCGTTCAGTGGCAGAGTACGTGGCTATTTGTGACACCTGTCAGCGTGTCAAGGCTGAGCATCAGAGGCCAGCAGGTTTATTACAGCCTTTGAAGATTCCAGAGTGGAAATGGGAAGAAATCACTATGGACTTCATTGTTGGATTGCCTCGTACTCAGAAAGGGTACAACTCCATTTGGGTAGTAGTGGATCGACTGACGAAGGTTGCTCACTTCATTCCAGTGAACACTACTTACTCCGGTGCTAGACTTGCAGAGTTGTACATCTCTCGGATTGTCTGCTTGCATGGTGTGCCGAAGAAGATCATATCTGACAGAGGGTCTCAGTTCACTTCTCGGTTCTGGGAGCAGCTTCATGATTCTTTGGATACGAAGCTGCGATTCAGTACAGCTTATCACCCTCAGACAGATGGGCAGACAGAGAGAACCAACCAAGTGTTGGAGGATATGCTGAGGGCTTGTGCTATTCAGTATGGTACTAGTTGGGATAAGTGCCTGTCATATGCTGAGTTTTCATATAACAACAGCTATCAGGCCAGTCTGAAGAAGTCTCCCTTCGAGGCATTGTATGGCAGAAAGTGCAGGACTCCTCTTTATTGGGATCAGATTGGTGAGAAGCAGCTCTTCGGTCCTGAGATCATAGATGATGCAGAGCAGATGGTTCAGGCTGTGCGAGAAAATCTGAGGATTGCACAGAGCAGACAGAAGAGCTATGCAGATGGCAAACGGAGAGACCTGGCTTTCAGTGTTGGTGATTATGTGTACCTGAAGGTGTCTCCGATGAGAGGAATCCGCAGATTTAATGTCAAAGGGAAGTTAGCACCTCGTTATGTGGGGCCATTCAAGGTGCTAGAGCGGAAAGGCGAAGTTGCTTATCGCCTGGAGTTACCTCTCAGTCTCTCAGGAGTTCATGATGTCTTCCATATATCTCAGCTGAAGAGGTGTTTGCGAGTACCCGAGGAGCAGGCACCTCTGGATGGAGTCGATGTCCAAGAGGATCTGACTTATACTGAGCATCCGGTGAAGATTCTGGAGGCATCAGAGAGGGTTACTCGGAACAAGCGCATCAAGATGTGCAGAGTTCAGTGGAGTCATCACTCATCACAGTGAAGCTGAGGCTACTTGGGAGCGAGAAGATGAGTTGAGGAAGACCTATCCAGATCTCTTTGCTAGCCAGCCCAGCTAAATCTCGGGACGAGATTTCTTTAAGGGGGTAGGGTATGTAACGCCCTAATTTAAATTTCAGTATTTATTAATAAATTAATTGGCTTTAGTTAAATTTTCTAAGGTTTATTGTGTTTAGTTGGCATTTAATCTAATTTTTGTTCCTTAATTAATTAAAATTTATCATAGGTTTAAATTTTTGTTGCATTCATGCTGGTGCATAATTTTATTTGAGTGTGGTTTGAATTCAAATTCAAATTTGAATTCAAACTTTGTTTGAATTAGATTTAGAAAAGTAAGAGAAATAGAATGGCAAAACCCAAAACCAGCCAAAACCCAAACCCAGTCCCAGGAAGCCCGATGGCCAACCCAGCCCAAACCTGTGAACAACCCAAACCCAGTTTTAGGCCCAGCCCGCCGCACTTCTCCCTTTCCCCGCGCTCAGCCCAACCGGGCGGCCCACTCCTCCCCTCCGGGCCCAACAGACCGCACCAGCCCAACCTGCTCCCTTCCCCTGCGCGGCCCGCGAGCAGCCCTTCCTCCCCCGTTCAGCCCGCTCCCCGGCCTGCCTCGCGCTAGCCCCCGCAAGCGCCCGCTGCCGCTGACGCCGTGGCCCCACCCTCCAGGCTCTCCTTCAACCTCGCACAACGGCTGCGCTCGGCCCGCCGAGATCCCCGGCGAGACCACCGGGGGTTCCCTTCCCCAACCGCGCCCGCAATCCCCGGCCTCCCTGCTTTAAACGTCAAGCCGCACCCCCTGGAAACCCTATCCGCCGCCTCCGCGCCGCTCTGCCCCGTCTCGCCAAGCCCCGCCACGCAAGGCTCTGCGCCGCCGTGAATCCATCACCCCGCTGCATCCCAGCCCCAGCCAACCCCCGCGGAAGCTCCGCCCCGTGCTCAAGATCCACCCCGGCCTCGCTTGCCCCGGTCCGGACCACGCCAGCGCCGGATTTGTCACCGGAGCGCCGCCTCGGTGAGTATGCTCCTCACTGCAATTACTCGCCGCCGGCGCATCTCCGGCCCACCTGACCCCTGGACCACCTTCGCAGCTCGACAGCGCATCGACCCGTAGGGAAAAGCAGCCCGGAGGAGCACGCCGTCATCCCCAACGCCGAGCTCTGCCCGTGCGCCGCCGCAAGCCACCGTCGTCAGCTGCCCCTGCACGGTTTCCCCGAGCGACCGCACCTTGGTGAGCACTTCTTGTCGCCCCCTTCACTTTTGCGCACGCTGTAGAGGCGTATAGGCCACACTAGTGGTCAGAACGCCGTCGCCGGCGAGCCTCCGCCGTGCTGACCCGCCGTCGCCGGTGCACCCTTCGCCACAGACCTCCCCGAGCCCAGTAAAGGCCACGGGTGAATCACGCATGACGCGTAGATCCTCCCCGACCCAAGCCCACTCGGTTTTGAGCCCTGGAACGCCGGTTTCGGACTTCTCCGGCGATGCGCCGCCGCGGAAACCTCCGCTCCGGTGAGCTTCGCCGCCGCCCCACGCCCCAATCGCCTAGAGCCGTCCGATCTGGAAAGAATGTCCAAGATTAGATCTAGGATCTTTTAGATCTGGAGCGCTGGATCTCGATCCAACGGCCAGAAACCGCGCGTAACGGTTCGCCCTGGCGTCTTTGTTAAAGAGACCTCCACCTTCCTTGAAATTAACCCGCCGTCCTAGCCTGCTCAAAAATATTTCTAACCAGGCCCAGTTTTTAGCTTTTAGGCCCCTGGCTTTCCTGGTTTTTGTACCCGCAGTCCAGACAGGTAGTTTTTGCGAGTTAGACCTTAAATCTACCCAGTAATTATGTTTTGGTCCTCGGTTTTTGTAGAAAACCCCCTGGAACTCCAGTTTTCTTACAAATAAGCCCCTGAACCTTGTTTTTAGCCTAGATTACGCGTTTTAGCTCCGTTTTAGGTGGTTTTTGCGCTCACGCGATCGTTGTGACGCGTAGAACAGCATTAGAGTAGTTTAGTGTGCTGTTCTTATGTATTGATGTACTGTTTCTTAGTTTTTGTTAATGATTGTTTGTATGCTTATTATCGTGCATTGTTTTGGCCATGTGTTCGTGAGTAGACGTTGATCCATCTGAGGAGCCCCAGTACCAGTACCCGGAGCAGCCGTCTTCCGAGCACTTTGAGCAGCAGCCAGAGCAGTACGAGGAAGGCAAGTATAACATGAACAACCTTTCACTTTTAAATACAATTTCATACTGCATTTTAATACTGTATGCCTTTAAGGATTTCCTAGCCAGTTTATATCCTTTATATATACCTTTGGGTTGCATTTTGGTTAGTTGTGCTAGGTTGCTGCGCCATAACACACTTTGGTCCTTTTTAATTAAATTGATTAATGGTATACTTGAATTTAATTCTGAGAGTGGCACTCTGTGTGGCTTGAGTGGCTCACTTCTCGTTAAAAGATGTTTTTTTAGAAACATGGTTTAGGGGGCCAGCACGGTGCTTACTGCCTGGTTGGCCACTCTCCATAAGGACCGGTTCATAGAGCGACAACCTGGGACAACAGCGCTACCACAAGGCTAGAATGGGATAGACCTGGCGTAATAATTAGATCTTTTTGGTTTGGAGTAACTTACCTGTGGGGCAAGAGTAGTAAGCTTCAATGGTCCCTGCTCCTCCGGCTTGGTCTGTGCTTGGATTGCGCTCCTGTGCTTGTACCCCCGGAGGTGGGCCCCATCGTCGCCGACCTAACTCTCGCGGTTACGCCTTACCAACGAGATTCTTTTTAAAGGCCTCGTAGTGAGTCGCTGGCCATCTCACCTAAGGAAGTGTGATGAACAACTGGCGTAGCTCACGACTTGTGGGTAAAGATGTGCAACCTCTGCAGAGTGTAAAACTGGTATACTAGCCGTGCTCACGGTTATGAGCGGCCCAGATCCTCCTTTTGATTAGTGAAGTTATCTTCTTCCGACGAGGGAGGTGCTTCTCGGGGTTTACCTTGGTGGCTTGGTTTCGGTTTGGTTCTCAATAGTTTCTTAATTAATTCTGATTAATCACTATGTAACCGGGTTAATGGTAATTCATCAACTCATAGTAAATAGCTTTAATAAAATTTTGCCAACACTTAAAAGCTAATGCAGTTGAGTTAGCCAGCCTAGAGCCTCATAGTTTGTGTTATACTTGTTGAGTACAAGTTGTGTACTCACTCTTGCCTCTTCTCTACTTTTTGCTCTTGGCTACGCTACTGCTGCTCAGTTCCTGCCGACACGAGGGAGTTCGTCCAGCGTTACCAGGACTACGAGGACTTCTAGGTGCTTCGTCTCCCAGTCGACGTCCCTGTGGCGCCCTGCTTCAGCTTCGGAGAGCTTTATCGTATTTTGTACTTCGCTTCCGTTGTATCAGACATTTTGTCATTATTGTAATAAATAACATTCGTATTCGCTTTATTATATCTTTTTACGTGATATGTGCTATGATATACTGTTCATTCTGTTGTATATACGTGTGACTTGATCCTGGCACGTATATGATTGCTCGGTTTATGTTCTTTTATAAACCGGGTGTTACAGAGTGGTATCAGAGCCGTATCGACTGTAGGACGAAGCCTAGATAGAACTGGTCGAGTTTTAGCACTTCTTCTCCCCAATCCTTGGTTGCTGAAATTATTTTACTATTATACCCCTTGACTTCTTTGACTTTTTATCCTTCTTGCCTTGATTTCTCTCTCTGAAGAACAGTTTCGTAGATTTTGGCCTGAATCAGTCATCTGACCACCATGAGCATAGCTAGGTGACTTTTTTATAATAATACGATAGCACGTTCTGCGACGCGTTGTGTTAGTCGAGTCTATTGCTAAACTCGGCTAAGTTGTGAAAATTGTCTGCTTGTTATATTGCTACATGCTTGATTTGGATTTTTGATTGATTGCATAGCTTAGTAGTTTAAATTTTGCTTAAAGAAAATCACTCAGATGTTAAAGTTAACTAATTAATAAAATGAGTTAGATCGTTGGGGGTAAAACAGTCAACTCTATCCTGTCTACTTTATCATGGCTGAGTCTTTTTCCGCAAAGAGTTATCATATCCATCTGAGTTTATTCTTGCAATATCCTTACTCGTGAAATCTTTTGTTCAAATCAGATGGTGAACACCAGGAGCACCGGTTCCGGTTCTGGCCAGCAGCAGGGTCAGAACAACCAGGGTACTGGGATCCCGATGCCTCCACCCTTGACTCCGGAGCAGTACTTCCAGCTCCAGATGCAGATGATGGCTACCCTGAACAACACTGTTCAGGCTCTTCAGCACGCTCACACTCAGCCTCCGCCTCCTCCACCGCCGCAGCCTCGCGACAGGCGTGCTGAGTTCCTGAGGGGTCACCCGCCGACGTTCTCTCACACGTCCGACCCTCTTCAGGCTGACGACTGGCTCCGTGCAGTGGAGCGTCAGCTGGACATCGCCCAGTGCGATGATCGTGAGCGAGTTCTGTACGCAGCAGGACAGCTGCGAGGGGCAGCTTTGGACTGGTGGGAGTCCCACCCGGTCCATGACCGCGAGTCTCACTTGGCTCCAGTTCAGGGAGCGTTTCCGCAGCCACAACGTCCCCGCGGGCGTTATGAAGATGAAACAGAAGGAGTTCCTTGCACTGAAGCAGGTAATCTTAAGTATAATCATTCATGGTTTTCTTTTGAGCTAATACCCCTTGTTCTATCCTTATGAATCTTGAGTTAATCTGCCGATATCTATCTGTCTTTGTGAATTCAGGGGACTATGTCGGTCACGGAGTATCGTGATCGCTTTCTTCAGCTGGCACGCTACGCCCCTGCCGAGGTTGCGGATGACCGCAAGAAGCAGGAGCACTTCATGGAGGGTCTTGAGGACTACCTCCAGTATGCGCTGCTCAACCTCCGCTTCGACGACTTCAACCATCTGGTTGACAGTGCGCTCAACACTGAGCGTAAGCACTTGGAGATGGAGGACAAGAAGAGGAAGGTTGTCCCCGTTGCTTCCGGCAGCAACACTCGTCCTCGACTCCAGCAGCCCCAGCAGTACCAGCCTCAGTACCGGCCTCCTCAGCAGTACCAGCAGAGGCCACCGCAGCAGTACCCGCCTCGACAGCAGCAGGCAGGTCAGGGCCCGAGGTTACCGGCACCTCCGGCTCGTGCTGCTCCACCAGCTCCACCGGCACCGCAGGCTCCACGTCCGGCAGCTCCTACCGGACAGCAGGCTCAGGGACCTCCTCGCACCTGCTTTCACTGCGGCCAGCCGGGGCACTACGCCAACGCTTGCCCCCGGAAGGCGCAGGCGGGACAGCAGGGGCGCCCAGCTCAGCCCAGGGCGCCAGCACAGGGCAGGGTGAACCACGTGACGGCCGAGTCAGCGGCCGAGGCTCCCAACGTGGTTATTGGTACGTTCATGGTTAATTCATATCCAGCTACAGTGCTTTTTGATACTGGTGCTACGCATTCCTTCATTACTCAGTTTTTTGTCGAGCATCATGGTATTCATACTAGCACATTAAAGAGGTGCCTGTTAGTATCTTCACCGGGAGGACAGTTGAGGTCTCACACTTACTGCCCGAGAGTCAGTGTTTCTTTGAGGAGAGTAGAGTTCTGTACTGATCTGATGGTGCTAGACACCAAGGGCATTGATGTCATTCTGGGAATGGAGACTCTGGCCAAGTGGGGAGTTCGGATAGATTGTGCTCAGAGGACAGTCTTGCTATCAGATTCCAGTGGCCAAGAGGTTGTTATCAGTGCAGTAGAGCCTTCTGGATTTCTTCATCAGATGGAGGCTAGACCCACGGACGGTATTCGCGTGGTGTCTGAATTCCCGGATGTCTTTCCGGATGATTTGCCAGGTATGCCGCCTGAACGCGCCATTGAGTTTTGTATTGATCTCTTGCCTGGCACAGCTCCTATTGCAAAGCGGCCCTACCGTATGGCACCTATAGAGCATGAAGAAGTTAAGAAGACTATTGATGAATTGCTAGCCAAGGGCTATATCCGTCGCAGTTTCTCTCCTTGGGCTTTTCCGTTGTTGCTGGTAGATAAGAAGGATGGCTCGAAGAGGATGTGTGTGGATTATCGTGAGCTGAATGCAGTTACTATCAAGAACAAGCATCCACTGCCCCGCATTGAGGATCTCTTCGATTTGCTTCGAGGTGCTCGTATATTCTCGAAGATTGATCTTCGTTCGGGTTATTTTCAGCTGAGGATCCGTCCTGGGGATATTCCGAAGACGGCATTCACCTGCAAGTACGGGCTATATGAGTATACAGTCATGTCCTTCGGCTTGACTAATGCCCCGGCTTATTTCATGCATCTGATGAACATGGTCTTCATGGATTATCTGGATGTCTTCGTGGTGATCTTTATTGATGATATTCTGATCTTCTCCAAGACAGAGGAAGAGCACGAGGAGCATCTGAGGCTCGTGTTGCAGAGATTGAGAGAGCATCAGCTGTATGCCAAGTTCAGCAAGTGCGAGTTCTGGATTGACGAGGTTCCATTCCTCGGTCATGTTATCTCTCAGGGAGGCATTGCTGTTGATCCGAGCAAGGTGAAAGATGTGCTCGAGTGGGAGACACCGCAGACAGTGAAGGAAGTCAGATCTTTCTTGGGCTTAGCAGGATATTATCGGAGGTTCATTGAGAATTTCTCCAAGATCGCGAAGCCTTTGACTTCTTTGCTGGAGAAGAATGTGGCTTTTGTATGGACTGATGAGCGTCAGATGGCCTTTGATGAGCTGAAGAAGAGGTTGACTACGGCGCCAGTCCTGACTCTGCCAGACCAGACGAAGAGGTTCACGGTATATTGTGATGCTTCGAAGGATGGTCTTGGGTGTGTTCTGATGCAGGAGGGCAGAGTGATAGCTTATGCTTCACGGCAGTTACGTCGGCATGAGCTGAATTATCCTACTCATGATCTTGAGTTAGCCGCAGTTGTGCATGCTCTGAAGATTTGGAGGCATTACTTGTATGGGCAGCGGTGTGATATCTACACTGATCACAAGAGCCTCAAGTACATTTTCACGCAGAATGAGCTGAACATGCGGCAGAGAAGATGGCTAGAGTTAGTCAAGGACTATGACCTGGAGATTCACTATCATCCGGGCAAGGCCAATGTTGTAGCAGATGCTCTGAGCAGAAGAAGTTATGTCAACATGGCCGTGGCTTTCCAGATGCCTCCAGAGTTATGCGAGGAGTTCGAGCAGTTGAGTTTGGGTTTCTTGCATCATACCTCCAGTGCAGCGTTTGAGGCAGTACCGACTCTAGAGTCAGAGATCAGGCAGCATCAGAAAGATGATGAGAAGCTGCAGGAGATTCGTGAGTTGCTCAAGAAGGGCAAGGCTCCTCATTTCAGAGAGGATGATCAGGGTACCTTGTGGTACAAGAACCGGATCTGTGTGCCAGATGTGCATGATCTTCGGAAGTTGATTCTGAGTGAGGCCCATGATACAGCTTACTCTATTCATCCGGGCAGCACGAAGATGTATTATGATCTGAAGGAACGTTTCTGGTGGTATGGGATGAAGCGTTCAGTGGCAGAGTACGTGGCTATTTGTGACACCTGTCAGCGTGTCAAGGCTGAGCATCAGAGGCCAGCAGGTTTATTACAGCCTTTGAAGATTCCAGAGTGGAAATGGGAAGAAATCACTATGGACTTCATTGTTGGATTGCCTCGTACTCAGAAAGGGTACAACTCCATTTGGGTAGTAGTGGATCGACTGACGAAGGTTGCTCACTTCATTCCAGTGAACACTACTTACTCCGGTGCTAGACTTGCAGAGTTGTACATCTCTCGGATTGTCTGCTTGCATGGTGTGCCGAAGAAGATCATATCTGACAGAGGGTCTCAGTTCACTTCTCGGTTCTGGGAGCAGCTTCATGATTCTTTGGATACGAAGCTGCGATTCAGTACGGCTTATCACCCTCAGACAGATGGGCAGACAGAGAGAACCAACCAAGTGTTGGAGGATATGCTGAGGGCTTGTGCTATTCAGTATGGTACTAGTTGGGATAAGTGCCTGTCATATGCTGAGTTTTCATATAACAACAGCTATCAGGCCAGTCTGAAGAAGTCTCCCTTCGAGGCATTGTATGGCAGAAAGTGCAGGACTCCTCTTTATTGGGATCAGATTGGTGAGAAGCAGCTCTTCGGTCCTGAGATCATAGATGATGCAGAGCAGATGGTTCAGGCTGTGCGAGAAAATCTGAGGATTGCACAGAGCAGACAGAAGAGCTATGCAGATGGCAAACGGAGAGACCTGGCTTTCAGTGTTGGTGATTATGTATACCTGAAGGTGTCTCCGATGAGAGGAATCCGCAGATTTAATGTCAAAGGGAAGTTAGCACCTCGTTATGTGGGGCCATTCAAGGTGCTAGAGCGGAAAGGCGAAGTTGCTTATCGCCTGGAGTTACCTCTCAGTCTCTCAGGAGTTCATGATGTCTTCCATATATCTCAGCTGAAGAGGTGTTTGCGAGTACCCGAGGAGCAGGCACCTCTGGATGGAGTCGATGTCCAAGAGGATCTGACTTATACTGAGCATCCGGTGAAGATTCTGGAGGCATCAGAGAGGGTTACTCGGAACAAGCGCATCAAGATGTGCAGAGTTCAGTGGAGTCATCACTCATCACAGTGAAGCTGAGGCTACTTGGGAGCGAGAAGATGAGTTGAGGAAGACCTATCCAGATCTCTTTGCTAGCCAGCCCAGCTAAATCTCGGGACGAGATTTCTTTAAGGGGGTAGGGTATGTAACGCCCTAATTTAAATTTCAGTATTTATTAATAAATTAATTGGCTTTAGTTAAATTTTCTAAGGTTTATTGTGTTTAGTTGGCATTTAATCTAATTTTTGTTCCTTAATTAATTAAAATTTATCATAGGTTTAAATTTTTGTTGCATTCATGCTGGTGCATAATTTTATTTGAGTGTGGTTTGAATTCAAATTCAAATTTGAATTCAAACTTTGTTTGAATTAGATTTAGAAAAGTAAGAGAAATAGAATGGCAAAACCCAAAACCAGCCAAAACCCAAACCCAGTCCCAGGAAGCCCGATGGCCAACCCAGCCCAAACCTGTGAACAACCCAAACCCAGTTTTAGGCCCAGCCCGCCGCACTTCTCCCTTTCCCCGCGCTCAGCCCAACCGGGCGGCCCACTCCTCCCCTCCGGGCCCAACAGACCGCACCAGCCCAACCTGCTCCCTTCCCCTGCGCGGCCCGCGAGCAGCCCTTCCTCCCCCGTTCAGCCCGCTCCCCGGCCTGCCTCGCGCTAGCCCCCGCAAGCGCCCGCTGCCGCTGACGCCGTGGCCCCACCCTCCAGGCTCTCCTTCAACCTCGCACAACGGCTGCGCTCGGCCCGCCGAGATCCCCGGCGAGACCACCGGGGGTTCCCTTCCCCAACCGCGCCCGCAATCCCCGGCCTCCCTGCTTTAAACGTCAAGCCGCACCCCCTGGAAACCCTATCCGCCGCCTCCGCGCCGCTCTGCCCCGTCTCGCCAAGCCCCGCCACGCAAGGCTCTGCGCCGCCGTGAATCCATCACCCCGCTGCATCCCAGCCCCAGCCAACCCCCGCGGAAGCTCCGCCCCGTGCTCAAGATCCACCCCGGCCTCGCTTGCCCCGGTCCGGACCACGCCAGCGCCGGATTTGTCACCGGAGCGCCGCCTCGGTGAGTATGCTCCTCACTGCAATTACTCGCCGCCGGCGCATCTCCGGCCCACCTGACCCCTGGACCACCTTCGCAGCTCGACAGCGCATCGACCCGTAGGGAAAAGCAGCCCGGAGGAGCACGCTGTCATCCCCAACGCCGAGCTCTGCCCGTGCGCCGCCGCAAGCCACCGTCGTCAGCTGCCCCTGCACGGTTTCCCCGAGCGACCGCACCTTGGTGAGCACTTCTTGTCGCCCCCTTCACTTTTGCGCACGCTGTAGAGGCGTATAGGCCACACTAGTGGTCAGAACGCCGTCGCCGGCGAGCCTCCGCCGTGCTGACCCGCCGTCGCCGGTGCACCCTTCGCCACAGACCTCCCCGAGCCCAGTAAAGGCCACGGGTGACTCACGCATGACGCGTAGATCCTCCCCGACCCAAGCCCACTCGGTTTTGAGCCCTGGAACGCCGGTTTCGGACTTCTCCGGCGATGCGCCGCCGCGGAAACCTCCGCTCCGGTGAGCTTCGCCGCCGCCCCACGCCCCAATCGCCTAGAGCCGTCCGATCTGGAAAGAATGTCCAAGATTAGATCTAGGATCTTTTAGATCTGGAGCGCTGGATCTCGATCCAACGGCCAGAAACCGCGCGTAACGGTTCGCCCTGGCGTCTTTGTTAAAGAGACCTCCACCTTCCTTGAAATTAACCCGCCGTCCTAGCCTGCTCAAAAATATTTCTAACCAAGCCCAGTTTTTAGCTTTTAGGCCCCTGGCTTTCCTGGTTTTTGTACCCGCAGTCCAGACAGGTAGTTTTTGCGAGTTAGACCTTAAATCTACCCAGTAATTATGTTTTGGTCCTCGGTTTTTGTAGAAAACCCCCTGGAACTCCAGTTTTCTTACAAATAAGCCCCTGAACCTTGTTTTTAGCCTAGATTACGCGTTTTAGCTCCGTTTTAGGTGGTTTTTGCGCTCACGCGATCGTTGTGACGCGTAGAACAGCATTAGAGTAGTTTAGTGTGCTGTTCTTATGTATTGATGTACTGTTTCTTAGTTTTTGTTAATGATTGTTTGTATGCTTATTATCGTGCATTGTTTTGGCCATGTGTTCGTGAGTAGACGTTGATCCATCTGAGGAGCCCCAGTACCAGTACCCGGAGCAGCCGTCTTCCGAGCACTTTGAGCAGCAGCCAGAGCAGTACGAGGAAGGCAAGTATAACATGAACAACCTTTCACTTTTAAATACAATTTCATACTGCATTTTAATACTGTATGCCTTTAAGGATTTCCTAGCCAGTTTATATCCTTTATATATACCTTTGGGTTGCATTTTTGTTAGTTGTGCTAGGTTGCTGCGCCATAACACACTTTGGTCCTTTTTAATTAAATTGATTAATGGTATACTTGAATTTAATTCTGAGAGTGGCACTCTGTGTGGCTTGAGTGGCTCACTTCTCGTTAAAAGATGTTTTTTTTTTAGAAACATGGTTTAGGGGGCCAGCACGGTGCTTACTGCCTGGTTGGCCACTCTCCATAAGGACCGGTTCATAGAGCGACAACCTGAGACAACAGCGCTACCACAAGGCTAGAATGGGATAGACCTGGCGTAATAATTAGATCTTTTTGGTTTGGAGTAACTTACCTGCGGGGCAAGAGTAGTAAGCTTCAATGGTCCCTGCTCCTCCGGCTTGGTCTGTGCTTGGATTGCGCTCCTGTGCTTGTACCCCCGGAGGTGGGCCCCATCGTCGCCGACCTAACTCTCGCGGTTACGCCTTACCAACGAGATTCTTTTTAAAGGCCTCGTAGTGAGTCGCTGGCCATCTCACCTAAGGAAGTGTGATGAACAACTGGCGTAGCTCACGACTTGTGGGTAAAGATGTGCAACCTCTGCAGAGTGTAAAACTGGTATACTAGCCGTGCTCACGGTTATGAGCGGCCCAGATCCTCCTTTTGATTAGTGAAGTTATCTTCTTCCGACGAGGGAGGTGCTTCTCGGGGTTTACCTTGGTGGCTTGGTTTCGGTTTGGTTCTCAATAGTTTCTTAATTAATTCTGATTAATCACTATGTAACCGGGTTAATGGTAATTCATCAACTCATAGTAAATAGCTTTAATAAAATTTTGCCAACACTTAAAAGCTAATGCAGTTGAGTTAGCCAGCCTAGAGCCTCATAGTTTGTGTTATACTTGTTGAGTACAAGTTGTGTACTCACTCTTGCCTATTCTCTACTTTTTCCTCTTGGCTACGCTACTGCTGCTCAGTTCCTGCCGACACGAGGGAGTTCGTCCAGCGTTACCAGGACTACGAGGACTTCTAGGTGCTTCGTCTCCCAGTCGACGTCCCTGTGGCGCCCTGCTTCAGCTTCGGAGAGCTTTATCGTATTTTGTACTTCGCTTCCGCTGTATCAGACATTTTGTCATTATTGTAATAAATAACATTTGTATTCGCTTTATTATATCTTTTTACGTGATATGTGCTATGATATACTGTTCATTCTGTTGTATATACGTGTGACTTGATCCTGGCACGTATATGATTGCTCGGTTTATGTTCTTTTATAAACCGGGTGTTACAAAAACAAATCCTACTTAATATGGTGTTTAGCAGATTTGTCAGACCCGGGGCCGCGAGATATAGGGTAGGGCATATCATGTACAGATACGCCATGTAACTACTCGTACCGAATCTTGTACTAGTCGGATTAGATAGGAACCACCCGAGTAGTACTCAGATGAGACTCTAGGCGCCGCACTGACCTAAGGGCGGGCAGGGACCCCTCCAACGCACATGCATCATTCATCATCCCTCAAGCAACACAAACCACCACACAGGACATAGGGTATTATGCAACTCACAGCCCGAACCTGTCTAAACCCTCATGTTGCTTGCACCATTGTGTTCCTAATCTCGGCGATCCCCTACAAACAAAGTACTATCTAAGGGTATCCCTAGGTAGGCTTGCCGGTAAAACACTGACAAGATTCAGATGTCCTATTTGATGACGGTTTACCATCTCAAAGAAAACAAATCCTCCACATTTCTTGGATGTTCAAAGCTAAAACAATTTTACGCTGTAAACTTTTTCTTTCAAAATGTCAATTCCTACATGCAAGCTGTTAATGCAGCTGATACCGAGGTTATATTGTAAAACAAGTCAAAGTTAGGATGTGCGTAATGAGAACAGAAGATATTACGTTCACAATTGCTGTAGCCATCGCCTTTGAATTGTACACCATTGAACATGGGGCATTCACACACTCTGCCACGGAAGGTGTCCTGGATATGAATTGACACCAAAGTGAGCAAATTGAACTATTCAGACAGCAAAGTCAATGAATATCTTCTAGTCATGCACACATACCCTGCAGGCTGTTACATTAGCAGCCTTGTCTTGCCAGCAACCCCCATTGTCATTCAGGCACTCATTAGATTCTATATCTGTTTTGAAACAGCTCAAGAATCAGTAGCCTGTACATAATAAGACCTGCTCAGTGTAGATTTTGGGTTGAATAATTTATTTGTTCTTACCATCACTCAGGCAAACATTGGGTTCAGTAGTTTCCTCAAAACCAGCACAAATAGCTTTGAGGACAGCTTTCCTCTCAAGCTTCCCTGTATTCCTTTTCAAGGTTAAAATCATACAGAATGAATGTAAGTTTGTAATAGTTCCTGTGGAATTTATACCTCGATATTGCCGGTTGTTCACAACAAGAGTAGGCAATATAGTAACGTCTCCTCTTGAACCTTTCCCAATCTACGGAACATAACAGCACAAATCAACCCATATATAATTGATATGTTAAATGTTGCATGAAAATAGTCTGCAGTGAACTGTTCATAAAACAAAAACTCTATGTTGCTTAATTTTACAAATAAAAATTCTCAACAAAATATGCAATAATAAGTCATTCAACCTGAGCATCTTGCTCCATTTTAAGCAATGGGTGGTCATAATCAGCATTTGGGTCTCCCATGCACTTATCAACCTTCTTCACATCCAGACCTGTTTCAAGTGTAAAAGCATTAGTGCTCTAGTAGTAGAACCATTACATCTGCAAGTTGCATGTTGGATGAAATGTCAATATGTCATGCTATGAACTGTGTTCATTAGTACACTAAAATTAAGTATGTAGTAAAGAGAGACTAGCAGGTCATCCAAGCATGTTAAAAACTTACAACCAAGTTTAAAAAGTAAATATATAATGTGGATTCTTCAGTAAGGCCCTGTTTGGAACCTTGGAATTGAATTCCATTCTAATAATCATAATTTAGACACAAATCTATTAAGCTAATATGATTATATACGGAATATATTTGTATACTATTGTTGACCATATGAAAGAGATACTTATATACTATATTTCTACTACAGAGGCGTGAGCCAAAGTGCGTGTTATAAATTATGGAATAGAAATATAACTTGGTGGTGTATAGAATGGATTTCCATCTCCCACCCTATGAATTTAGGATAGGCTTATATCTAAACTTTGGAAAGTGGTTGGAAAGTGGTGGGATGTCAAACTCTAAGCCAAATAGCCTAGTTTATTAAGTAGATTTCAATGCCTCCAAATCGAGAGCATCCAAACAGCCCCTAAGGGAAAAAAACAGAGAGCCAACCTAGTGATTTGATGACAGTTTCAGCACATTTTTTGTTGTATTTCTTCTCCTTCATTGGGCACCTTATGTGAAAATCAGTGGCATAATCCCACCAGACCCATGGTTTCTTATGTTCATTTGCAACTTTATACACACATAACTGTCTGAGGTTCTCTACCACCACATCCTTTCCTTCATAGCCTGTGCTAAAATCTTGTTCTGGATCAGGTGCACAGTATCTCCCATGGTTTATGCATTGGGACTTGCATTGTTTACTGATCACAAATGCTTGAGGGCAGTACCAAGTAATATAATGGGGTGTGAACTGGCTATAGCCGCCTTTCTCAAGTAGTTGAGCAGCTCCTTTAAACTCCTTCAGAAAATTCATCAGCATATCACATTTAGGTCCACATTCATCGTTGCTGTTCGTCCATAACTCATACTCAACACGATCATCTGGATGTGGAACAGCCTCCCTCCAATCAAGATTCACATTAACCATTTCCCCATCTTTAACAGCCTTCTTCAGCTGCTCACCAAATTTTTTATCTATTAGTGCAGAAGGAATGGTTATGTTCTGTATATAATTTGCAGCCTCATCATCTTCCCGAGGTAAATCCATTGTTATCAACGGTTCATCCTTGTCATCAACTACAAGTACTGCAGAGGCACCAGCATTTTGCGCATTCCAAACCTTTTTCGCAAATAGGCAATCTGGAAAACATATATGGAGGAGAAGTAGGTCAACATGATGCTTGAGGAAATAAAATATTAACAATGAAGCTGAACTGAAGGAGGTGCAATTTATGCTGTGCATGATAATTGGTTGACCACAGGAATCAAGATCTCAAAAGAACTCAGTCAACACACAATCTGCACAACCAACCGGTTCACATATAATCTGTGGTAGGGCAGAAGATGTATAACTTTATGGACAGTAAGACAGTTACTTAAGAGTTTACAATTTTGCGCAGAATGAATTTCATTTTTTTGGAAGAAGACAGGAGTTAGCACCACAGTGAGGTAGGGCGTGGACTACAATATTATGGCCAAAAATATCATTTTAGCTATCAAAGTTGGCCAGCACATATATAGAAATATAAAGGAGAAGAAATCATCATGATCAACACAATATCTGAATAGAGCATTATATGGGTATATCACTAACCAGTCATTCTGTTAGACAGTATCTATAGCCGGCCTAGGTGGGCTAGGCATGCGGGCCTTGCAGCCCAGCAGCCTCTTGGGTTTATGGTAGATAAATTTCTGTATTAGGCAAGGATCTCTATTAGGATTTGTATAGGCATTCATTGCATTGATTACATTTATTCCCTGTAATCCTGTACTACCATTAGTACCTGCCCTTTGGCTATATATAAAATAGCCACCCCCCCTCATCAGGGTGTGAGGTGTCCTCCTAATCTTCTCTACATTGCATCAGTGACTGGGATCCCCTTGATCCTTGCCTTCCCTTCCGCACCGCTGCTTTTCAAATCGTCCGCGTGATCATCGCGGGCGCCCACCTCACCGGCGTCCTTCTTCCTCCCCGGCGCTGCTCCTCCACCCCGCGCAGCCATGTCTGGGACTGCTGCTGCTACTGCTGCTGCTGCTGCGCCCCCTCTCTCCGGCGCCTCTGCAGATGCTGCTGCGCCCGTCGTTCTCCACCCCTACGCCACTGTGTCCGTGAAATCTCACGTACCTGTGGTCCTGGAGATGAAGAACCCCAATTACTCCAAATGGGCGTCGTTCTTCAAGTCGATGTGCGGCAAATTCGGCGTGACGCCGCACATCGACGGCACCTCCCTCCTGCCGCCGACCACCGATCCCCTTTGGCCCTCCTGGGATCAGGCAGATTGCTGCGTCCGCAGCTGGATCTTCGGCTCCTTCGACGACACCGTCCTCGATCTCGCCATGGAGGGTGATGACCAGATGGCTCGCCAACTCTGGGTCGCCATTGAAGGGCTGTTCCGCGCCAACAAGGAGCCGCACGCCATCTTCTTGCACCACGAGTTCCACTCCATGGAGTGGGGCGACGCCACCATCACGGAGTACTGCCAGAAGATGAAGACGGTCACCGACGTGCTGCGCAATGTTGGCCACGCCTTCCCGGACTCCCAACTCGTCCTCAACCTTCTACGCGCCGTCAATCCTCGCTTCACCACCACGGCGGATGACCTCGCCAACTCCACCATGTTCCCCACCTTCACGCAGGCTCGCGAGCTCCTCGCCCTCAAGGAGCTCCGCCTTGCGAACGAGGCCAAGGTGGCGACCAACAGGCTCTGCTCGCCGACGCCGGCCACTCCTGCAACAACCCCGGCGGCTGCCGCTCCTCCTCCGGCGCTGTCAGGGGGGGCGGGGGGCTCGAACGGCAACAGTGGGTTTGGCTCCCACGGAGGCGAGGGCGACGCCCGTCGCAGTGGTGGCGGCAGCAAGAAGGGGAAGGGAAAGGGCCGCCAGGGATTAGGCGGGCCTAATCCTACCCCCCAGCAGGCTGGTTTCCCCACCCAGGCCAGTCAGTTTCGGCCCTTTGGGCCGTGGACCTGTTTCCCCTGGGCTCCACAGTACGCTGCGGGCCAAATGGGGCAGGGGACCTGGCACACCCCTGGTGTGCTCGGCGCGGCACCTCAGGCCCACACGGCCTTTGCACCCCATCAGGTGTCCCCGCCGGCCCAGACCTGGGATCAAGCAGGTCTGATTGCAGCTCTCAATCAGATGGCGCTGCAGAACCAGGGTTGGGTGATGGACTCCAGCGCATCCGGCCACATGTCGTCCTCGGACGGTATACTCACCTCTCGCCTACCCCCTCCCACTCAACTATCACAGTAGGCGTTCATTTGAATAATGTCCTAGTTGCACCTTCACTAGTCCATAATTTGCTTTCTGTCTGTCAGTTCACTCGCGACCATCACTGTTCTATAGAGTTTGACGCTCTTGGTTTTTCTGTCAAGGATATCCAGATGAGACGCGTGATGCTTCGTTGCAATAGCAACGACGACCTCTACACCATCCCAACGGCCACCACCAGCACCCCTCAGCACGCCCTCCTCGCCGTCTCCTCCAACACGTGGCATCACCGTCTCGGCCATCCTAGCGCTGCTGCTCTTGATGTTCTTAGACAGAAATTTTCTTTCATTTTGAAGACTGGCGAGCTGTCCATGGTGAGACTCGTTGTGATGCTACTGCAGGAGGCATCTTGGTGTAGTTGTAATAAATCAGACCATTCGCTGTGTGATGCCTGTCAGCTAGGCAAACATGTGCGGTTACCTTTTTCCCATTCGAGTTCCTATAGTATTATCCCTTTTGAACTCATTCATTGCGATGTTTGGACATCCCCTGTCGCTAGTATTTCTGGCTCTCGGTATTATCTCGTTTTGCTAGATGATTTTTCCCACTATTGTTGGACATTCCTCTCACTAGCAAGTCCGAGGTTCATACTCATATTGCCAACTTCTGCAACTTTGTCCACACTCAGTTCGGGCTTCCTGTTAAGAGCTTCCAGGCTGACAACGGCATTGAATTTGTTAATAACAATCTCACTGCCCTGTTCTCCTCACGCAGGATACACCTCCGTCTCTCGTGTCCATATACCTCTCCTCAAAACGGCATGGCCAAACGAGTTCTTCGCACCCTGAACAACATAACCCGCACTATGCTTATCCATGCTCACATGCCAGCCTCCTATTGGGCCGAGGCCCTCGCCACAGCAACCTATCTACTAAACAGGCGCCCATCCTCAGCCATCGGCAATGGCATTCCCTATGAGCTTCTCTACCAAAAACAGCCTGACTACACTAGCCTCTATTCTTTTGGCTGCCTTTGTTACCTGAATCTCACGGCCACAGCACCACATAAGCTTGCACCCAGATCCACCGCGTGCATCTTCCTTGGGTACCCTTCCTCCCATAAAGGGTACCGCTGCCTCGACTTATCGACAAGGCGTATCATCATCTCGCGACATGTCGTCTTCGATGAGTCTCGCTTCCCTTCCAGCTTCCAGGCTGCCAAACCCAACTCCAGCTATGATTTTCTTCTCGCTGGACATCGATCACCTGATTTTGCAGCTGCAGCACCTCCAGCAGTCACTCCATCACCCTGTGATGTCGAGCAGCCGCGCCGTTCTGGGGTCGTGGTGGAGGACCCTGTCGACGATCCCGCCATCCTCTACCGCGGGCCGCCCCTGCGCGCCAGTCCTGCACCATCCCAGCACGTCCTAGGAGGTCACGGTGCACCTCCTGCTCCTACCGGACCAGCACCAGGACCAGCGGCCGACCGCTCTTTCAGGTTCGTCTATAGCAGACGGCCCTGGGAGCCTGCTGCCAGCGCTCCTGCATCACCGGAGCCTGCTGCAGCCTCTCCACCGCCGGCAGCTGCACCGCCATTAGCTCCTGTGCAGGAGCAATGCCGCCTGGTGACTTGTTCCCAAACGGGTACCTTGCGTTAGGTTCAGTACACGAACCTCACCGCCACGTCACCGCCGATTTCGCCGATCCTGGCGAACTACAGGAGTGGGTTAGCAGACCCAAACTGGAGAGCAGCGATGGCGGACAGGTTCCAAGCACTCATCGCCAACGACACCTGGCGCCTCTGTAAGGATCACCGGGGTGTCCGACCCTAGAGGGGGAGAGGTGAATAGGATCGCTACTCGCTTTCTATCCTAGGGCTCAATCTATTTGCATGAGATAAACCTAACACGTCCTACACATGCTAGTTATGACTAAGGTTTATCTATGCTACTCTCTACTTACCCCTAAAAGACTTGCAACCTATAGCCAATCCTAATCAAACTAACTAGGAAAGTAAAGGCACGCAAGATAGAGTAAATGTGGAAACGTAATACGGCAAGCAAAGGCTAAGTGACCCCAAGTCATCAAGACAAGGCCACCGCCACCGTCTCTCTCGAAGCGTCACCAACGGCACCGTCTTCACTATTGGAGTTTCTCACCAAGAGAGGTCTCCTTCCCCGCACAAAGTGTCGTTGCCTCTCCACACCAAGTCGGAGGGTCACACGACGAGTACACAAGATGCTTGCCGCAGCAAGGCTTTCACTGAAGCTTACTCTCTCAAGAGCTAAGCCTAACCAAGCACTAAGCACTCTCACAAGTGTGCTTAAGCCTATATGATGTACAATGAAGCTCTATGGTGGTTGGAGACGTTCTTCAAGTGTAGTAGGCTTCAGCAACTCCAGCACACTCAAATGACCCGGCCTTGGGGGTATATATAGGCAGCACAAGCAAATATAGCCATTGGAGAAAAGCTGCCAGAAAAATACTTAACGCCGATTAATCCGACGCACCTCCAATAGCCATCGTCGGTTCAACCGGTGATACTAAACTACCCGCCTCAGAAACTAGCCGTTACGTGTACGGGCAATCAACCGATGCTACGTCGGTTTAACCGGTGAGTGTAGTTGTTCTTTGAACTCTGAAAAACCAACTCTCTGGACAACTGCACCGACGTTCACCAAGACCCAATCGTCGGTTCATCCGGTGTATAGACCTTGCCTCATTTTCTGGGTCCATTGCACCGACGTATTCAACTTCCCTAACGTCGGTTCAACAGGTGAAACCAGAATTCCTGATGTGCTCCAAGTCAATGCACCGACGTATGTGATTTTCTCAGCGTCGGTTCAACCGGTGATACTAAAGTATCTCTATCTTGATTTCTTTGACTTGGATTTCTTCACGGTCTCTTCAATTCTTGTCCTTTGGAACCACCGTAGGGGCGGCCCTTCGGGCCTAGCTACGCCTATCTTCTCTTTGTCATCACTTTGAACCTAAAAGCCTGAGAATGGTCATCTTAACAATCATATTAGTCCAAGTGTTGTGTTGTCTATATCAATCACCAAAACATTATATTGAAATATGGCATGAGAGGTCATTTTCGCTACAGCCTCGTCCCACGACCACCAGGCGCCAACATCGTGACGGGCAAGTGGATCTTTAAGCACAAGTACCACTCGACGGCACCCTTGCCCGTCACAAGGCGCGTTGGGTGGTTTGTGGCTTCTCCCAGCAACACGGTGTCGACTATGACGAGACTTTCAGCCCCGTCGTTAAGCCTGCCACCATCAGAACCATGCTCAGAATCGCCGTCTCTCGCAACTAGCCGATCCACCTGTTGGACGTGAAGAATGCTTTTCTTTATGGCCACCTACAGGAGACAGTCTACTGTCAGCAGCCTCCCGACTTCGTCAACCCCGCCAAGCCTGACTATGTTTGTCTTTTGCAGAAGTCTCTTTATGGACTAAAATAGGCCCCACGTGCGTGGTACCAGCATTTTGCCACTCACATACGACAGCTTGGCTTCGTCCTGGATGCTTCAGACACTTCCCTCTTTGTTTACAAGGAGGGTACGACCATCGCCTACCTGCTGCTCTATGTCGACGACATCATCCTGACCGCCTCATCGCTTGAGCTGCTTCGCCGCATCATGACTCGCCTCCATGCCGAGTTCGCGATGACCAACCTTGGTTACCTGCACCACTTCCTCGGCATTGCGGTGTCGCGATCCACCGACGGCTTATTCCTGTCCCAGCGACAGTACGCCCTCGACCTTCTACAGCGGGCAGGCATGGTCGAGTGTCACTCCACATCGACACCAGTCGACACTCGGGCCAAGCTTCCGCATCAGACGTTGCCCCAGTTGCCGACCCATCGGAGTATCGGAGTCTGCAAGTGCTCTCCACCAGACCTGGCCTATGCCGTCCAACAGGTTTGCCTCTTCATGCATGATCCACACGAGCCACACCTCGAGCTGATCAAGCGCATCTCGCGCTACATGAAGGGCACCCTGCTGACAGGCCTCCACCTGGGTACTGGCCCTGCTGAGTCGTTGACGGCCTACTCCGACGCTGACTGGGCTGGCTGCCCCGACTCCAGACGCTCCACTTCAGGCTTCTGCTTCTTCCTCGGCGATAACTTGGTGTCTTGGTCCACCAAGCGCCAGACCACAGTCTCCCGCTCCAGTGCTGAAGCGGAGTACCGAGCCATCGCCCACGTCATCGCCGAGTGTTGTTAGCTGCGCCAACTTCTCCACGAGCTTCACGTCCCGATTGCTGTTGCGACCGTTGTCTACTGCGACAATGCCAGCGCGGTCTATATGACCGCCAACCCTGTCCATCATCGTCGCACCAAGCATATCGAGATCGACATCCACTTTGCCCGCGAGAAGGTCGCCTTGGGGGAAGTCCGTGTTCTCCACGTACCTTCCTCTCATCAGTTCGCGGACATCATGACCAAAGGGCTACCTGTACAGTTATTCACTGACTTTAGGTCCAGCCTTTTGCGTCCGGGATCCTCCCGCTGCTACTGCGGGCGGGTATTAGGATTTGTATAGGCATTCATTGCATTGATTACATTTATTCCCTGTAATCTTGTACTACCATTTGTACCTGCCCTTTGGCTATATATAAAACAGCCACCCCCCTCATTAGGGTGTGAGGTGTCCTCCTAATCTTCTCTACAATCTCCTTGATTGAGTGCTATTTCTATAAACTCTAGGATCTCCTTGCCTATATATTGTACACCCTTGTACCCTAGATAATCAATCTACTAATTCCCCAAATCATATCTTCTCTCATGGTATCATGAGTCTGGGTTTCTCTCCCGGCGCCTCTTTCGTTACCCTAGTGCGCCTCCCTGGCCACGTCGCGCGCCTCCCCGGCTGCGCCTCCCCTGTTCTTGCGCCAGCCCTCTTGCTGTGCCGCCAGGACAGGGCGCTCCACCCTCCACCATCCGGCCTCTGCTACCGTGGATCAGGGCGCCGCCGACGCCCAGGCACAGGCTGCCACAGTAGCTGCTGCCATGGCGCAGGCCGCCACCTACGCCAAGGTCAAGGCCGCTGTCACGCCTTTCTCCACCGTGGACGCTGACGCCGCCGCCTAGGCCGCCGTCCAAGAGCGCGATGCCACTGCAGCGCGCGCTCGGGACACCTTGGCAGGCGCTGAGCAGGCACGCCCCGCCGCTGACAGCGTGCCCGTCGACGCTGATGGCAGGCCAACCGGTGCCGATTCCGACATTGAGGACGCCCTCTCCGACGCCGGCTCCGACCCCAAGTCGCCTGATTTGCATCAGGCCCTTCTCCTTCACGAACATTCGTGGGCCGTCCAGAACATTTGTGGGCCGATCTCCGTCGCCGTCCAGAACATTTGTGGGCCGATCTCCGTCGTACTCGACGTCAACGCCGGGAATTACACTAGGTGGCGCGATCAGTTCTCCTCGTCGTCGGCAAGTACTCGCTGCAGGAGCATGTCCTGCGGGACAAACCGGCGTCCACCTTCCCTGACTGGCAACGCATGGATTGTGTTGTCAAGTCATGGATCCTTGGCACCATCTCCGACGACCTCGCCGAGACGATCACGAGCTAGCACTCCACCGCCCACACTACTTGGTGTGCCGTGGAGTCGCAGTTCTTCAACAACCGCGAGAGGCGCGCGCTCCTCCTCGACACCAAACTTCGTACATTCGTCCAAGGTGATTTGTTTATCACGGGCTATTGCAAGGAGTTGAAGATGGTGGATCAGCTTGGCGCCTTGGGTGAGGCGGTCTCCGACCGCACCCTCGTCCTCCACATCATTCGCGGCTTGAACGAGCGGTTCAAGAACATCGGCATGCACCTCCGACACGGGCGCCCCTTCCCCACCTTCCTCGAGGCCAAGTTTGATCTCCTCCTGGAAGAGCTCACGATGGAGCCTCAGGCGCCATCTCAAGCCACGGCGCTCGCGGCCTCTACCACAACCCAGTTGGGGCGCTCGGCTGGCACCGGCTCCGGGGGCGCCCCTGCTTCCTCGTCCAAGAGCCGCTGCAGCAGGCGCAGCGGCAAGAACAGCGGCTCTGGACAGACAGCAACAGGGCGGGCAGCCCTCCAGCGGCCAGCCCGCCACCTAGAAGACCGGCTATGGGGGCACCCAGTGGCCCTCCTACAACCCTTGAACTGGGTCCATCCAGATATGGCCCGAGACGAGGCCTCCTCTCGCTCCACTCCCGGCGCGCGCCCCCCAGCATCCAGCACCATAGCAGGCCCTGCTGGTGCAATTGCCTCCTCCACAGCCTACTCCAGCAGCCACCGCTCCAGACCACGCCAGCCAGTGCCCCCCCTCGTGGATTCTACAATCCACTCGCTGGGCTGCCCTCCTGGGATCAGCAATCCCTGGCGTCGACATTCAGCACCATGACTCTGCAACAGCCCCAGCAGTCCACTGACTAGTACTTCGATTCAGGTGCTACCTCCCACATGACCTCACGTCCAGACACTCTTTCTCGCTTCACTTTCCCGCGGTATCCTACTCCTACTTCTATTGTTGTCGGTAATGGTTCCTTGCTTCCCGTTACATCCACTGGCACTACAGTTATTCATCCTTCTTTACATCTTAATAATGTTTTGGTCTCTCCTCAACTTATTAAGAATCTGATTTCTGTACGCCAGTTTACCTTCGATAACAATTGTTCAGTTGAGTTTGACCCCACTGGCTGTTCTGTGAAGGATCTTCTGTCTCGAAACGTGATCGTCAGGTGCAATAGCTCAAGACCAATGTACCCTCTCCACCTGCCGGCTGCGCGCTCCTTGGTTGCTGCATCTTCGTCTTCCCTCTGGCACCGTTGTCTCGGTCACCCTGGGCGCAAGGTCCTCTCCACTCTGGCGTCCTCCGGCCTACCCAATTGCCGTCATGATCATAGTTCTTCTCTTTGTCATGCGTGTCAATTAGGGCATCATGTGCATTTGCCTTTTCAGTTGTCATCCTCTCGAGCGTCAAATAATTTTGATATTATACATTGTGATCTTTGGACATCACATGTTCTCAAGTATTATTTGGTCGTTCTTGATGATTGCTCACATTATTTGTGGACTTTTCCTTTGAAGCTGAAGTCAAACGTCTCCTCGACGCTTGCTTTGCCTTTGTGCAAACCCTGTTCGGCACCACCGTGAAGGCCGTTCAGTGCGATAATGGCCGCGAGTTTGACAACTCCACCTCTCGCACATTCTTCTTCACTCACGGTGTTCACCTTCGCATGTCATGCCCCTACAGTTCTCCTCAGAATGGTAAGGCTGAGCACATCATTCGTTCCACTAACAACGTTGTGCGTTCCCTTCTATTCTAGACATCCCTTCCGCCGTCCTTCTCGGTAGAAGCGCTGCAGACAGCCACCTATCTCATTAACATCTTGCCCACCCAGACACTACAGAAATCCACACCGCACCTCGCTCTTTTCGGCAAGGCGCCTACCTATGATCACCTGCGTGTCTTCAGCTGCAAGTGTTATCCCAACCTATCCTCAACCGCTCCCCATAAACTCTCCCCTCGGTCTACCCTGCGTGTCTTCCTAGGGTACTCTGTTCATCATAAAAGATATCACTGCCTTGGTCTCTCCTCCAACAGATTGATCATCTCTCGACATGTTATATTTGACGAGTCAGCTTTTCCCTATGCTAAGCGCGGCTATTCTCCTTCAGCGGCCAATTTTGAGTTTTTGGATGCTACTGACTTTGTGCCAGCACCTATCGGTGTTGTGCCCAAGTTTCTTGCTGCAGGTTCCTCCTCCGCACAGCCACATGCGGCTGCGCCCGGTGCTGGTCCAGCAGTGCATGATGCGCTCCCAGCTGGTCCTTTGCTCTCGAACGAGCCCCCACCCATGCTAGATGCCTCCCTCCTTCCTGCACAGACACGTGCGGCATCGGCTTCCCTGATTGACGGCACACACAGCCCCTCGCCAGACTCTCCTGCGCCCTCTCCGACACCTCAACCGCGTGGCCCCCCGCCGGGATTCGCGCCGCTACCCCAGCACCCGGCCCCCGCTACATGGGTGCCCTCGAAGTGCGTCATCACCCAGGTTTACACGCGCCGTCCACGTCCGGCTGCGGTGCCGAACTCGGCTTCCACTCCGGCAACCACGACTTTGGCACCCTCGGCGACCTCGACGCCCTCGGCCACTTCTTCGGCGCCTGCGCCCTTGCCAAAGGGTGTTGTTGATGTCCCTCCTGTGACCAACTAGCACCCAATGGCCACACGGGCCAAGTCTGGCTTCCGCGTCCCGCCGCTGTACCACTCCGCCCCGCTATCTCCGATCCCGAAGACCTTCCGCAGTGCACTGGCCGACCCCAATTGGCATGCCGCTATGGAGGAAGAACATGCTACTCTTATGAAGAACCACACCTGGGAGCTCGTTCCACGGCCTTCACAGGCCAACGTGGTCACCGGCAAATGGCTCTTCAAGCACAAGTTCACCGCCGACGGGTCCCTTGAGCGGTACAAGGTGCTCTTGGTTCTTCGTGGTTTCATCCAGCGCCCTGGCATGGACTTTGGTGAGACTTTCAGCCCTGTTGTGAAGCCGGCAACCATTCGCACAGTGCTCTCTTTGGCCCTCTCTCGGCAGTGGCCTATTCACCAGCTCGATGTGAAGAATTCCTTCCTTCACGACACCTTGCAGGAGACAGTCTATTGCGTGCAGCCGTCTGGTTTCGAGGATTCCGCCCACCCAGAGTTTGTTTGTCATCTCAACAAATCTCTCTACGGGTTGAAGCAGGATCCCCGCGCTTGTTTGTCATCTCAACAAATCTCTCTACGGGTTGAAGCAGGATCCCCGCGCTTGGTACAGTCAGTTTACTACACTTGCTCTCTCTCGAATTCGTTGAAGCCAAGTCAGACACCTCGCTCTTTGTCTATCAGCGCGGCTCAGACATAGCTTATCTGCTTATGTACGTTGATGATATTGTGCTCATAGCATCATCACCGGGTTTTCTTCGACGGATTATTTCGGCCCTCCAGCAGGAATTCTCTATGAAGGACCTCGGCGAACTCCATCACTTTCTGGGTATGCGAGTTCAGCAGTGCAGCCAGGGCCTTCTTCTTTCTCAGTGGTAGTTCATGTTGGATATTCTAGAGCGTGCTAAGATGACAGAGTGCAAACCGTGTTCCACTTCTGTCGACACAAATCCGAAGGTTGCTGTTGATGGAGGTGTACCTGTGGCCGATGCTTCGGAGTACTGCAATCTAGCTGGTGCCTTACAGTATCTCACTTTCACCTGGGCAGATATTGCCTATGCCGTCTAGCGGGTCTGTCTTCACATGCATGATCCACGGGAACCTCACTTGCTGGCTCTGAAGCGCATTCTGCGCTACCTTCATGGCACTCTTCATCTGGGTCTTCTACTGCGACCATCCACCTCTTCGGATCTTGTGGTCTACACTGATGCTGATTGGGTTGGTTGTCCAGATACGCGCAAGTCCACCTCGGGCTATGCAGTGTTCCTTGGTGACAACCTCATCTCCTAGTCTTCCAAGCGTCAGACGAATGCCACTGTTTCTAGGTCCAGTGCGGAGGCTAAGTATCACACAGTGGCCAATGGAGTTGCCGAGCCTACTTAGTTGCGCCAGCTCCTTCAGGAGCTTCACGCCCCTCTTCGCCGCGCTACTCTGGTATATTGTGATAATATCAGCGTTGTTTGCATGACCTCCAATCCTGTTCATCACAGTACGCGGATATCTTTACCAAAGGCATGCCTTCTTCTTTGTTCACGGAGCTCAGGTCCAGTCTGAACGTGTGCAGTGGCTGACGATCAGACCGCGGGGGCGTGTTAGACAGTATCTATAGCCGGCCTAGGTGGGCTAGGCGTGCGGACCTTGCAGCCCAGCACTTCTTGGGTTTATGGTAGATGATTTCTATATTAGGCAAGGATCTCCTTGATTGGGTGCTATTTCTATAAACCCTAGAATCTCCTTGCCTATATATTGTACACCCTTGTACCCTGGATAATCAATCTACTAATTCCCCAAATCATATCTTCTCTCACATTCAAACCTACCATGATCTAAAAATTAAGAGAGGGAGGGAAGCAAACCCATGTGCGTATTTAATAAGTTACTAAGAAGGATCAAAGCAACAGCTAATGTAGTTAGAAAGTGAGATGGATAAGAGTCAAACATGGCAGAATTTGCACAAGAAATATTTGCCAAAATATGGCAGAGAATCAATAATCCATTCAGTTTAGTTGGCATTGTAAAACAACAATCATGGCATACAAAGGCGAATTTAGCAACATGCCAATGTGGATTGCAGCGCTCTTTACTCATGGTTAGACTATGCATCATCATTCAGTTTATTCAGTATCAGCATAAAACTCCATAAAAATTGACATAATCAGCCCAAACCACCAATTTAGGCGTTGTAGCTACAGCAGCCCATACTCAACAGCCAATGCATGGATCCACCGATTTACTTGCTTAATAAAAAATGAAGGTAATGAAAACCGAATTCGGTGCTACTATTTATAGCGGTGCTCACTTCCTTGCCAGATAGAATACTGGAACATGCTAAACAAGTCACCACCTTTTATAACACGTTGCTGGCAAATTAACCGATTGATCTGCAGCTACGTCGCAATCTCCCCGCTCCATGTCTGAAAGCACGACTACACAACAGAGCGCACCGCGCGAGGACAGAGAAATCGAGGATCGGGGCGCTCACCCCCGCGGTCGATGAGGAGGAAGGTTGGCATCGCGCCGGGCTTGGCACGGAAGGGGTGCTTGCCGTCGAAATCGTCGCAGGCGTTGGCGTTGTCCTTGGGGTAGACGACGGCGCCCGCCATGCTCCCGCCGTACTGCGGGATGCCGAAGTTGCCGATGGCGCTGTCGCGGCGCCCCCGCAGCGAAGTCGGCGACGTGACCATCAGGCTGTTCTTCTCCACCACGAAGCGCGCCTCCACCCCCGCCGCCGCCGCGGCGGCGAGCAGCGCCAGCAGCAGCGGCAGGGTCCGCCGAAACCCTAGCTCGCCCATCGCGTGCGAGCTCCGGCGGCGGCGAGGATTTAGATCGGAAACTAGGCTCAACGGAATCGAAGCGGAAGCAGTTTTTTTTCCCCTTCTCTTTAATGCCGACTGCTATCCCTTTCTCGCGTACTAGCGCTCAGCTCGTGGCTCGCGTGGTGGAGCAGCGCGAGTGGTGTGAATGCTGGGTGCGTGCACCGTGGGCTAGACCTTCGGGGCACGTCTCACTGACAGGAGCACCCGGCTCTCGGGTAGGACGCGAAATTTTTGCTGACAAGCTAGCTGAATATAGTATTTGTTTTTTTAAAAATGCACAATTTATTTGGTTTCGTTCCGTTGGAGGTGTTTTTAAAAGGAATCTAGGTTCCTAAGTGGATTTTGGTGTTTGACGACAAAATTGTATATGTTTAATGTGTTATCTAAGCATGTGTGCAGGAGCTATGATTGGATAAGCGATCAAGAATGATGAAGTACGTCCTTAAAAAAATGAAAAAGCGGTGTTGGATATAAACTCCGTACTATCAAGGGGGACGTCGATCCAAAGGTTGTGAATAAATTCTAGTGCTCAAGGAACCTAAACAAAACTAATGAGAGGTTTTTTGTCACACAAAATTCAAAAAGAAGCAGTCGTGAGTAAGTTTGTGAGATGAGTCCGGTTAGTCCGGACTTGAACTCAGATAGTCTGGGTGTCCGGAGTATCCGGACAATTTCCCGGAGTATCCGGATAACTCTTGGCCAACGGCTACTTTCTCCGTGTGAGGAGTATAAATACTCCTCTTCCCCCCTCACTCACTCTCTCTCTTGCTCATTTCGAACCATACCAAGTCCTAATTCTAGAACAAGCTCTCTCACTCCCTCCCTTTGATTCTTGAGAGATTTCTTGAGGGATTCAAGTGAGAGACTTGCAAGAGAAGAGATTCGAGCTACTGAGCATCCATTCCAACCCTTGAGCACTAGTTCTTCGTTGAGCCCGCGGATTCAAGTCTTTTACTCTTGGAGCTTTGAGCTTCTAGACGGCTAGGCGTGCTCGTGAGTGCTCAAGCTGCATTGTGAGCTCCACGTCAAGTTTGTAAGTTTCATTCCTCTCCGAGGAATCCATAGTAAGTGACCTCGGGCTTGAGCATTGGTCTCGCCCTTGGGTGAGGAGCATAGGGGTTCTTGAGCACCGTCTTTTGAACTCTTCCTCAACGGAGACGTAGCACCTTCGGGTGTGAACTTCGGGAAATAAACCCTACGCCAATTGTTGTTGCTTTACTTGTTTTACTTGACATTTGTTTGCGAGTTGACCTTGTTAGGGTTTGAGGTCGATCTACGTATTTACAAGGTTCTTGTCAAGCTTGTCTAGTAGAATTATCTTAGAAAACCTCCTGGTAACTTATAGTTTATTTGATTCAAGCCTCTCATTCTCTTTATATTCTTTTTGAGCACGTTGCACTGCGACTCGGATAGTCCGGACAGTCCGAAGTATCCGGACAAAACCCCGGACAGTCCGGGTCATCTGTTACTGATCCAATTTTTAAGTATTTTAATTTCAGGTTTAGCCTATTCACCCTCCTAAGCATCTTCAGATCCTCTCAATTGGTATCAGAGCTTGGATCTCCGTGTTTAAGCTTAACTGCTTGGAGAACAAAAGAAGATGTCAGGCGAACACTCTCCCAAGAGTCCCGTTAATCCGACGAGTGAGGAAGACAAGGACAAGAACAAGAATGATAATGGTAAACCTGAAGATGAGAAACAAGATGAATCAAGTGGCTCAAAAGGCAAGAAAAAGAAAAACAAACATGATGATGACAACTCGGAATCAAGTGATGATGAGATGTCATATAGAGAATGGAAGGCATGGAAGAAGTAGCAAAAATTGAAGAGCAAAAATAAGAAGAAAGCCAGCTCCAAAGTTTTGATTGACTCAAGTGATGACTCGGACTCCGACCACTAGCGAAGTTCATTTCGAAATTCTAGCAAGAGTGAGTCATCAAAAGACAAGAAGAAATTTAAGTATCACCGTGTGTCTCATGATTATACATTTTAACTTCCAAGTGACCATGGTGCATGATGAGCCCATGGCTCCTCAAATCATTGCAGCTTGTGTCGATAAAAAGAAGTGCAATAATTCAAAAAATTCAGACGGTAATGATGTGAAAAATCTTTCAGTTATAAAGCTCAGTGCATTTTGTTTTGATGTGAACCAAAATATTATGAAGAAAGGCTTTCTATCTAGTACTGCAAGTATTGCACGCAAGGTAATATTTGGTGGAGCTAATAATTTGCGCAAGAAGAAAGAGATACAATCCGGAGGGATTATTCACATTGTTGGAAGTGTTCACGTGGAGATCAATCAAACGTGAATTGATTAGCATCCTTGCTGGATTATTTTATTGTTTTCTTCATGCATGGCGTTTGTTGGCTGCTCTACTCAATTCATACGTGTGGCTTGGTTTCAATTAGGAAGGCTAAGTTTTAATTAGGAAGGCTAAGTATGGTAATTCGCTTTGTTGCCGGATTATTATATTATTTCTATTCATGTTTGAGTCGGACTTGAGTCTGGTGCCTGCGTGCACTTTGGGTTTGTGCCTGTGCGCACATATAAGCCTAGGTGCTGTCCTGTAAGGAGATTAGATTGGATTTTATTTGTGTCTCTCGTCTAGGGTTTCTCCTACGAACAGCGAGACGCCGTCCGATCTCATCTACCTTGCCGATTCTTCTGGATCGTGATTGGGAGCGTGATCAGGATTGTTTCCTGGGTGCGCTGCTCCAGATTCTTTAGTGGATCCCCATCTTCTGATCGTGGTTCGTCGTGGCCACGGGTGGAAGATTTATCTAGGGATTGGTTTGCATCTATTGTAAGCCGATCCCTCATTATCTATCATTGCTACTGAGCATATTTGATTATTCAGAATAATCGTTTGATCTGTGTGGAGATAGACACTATATTGTTTTGGGATAATATTTGTGGCTGTGTCTCCCGTGTTTGTCAGAGATTAAAATAATTCTTCTATATATTTTAATCTTTGATCTATTACTGTGGTGCTGAACTGCTAGCTTTTGTGAACAAGTGCTGATTTGCTAGTCAGGCTAATAGCTTCGCTGTGGTAACATAACTAAAGGGAGCTGGACTATATATATTTTGTGCTGGTGACGGGGTTTCATTGTTACAACTCACGTTAGATTGCTAGAGGACTTGATCATTGGAGATAGCTTAGTCAAGTTAGTGCATAATTTATATTGGATATAAATTCAGCTTGTCATCCAAGAAATAATTCAGATTATATTGATTATTGATTCTTGTACCGTGAAAGATTGGGCAAATCTTTGGACAGTGCAGGCGTGTCCTTATCAGTGCATCTATTCATATGGGAAAGCCTCCGTTCTTTGATGGAACCGGATACAATCAATGGAAAACCAAGATATTTGGATACTTGAATGAAATTTATAAGGATCTATGGAAAGTTGTGGAAGTTGGATGTGAAATTCCGGATGAAGATAAGACTCCAACACCATTGCAACAATATGTGCTACAAAGAAACTTTTAAGTCTTGAACATTCTTCACACATCCGTGAGTTCGGAAGAGTTTGACAAGATAGAGGATGCACTAACCGCCAAAGATGCTTGGGACACTCTCCAAGTCAACCATCAAGGTTCAAGAAAAGTTCGTGAATCAATAATAATGACTTCGGAAGATGAACTAAGTCTTTTCTCTATGAAAAAGGATGAGAGTGTCAAGGAAATGTACAACCAGGTGAAGAAGATCACCAATCTAATAAAGTCACTTGGTGGTGATAAATGGGGTGATCGTGAGATTGTGGACAAGCTCTTAACTATATACATAGCTAGGGATGTTACTCTACCTAGCTTGATAAGAGCCGAAAGAGGATTCAAGCACTTCACCGCCGAAAATATTCTCAGAAGAATTGAGGCTCATCATGATCAACTAAGAAGAGTAAAGATAAATCAAGATTTGGCCGAGCTTCAAGAGCAAGCGGCTAAGAACAACGGCATAGCACTACAAGCAAGCTCCAAGGGCAAAGAAAAAACAAATTAATCATCCAAGAATGAAGAATCTAGCCATGAAGGGGATGATGAGCTTGATGATGAGCAAATGGTTTTGTTTATTAAGAACTTTAGAAGAGTCTTTAGAAAGGGCAACTTCCGAAATTATGGCAAGAACAAGGGCAAATATGAACCAAGAAGAAGATCCAACAAGCCTTATTTTGGGTGCAAAAAACTTGGACATTTCATTGCGGATTGTCCGGAGGAGAAGAAAAAGAACAAAGATGACAAAGAAGGCTCTTCCAAGACAGAAAGACCCAGATACAAGAAACAAGCCAGTGAAGCTCACCTTGGTCAAGAATGGGATTCTCAAGAAGAAAGTGAATCCGATAATGAAGATATTGCTACCATGGCATTCAAGGCCTCCCCTCATCATTCTACTACACTATTTGAAGATCTCACCTATGATGAGGATCAAGATCAAGTCATATGTCTTATGGAAAAGAATGTGAAGGTAAACACTCCAAACTCATCTGATGATGAATTAGATGAGGAAGATGAAGTTGCTAGTTTAATTAGCCAATATGGTAAAAATGGTGCAACTAAAATAATGAAATTAATGATGAAAATGGATGAGTTAGAAGAAACTCTTGAATCTCAAGAGGAATTGCTTAGGCATGAGAGAGAAACCTCTAAACTCTTGACAATGACCTTGCCTATGAAAGGAAGGAGAACAAGAGGATTAAGGACTCTCTCAAAACCAATGATAACATTCTTCTTGAAGTAAGAGAGTTGCTCACTAGTGAAAAAGAAAAGGTGAATGACTTAACCAAGAAATACTCCTTGGTAGAGGACACAAATGCTAACTTGAGAAGTGAAAATGTAAAACTTCAAGAAAGCTTTACAAGCTTACAAGCCATTCACAAGGCACTTGAGGGAATTGGCTCAAGGTACATGAGCAAGTTTGGATTTGAGAAAGGCAAAGACCTTGGTAAGAATGAGCAAGGCATTCCACAATCCATTCCATATGTCAAGAACAACAAGACCGCCGCATTGGGAGCAAATGGGGATCCTGTGAACATGACTACTCCCATCCGTATGGGAGAAAGGAATAATAAAGCATCAAGTTATGTTAAGTTTATCAAGAGAGGAACTACATGTGATGAGGGTGCCAAGATTGTTGCATCCACATCAAAGCAAGACAAGTTCAAGACCTCAAGCAAGTCACAAACACAAAAATCGTCTTCACATGTATCCTTTTATGCGGATTTTGTGTTAACTAGAAACCACCATGGTAGAGTGGTTGCTAAATTTATTGGTCACCGCACATTTAACACTAAAGAAAAGAGTTGTGTGTGGGTGCCCAAGGTGCTCGTGACTAACGTTCTAGGACCCAAGTATTGTTGGGTACCTAAAAGAAAAGAGTAACCTTGTTTTGTAGGGATACTCCTCCGGTGGGTCAACTTGGGTGATCGATAGTGGATGTACAAATCATATGACCGGAGAATGGAGTATGTTTGATTCTTTAACAAAGTCAAGTGGTGATCATTACACCACATTTGCTGGTAATGAAAGAGGAAAAATTCTTGGAACCGGTAACATCACTCTAAACTCACATTTTAATCTCTCAAAGGTGCTTTTAGTTGATACTCTTGGGTACAATTTGTTGTCCATTTCACAACTTTGTGACTTGAGTTTCAATTGTCTTTTTACTAATGAGGGTGTATCCGTCATTAGAAGAAGCGATGACTCCGTTGCTTTTAAGGGTGTGATCAAGAGAAAGCTATATCTTGTGGACTTTTCGCATGAGAAAGCTCAACTTGACACATGTTTGGTGGCAAAGTCTAGCTTGGGTTGGTTATGGCATCGCCGACTAGCTCACGTTGGGATGAGAAATCTCAACAAACTTCTGAAGGGGGATCACATCCTGGGACTAACAGATGTTTCCTTTGAGAAAGATTGTGTGTGTAGTGCATGTCAAGCGGGAAAACAAATTGGTGTTCCTCATCCATCAAAGAGCATCGTCACCACCATCAAGCCATTTGAGCTTCTCCACATGAATCTCTTTGGGCCAGTGGCGTACATTAGCATTGGTGGTAACAAATATGGTTTTGTCATTGTTGATGATTATTCTCGTTTCACTTGGGTATTTTTTTTGCATGACAAAAGTGTAATACAAGAAACTTTCAAAAAATTTGCAAAAAGAGCTCAAAACGAGTTTGAAACCAAGATCAAGAGAGTAAGAAGCGACAATGGCACCGAGTTCAAGAACACCAACATAGAAGAATATCTTGATGAAGAAGGAATTGGTCATGAGTTCTCAGTACCATACACACATCAACAAAATGGAATTGTTGAGAGGAAGAATAGAACTGTCATTGAAGCCGCAAGAACAATGCTTGATGAATACAAGATCTCGGATCAATTTTGGGCGGAAGCAATCAATACGGCATGTCATGCAATCAACCGCCTCTATCTTCACAAGATCTTGAACAAAATGGCATATGAGCTACTTCTTGGTAAAAAGCCAAATACATCATACTTTAGGGTATTCGGGAGTAAGTGTTTCATTGTAAATAAGAAAAACAAAACTTCTAAGTCGCTCCTAAAGTAGATGAAGGGTTTCTTCTTAGTTATGCTTCAAATGCTCACGGCTATTGTGTCTTTAACAAAACCTCCGGTTGCGTTGAGATTGCGTGTGACGTGACATTTGATGAATCTAATGGCTCTCAAGGAGAGCAAGTTGGTGATGGTGTAGGATTGGTGGAACCATCAAGCAAGGCAATCAAGAAGCTAGCTATTGGAGAGAGATAAAGCCTCAAGAACAAGAGGATCAAGATGAGGATGGGATGGTGTTTCCAAGTCCATCAAGGACACATTCCGCAGCGCATCCCGAAAACTCCGGAAATCAAGCCGGATACTCCGGGTCTCAAGTCTGGTCTACCCGGAAATAGAACCGGAGTATCCGGGACATGGATCAAGAACCATCATCCGATCATCAAGATCAATTTTAAGTTGAAGAAGAGGCTCAACAAGTTCAACAATAAACACAAGTTCCTCATCCAAGAGTACATCAAAGTATTCAAAATGATCATCCGGTGGACAGCATCCTTGAAAGCATCACTAAAGGGGTAACCACTCGTTCTCGTTTGGCTACTTTTTGTGAACATTACTCGTTTGTTTCTTACTTGGAGCCATTAAAGGTAGATGAAGCCTTGGATGATCCAGATTGGGTGATGGCCATGCAAGAGGAGTTAAACAACTTCACAAGGAATGAAGTCTGGTCCTTACTAGAAAGACCCAAGTAAAATGTCATAGGAACCAAGTGGGTCTTTTGAAACAAGCAAGATGAAAATAGCGTGATAACAAGAAGCAAAACAAGGTTGGTTGCCTAAGGATTCACGCAAATCAAAGGTTTGGATTTTGGTAAGACTTATGCTCCCGTAGTTAGACTTGAGTCAATTCGTATATTATTTGCATATGCTACTGTAACGTCCTGAAAAATTCACCAAGTTAAAACACGCGCTAAAAATAATTTTTTCAAAACTTTTCGTCATTGAGCTCAGTCCAATCAAAGTTCGTTCACCGCCCGAACTCCTAATCTCCCGAAAAACCCTTCCCAGAATTCTTCTCTGTCCCGACACTCAATTTCAATCATCGTTCCATCTCCCTTTTCTCCTCGTCCCGCATGCATCGCCGTCTGACCGGCGTCGCAGTGTGCGCGTGGCCGACCAGCCCCGCGGTCGTCGCCGCGATCTGCGCCGGCGCGAATCTCTCCCTCTCTCTTTTCTCTCTCCCCCCTTTTTCTTTTTTTTTTCATTTTCCATTTTCCATTTTTCTTTTTCCATTTTCTTTTTCCCTCTCCTCTCCCTCTCCTTCCTCCCTCTCCCCTGCCGAGTGCCCGCGCGCACGCTCGGCCCGCCACCGGTCGCTCCCTGCCCACGCATGCTGGCCCCTGCTCCCTGCCTAGCTCGCGCGCGCGCACACCTGGCCGCCTCCACGCACCCACGCCCCCCCCCCCCGCGCACGCGCTCCGCGTGCTGCGATGCCCGCCGCGCCACTCGCCGCGCACCGCACGCCACGACACCGACTCACTGCGCGCGCGTCCATGCCACACCGCCCGCGTACACGCGCACACGCTCCACACAGCTGTGCCACTCGCAGAGCCACTCGCGCACAGTGCCGTCACCGCGCTGCCGGCCGAGCCGCACAGGCCGCACAGCTCGACGCCAGGCTCCGTAGCCGGCCCCTCCACGTGCCCTCTGCCCGAGCCGTCGCATCGCCAACGCTCGCAATCGGCCGAACGCCATTAATGGTGCCCCGCGGAGCTCGCCGGCCGGCTCCAACACGCTCAGCCGTCCCCACCGTCTTACTCCGCCTATAAATAGGCCTCCCATCACGCTCCCCACCACCGCAAACCCCTCCGACGCTGCTAGCACCTCCCCTTGCCTTGCAGCGCCGCCGCCAGGGCCACCTCCGCCCGCCGCCGCCCGCTCCCGTGGCCGAAGCACCTCGCTCCACCCCAGCCCGAGCCAAGGTGGGGAACCGAACCCCCTCACTCTCCTCTCCCTTTTCCCCTGGTCCCGGCCGCCGCCGTGCCCTGGACCGCTGGCGCCCAGCGCCCCCTCCCTTATTCTGCGTCGAGAGGAAGGGGATGAAGGGCTATTTTGCTCTTAAGCCCCTCCCTTTCTCTCTATTTCCTGAAGAGTCCCCCCCCTTTCTAACCATTTTGCAAAAGAAACCCCCTCTTTTATTATATTTCAAAATAAACCCATCCACCATATAAACTTAATTCTAAATAAACCCCTACCTTTTCCAGAATAACCCAAAACACTTCCCAGAATTCTAATCAGGTCCTTTCACTAATTACAAACAAGTCCCTAGATCCTTGTTTAGACTCTAAACACCCCGATAACTTATCATTTTATGCGCCAGACAACCTCCGATCGACCTGAAACTTTACCACGCCAAACCTAACATGAATTTGGCCATGCCACTAGGAAACCATCGAAAAATATTACTCCTATCCCCATATTTCAATCATTTCCGATTCGAGCTCAACGATAAAACTTTTATTTCTTTTCCTGATTGTGTGGTTGCTTGTGTGCATCGTAGATCACGGTGTGAACGAGGGAGAGCCCATTGACGAACAGTGCTACGAGCAAGCGAATGAGGACCAGTTCCGTGACCCTGAACCTGAAGGACAGTACCTCGAGCAGGACTTCCCAGAAGGCTTTGAAGACGGCAAGTTCAATCCCGCCCTTTGATGCATGTTTTGTCCTAGTTTTTATAAACACAACCTATTGGCCTGTTTTATAAAAATTGCATATGTTTTGCCTGCTGAAAACATGGTTGGATAGCCACCCCTTAATTTGTTATAACCATTCCTTGACCACCTAGATTAATGTCTGAATGTGTTTTGTTTGGACGTTAAGCACTGCTAGAACGCTTAGGACCTTATAATACAACTCATTTTATAAAGAAAATATGTGAGTGTGTGGGAAGGGAGAAATGTGGAATTTAGAAAGATGAGTTTAGACGGGATGGATGACATTTCTGTGTGATTTGCCGATTGGTGTGCTCGTGCCTGTGTGGCAGAGCAAGGAAGGGAGATATCCATCTTGTCACCACTAAGGACCGAGTTGGTGTGTCATGTCACCTAACTCCACTATCGTGCAAACCACTCGACCGTTGAATGTGCAACGGCTTAGCATAAACCCCACTAGTTAGTCTGATAGCCATCAGGAGAGCTGAGAGCAACGGGTGATCAAGGAGAAGGGATTAGTTCTGTGTGACTTATGCCCTGGTTAAAACCTCTGTGATAGGTCAATGACCCCTTGGTGGATCCCGTGATGGCTAGTCAGGTCTAGCTTAGGTGGGTAATGGCTTTGTTGGGATCTGCACCGACACTACGGTGATCGAGTTGTGGTACCCCACTTGTGGGTAAAGTTGCACACCTCTGCAGAGTTAAAACCTATTCGAATAGCCGTGCCCACGGTACTGGGCGAGTTACGGTATGGCCACATAACTAGTGTTTATTTTGGGATGGGTTGGCGTGAGTTGTTTTGGGAATGTGTCCGACAGTTGTGCCGTGTGTTACGGCGGATGAGGAGTCCGGTAGCAGCTTAAAATTTGGATCCTGTGTGGGCCAACATTACGTTTTACTCAGTACAAAGAAAACTTGCTTTGAAAATCCTTCCTTTCAAATGAACCCATGCATAAAAGACTGCTTTCGCAAGTTAAACCCCAGCCTTATCCTTGATGTAACTGATGCATTATATTCTGTTTATACCCCCCTCCGTGGGAGTGGTTGGACTTGCTGAGTACGTTTGTACTCACCCCATTCTTAATTTTTACAGAGGAAGATCCAGACTTCGTTCCCGAAGACGTCGAGTAGAGGTTCCGTCCTACACCCAACCTTGCCTGTTGATTAGGGTCACCCGCAGGAGTTTCCGCATGGCACAAGACTCTGATGACCCTCTCTTCGTAGTTAATATCGTTGTGTGGGTGTTAGTGGTTATCCTTGCGATAGTGGCGCTTCACTGCCCACTTCCGCGTAGAGTTGTATGGTGATGTACCATCTGATGTAATAAAAGTGTTATCAGCCTCGTGGGACTGATATTGTATCACTTTTAAGTCTTCTTTTATGAGGGGACACTTCAGGTGGTATCAGAGCCGTAGGTTGGCCGTATGACGTGACTCTAGGAGCGAAACCCATCTTCAGGCCCTTTTCACATTAGGATTTTTCATTACTCAATCCTTTTTCCACACAAACACTCACCATTGGTTCTTGCCCTGTTCCAGATGGCTGACAATGGATGGAGTGGCGGAATCTGCCACGCAGAGCCCGGCCTTCCTAAGTTATTGATACTCAGCCTGAAACGCGTCGGAGTGGTGGACCCACCAGAGTACGTCTACCGGGAGTACGACTCCAGGGGCACACTTCGGTGCGACATGATGATCTTCGTGGGAAAGAGCACCCGCTACCCTGACGTGGAACCTTGGTTCATCTCCACCACTGGCTTTCGCTTCCCTGACACCTACCGAAAAGCCGCCCATAAAGCCCTGCGAGGTCTACGTGTGATCTACAAGCATCATCTTCAGCGGACTCCTATGAGATTTTTCCCGCCTACTGAAGGAAGGGGGCACACATGGATTGCCCGGATGAGAGGACTTGGGAGAGAAGAAGAGGATACGGTCTCCCACCTATCCATCTACCTCACCGGCCTGGATGAACTTTACCGCGAACAAGCGGCGCAATTGAAACAACAAATCCACAGGGCAGAAAAGGCAACCTAAGAACTAGAGGAGCAACGGACAAGAGCTGCACGCGCCGAGTATTCCCTAGCCGCTCTCCAAGCCCAAATGCAAGAATATCAGGCTCGCAGAGAAATAGGTGGGTGGATAGAGGAGGAAGAAGAAGAACCCGAAGAAACTCATTGGGATAACGGTACTCAGACCGAAGATGATATGATGGATCAGTGTCTTCCACCAAAGAAGCGTCCTATCCGGATCGAGGAAGAGTCCCCATGATAGGAGTAGCACTCCAGGCTAGAACCCTGTCCTAATAATCATGTACCCATGGAACCTGTACCCTCTCCATGTTGTAATAATAAGTACCATCTGTCCCCTTCGTACCTAAATACTTGTGCAAAAATTGTTTACCCTATCTTTGTTTTCAGATGGCTGAGGAAGGATGGACCCAGGGCAATTGCCAAGCTGCACCTGGCTTCCCCAGCCTCTTGATCAATGCCCTGGAAAGCCTTGGCGTTACGGAACGCCCAAGGTACTACAGTAGAGAGTACGAGCACCATGGTACCCTCCGCTGCAGGGTGATCCTGGTCATCGCCAGAAGTGACCGCTACCCCGACATTTAGCCGTGGCGAGTGACCGCTACAGGGTTTAGGCACCAAGACACCTATCCCTTAGCTGTCAAAAAGGCGCTCCGTTATCTATGCCGGATTTTTGAAAGACACCTTGCCCCCAAACCAATGAGGTTCTTTCCGCCGCCATCAGAACCCCAGTTTGGGAAGCACGCATGAGAAGTCTGGAACGGCGCCGCCATGAAGAAGACCCCTTGTACCAAGTGGCTACTTACCTAGCCTCCTTGGATCGGCTCTTTGACGAGCAAGCCAACATTCTGAGAGAGCAGACCCATCGAGCCGAGCAAGCAGAGCTCGCGGTGAGACTGCAACAGATACGAGCAGCCCATGCCGAGGCAAGAGCCGCAGCCACAGTCAGCAGCGAAGCGGTTGCTCAGGAGAGCCTCAGACAAGCCCGAGACTGGCGTATGCAAGAATGGACCAGAAGCGGAACGCCAGTCCCAGCAATTGGGGAAGACCATGTTTTACTCGGGACACCCGTCATAGGATGGGGACCACTCGTGATAACCTCACAAGCCCCACCCGAGAACCCGGAAAGGTCTACTACCGCCGATGAAGGAGAGGCTGCTACGCAACCCTTGGCAAATGTAAACCTAGGGGATGGTGAGCAAGGATCACTCGCACACTCCACCCTAGAAGAAGGCTCGCCCCGCGAGTAGAATGTCCGATGCCATCCTAGTGTTGTACCCGGACGTGTAGTACGCATTTTAGTGTTGTCCTCGTGTTGTACCCTCCCTTGCAGTAATAAAGTTATTTGGTGCTTGTTGTTTGCTATGTTTGTGTGCTTGTTGTGTGCTTTTGGCGGAAGGTTGATTCTGCCTTTTCAAAATTACGAATTAAGCAACTTAAACATCATATAATCTTAATCCCAATCTCACAAATACTCTACCCCATCTACAGATGGCTTCCCGAAGCGGTACGAGGGCCTCCTGCAACCGGACCCCTGCAGCCGCTGATGCAAGAGTATAGCCTATTGGGCAGAATCCTCCCCAGGAAGAATAGGAAGTGAGCCAGAACAGAGGCGAAAATCAAGAAGTGCCACTGCCACCACCACCACCCCTCGGAGACCTGGCCCAGATAATACACAACAAAACCCTCATACTGGAAGCACTGGCCAATGCCCTCATCAACAAGCGGCCACGAGAGCAAACCATGAATGACAAGCTGACAGCTTTTTTGAGGACCAAGCCGCCCACCTTCGCTGGATCCAGCAACCCCTTGGATGCAGACGACTGGCTGCGTGTGATCCAGAGAAAGCTCGAGCCGTTCGAATGCCAGGATCGAGACAAAGTCCTTCTGGCAGCCCACCAACTCACCGGGACTGCCTTAGCCTGGTGGGAGAATTACTGTGCCGCTACCGAAGATGCCTTCACCATCACATGGAAGGAATTTGTGAAGGAGTTCTGCCGCTATCATATCCCCTCGGCCACCATGAAGCGTAAGGCAGATGAGTTCCGAGCACTGCAGCAAGGGAGCATGTCAGTGGAAGAGTACACCCATCAGTTCATGGAGCTGGCCCGATATGCACCAGAAGAAGTGAACGATGATGAGAAGAAGCAGGACATGTTCAAGAAGGGATTGAACCCAGAACTCCGGACCCTGCTTACCCCTCAGATCTACCCAGACTTCAACACCCTGATGAACAAGGACATTCTTACAGAAAGGGCCAAAACTGAAGAAAGGAAGGATAACAAGCGTAAGTTTCTGGAAAGCAAGGCCCGCCAGCAGGATCGCTTTCAGAAACCCAGAAGCTTTAGCTACACTGCACCAAGATCTCAGGCTCCAATGCAGTATAGAACCCAGTCTCAGGTGACGGGCCCACAAGCCTCTGACACACAGTTCAAGGCCAGAACACCATGAAGGCCCCGCAGAGCAATGCAAGCCAGGTCACCACCAACAACAACAGCAATGCTAGGGTCTGTTTCAACTGCCGAGAGACAGGGCATTTCATTGCTAACTGCCCATATGCCAAGAACAAGCCTGCTACATCAGCCTTCTCCAATACAGTGAATGGACTAAGGCCAGTTCTGTCAGGTGCTAACCGAGTGCCCATCCGCAACAACAGCAACACCAACAACAACAGTCAGCAGATGAGGCAGCCCCAGCAGTCATTTGGACGAGCCCGCGTCAACCACATCAACGCGCAGGAGGCTCAAGGAGCTCAGGGCGTAGTGCTCGGTGAGTACCTAGTCAGCTTAGCTCTTGCAATAGTACTATTTGATTCTGGAGCATCACACTCGTTCATATCCTCGAGTTTTGTGGAAAAGCACAATATACCTACAGTACTAATAAAAACACCCCTATTAACCCGGACGCCTGGTGGTGACATCAAGTGCCAACTAGGTTGTCTACGGGTAAGGATCAATTTAAGTGGGGTAGAATTTCTAGCAGACCTAGTAGTACTTAAGTCTAAGGGAATAGACGTGATCCTTGGAATAGACTGGTTAAGCCAACACAATGGTCTCATAGGTTGTACCGACAAGGTGGTACACCTAACGAACCCAGAAGGAGTACAAGTGACTTGCCATACCCGGGGAAGTGGATCGGATCCAATGGTGTTTAGCATGGAAGCCAAGTCCTTGGAAGAAGTCCCAGTAGTAAACGAATACCCAGATGTTTTTTCTGAAGAACTTCCCGGAATGCCACTAGATAGGGATATAGAGTTTGTCATCGATCTTGTCCCTGGAACCTCTCCTATAGCCAAGAGACCCTATAGGATGGCAGCTTCTGAATTGGCGGAATTAAAGAAGCAACTGGAGGAATTACAACGAATTGGCTTCATCAGGCCAAGCTCGTCGCCTTGGGGAGCCCCAGTCCTATTTTTCAAGAAGAAGGATGGGAGCATGAGGTTGTGTGTAGACTACCGGGCACTGAACGAGGTTAATATCAAGAATAAGTACCCCCTCCCCAGGATTGATGACCTTTTTGATCAGCTAAAAGGGGCCAAGTACTTCTGCAAAATTGATCTGAGGTCAGGGTATTTTCAGCTCAAGATTAGAGAAAGTGACATTCCAAAGACAGCTTTTGTCACCCATTACGGGCAGTTCGAGTTCACGGTGATGTCTTTTGCACTCACCAATGCACCTGCATATTTCATGAACCTCATGAACAAGGTGTTTATGGACGAGTTAGATAAGTTTGTTGTAGTCTTCCTCGACGACATACTTATTTACTCGAAGAGTGTCCAGGAGCATGAGCAACATCTGAGGGTAGTTTTGGAAAAGTTGAGAGCAAACAAACTCTATGCAAAATTCAGCAAGTGTAAATTTTGGCTAGAGAAAGTGGCTTTTCTTGGACATATTCTGACCGCAGAAGGAGTAGTAGTCGACCCTGAGAAAGTCGAAGCGGTTTCCAATTGGCAGCAACCAACTAATGTTAGTGAAATCAGAAGCTTTCTCGGATTAGCTGGGTATTATCGAAGATTCATCGAAGGATTTTCCAAGATAGCCCGGCCCATGACAGAGCTGCTCAAGAAGGATAAGAAATTCAACTAGATAGAGTCATGTGAAAGAAGTTTTCAAGAATTGAAGAGAAGATTGACAACTGCCCCCGTGCTGACCCTACCGGATATTCATCGGGATTTTGTTATTTATTGTGATGCATCCCGACAAGGATTAGGATGTGTCCTCATGTAAGACGGGAAGCTTGTTGCAGATGCTTCCCGCCAACTCAGGCCTCATGAGCAGAATTATCCAACCCATGATTTGGAATTTGAAGCCGTAGTGCATGCCCTTAAGATTTGGAGACATTATTTGATTGGAAATAAGTGTGGGATTTACACCGACCATAAGAGTTTGAAGTATATCTTCACCCAGCCAGATTTGAACTTAAAGCAAAGAAGATGGTTGGAGTTGGTTAAGGATTATAATTTGGAGATCCGTTACCACCCCGGCAAAGCGAACGTAGTGGCCGATGCCCTAAGCCAGAAATCCTATGGACCCAAGGATGATCATCTGCGAGAGGAAATGACACGATTGAATATGCACATTGTCCCTCTAGGCTCCAGCCACGTGCTAAACGTCCAATCCACACTAGAAGACAGAATCAGAAAAGCTCAAAGTTCGGACAAGGACTTGACGGGAATCCGAACACAAACTGGAGAAAATAAGGCGCTAGATTTTAGAGTGGATAATGAGGGAACCTTATGGTATAAAGATAGAATTTGTGTGCCCAAAAAGGAGACTTCCGGCAAATAATTATGGATGAAGCCCATAACTCGGCCTACTCCATCCACCCAGGATCTACCAAGATGTATATGGACTTAAAACAAAAATATTGGTGGAAAGGTATGAAGGCGGATATTGCACGATTTGTCGCCCATTGTGATACTTGTCAAAAGATCAAGGCCGAACATCAGAAGCCAGCAGGTTTGTTGCAACCCTTACCCATCCCGGTTTGGAAATGGGATGAGATAGGAATGGACTTTGTAGTGGGTTTGCCCAGAACACCGAAAGGTCATGACTCCATATGGGTAATAGTGGACCGACTCACTAAAGTGGCTCATTTCATACCCGTACAGACCAATTACGGTGGGGAAAAGCTGGCCAAGCTCTATGTGGAAAACATAGTAAAGTTGCATGGTGTGCCTAGCAGAATTGATTCAGATAGAGGGACCCAATTCACCTCTAGGTTTTGGAAAAGTTTGTATAAAGCCATGGGCACCAAATTGGATTTCAGCTCTGCTTATCACACGCAAACGGATGGCCAGACAGAAAGGGTGAATCAGATAATGGAGGATATGTTGAAAGCATGTGTCCTTACCTATGGCAAGGATTGGGAGCTAAGTTTACCTTATGCAGAATTTTCATACAACAACAGTTATCAAGCGAGCTTGGGCATCTCACCGTTCGAAGCTCTCTACAGGAGAAAATGCAGAACTCCCCTTATGTGGTCAAAAGTTGGAGAACGTGCCCTAGTTGGACCCACACTCATAAAGGAAGCAGAAGAAAGAGTTGCCGAGATTAGAGAAAAGCTGAAAGCAGCCCAGTCAAGGCAAAAAAGCTACGCGGACAAAAAAGATGGGAAATAAGTTTCAACCCAGGAGATTTCGTTTATCTCAAGGTTTCACCCATTCGAGGAACCCGGAGGTTTCAGGTACAAGGAAAGTTGGCCCCTCGGTACATTGGACCATACCGAGTTCTGAAGAAGGTTGGAGCCGTAGCATACCGTCTGGAGCTACCAGAATAAATGTTGGATATACACCCAGTGTTTCATGTCTCGCAATTAAGAAGGTGTTTGAGGGTACCCAAGGCAGAACACGTGCCAGTAGAAGCGATAGATCTGCAGCCGGACCTACGATACCAGGAAATACCGGTCAAGATCCTAGACACTGTCACTAGGAGGACAAGAAACTCCGAAGTACGGATTTGCAGAGTTCAATGGAGCAGACACGGAATAGAAGAAGCTACATGGGAGCGTGAAGATGCTTTGAAGAAAGAATTTCCCCATCTGTTTAGGAGCTAGCCGAATCTCAAGGACGAGATTCATTTTAAGTGGGGTAGGTTTGTAACATCCTGAAAAATTCACCAAGTTAAAACACGCGCTAAAAATAATTTTTTCAAAACTTTTCGTCGTTGAGCTCAGTCTGATCAAAGTTCGTTCACCGCCCGAACTCCTAATCTCCCGAAAAACCTTTCCCAGAATTCTTCTCTGTCCCGACACCCGATTTCAATCATCGTTCCATCTCCCTTTTCTCCTCGTCCCGCATGCGTCGCCGTCTGACTGGCGTCGCAGTGCGCGCGTGGCCGACCGGCCCCGCGGTCGTCGTCGCGATCAGCGCCGGCGCGAATCTCTCCCTCTCTATCTTTTCTCTCCCCCATTTTTCTTTTTTTTTTCATTTTTCATTTTCCCTTTTTCTTTTTCATTTTCTTTTTCCCTCTCCCTCTCTCTCCTTCCTCCCTCTCCCTGCCGCGCGCACGCTCGGCCCGCCACCGGCCGCTCCCTGCCCGCGCACGCTGGCCCCTGCTCCTTGCGTAGCTCGCGCGCGCGCACTCCCGGCCGCCTCCACGCGCCCACGTGCATGCGCTCCGGGTGCCGCGATGCTCGCCGCGCACCGCATGCCGCGTCACCGGCTCGCTGCGCGCGCGTCCGTGCCACGCCGCACACCCACACACGCACGTGCTCCACGCAGCCGTGCCGCTCGCCGAGCCGCTCGCTGCTGCCGGACTTGTCCCATCACCTGGCCGTCTCGCCGCTCGCGCCACCGTACTCGCACTGCTCGCGCACAGTGTCGTCGCCGCGCCGCCCGCCGAGCCGCACAGGCCACACAGCTCGACGCCAGGCTCCGCAGCTGGCCCCTCCACGTGTCCCCTGCCCGAGCCATCGCGTCGCCACTGCGAATCGCGTCGCCGACGCTCGCAATAGGCCGAACGCCATTAATGGCGCCCCGCGGAGCTCGCCGGCCGGCTCCAACGCGCTCAGCCCTCTCCACCGCCTTACTCTGCCTATAAATAGGCCTCCCATCACGCTCCCCACCACCGCAAATCCCTCTGCCGCCGCTAGCCCCTCCCCTTGCCTTGCAGCGCCGCCGCCAGGGCCACCTCCGACCGCCGCCGCCCGCTCCGGTGGCCGAAGCACCTCGCTCCACCCCAGCCCGAGCCAAGGTGGGGAACCGAACCCCCTCACTCTCCTCTCCCTTTTTCCCCTGGTCCCGGCCACCGCCATGCCTTCGACCGCCGGTGCCCAGCACCCCCTCCCCTGTTCTGCGTCGAGAGGAAGGGGATGAAGGGCTATTTTGCCCTTAAGCCCCTCCCCTTCTCTATATTTCCTAAAGAGTCCCCCCCTTTCTAACCATTTTGCAAAAGAAACCCCCTCTTTTATTATATTTCAAAATAAACCCATCCACCATATAAACTTAATTCTAAATAAACCCCTACCTTTTCCAGAATAACCCAAAACACTTCCCAGAATTCTAATCAGGTCCTTTCACTAATTACAAACAAGTCCCTGGATCCTTGTTTAGACTCTAAACACCCCCGATAACTTATCATTTTATGCGCCAGACAATCTCCGATCGACCTGAAACTTTACCACGCCAAACCTAACATGATTTTGGCCGTGCCATTAGGAAACCACCCAAAAATATTACTCCTATCCCCATATTTCAATCGTTTCCGATTCGAGCTCAATGATAAAACTTTTATTTCTTTTTCTGATTGTGTGCTTGCTTGTGTGCATCGTAGATCACGTTGTGAACGAGGGAGAACCCATCGACGAACAATGCTGGGAGCAAGCGAACGAGGACCAGTTCCGCGACCCTGAACCCGAAGGACAGTACCTCGAGCAGGACTTCCCAGAAGGCTTTGAAGACGGCAAGTTCAATCCCGCCCTTTGATGCATGTTTTGTCCTAGTTTTTATAAACACAACCTATTGGCCTGTTTTATAAAAATTGCATATGTTTTGCCTGCTGAAAACATGGTTGGATAGCCACCCCTTAATTTGTTATAACCATTCCTTGACCACCTAGATTAATGTCTGAATGTGTTTTGTTTGGACGTTAATCGCTGCTAGAACGCTTAGGACCTTATAATACAACTCGTTTTATAAAGAAAATGTGTGAGTGTGTGGGAAGGGAGAAATGTGGAATTTCGAAAGATGAGTTTAGACGGGATGGATGGCATTTCTGTGTGATTTGCCGATTGGTGTGCTCGTGCCTGTGTGGCAGAGCAAGGAAGGGAGATATCCATCTTGTCACCACTAAGGACCGAGTTGGTGTGTCATCTCACCTAACTCCACTATCGTGCAAACCAATCGACCGTTGAATGGGCAACGACTTAGCATAAACCCCACTAGTTAGTCTGATAGCCATCAGGAGAGCTGAGAGCAACGGGTGATCAAGGAGAAGGGATTAGCTCTGTGTGACTTATGCCCCGGTTAAAACCTCTGTGATAGGTCAATGACCCCTTGGTGGATCCCGTGATGGCTAGTCAGGTCTAGCTTAGGTGGGTAATGGCTTTGTTGGGATCTGCACCGACACTACGGTGATCGAGTTATGGTACCCCTTTTGTGGGTAAAGTTGCACACCTCTGCAGAGTTAAAACCTATTCGAATAGCCATGACCACGGTACTGGGCGAGTTACGGTGTGGTCACATAACTAGTGTTTATTTTTGGATGGGTTGGCGTGAGTTGTTTTGGGAATGTGTCCGGCAGTTGTGTCGTGTGCTACGGCAGATGAGGAGTCCGGTAGCAGCTTAAAATTTGGGTCCTTTGTGGGCCAACATTACGTTTTACTCAGTACAAAGAAAACTTACTTTGAAAATCCTTCCTTTCAAATGAACCCATGCATAAAAGACTGCTTTCCGCAAGTTAAACCCCAGCCTTATCCTTGATGTAACCGATGCATTATATTCTATTTATACCCCCCTCCATGGGAGTGGTTGGACTTGCTGAGTACGTTTGTACTCACCCCATTCTTAATTTTTACAGAGGAAGATCCAGACTTCGTTCCCAAAAATGTCGAGTAGAGGTTCCGTCCTGCACCCAACCTTACCTGTGGATTAGGGTCACCCGCAGGAGTTTCCGCATGGCGCAAGACTCTGATAACCCCCTCTTCGTAGTTAATATCATTGTGTCGGTGTTAGTGGTTATCCTCGCGATAGTGGCGCTTCATTGCCCACTTTCGCGTAGAGTTGTACAGTGATGTACCATCTGATGTAATAAAAGTGTTATCAGCCTCCTGGGACTGATGTTGTATCACTTTTAAGTCTTCTCTTATGAGGGGATGCTTCAGCTACTCACTACGATTTCAAGCTATATCAAATGGATGTGAAAAGCACATTTCTAAATGGACCAATCTCCGAATTGGTATATGTTGAGCAACCATCGGGCTTTGAGGATCCCAAGTTTCCAAACCACGTCTTCAAGCTCCATAAGGCGCTCTATGGGCTAAAGCAAGCTCCTAGAGTATGGTACGAATGCCTTAAGGATTTTCTCTTAAGGAAAGGCTTTGAGATAGGCAAAGCCGATCCTACTCTTTTCACTCACAAAGTTGATTAAGATATCTTTCTGTGCCAAATATATGTCGATGACATTATATTTGGCTCTACTAATCAAATTTGGTGCGAGGATTTTAGTAGAATTATGATAAAGGGATTTGAGATGTCCATGATGGGCGAGTTGACCTTCTTCCTTGGATTTCAAATTAAGCAACTCAAGGATGGCACCTTCATTAGTCAAACTAAGTACACCAAAGATATGCTAAAGAAGTTTAACATGGAAGATGCCAAGCCCATCAAAACTTCTATGTCTACACAAGGACATCTTGATCTCAATGAAGATGGAAAGGCCGTGGATCAAAAGGTATATCGTTCCATGATTGGTTCTCTTCTTTATCTTTGTGCATCTTGGCCCGATATCATACTTAGTGTGTGCATGTGTGCAAGATTTCATGCTAATCCGAAAGAATGTCATTTGATGGCGGTTAAAAGAATTTTGAGATATTTAGTTTTCACTCCTAACCTTGGCTTGTGGTATCCCAAAAGCTCATCTTTCGACCTACTTGGCTATTCCGATTCGGATTATGCCGGTTGCAAAGTACATCGAAAGAGCACTACGGGGACTTGTCAATTTCTTGGCTGGTCTTTGGTAGCATGGAGCTCTAAGAAACAAAATTCGGTCGCTTTGTCCACGGCGAATGCCGAATATGTCGCCGCCGGTGCTTGTTGTGCACAACTCTTGTGGATGAAGTAAACTTTGAGTGACTTTGGTTGTCATTTTAGTGCGATTCCTCTCTTATGTGATAATGAGAGCGCAATCAAACTAGCTAACAACTAGGTGCAACACTCTCGAACAAAGCACATAGATATAAGACATCATTTTTTACAGGATTATGAGGCTAAGGGAGATATTGCTTTATGTCATGTAAGCACCGACGGGCAACTTGCCGATATCTTTACAAAGCCTCTAGATGAGCAAAGGTTTTGTGCTTTGAGGAGTGAACTAAATATTTTGGATTCTCGTAACCTAGCTTGAACTCTTGTACATACTTGTGTGAAACTAGTATATGATTTTTTTAAAGAAATTTAAATTCAAAACAAATCGTTAAAAGTGTGGATTTCGAAAAGTTTAGATTTATTTGTTGCTTATTTGAGATCATTATTCATCTTGATTGGTTGTTGGCTGATCTCAAGTAAGTAATGTATCTCAGGCCATTAGATCTTCAATCTTTATCCATTCCAAATCACTCAGTTTTAGACACATCTGCACATCTTCAGGGGGAGCTGGATTGTCCGGTCTTTCACCTGGACAGTCCGGGCACCCCCGGATAGTTCGGACCAAGTTTTCCAGGGGTATAAATACCGTGTGGGGGTCGGGGTCTTAGCGTTTTCTTCCTCTTTTCACCCTCACGCCGCCACTCTCGATCCAGTTTCGTCCTAGGGGCGATTTCCACTCTCCCACCAACAATTTCTCGCAAAATCTTGAGAGAAGGATCTCCTCCACTCCGAAAACTCCGGAAAATCATTGGATTTGAAGTTCCCGCGCACTCTTGAAGGTTTCAAGGTATTTTGAACTTTTTTCATCCCGATCTCAAAATGTAGAAGGATTTCTAGGGTTTCCTTTAGGGCATTGTCTTCTAGCATCACTAGGAACCTGTAGATTCAATTTCATTCAAATCCCATGGAGAAATCTCTAGTTTTGATTAAGTTAGGGTTTCGGGCGCCTAGCCCAGATACTCTGGGCTTGGACCCCGGATACTCCGGACCCCGGAGTATCCGGGCTCAACCCTGGACTGTCTGGACCTGGAGGTTTCGAAGCTTCAACTTTCAATTCCACCTAGACTTCAAGTTCATTTCCTATCTATTATTTTGTCCAGGCCATGGCTAGAGAGCGCAGGGTGAAGCAGCGCCATGATCCTAGCACTCAGAGGGAGGACGATGAGTCACCTCCTAGTCCTCCTCAGCGCGAGCTACGTCCTCGCCGTTGCCCCGGCAAGGAACCCGCGGGCAGCAGCAGTCAGGCACCTCCAGCTCGGGAGCCTCGCCGTGCTCCATACATCTTGCAGAGCAGGCCCAATCCTCCTCCAGCCAGGGCCAATCCTCAGAGGCGAGGTATTGCCTATAACATTTGTCCTCGGACTCCGCCTCGGTTGCAAGTTGAGTTCGCTCCTGATCAGAGAAGGTACAACGGTTATCCCAGACTTGCTCGTCCACAGCATGTAGAAGGTTTGCTGTTGAGTTACCCAGAAATTACAGCGGGCAAGAAGTGGCACTGAGAGATGTTAGACAAGAAGATTTCTATAGATTGGAGAAGAATGAGGGCCTTGAGAGACGTTTTTGGTGTCAGCTTCACCATGATTTCTATATGACTATTGTGCTCAAAGGGTCTAAGGCTCCTATTGTACCGTGCAAGTATGTGGATTGGCCTTACTTTGAGAAGCTAAATGATCCACACTACAATGCCGCAATGGAGATATGCAAGGAGTTTGGGCTTTATGACATCATGGGGTTCAGGTATAATTGGAACACTGAAATCCTCGCTCAGTTTCCCTCTTCTTTATACTATGATGCACATCAAGTCACTTTCTATTGGACTACTGAGGGAGAAAAATATGGCATTGATTACATGACCTTTTCGAGACTCCTTGGATTTGGCTCAAAAGATGAGAAACGTGACCCAATTCATGTTGAGCAAGTTCTTAGGAGTCATCAAGTGCCAGAACTATTCTTCAATCCTGTGCTAGCAAATGAGGGAAATGCAAGCACTCTTCTACCATGCTACTATGGATTGAACAGGTTTTTCAGAAACACAGTTGATGCCAAGAAAGGAGATGGTACAACCCTTCGCCATTATGCAGTAAATCTCTTAGCAAGGACTTTGCCGGGTGGTCGGCCCTTTTGCATCATGGATTATATGTAGAATGAGCTTCGGAGGGTGATGATTGATCCAGATAAGCATCTCCCATATGCACCGTACATCATGTATATGATTGAGAGGGTGACCAAGATCACATTCCCAAAGGATCACAAGCATGAGCCCCTTCACCTCCGTCCTCGCTCAGGTGATGCACCACCACCACCACCTCCTAGGCATGCTGGAGCCACTAGGATCTCCAGGCCAGACACTGGACCATCCTCATCTACTGCTCCTAGCTACTCGGGCATTCCTCGTTGTGACCGTAATGATTCATTCATCAAGAGGGCCCTTCGTGGCATCTTTTGCATGTGCAAGACAATTGCTTCTGAGGTAAATGAAAATCACCGGGACATTCAGGCTATCAAGGCTCACACTTCCCGTGGACGCTCATGATGAGCTTCCGGCGTTCGACGACCCCTTCGCCAAATGGGACACAGCCAATGCCGCTCCTGAGCCGGCCTATGTCCCTCTTCCTCGCCAGCGTCGCTGCCAGGTCAGCCGCACCGCTCATGCTCCTAGTCGTCCTCCTTCCGGTCAAGAAATATTCGATGAGGACGAGGAGACGGAAGAAGAAGAGCCCCAGGGCTACCACGAGCACCGCGACTCCGATGAAGATGATGACACCTCCGACGACATTCCCGATGTCGATGAGTGATGCTTTCATTGTTTTTCATTCCCTTTTTGGAGCTTGTTGACAAAGGGGGAGTGAAATGACTCATGTACTCATCTAGCGCTTTGCGCTTGTATCAGCTTGTACGACTTATCTATCGTGAGTGTGGCACTCTTGGTACTCAAAGTCATTTCGCTCTTTAGGTTGTTCGATTGTGAGAACTTGAACCTTATCTATCTATGTGTGTAAGGACCTTTCGTGGCTTGAGAACTTATGTAATGTGTGGTACTCTGTGAATTTGATCATCTATTTATCTTGTTTTAAGGCAAATAAGTGGTAGTGTGATTCACAGATTTTGATATGATGTGATGCTTTTGTGCTCTGAATTACCTGATACGGATAGTCAGGACTTCATGTCCGGATAGTCCGGGACTCAGGGTGCAAATACACATTTTTGTGTGCATGACTTGTCATATGCATTCACGGTTGTTTCCTTAGCACACACACTCACCCCACTATAATTTATATAAAGAGCGACTTGAGTTGTATTGTTTTGCCATTATTTGATGTTTGAGAAGTCAAATTTGAAATTCTAGGGGGAGCTCTTTATATAAGTGAGTTACGTTTGTTTCGATTATCAAATGAAGTATATGGTGTTGTCATCAATCACCAAAAAGGGGGAGATTAAAAGGAATCTAGGCCCCTAAGTGGGTTTTGGTGTTTGACGACAAAACCGTGTACGTTTAATGTGTTATCTAAGCATGTGTGCATGAGCTATGATTGGATAAGCGATCAAGAAAGATGAAGTACGCCCCTCAAAAAGGAAATAAAAAGCGGTGTTGGATATAAACTCCAAAATTAGATTTTCGGTTTATGAATTGAGTTTAGGAACGTCGTACTATCAAGGGGGACGTCGATCCAAAGGTTGTGAATAAGTTCTAGTGCTCAAGGAACCTAAACAAAACTAATGAGAGATCTTTGTCACACAAAATTCAAAAAGAAGCAGCCGTGAGTAAGTTTGTGAGATGGGTCCGGTTAGTCCGGACTTGAACTCAGATAGTCTGGGTGTCCGGAGTATCCGGACAATTTCCCGGAGTATCCGGGTAACTCTTGGCCAACGACTACTTTCTCAGTGTGAGGAGTATAAATACTCCTCTTCCCCCCTCACTCACTCTCTCTCTTGCTCATTTCGGACCAGACCAAGTCCTAACCCTAGAACAAGCTCTCTCACTCCCTCCCTTTGATTCTTGAGAGATTTCTTGAGGGATTCAAGTGAGAGACTTGCAAGAGAAGAGATTCGAGCTAGTGAGCATCCATTCCAACCCTTGAGCACTAGTTCTTCGTCGAGCCCGCGGATTCAAGTCTTTTACTCTTGGAGCTTTGAGCTCCTAGACGGCTAGGCGTGCTCATGAGTGCTCAAGCTGCATTGTGAGCTCCGCGGGAAGTTTGTAAGCTTCATTCCTCTCTGAGGAATCCATAGTAAGTGACCTCGGGCTTGAGCGTTGATCTCGCCCTTGGGTGAGGAGCATAGGGGTTCTTGAGCACCGTTTCTTGAACTCTTCCTCAATGGAGACGTAGCACCTTCGGGTGTCAACTTCGGGAAACAAACCCTGCGTCAATTGTTGTTGCTTTACTTGTTTTACCTGACATTTGTGTGCGAGTTGACCTTGTTAGGGTTTGAGGTCGATCTACGTATTTACAAGGTTCTTGTCAAGCTTGTCTAGTAGAATTATCTTAGAAGAACCTCCTGGTAACTTATAGTTCATTTGATTCAAGCCTCACACTCTCTTTGTATTCTTTTTGAGCACGTTGCACTGTGACCCGGATAGTCCGGGTTCTCACCCGGATAGGCCGGACAGTCCGGAGTATCCGGACAAAACCCCGGACAATCCGGGTCACCTGTTACTGATCCGATTTTTAAGTGTTTTAATTTCAGATTTAGCCTATTCACCACCCCTCTAGGCATCTTCAGATCCTCTCAGTTTTGCGTGAGGAGATAGGGTTAGGAGAGCTGCAATGCATATGTGTGCTACTCGGTAGACCCGGTTCGCGAGGCATGTGTAGTACCACAACGTGTCCTGTATTCCATGGACGGTTGGACCTATGGAATGGGTGTAGGAAGGGGTGTACTCAAGATTCATCGGTTTCTATTGGATAGCGATGGTTCGGTAACCTAACTAGTAAATGGCGTGCGCTATCACGTGCATTCCTTTTCGCTGTGTTGTGGATGCTGGCATCAACAGTTTTATCGCTGCATCAAATACAATCAAATACAATCGGCCGTGACCAATTTCTGTGGGTTTGTGGAAATAGGGCGACCAATTCTATGTACTGAAAGTTTGTAAGGAATATGATTTATTTATGTATAGAATTGGCTGTATGTGTTGATGCGTTTTGTTGTTGTATTTTTTTGGGGTTTCAGTAAGTTTTTTTGGGGTTTCAGTGCGTCCTCTACTTTCACAGACAGAAATAAAAAATCATCCCACGATGACCATTGGAAGGCCCTGTAAGGTCTATGTGATGCGATGGACCATGCCGAATGTAACATTTGAACACGACATATAGACAAAGAAAGTGATGCATGTGCTAGATTTTTACCTATACTTGTTAGGGATAAATTCATATCTATAGTTATGTTACTCCTTTTGCTATGAAAATTTTATGGTAGGTTAGTCCTGTGATGCATGTGCTGTGGTAGAAGTTTCAAATTTATTGGTGCATGTATGCATAAGTTATTGATTTAACTTATGTAGTGCATGCTAACAGACATGGACGAAATGTCATATTGGGAATGAAAAGTTTGGAGTGTCAAATAGGGAATATTCAGCTTTCGAGGGCCAAGAAAGGAGTTTTGGGAGTATCAAATATGGAATTTTCTCAAGAAAGCTTCCTTGAGAAAAGTACATAAGAGGAAATGCTAATAGCTGCGCATAAGGCAGCATGGTGGATTGACTAAAGGTGTACTTAACAGGCTAATTCAACAAAGGTTATGATGCATCTGGTCCTGGTGGGGTTGGCCGAGTCCCAATAAATTAAGTTTGCCCGGACCCCAACAGTTCTTAGTGCACACCCACTCGGGGGAAGGCCCAATCTCCTTAAAAGACTAGTTCGATTGGGGAAGGATAGCTCTCTCTTTTAAGGTGACTTCCTCCTCCCAAACTAAGCAAGGTGGGATTATTTAGAGGCTCACACGTTCGCCGCCCAACTACAACTAGGCCACTTGGCCCTTTTTTTTGCATCTTTGCCAGCGGGCAATAGTAGATGATGTCCTCATCAGGTCATGACCTAGTAGAGTTTTGGTCAGAAGGAAAGAAAGTTCAGAACATGAATTGCCTACAAGGGATAATATAGAAGATCAGGGTTGCTTGTAGCCAAAGACTTCATTACCAAAGACGGCAAATCATTGGTCTTCATTAACCCTATGAGCTGCAAGGGGGGGAAAAAATGAAGTCTCACTGCCCGTAGTGTAGCTGAAGGGAGATGATGTTTCAGATTGTGGTCATACCTTGAAGGAAGCTTGATGTAGCCTTAGCAACTGTCTCCCTATGAGGGAAGTTGAGAATTGGGTGGCTAGCATTCAGGACTGATATCATTTAGGTACTGAATCCAGGAGGTCACCTTTGATGATACAATCTTATACAATTCAAGCTCTACTGAGTTCATATACTTTGTTATTAGAGGAGTAACAAAATGCGCAAAAATAGCTGTCATAATTCTGAACTGCAAGTGCCCGTTGTGCCTGGCATGATATACCAGAAGAATATCATCCATATGAGTGTGCGAGATGCAAGTGTCATGCATATTCTTTTGAGCAAAAAATGAATTATCCATCAGTAGTTCTCCAAGAATCTATGGCAGCATTTGCTGGAGATAATGGTAAGTAAATTAGATGTCTAGGGGTATATTCATTGCCACGTAGCAGAATGTTTCCATATCGCAGCTGTGGTAGTAGCAACTGTGATTGCCTCAATGAAACGAACTGGGTAGTGAAGTAGTTTGTTCACTGAAATAGTCATGAGTGAACCAATCAGTGGGATGGCTAGCTCCAGGGTAGGTCCATTGAAGTTCTGGCTGAGGAGGAAACCAGCAGTCATCTCACCATGGAAGGTTTGCTGACGAAATTTGGCAAGTTGGTCTGTTGAGAGGTGAGAGGAACTGCTATCATTAATTGGGGTCTAGTGTAAAGAGGATATGAATAGAATTATCAAATCAGGTAAGATAATAGCATTCAGTTCGTGTGAAAGCATATTTAAGTTTGAGTTAAAAGTTAGACAATGGACCAATAAGAGGAAAGAAGTATTGTAACAAATTTATGCAGGACATAATGGTTTCAGTAATCTTGATAAAATAAAATGTGACTGAATGAAAAAAAGATTTGAAGCACCAATGCTAGGTTAAGGGTCTTTTACAAGGAATCAAGTTAGCTTGTGCCTTACATAATGTTATTATCTCTATTTTCGAAACCTGAATCAGCATGTTTTACATATGATGATTACATAAGCAAAATAGGACAGTGCGCATTTCACTGAGAAAAGATGGTTTCTTTTGGGTGATAAAAACTAACCTGGTTCCTTTGATTGTTCTGGAGCATTTGAAGAGCGATTGGTCTCTTAATCATGGGTGTTTTGAGTGTTTGCAACGTTGAAAGCTTGCTGAAACCAGCTTTTGTTGGCATAGCATGAAGTATGAGGCTTCTCCTGTAGCTTCCTCTGCTTAGAAAATAAGAACACGATTCCTGAAGCATGTGCAATGCATGGAAGTATTGCAACCTTTTCATCATAAACTTGTTTTCCGAAAATGTTACTGGAGTGGGAATTACCTTAGAAGTAGAATCTCTCATGTCATGCAACTACTCTTGGGAAGAATGCAGGTCGATTGGTAGGAATCTTGAAGGTGGAGTTGTGTACATATTTGCAAGCTTGTTGGCATTGGAAGCATCGGATTCGATCTGTTTTTTGCAGCATGGTTCTTGTTGTTGAGTGGTATCCATGGATAGAGTGTTTCTTGTGGTGAGCGAGTTGGGAGGAGGAAGTGGAGTGAAAGTCTTTGATCGGCTGTCTTCCATTTGTTCTTTTATTTGGGGATGTCACATCATTGAAAGTTGTAGCAAGAGGAGGCCGATGGAGAGAAATGCCAATATTTTTCCCTATCTGTGTAATAAAAAAAATCAGATCAGCACAGGTCTGTGTAAGCAGCTGGCAATACTACATCTTCTGAGGAATGAGAGTACTCTATCCTGCCTGTGATGAGTGAATTGTCAACCGTGTGGTGTGATCGTGCGCTTGGTCTATGGATTGCAGGTACACGGGCGTCGAGTGTCGACGAAGAGTTGCCGTGGAGGAGCTCGGGCCGGGCGGCAGCTGTGGCGTCCACTCCTGGATCGAGGGCGCAAGCGGCGACGGAAGGCGGGTTTCTTGGTTTGCGCCATAAAACTAAGGAGGCGGACGGCGGTTGAAGACGCCAAGTCGTGGAGGCACGGGCGTCGGTCTCGGGACTGACGGAGGCGACGGGCGTCGACGGCGTCTAGGGCCTCGCTGCGGGCGAGGAGGTGACGGGCGTCGGGCGGCGTCTAGGGCCGTTAGAAGGCCGAGGCGGGAACGGCGTCTAGGGCCACGGCGTGGAGGCGGGAATCTTCCCGCGCGTGGAGTTTTGGCGGTTTTCTCAAAACCGGCCACCTACCCGGGTTTCGCGGACCCCCAAAAACCGCGAACCGGATCTTCATCCACACGGCGGCATCGCGGAGAAGACTTCGACTCGAAGAAAGAACCTCGACCGTCGGATGAGTCCTTGTATCTTTTTCCGGTTCTGCCCCTACGGGCTTTCTAGTGTTTATTTGAGTCTAGGGGTAATGTAGTCTTTTTGGGATGAGAGTTGTTGGGGTTAAAAACCCCCTCACCCCCTTCCTCTCTCCTGCCTGTTTTTTCTTTCCCCTGGCGCAAGAAGGGAAGGGCGTCCCCGTCCAATCCTGGGTTGTTCTTTCCCCTTCTCTTTTCTCTACTTGTCTAGGGTTAGGGATCTCCCATGGAGGATTGAGTTTTTGTACCGGAATTCGACGGGAATGGAGGCCCCATCCTCCTCTTGCCCTCCGGGCAGTTGGATTTTGATTCAATCTTGTCTCGCTGTTGGATTTTGGTTTCCTTGTGTTGCGTTGCTGTGCAGGACCGGCTCTGTGTTTTGGCGCTGATGCTTGGGGGCAAGCGGCAGCAGGCTTGGCAGGCACAGGCGCGCGCTTGGCCTTGACTGTGGTGGTGAGGCAAGTAGCCGCGCCGGCGGCGACTCCGCAACGCGCAGCAGGAAGCGGCAAGCAGTAGCGCTGGCTGCGGTGTTGGGCGGCGGCGCAAGGCAAGCCCTTCACTCCAGCTTCTGCAAGCGCCCTGCACGCGCAGCAAGCCAGCAGGCCAAATCGGCACATGGGCCAAGGCACCAGGCCACCACAGCAGCGACGTGCTCAGGTTCACTAGCCCGAGGAGCAGAGAGCTAGGTGAGTTAGGTAAATTGTTTTTATTTACTTCTTTTCCTGTTTTAGATAAGTTTTTCTTATTTAGTTTTCACCAATCTGTTTAAGCTATTTAATTAGTGTTTAATCTTGATAATCCTTGCTGTTTGGTTAGCTAGTTCTTTTTAGTTTACCTATGCATGCTTAGTTAGGGTGTTTTCTTTTTGATAGTTTTAATTAGCTTTTCTTAGGGCTAAGTTAAAAAAAAACAAAACAAAAACTAGTCTAGTTGTGCGTTTGTTAGATAGTTGTAATTCCAGTCTCTCTAGTTTGTGTTTCATCTATGCACTAATCACTTTTCTCGGGCTCTTGAGTGGCTTTGTTTCGCGAAGTTGTTTCTCTCGGTTTCAGTTCGCGAGTTTGTGCAACTGAGTTGTTGTTCGAGTTCATCTCTGTCGTGCTACTGCGTGTGTTCGGATTCGCTTTGTGGGTATTGCTAGTGCCGATAGCCGTCCTGAGCTATGCGGTACTGATATTCACCTATAAACTTGGGATCATAGGCCGAACTTTCAATTGCGAGAATTTTTTATCGGCTCCCATTCACCCCCCCTCTGGTCACCTTTTTGGTCCTTCAATTGGTATCAGAGCTTGGTTGAGGTTTTCGGTACCTTAACCGGTTCGAAAACCACTCGGCGACCATGGCGAGTCTTGGTAAGATCCCGGTGTTTTCCGGCGAGGACTATGCCTACTGGAAGGTTCGCATGAGAGTCCTTCCTGCAGAGCATGGGAGCCGATGTCTGGGAGATTACCACGAACCAGCTTTACGAGGTGCTTGCTATTCGGGCCACGCCTCTTCAGGTGACCCAGCACGAGGCTAACGCCAAGGCCGTCAATGCCTTGTTCGCTGGCGTTTCTCGTGCGGAGTTCTCACGCGTCCTAGGGTTTTCAGGAAGCCCACAAAATTTGGACAGTGTCTTGAGAACTACCACGAGGGTACACCTCAGGTGAAGGCCAGACTGTTCGAGACTCACCGGCGTGAGTATGAGAACTTCACACAGGAGCCGGGTGAGAGCATTGACCTGATGTTCAGTCGTTTTCAGTCGATTGTGAACAAGGTCAATGCGAACAGATCTGCTGGTGCCCTTGAGTACACAGAGCATGAGAAGGCCCTTAAGTTGCTTTATGCACTTGATCGCTCTATGTGGGATCTCAAGGTGAACACCATCATTGAGTCTGCTGGCTATGAGACTCTGACGGTGAACGAGCTTTTCAGCAAGCTCAAGGCCACGAAGGTGGATAACCAGACACGAGCCAAGCTCAATGGTGCCCCTCCTTCCAAGAGCGTCGCTCTTGTGACTGGCCCAGGTGGTGGATCGGGCTCTAACGCTAACTCTGCTCTTGGCTTTTCTCTTGCCTCTTTGCCTTCTGTTACAGATGAGCAGCTGGAGACGCTGGGCGACGACGATTTGTGCCTCCTCATCAGCAAGTTCCAGCGTGTCTACCACAACAGACAGAGGAAGAAGAACCCCGGGTGCTACAACTGCGGCGATTTGAACCACTTCATCGCCGATTGCCCCAAGAAGTCCGGCGGTGGCCAGAACAACCACTTCGACTACTACCGCCACCGCGACCGCGACAAGGGAGGCTCCAACAAGGAGCGTCGGCGCCACAAGCACCGCAGTCGTGACCAGGGAGGACTGCTTCGACAAGGAGTCGCTCAAGAAGCGCTTCCAGTACAAGGCCAAGAAGCGGGAGAAGGCCTTCCTGGCGCAGCTCAGCGACCTTGACAAGAGCTCCGACACCGACTGCTCTTCTTCACCGACCTCCGACGACGACGACAAAAAGAAGAAGAAGTGGGACAAGGAAGCCACCGGCTTCATCGGCCTTTGCTTGGCGGCTGGCCGGCGCAAGGGCTTCTGCACCATGGTGGGTGAAGCCGATGGTGCTCGTGCGTCTTCGGGTGGACACGCTACACCGACGCACGTCGACTCTTCTCCTGGATCCGAGAGCGATTCAGAGGTAAACTCCACAATCGACCTGCTTGATACGGAGGTTAGAGAGTTGTACGCCTGCTCTCGACAATCAGAAGAGGCTGCTTAAGGAAAGCAGCTAGAGAGCGTAGAAAGCTTAGGGCTGAGCTGGCTTGTGCTAGGGAGAAATCTAGTGAGGATGAGTGCGCTGGCTGCATATCTCACATGAATGATCTTGTTGCTCTCCGTGCCAAGCATGATGAGAACGTCGCGAACTTAGATGTTGCTAAGACTTCGCTTGCTGACGTGTCTCATGAGCTCGCTAAGGCCAAGCATGAACTAGAACTGGTTAAGGACGCTACTATCGTTAGCGATGTGCTTGAATGTGATGAGTGTCCTATCTTTAAGTCCGATCTAGCTTTGTTGCAGTCCAAGTTTGCTACTGTTGTGTGCGAGCTAGAGGAGATGAAGTCTAGGCCAGTTCTGCTTGGTGCTTGCAAGGTTTGTCCCACGCTTAGGTCGGAGCTAGAGGAGAAGAACGCCTTGATTAAGTCTTTGGGGAAGACTAAGGTCGTGGAGTCTAGCCCACCTATTGACTGCTCTGTTTGCCCTGGTTTGATCTCTGATTTGGATAATCTTGCGGTAGAGAAAGCCAACTTGGAGAATGAGAATACATATCTTAGGTCGATTCTTAGTTGGGTTTCTAGTAGTGAGCCGCAGTTGGGCATGATGATTAAGCAGTTCAAGCGTGGTGATGGGTTTGGGGTCGGTTACACATACACGAAGTCAGACTTTGACAGGTTGTATGGTAAGATTGGCAAGGCTGCTGGAAACATTGCTAGCACAAGCACGCAGCCTTCGCTTGTTGACCCGGCGGATGGTGTGCTTAAAGAACCACCGAAAGCACCTCCGCAGAAGCAGGTTTGGGTTCCAAAGCCCAATGCACTGAGGAACCCCCTCGACACGCTCCCTGCTGCCACAGCCCAGGTTGCCCAGAAGAAGAGGGCCGCTCCTCCCCGTCCGCAGGCTAGGCCTCCACCTCCCAAGCGTGAGGTCAGGTACCACTGCGAGTTCTGTGACAGAAAAGGTCACCTGGAGGAGTTTTGCTTCAGGAGGAAGCGGGCTGTGAGGAGAGAGCAGGAGAGACGGAACGCGGACATGTACTCTGCTCGGGTGCATGGTCCTTCTCGGCGTGGTGATAGGCAAGATGCTAGGGCGCGCCGTGTAGGTGGAGGTCAGGGAGACGGTAGTGGTTACCGTGCTCCAGTGGGTGGTCGCTTTGCCGGTCGTGCTCCTGGTCGTTTTCAGTACGGCTATGGACCACGGGACCGAGGCTTTGGAGGAGGTTTTGAGGCTCCACACTTTCCTCGCGGTAGTGTTCGTCAGTCACGTGGTAGACGGGACGGGGGATACGCTTTGTCTGGTTTTGCTAACCCTTCTGTAGAGCAAATGGCTCGACACTGGTTTGCTTTTCACTTTGCTAACCCCAGTGTTGAGACATTTGCTCACCCTTTGTCTCACTACTGATGTGCAGGTTGGAGGCTTGGAGAACAGGTGGATCATGGATTCCGGTTGTTCGCGCCATATGACCGGGAATGACAAATGGTTCTCCAGTCTCACCCCGATGCGCTCAAAGGAGTACATTGTGTTCGGGGATAATGGAAGAGGAAAGGTACGTGGACTTGGTGCTGTTCGAGTTTCTGATCGCTTTACCCTGAGAGAGGTTGCTTTGGTTTCGAACCTTGGGTTCAATTTGCTTTCTGTTTCGCAACTTCTTGATGAGGGGTTTGAGGTTCGCTTCAAAGAGGGCTGTTCGCGTGTTCTTGATTCCAGAGGAGATTTGGTTTGTCGGATTACACCTCGCGATCGGGTTTTCTTGGTTGACTTCTCTGGAACTTCTCTTGACCCTTCTCGTTGCTTGTTGGCTGGTCCTTCTTCTGATCTGTGGAAGTGGCATAGGAGACTTGGACATTTGAGCTTTGACTTGTTGTCGAGACTGAGCTCACTTGGCCTGATCCGAGGATTGCCCAAATTGAAGTTTGAAAAGGACCTTGTGTGCCATCCGTGTCGCCACGGGAAGATGATTGCCGCTTCTCATCCGCCTGTTAATCAGGTGATGACCGCTCACCCTGGAGAGTTGCTACACATGGACACAGTAGGTCCTTCTCGGGTGATGTCAGTTGGTGGGAAGTGGTACGTTCTTGTGATCGTGGACGATTTTTCTCGCTATTCTTGGGTCTTTTTCATGAGAACCAAGGATGAGGCTTTCGAGTTTGTTCGAGACTTGATCTTGAGGTTGAAAAACGAGCTACCCCAGACCATGCGAGCGATTCGCAGTGATAATGGCACAGAATTCAAAAATGTTCGTTTTGACGCTTTCTGCAGTGATCAAGGGCTTGAACACCAGTATTCTTCTCCCTACACTCCACAGCAGAATGGAGTTGTAGAGCGGAAGAATCGGACGCTGGTTGAGATGGCGAGGACGATGCTCGATGAGCATAGGACTCCTCGTAAATACTGGGCTGAGGCTGGTAAACACTGCTTGTTACTGTGTCCAACCGCATTTTCTTGCGTGCTTTCATGCACAGGACTTCTTATGAGTTGCGGTTTGGACGCCAGCCCTGTGTTGACCATCTCAGAGTTTTCGGTTGCCGGTGCTTTGTGCTGAAAGATGGAAATCTTGATAAGTTTGAGTCTCGCTCGTCTGACGGCATTTTTCTCGGTTATGCTTCTCACTCTAGAGCGTACCGTGTGCTGATTATTGATACTAACATCGTCAGAGAGACTTGTGAGGTCACTTTCGACGAGACTGCACCGTGCAATTCTTCTGTCTTTGAAGTTGCAGGAGATGATGAGCTCGGCACCTCCATCTTTGAAGATGAGGAGGAAGAAGCTGCGGAGGGCGACCCTGAGGCTACCACGCGTGCTGTGGACCCAGTTGCTTCCGCCACGAGCTCAGACGATGACGACGGCCCTGATCCGACTACGTCTACTTCACGGGGGCCGATCGAGCAGGTGACTCAGGCTTCACCAGCTGCACCAGAGGAGACACCAGATTTGGTTGATGAGGAGGCGACTTCGACAAGGGAAGCACCTCGACATATTCAGCGTCGCCATCCACCTCAACAGATGCTAGGTGATCTCAACGAGCGAGTCACCAGGTCCAAGGTAACAAGTATCGCTGGCTTTGCTCATTCAGCGTTTGTTGCCTCTTTTGAGGCCAAAGATATTGGACACGCTCTTTCTGATTCTAATTGGGTCAATGCCATGCATGAGGAACTTGAAAATTTTGAAAGAAACCAAGTTTGGGTTTTGGTCGAGCCTCCACCTGCTTGTAATCCCATCGGAACGAAGTGGGTTTTCAAAAACAAGCAGGGTGAGGATGGGTTGGTTGTTCGAAACAAGGCTCGTCTTGTTGCCCAGGGGTTTTGCCAAAAAGAGGGTATTGATTTTGAGGAGACTTTTGCCCCTGTTGCTCGTTTGGAAGCTATTCTAATCTTTCTTGCATTTGCTGCTTCCAAGGGTTTTAAAGTTTTCCAAATGGATGTGAAATCTGCCTTCTTGAATGGTTTTATCGAAGAAGAGGTTTATGTGAAGCAACCCCCTGGTTTTGAAAACCCCAAGTTTCCAAACTGTGTTTACAAACTTCAGAAAGCTCTTTACGGTTTGAAACAGGCGCCTAGAGCTTGGTATGATAGATTGAAAACCTTTTTGCTGGCTCAGGGCTTTAAAATGGGATGTGTGGATAAAACTTTGTTCCTCATGCGATCTGGCACTGATTTTCTCTTAGTTCAGATATACGTGGATGATATTATCTTTGGTGGCTCTTCTCACGCTCTTGTCTCCAAGTTTTCTGAGCAGATGTCCAGGGAGTTCGAGATGAGCATGATGGGTGAGCTGCAGTTCTTCCTCGGGCTGCAGATCAAGCAAACTCCTCAGGGCACTTTTGTTCATCAAGCCAAGTACACTAGAGACTTGCTGCGGAAGTTCGACATGAGTGACTTGTCCCCTCAGCCGACTCCGATCAGCACATCTACGGCGCTTGATGAGGACTTGGACGGCGAGGCGGTGGACCAGAAGGAGTACAGGAGCATGATCGGCTCTCTCCTGTACCTGACGGCGACGCGACCGGACATCCAGTTTGGCGTCTGCCTCTGCGCGCGGTATCAGGCTTCGCCACGCACCTCCCACAGGCAGGTGGTGAAACGCATCTTCAGGTATCTGAAATTCACCCCTGAGTTTGGTCTCTGGTACTCTGCGGATTAATTCTCTGGTTTTGGTGGGCTTTTCTGATGCCGATTTCAGGTGGGTGTCGGTTGGATCGCAAGTCGACATCCGGCACTTGTCAATTTCTCGGTACATCTTTGGTGTCTTGGTCCTCTCGCAAGCAGGCTAGCGTAGCGCTTTCTTCCATAGAAGCTGAGTATGTCGCCGCTGCTAGCTGCTGCTCCCAGATACTTTGGATGAAACAAACCTTGCAGGATTATGGATTGAGTTTCGGTAGGGTTCCCATCTTTGTAGACAATATGTCAGCCATTAGCATTGCAAAGAACCCTGTCCTACACTCCAGAACCAAACACATAGATATCAGATTCCATTTCCTGCGAGATAACCATGAGAGAGGCCACATAGACTTGATCCATGTCCCTTCAGAGAGGCAAACCGCAGATATTCTCACCAAACCGCTTGAGCAGGACACTTTTGCTCGATTGCGAGGGGAGCTTGGGGTTTGTTACCCCTTTTGATCGCTGACTTTTGTTTTGGTTAGCTTGGTAGGTCTTTGTTTTACTTCTCTTTTTTTTAGGTTTGGTAGTTGCATTGTGCATATGCATTATACATGTTTGTAATTTGTATTATCTCACTTGCACTAGCATTCTTGTATACATTGCTATGATCTTCTAGTGCCTGCTAGTGTGAGTTGATAAACTTGATCATGTATAGCTTGCTCCATTGTGTATATGACATCATCTGAGTTAAGCTATTTTGATTTGAAAATCTGAAAACATGATCACCCTGTCTTAGCTACTAGCATGTTAGTGCGTGTTGATGTGCTTTGCTATCTTATTCATGCTAGTGTAGCCTTTCGTTCAGCAATTCATATTTGAAATGATCTAAATCTGATAAAATTGCTTGAACTGTTCTGGAAATGGATGGAAAAGATCCAGGTGGGATTGCTTGTCGCACTGATCGAGCTTTCGGGACGGCTCACTTTGCACTTGTGAGAACCCGGGCAAGGCTGTGCATGACTGAAACGAGTGCTTTAAGCTTCTGATTGTCTTTTGGCATAGACTTGGCCTCGTTGCTAAGTAAAGCATGACAAGCTTTCAACCCCTGGCACTTAGAATTGCTTGATATAAAAATTGATTGAAAAATGATTGTTGGCAACTTCTTTTGGCTGATTTGGCTCACCTGTACTGAGTATGAGTAGCACTGCTTTTCATTCCCTACTTGTTAGTGCTAGATCATGGGTGATGCTTTTATTTCTCATAAACTGAACTTGCCTAGCTCTAGACTGATATGATATACCCTGTTGAGCTAGATGCAGGTCTTGTTTATGGATGCACACGTGCTTGTGACTAGATGTTGCTCATATCCTTGTATCCCTGAATGCTTTCACTTACACCTCCTGCATTGCATTCATTGCATAGCATCTGTTCAGGGGGAGTTTCAGCTTCAGGGGGAGCTTTAGGTCTTTTTAGACTTGATGTGTGCATGTGCCAACAAGGGGGAGAATTTTGAGAGAAGTGATCGAACAAGGGGGAGACTTGTTTGATTTTTGAAAAACTTGTTGTGCACAGGGCTTTGAGAGTGCATCATTTTGGGAGAGTTGCACTTGTGAGAGGAAAAAGTTTTATTTGGGGAGTTTCTGCTTTGTTTTTGGCTCCTGGTTTTCCTCGCTTTCCTTCCACTTCCAGCATGACTGCGTCGAGCGTTACCTCTGTCTTTGAGGAGTCATGTTTTGGCATTTGATCGATTGCGTCGAGCCTATGCCCTTGTCTTAGGGGATCGATCTGTGCTTGAGTAAGTGACTGGTCTTGCCTTTCTGAGCTTTGTGTCACTTGCTTGAGTTTTTCGCTTTCTTGTTTCTTTTTATCACTTCTCTGGTTACAGGTGGTGTGTTGACAATGCACTCATCAAGGGGGAGATTGAGAATGAGAGTACTCTATCCTGCCTGTGATGAGTGAATTGTCAACCGTGCGGTGTGATCGTGCGCTTGGTCTATGGATTGCAGGTACACGGGCGTCGAGTGTCGACGGAGAGTTGCCGTGGAGGAGCTCGGGCCGGGCGGCAGCTGTGGCGTCCACTCCTGGATCGAGGGCGCAAGCGGCGACGGAAGGCGGGTTTCTTGGTTTGCGCCATAAAACCAAGGAGGCGGACGGCGGTTGAAGACGCCAAGTCGTGGAGGCACGGGCATCGGTCTCGGGACTGACGGAGGCGACGGGCAGTCGACGGCGTCTAGGGCCTCGCTGCGGGCGAGGAGGTGACGGGCGTCGGGCGGCGTCTAGGGCCGTTAGAAGGCCTGAGGCGGGAACGGCGTCTAGGGCCACGGCGTGGAGGCGGGAATCTTCCCGCGCGTGGAGTTTTGGCGGTTTTCTCAAAACCGGCCACCTACCCGGGTTTCGCGGACCCCCAAAAACCGCGAACCGGATCTTCATCCACACGGCGGCATCGCGGAGAAGACTTCGACTCGAAGAAAGAACCTCGACCGTCGGATGAGTCCTTGTATCTTTTTCCGGTTCTGCCCCTACGGGCTTTCTAGTGTTTATTTGAGTCTAGGGGTAATGTAGTCTTTTTGGGTGAGAGTTGTTGGGGTTAAAAACCCCCTCACCCCCTTCCTCTCTCCTGCCTGTTTTTTCTTTCCCCTGGCGCAAGAAGGGAAGGGCGTCCCCGTCCAATCCTGGGTTGTTCTTTCCCCTTCTCTTTTCTCTACTTGTCTAGGGTTAGGGATCTCCCATGGAGGATTGAGTTTTTGTACCGGAATTCGACGGGAATGGAGGCCCCATCCTCCTCTTGCCCTCCGGGCGTTGGATTTTGATTCAATCTTGTCTCGCTGTTGGATTTTGGTTTCCTTGTGTTGCGTTGCTGTGCAGGACCGGCTCTGTGTTTTGGCGCTGATGCTTGGGGGCAAGCGGCAGCAGGCTTGGCAGGCACAGGCGCGCGCTTGGCCTTGACTGTGGTGGTGAGGCAAGTAGCCGCGCCGGCGGCGACTCCGCAACGCGCAGCAGGAAGCGGCAAGCAGTAGCGCTGGCTGCGGTGTTGGGCGGCGGCGCAAGGCAAGCCCTTCACTCCAGCTTCTGCAAGCGCCCTGCACGCGCAGCAAGCCAGCAGGCCAAATCGGCACATGGGCCAAGGCACCAGGCCACCACAGCAGCGACGTGCTCAGGTTCACTAGCCCGAGGAGCAGAGAGCTAGGTGAGTTAGGTAAATTGTTTTTATTTACTTCTTTTCCTGTTTTAGATAAGTTTTTCTTATTTAGTTTTCACCAATCTGTTTAAGCTATTTAATTAGTGTTTAATCTTGATAATCCTTGCTGTTTGGTTAGCTAGTTCTTTTTAGTTTACCTATGCATGCTTAGTTAGGGTGTTTTCTTTTTGATAGTTTTAATTAGCTTTTCTTAGGGCTAAGTTAAAAAAAAACAAAACAAAAACTAGTCTAGTTGTGCGTTTGTTAGATAGTTGTAATTCCAGTCTCTCTAGTTTGTGTTTCATCTATGCACTAATCACTTTTCTCGGGCTCTTGAGTGGCTTTGTTTCGCGAAGTTGTTTCTCTCGGTTTCGTTCGCGAGTTTGTGCAACTGAGTTGTTGTTCGAGTTCATCTCTGTCGTGCTACTGCGTGTGTTCGGATTCGCTTTGTGGGTATTGCTAGTGCCGATAGCCGTCCTGAGCTATGCGGTACTGATATTCACCTGTAAACTTGGGATCATAGGCCGAACTTTCAATTGCGAGAATTTTTGATCGGCTCCTATTCACCCCCCCTCTGGTCGCCTTTTTGGTCCTTCATCTTCCAGAGAGGACCTCTAAGATGCAATATTTTCATGAAAGCAAGGGTACTGTGCGCTCAATGGCCATTTATTAGCAAATTAGGTGTATTTCATGGGTAGGATGTCAGTACTGCTCTCAGTCCCAACTATAAACAGAAGAACAAGCGTTCACGATTATGCCTTGTTTCGTAATCGTAGATATATTGGTGGGTAGAACAAGACTACAACAGGTGTTTGAAAGGGAATAAGAACAATCTAAATCTATGGAGCATAGGTTTGTGGTGTGTATTGACAGGCAAAGGAAGGACGCTAATAGCAGAAATATTACAGTTAAGTGAGTACGTACCTTGGTAGTTTGAATTATTCTGTAGTTGTGCTTTGGTTAGCTGGCAAACGATGTGGAGATCTGTGACAAACTCAAAAGGTTTTGAGAAGGAAGAAGTAATGCTAGTTCAAATCAGAATCGTTGGTTGTTCTGTTCAGGATTGTCTCAGCTTATCGAGATGAAGAAAGGATGAGCTCCATGTGTGGGATATGAGAAGTAAGATTTTGTGGATTGGAAAGCAAAGTTTTCAAGGGGATGGAGAGAAAGAAGGAGAATGTGTACGAACCTGCAGTGATGCTTACCTGAGCTGATGTAGTGGCGTGATGCCTGCTTCGTTTTGGGTGTAGTTCACATGGCACCTTGCAAGGGAAAAGTATGCAAGTCAGCTAGTGATGTGGAGGAGGTATAGTGGCTAGGTAAATAAATTGACAGCGGCTAGTGGCAGTAGGAATTGTACCTACTAACCTTACAGTAGGCCTGACAGCTAGTCAAGAGTCATTCAAGATACAAGGAAATCATGTGGACCGGGTTAGTTTTTTTTCTTGTGAAAAAATAAATTTACAGGCGAGATGCTGATAATTAGAGAAGGGGAGGGGACCTAAAGAATGCAAAGGAGGTTGGAAAAGTGCTAAATTTAGTAGGGGGGGGGGTGAGAAATTAGCAACCCAGTTTGCAAAGGTAGTTTCCATTTTTTCAAAAAAATTATGCGCGTCGCAAAGTACGGTAGATCCTGAAATCAATCAAGTAAAAGAGCGGCAATGTATTTTTTTGATTCTGCAAAACTCTGAAACTAAATGAACTTGACGAACATGATCTGAATATGTGTGTAGTTTAGTCCTCTGCTGCAAAGAGGTAACACATCTTTTTTTTCTTGAGTAGGATACGCATGATGGAAATGCATAAGATTCAAGATGTAATTGTAGAACTTAATATAGGAATAGTAATAAACTACTGGATTTGCTGCTTATAATAGGAAGAGGGTTTTGATAACGAATTCAACGTCAACAATGGTTCTGAAATATAGGTGGGTTTCCTCCTCTGGATATAGTGTTACAATCCTCAGATTGCTTCCCATAGAGGCATAAGAAGATTATTATTCTAAATGAAGCACAACACAACAATTTATGGAAAGTGTTCCTCGTTAGCAGTTTAGGGACTTCAACCAGTGCCAAGTCCTAACATTTATGCTTCCAAGCCATTGGTTCGCAGTCTGAATCTACATAGAAAAGGATTAACAAATTTAGTAAGGTGGATGTATGGTTTCCTAATGTGGATATGGAATTAATTTGGATGATGTTGGAATGCCGATATTAGGAGGTGTTACTGAACTTATCATACATGTAATATGCTTTGTTTGGGTCGAAATCACTATTGCTCTCCCCAGAGTATTCTGGAGCAACATAGCGAATAGGCCTGAGAGACGCTTCATATTCTCTTTCAGCTGAAAAGGATTGCAAAACAACACATAAGGACTGGTTCAGTTACTGGAAAAGTATATAGTGGTCACGTCTGTGCTAATGATACATGCATTGATGAAGTGTAAGAAAGGCTCAGAGTTTAGGAACACAAGATGTAAGAAACAGTAGATTACCTATGTCTAGTAATTTATCTATTTCTTTTACCATGTCTTGGTCCTCATAGTACGCTGGAATGAGATTTCAATTAGAAAGTTTTGGTTGAGTAAGGCTCATTTAATAAGTGATTGATATGTGATAGGGAGAATCAATTACCAGGGTCGTAGTTTCCTTGTGAATTGTAAGGCCGGTGGACTTCACCTCCGTTTGAGACTTTGATGTTCTTCCTGTATTGGAAAGCGATGAGTTATGCATCCGAATGTATAGCTATGGATCATTAAAGTTGTGAATGTTAGTAAAGTAAACAAAAGGAACCGCAGATTTCGGAGGTCACCTTTTTGGTCGCCTTGGTATGTTGCATTGGTTGGAATCCCTAGTATGGGGTTAGATGGCATGGGAGCGTATCTCTGACTGGAGGACTGATTTCTCCTGACATTGGTAGAGAATGCTTGCATTGCGGTATTGGTTTTAGTGGAGGCGTTGTCCGCTTTAAATGTCACGACTTTAAGCTGAAGAAGGTATGTCTGAGTAGTGGTGCCGTTCCTTGATTTGTGTTTGATTTTAAGGTAGTGTCAAGGGGGAATGGAATGAAGGTTCTCGGCAAACCCAAAAACAGTGAAGATACCTGTTTCTGCATCTAATTTTGTTGAACGAGCATCAACAAAATCTAAAATGGATGATGCCAAAGGCCCGGAGATAGAAACATGTGGTGTGGTGTTAGAAATTTAGGCATATTCATGTTAAATTTAATCCATATTAATAGGGAAAATAGCAGCAAATATGTGATGACAGTTTTCGCATTTTCTACGTTACCAGTTAACATCGCAAGAAAACCGGTAAATAGAAATATGATCAGAATTTACCCTGCGGAGAGACCAGCGCCGAAGGCACCAGCGGCTCCATTCGCACCAGTTGCCATGGTACGTTGCTTGAAGTAGTCGTACAAATTCGGTGCAGGACGAGGTTCGCAGTGCAGTCCCTCGTACGAATGCACAACCGATGCAGGAATGCGTGCAGCTGATGCAAGAGGAGCGCGCAGCCGATTGCTGTCGCAGATCAGGCGGGAAAGAGCGAGCAGTCACGCCACGATACGCTCCCCAAAAACCTGATCGCCCGGCACACCCGAGCAGGTGTCGCAGGCACGAGCGTGGTTTCGGAGGCCTGCTCTCCTGATCCTTTATGTGCGCAGAGGTCCGGGACGGGAAGAACTCAGAAGGCAATTCAACAGGGAAGGTTGAGATGCATTCGTACTCATGTATATGGCTGAAAAAGAAGGACTCCTTCTTATAGCCTATGGAAGGTGAAGTGTAGAGGATGAACCTGGACGACATAAGTGTCCATTATTCACTAGTAACCTCTACCTTTAGCATGGGGGTTACTGGTAACCGCAACCATAATGTAACCGTTACTAGTTCAGTCATCAAATACATTCAGACCACCATTTTATTGCACCTAGCAATTTATATAGCCTTTGAATTTATATGATTTAATTGAAAATAATATGGGCATAACCCACATTAATTCCAACATGTGGCACCATAAATGACCAATGTCATGGGGGTATTCCATTGTATTAGATGACACCGGTATTGGTTTGTCCACATGTGCAGTTGTAATGTGAACTTCTCATCGTGTATGTCTTGGAAGAGAATACCTTATCACGAAGGTACGAACTTGGGAATTCTATTATGAAATCAGGGGAGAAAACTGATATGTTCTTAATTTGAATTGTAGACTCATGCAAACTTTGGATAGCGAGGTAAATATCTTCTTTTGTTATATAAAGTGGAGAAGATGATAATGGAGTCGCTACCAGAACATTCTGAAACATATTGCTGTGCCTGGTTGATTCAATGGTTGGTAAGAGTAGGGGCACCTGTAATCCGAGCATACTGACAGAAGGGTAAGGCGATGGGTATAAAACGGGAAAGTTGTCCAAAGTTGGTGCTAATAGGAATAGTGTGGCGGAACCACCAAATTAAACTGGGCCTGGGTGCTCTGATTTTTGTTGCTAGGCAACTCTGACCCAAAATGGCACTTACCGGTAGTTCCTCGAGTGAAGCCTCGATTAAAGCCACGTTTTCCAGGATCGCACAAACAACACTCACACGAAGGTGAGCCCGGAGATTACAACACAGGTCATCTCATACATATCAGAGTTTTGCAGCGGAAACTTAAATTTATTACAACCATGTTCAGAAAGTAGCGAATTTGTAACACCCAAAATGAACAAAGGTCAAATTATGTTTTCTACATTGGAAAGCGTAAAATTGATAGCTAAAATTAATTTTTTATCCATTGCTCGAATGGAAAAACGGACACTGTGGTTGCGTAGAGCTCGTCGAGTACATTCTGTTTGACTATTTACATGAAGCGTTTGGAGTTCGGATAAAAAAATTATAGTTTTTCTAAGTTGCTAGACGGGCGGGCTCGTGCTACAGTACCATCCCCCTCCAAACCCTAAGCTAGCACCCCTCCCTGTGCCGCCACTCCTTGTTGTCGTGCATCCAAAGAACAGAGAGGGAGAGGGAGAGGGAGAGGAAGAGAAGAGAAGAAAAGAGAAGTGAGATTAGGGCACGCCGCTGTCCGTCATCGTCGATCCTCCCCAAAAACTAGTCGGGATTCCGTTCCTCTCCTTGTTTTCCCACAATTTGGATCTTTGCCTCGCTGTTCATGGTGGTTCCCCCATGTGTGCTGCCGCCAAGAAAACGGTGGGGAATCGTTCTTTGGATCGTCGCCATCGCCGTCGCCTTTGATCTTTTCAAGGGGAAACCCTATGTGAGACATGCCCCTGCTGTAAAACTCATTTTCCCTCTGGTTTTAGAGGTTTTTAGTTCATAGGAGTAGCGGTATTAGATGCCTTTTGGACTAGGGTTAAGGGTTTACTCTCGTCGCTGTTCTCAGCACGCTGTCAATCTGCACAGTTTCTGTTCCTAGCAGTTTTTTCGTGTTTTTTTATCTCTAGAAAATATTAGACCTTTATACGAGTTGGAGAAGATTTAGAGATCTTTCCGTGGCAGCAGAGAACACCTCAATCGGATTTAAGATGAGGGAGAAACCAAAGTTGGAATCTGATAGTTTCAGTCTTGTAATTCTGGGCAGCGTCAGTTAACTTGAAGTTTACGAAATCGTAATGGCAGAATTGGACTTTATGTTAGTTAAAAGAGTTGTAGATAATTTCACAAGCTTTCCAGATTGGTAAATTTCATATTCATACGAATTTTGATTCTTCAGTTATGACAGTTTTAGTAGGACTGCTCTGAAGGATCTGTCAGATTGTCACATTAAGGTTCACCTCACATTTACCCATTGTTGATGATTTTTCCTCTACTTTTGGATAACTACAAAGTTGTAGGTTCTGAAATTATCTTTCATGTGGAAAAAGATCAGATTTTTTGTCTATCAAGATTTAAGGATACAAAAAGAATAAGCTGCAGTGCTGCTATTATGTCTAGATTGGAGTGTTTTGTGTGAGGACGTTAGGTTCGGGCATAGGAATGCTTTACTCGAGATTTTTATTATGAAGTGTATTTGTTTTGGTGCTGAGCCATGTTTGTGAACAGGTAGTGCACCTTTAGACTGTGCTTAGGTCATGTTCTTGATCTCCGGTGAAGGCAAGTAAACGTAGCGATATGGTTTACTCGCTTTAACTTTGTTATTTGAATTACCTCCATTAAATTTCAGAAGCTCACACTAGCTGGATAAGATCTGAATTTTTGCCTTATTTATGGATTTATATGTTTATCCACTTGTGGCATGGCTCTTGGAGTTATAATTTTGGAGGTATATGAAGTTCATGCATTGCGATCATACTTTTGCACTCTCATATTGAATATGCATATGAAGAAACCGTAGCCGGATTGGTGCGGTAAGTACCGGTACAGCAACGCACATTGAGATGTAGCAATGTGGTTGCAACCCTCACTTCCTTCCTTGGGATTTGTGGGTAGAAGTGAAGTCATGCATTGCGTTGCACCATTTGCATGTGCATTGAAGTATTGATATGAAGTTTTCATATTGTTGACACAAGATTGGTCAACACACAAGCGCTAGAACGCATAGGATCGCAACGATCGCAACCGGACGAAGCACCCCAGTTACCGGTCAGACTGGTCACGCCAACCGGTCAGACCGATCGGATGCAGAGCAGCTTCGCGAAGACCTAAAACCACGAGCTCGGGAGGGACCCCGTCGGAGTTCGCAGATTTAGGGTTTTCTTGAGGTCGGCAGGCCACTCAAGACGTTCTTGAACGCCGTCGAGACGAGCAAAGAACAACACGAGGTTGGAAAAGCTAGGGTTTGGAGAAAAATAGGAAAATTGTAAATTGATTGATTTGATTGGGTAGAAGGACCTCAATCGGCCGTGGCCTTTATATTTATAGGACGGGGAGGACATACCCCTTCTAAATTGGGTTACAAACGGACTCTACAACTCAGATCTAACCTGATTCGGATTACACAGGACTAGACCGGTCTGACCGGTCAGACTGGTCGGCCTTCGGTAGTGCCAATTTTGGCTTCCAACATATGCCCCCCCTGCTTTTTAGTGAGCTTTGCAAACTAAAAAGCAAGTACCAGAAACTAGCCTAGTTACATAGATTTACACAGAATATACAAGGCTAAAAATAATGCTAAGGGCTATATTCTATACCGGCCGTCTTCGTTCTTCGAGCGTCTTGCCACACACTGGGATAGTATTTCTTCAAGTATCTTCCATTAAGAGCCCTCGGAATACGCTCTCCTTGCATCATCTCTACCATATAAGAATTCCCGAAGATAACTTTGATGATCTTGTACGGTCCTTCCCAACTTGGCGACCACTTGCCGAACTTATTACTCTTCGTCCCAAGAGGCAATATTGTCTTCCAAACCATCTCACCAACCTAAAAAGATTTCACTCTTACCTTCTTATTGTAAGCTCTAGCCACCCGAAGCTTGTCCTTCTCAATTTCCTTCAAAGCTTGGAACCGCTTGTCGCTTCATCAACATTGTCCATCATCAAATCATAGTAATCAACAGCGGAAAGATCATTTTGTTTAGCCAATCTATAAGCGTCCATATTCACCTCAACAGGCAAAATGGCCTCTTGACCATAAACAAGCTCAAAAGGAGTAACTTTAGTAGCACCATGTCTAGATATACGATGAGCCCACAATGTCTCAGATAGAACCTCATGCCACCTCCTGGGATTCTCCTCTATCTTCTTCTTGATGAGCTTTATCAAGATCTTATTACTAGACTCGGCCTGACCATTGTCCTGAGCATAATATGGAGATGAATTAAGTATCTTAATCTGGTATGATTCGGCAAAATCACGTACCTCCTTTGAAATAAAAGATGAACCTTGATCCGTTGTCAAAGTTTGAGGAATACCAAATCTATGAATAATATGCTCTGTAATAAACTCAATTACCTCCCGGTGTGTCATATTCTTCAAAGGGACATGAAACGATGTCCCTTTGAAGAAGGGGATTAACCTGACCAATGAAATCCAACCCCCACCCTCTGAATAGCAATGGCTTGATAATAGGATGTAACAACGCAGCAGGCACTAACTGAACATTACCAAATCGATGACATTCTTCACACCCTTTATAATATCTGAAACAATCCGCCATCATAGTTTGCCAATAGAAACCGGTTCTCCTAAGTAACCACTTCATTTTAGGAGCCGATTGATGTGTACCACAGATGCCTTCATGAACTTCCCCCATAGCAACACGGGCCTGATCAGAATCTAAACACTTGAGGACTACATCTTCGGCGGTTCGACAATAAAGCTCATCGTCAATCAAAACGTATTTAAATGCCAAATGCCAAATATTCCTCTCTACACCATGACCAGCGTCCTTTAAATATGTCACAATAGGCACCCTCCAATCAGCAACCTCGGCCTTCCCTTTGGAATTAGAAGTGGCGGCCGACTCGCTGTTTTCAGCAGTCAGACCGGTCTGGGCGGTCAGACCGGTCGGGGCATCCGGTCTGACCGGTTCGTCTAGAACCAATAACTCGGCTATTGCTCGCATCGGCTTTCACATGTTAAAATATTTTTTAGTAACATCATAGCCAGATGCTTGCTGAGCCAGAGCATTTGCCTTCTTATTACTATCTCTTGGAATATGTCGGATTATAAATTCATCAAAGCAAGAGATAATATCAAGGCATCTATCAAGATATGCATTTAAAGAACTGTTATAGCATTGACATACCTTGGATACTTGCTGCACCACTAGAAGTGAATCACCATAAGCTTCCACATGTTTAACGCCCATTGATTCCAAGAACTCCAAGCCAAATAGAAGTGCTTCATATTCAACTTGGTTATTTGTGCGCTCTTCTTCTAATCGATTTGAGAACTCAAAAATAGTATCATTCGGAGAAATTAGAATGGCACCAATCCCTTGTCCATCATCACAAGCCGATCCATCAAAGAACAACTTCCATGGTGTGTAAGTTACATAGCCGACTTCCAAATCACGCTCATCATTAATCTGATGTTCAACGATGAAATCTGCTACAATTTGGCCTCTAATAGCTCTCAAAGACTCATATGCCAAATCATATTCAACAAGCGCATAAGCCCACTTTTCGATTCTTCCACTCAAAATCGGCTTTTGTAGCATATGCTTAATAACATCGGCTTGACAAGTAACTATATAAGTACTTGATAAAAGATAATGCATCAACTTGGTACAAGCATAATATAATGATAAGCACAATTTCTCAATAAATGTATACCTTGTTTCCGCATCAATAAGTCGTCGGCCAACATATGTAATAACATACTCCTTTCCTTCGGTTTCTTGAGTCAAAAAAGCACCAATAACTTTGTCTTCCGCAGCCACATAAAGCCTAAAATGAATACCTCTCTTAGGCGCCTTGAGAACCGGTGGTGAAGACAAATACTTTTTGATCTTCTCAAAAGCCTTTTGCTGTTCTGCCCCCAAGTAAATTCAGCCTTGTTCTTCAACCGAAGAATAGGAGTAAGAGCATCTATCTTTCGGACAAATAAGATATAAATCTTCTCAAGTAATTCACCTTGCCCAAAATTTTTTGCAAGTTTTTCTTGCAAGCAGGAGCCTCCACTTTCTTCATGGCTTCAATTCTCTTTGGATCGATCTCTATGCCCTTCTCATGAATAATGAAGCCCAAGAATTTCCCAGTCGATACACCAGAAGCACACTTGAGCGGGTTCATCTTCAATCCATACTGACGCATCCTCTTAAGAGCAAGTCTTAAATCAGCCAAATGATGACTCAAGCCGATTGATTTGATCACAATATCATCAACATAAACTTTCAATATAATGCCAATTAAATCATGGAAGATCAAATTCATAGCCCTTTGATAAGTAGCACCAGCATTCTTCAAACCAAAAGTCATGAGAACCCACTCAAATAAACCAACGAAACCAGGACATCTAAAGGCTGTTTTAGACGTATCTTCCTCGGCCATGAATATTTGATTGTAACCCGTATTACCATCAAGAAAACTGATAACACGATGTCCAGAAGCCTCATTGATCAGCTGACATAAAACCTTGGCCAAACTTATCTAAGTCATCCAAGTCTTCAATAGCCTCGCACATATCATTCACCTTGTCCCGATAGTGCTCGATGCGCTGCTGCAGCCAGTCTGCGCTGGACTGGTCTGACCGGTCTGGCGCACCGGTCTGACCGGTCGGCTTTGGCCGGTCTGACCGGTCAGAGGAAGCGGTCTGACCGGTCGGCTCTGTGTCGTTGCCCTGCTGCATCATAGAAGTAAGTGTAGTTGATTCTCCATCGGCTTTAGGACTGCAGAGACAAAACCTTCATTGGTGCAACTGATCAAGTCATAATCGGTCAAGTCCAGACCCGATAAACATTTGATGTTATCATGTGCACCAACGAACTTGGAATCGGTGGTACCAATGAAGGAAGTGGCATCACCATGCACAACCTCAACCTCATCGCCGATCCACTGAATAAGAAACTGGTGTAAGGAAGATGGTACACATTGATTGGCATGAATCCAATCACGTCCAAGTATGAGGTTGAAGTTACCTTGCACCTCAGAGATGAAGAACGCCGTCACAACCGTCTTGCTCCCAACGGTCAACGCCATTGAAGCGACCCCCTTGGCACCATTGGGATCACCTCCTCCGACGCCGCTGACCATCATGTTCGTCTAGATGAGTTCTTCATCCATCACGCCGAGTTTCTTGTAGAGTGAATAGGGCATCAAATTTACAATTGCCCTACTATCCACAAGCATACGAGAAACTGGCTTCCCGTTGATGTGCCCCCTCACGTAGAGAGCCTTCAAGTGATTGTCTGAGTCTTTGGGCTTCTGAAATATAGCTTTGTGGGGCCCAAAGTCTAGATGTGTTGTCTCCTCCTCCGGAATCGCCCAATAGTTGTCAGAAAAGTGCACAACATTGATCTCCATGTTTGTCGTTCCTGAGAAGCCTCGTAATCCACCAACTCTTCATCCTCTGCTGCTGAAGGAGCTGCTGGAACCTCTGATGCACCAGGAGCCGAAGTAGGAACCAATTCTTTGGCCTTCTGCTCAGGCTTAGGGTCGACCGGTTGCTCTGAGCAGTCAGACCGGTCCGAGACACCGGTCAGACCGGTCGGCTGGAGCGGTCCGACCGGTCCTGTAGGCTGTCAGCTGACTTGACCTGCCACACCTTGCCTTGTGGGATCCTTGGTTTGTACTTGTCGAACTTCTCATCCCTCAACTTCTCCGCCTCCTTTTCCTTCTGCTCTTGGCGGCGAAGACGCTGCAACCTCCTATTCTGAGTGTGTGTCAACCTCGGTGGGCACCACCTAGGCTAGAAGTACTTCTCCTTGTCTTGGTCCTTGGGGTTGCTGCTGCTGGCCTCATGATCATTGGCCAACACAAGCTTCTGAGAAACATTGACCGGTTTCTCAACGATCACCGGTCCCTCTTGTGCATCTTGAGCTTTTCCTTTCCCGTCTTCAACTTGCACAACCTTCACAACTGGAATCTTCTCAAAATCAACTCGCATTGGCACTGGTTCGTCCTTCTTCTCTATAACACAATATTCTTGGTGAACCGGACGAACTTGGGCCGGCCTCTGCTGAGACCGGTCTGAATGGTCGGGGTAGACCGGTCTGACCGGTCCGGGGTTCTGCCCCTGACCAGATTGGTGCTGACCCAATCGGTCGTGAACCAGCTGCTTCAACCTATCAAATACAGGTCCTCTGGAGCTTCCCTCCCCCTGGAAGTGTGGTGGATACGGACATCGGATAACATTGCATCCAAAATCCCCTGTTCTCCCATGCGGCAAACTGAGAATCCGACGCCGGTGGAGCCCATGGCATTGTAGCATACATCGGCTGCATCTGCTGAGGAGGGAACAAGGTAACCACATCACCTCTGTGCTTGCTTGATTCTCCCCTAGGAGATGAAGGTGCGCCTTGACGCGGAGGTGACCTCGGTCTCTTTTTTAGGGGCCGATCGTTTCGAACGGCCTTTGAGTACTTGTTCAACAATTGTCCAAAGGTAGGCTTCTGATTTGCGATCTTGCCCTGCACCTTTGGCTGATTAGTCTTCCATGTACCCACTTTCGGACGTTTTGGCTTGAATGTCCAGGGCTGACCACCAGGGTAGTCTGACCAGACACTAGGACCGGTCTGACCGGTCGGAGAAACCGGTTTGACTAGTCTCGGCTGAGCAGCAGACCGGTCGCCTGAAGAAGAACCCTCTTGCCCCCCCCGAGTGTGCGAGGCTTAAGTATGATCCTCAGATTCTTCTTCCCATCAGGAGTCTTCTCCTGAATCACCTCCCTAGCCAGAATCTTGTTATCAACAGTCAACGGCCTTTCATCACCAATGATCACATTCTTGCCCATTGCTCCTTCGGCTTGATCCAGCCGAATTAGTATCTTTGCATTGTTGAGATTAATGGTACGAACTGGGAACAGAGCTTTATCTATCTTCATCTCCAGGAAGGCCAATCGTTCTTCATTTATGGCCGATTGTACCTGTCGGCGAAACACATTACAATCATTAGTTCCATGAGATGAAGAATTATGAAATTTGCAATAAGTGCGCCACTTTAGCTCCTCAAGCGGTGGTATAACATGAGTAATTTTTAAATGCCCAAGTCGTAATAATTCATCAAAAATGCGATCGCACTTGGACACATCGAAAGTAAACTTCATCTCTTGCCGATTCTTTTGAGTCGGCTTAAGAGATGTACAAGTAGATGGTTTGGCCGAGGCGGGCCAAACAAACTCAGCAGCATATACCTCTTTATCCTCATCGTCCGATGAATCGGAATCATATTAAACAACATGAGTGTTTGAATGATGGGACTTGAAGGTATCCTTTTCTTTTTTAAATTTAGTTTCTTAACTCAAAGCTTTAGCCTGAAGCTAATTTATAGAATAAAAACTCGAACCATCAAGCTTCTCTCTATAGCTAAACCCGCAAGAGCCATGGCTCACAAATCTTTTTCAGAAAGTGACAAATTAAAGCATCGGTTCTTAACATCTTTAAACTTTTTAATGTACTCATGGATAGATTCATCTCTACCCTGTCTAACCGATGTCAAATCTGTCAACTTAGTTTCATTATCCCCGATATAAAAGTGATCATGAAACTTTTGCTCTAATTCGTCCCATGAAAGAATCGAGTTAGGAGCTAATGAAGAAAACCAAGAGAAAGCCGTTCCAGTGAAAGATAAAGAAAACATGCGAACACGCAAAGACTTGCTAGAACCGACTTCTCCAAGTTGAGCATTATATTGGCTAGTATGCTCCCAAGTGGATCGGTTATCATCACCGCTAATTTACAAAATTGGGAACACGCCAACCAGTGGGGTAAGGAATTAAATCAAAAGCATCCACGTACGGCCTACGATATAGCCGACTCCTACCCGCAATAAAACCAAGTTTTTCTTTAAACATGTCGGCCAGATCTTCCTTCATCCTAGCAAGATCGGCCTCATAGTTGCCGGTAGATGTTTGGCCGAAACGATGTGTCATAGGATCAGTAGTGGACATCGTTTGTGCGACATACTGCGGATTGGCCCTAAGCCAATCATCCCAAACATCCTTGGGCAATGGTGGAGGAAAAGGGGGTTCATTGTATGACTTTGTCGCATATGGTGGCACAAAATCCGCCAATTCTTGCTCCAGGCTATGATCAGTTGAAGTGGGAAGAGGCGCGATTTGTGGCTGTAACGCAGAACCAAGCACCATGGCACCGGTCTGACCAGTCTGTGTGACCGGTCAGACCGGTCCGCCCGCCGGGGCACCGGTCTGACCGATCGGGGCGACCGATCTGATTGGTTCGGCCCTGGTTGGCCGAACTGAGCCCGGCAGGGGTGTCTGTCCCACGAAGAAATTTGGCGGCATACCATACTGATAATTATCTATTGGTGTGGCCGAAAGACTAGGGTTAGGGGAAAAATTGGAATAATCATTGATAGTTTTCTTCCCCTTGTTTTGCATACACAAGTCCAAAAGTATATCTTGTGTAAGCTTTTGGGACTGTTCGAATCTACTCAAAAAAGCATCGGCCAACTGCTTAATAGAATCGAAGGTAAAACTTACCTCGCTTGGAGTGGAAGAAGATCAAGCAGCAACTGTAGCCGTAGTTGTAGTAGATGGGTTCGGCGGCGGCGGTGCAAATGTTGGCATGTTGAATTTCTCCTTCTCGAACACGCCTTCCCGAGTCTTCCCGAAGCATGCAAGCAATCTCTTCTTGGCATCCTCTTGTTCCATCTAGAACACAGCCTCGAATTGATTGCGCATCTCCTCAGGTATGTCTTCGTACTTGATGCCAACGGGCGTTGCATCAACCTTGGAGGGGTCAACCTTCTCACCGGCCATTGCGCCCGATGAACTCAGATCTATCCCCAGTGGAGTCGCCAAAAAGTATATTGATGCAAGATTGGTCAACACACAAGCGCTAGAATGCGCAGGATCGCAACGATCGCAACCGGACGAAGCACCCAGACGACCGGTCAGACCGGTCGCGCCAACCGGTTAGACCGGTCGGACGCAGAGCAGCTTCGCGAAGACCTAAAACCATGAGCTCGGGAGGGACCCCATCGGAGCTCGCAGATCTAGGGTTGTCTTGAGGTTGTCAGGCCACTCAAGAAATCCTTGAACGCCGTCGAGATGAGCAAAGAAGAGCACGAGGTTAAAAAAGCTAGGGTTTGGAGAAAAATTGGAAAATTGTAAATTGATTGATTCGATTGGGTCGAAGGACCTCAATCAGCCGTGGCCTTTATATTTATAGGCAGGGGAGGATGTACCCCTTCCAAATCGGGCTACAAATGGACTCTACAACTCAGATCTAACCTGATTCGGATTACACAGGACCAGACCGGTCTGACCGGTAGCCTTCGGCAGTGCCAATTTTGGCTGCCAACATATGCCCCCTTGATTTTTAGTGAGCTTTGCAAACTAAAAAGCAAGTACCAGAAACTGCTTAATGGAATCGAAGGTAAAACTTACCTCGCTTGGAGTGGAAGCAAATGAAGCAGTAGCTGTAGCGGTAGTCGCAGTAGATGGGTTCGGCAGTGGCGGCGCGAATGTAGGCATGTTGAACTACTCCTTCTCGAACACGCCTTGCCAAGTCTTCCCGAAGCATGCAAGCAATCTCTTCTTGGCATCCTCCTGTTCCTTCTGGAACACAGCCTCGAATTGCTTGTGCGTCTCCTCAGGTATGTCTTTGTACTTGATGTCAACGGGAGTTGCATCTACCTTGGAGGGGTCAACCTTCTCACCAGCCATTGCACCAGATGAACTCAGATCTATCCCCAGCGGAGTCGCCAAAAAGTATGTTGACGCAAGATTGGTCAAACAGGTCGGACACAGAGCAGCTTCGCGAAGACCTAAAACCACGAGCTCTGGAGGGACCCCATCGGAGCTCGCAGATCTAGGGTTGTCTTGAGGTCGGTAGGCCACTCAAGACGTCCTTGAATGCCGTCGAGATGAGCAAAGAACAGCACGAGGTTGGAAAAGCTAGGGTTTGGAGAAAAATAGAAAAATTATAAATTGATTGATTCGATTGGGTAGAAGGACCTCAATCGGCCGTGGCCTTTATATTTATAGGCCGGGCAGGACGTACCCCTTCCAAATCGGGTTACAAATGGACTCTACAACTCAGATCTAACCTGATTCGGATTACACAGGACCAGACCGGTCGGCCTTCGGCAGTGCCAATTTTGGCTGCCAACACATATATTTCTCTACCCGAAGTTATTCATTGTCTGACTATTAATCTGATGTTTAATCAAATTGTGATTTAAGTAGCTTGGTTAAAGCAGTTTGCTTGCTGAGGTTTTTCCATAAACCTCACACTTTGATTTTCCCTCACAGATGCTTGAGCCTTGACGTTGCATGCTTGGGATGGGAGTAGCAGCACGAGTGCACTCGCTTATCAATATATGTTGAATAAATGTTTTATAATAAAATGTTTGGATTTGGAGACTTTGATTTTGTTTTAAATACTCTCACATGGTTCTGTTTGTGAAATATTTATTTCACTCCAGTGAAATCTTTGTTATTCTATCTGAATGATTTCTATTGCTTCCGCGTACTCTGTTTTATGTTTGTGCTGTTGTGTGGTAATTCCCTAGAGGATTATTCTTTTTTTCTTCTAGGGTGTTACAGTTGGTAATCAGAGCCTAGGTTATAGGTTCTAGGCTTAAGTTGTTATGATAAAATTTGACCAACAATAAAACTTGACACACTTGCACATGTAGGAATGGGAGTTTTTATATAAAAGTGCAGTACCTTTTCTTGCTTTATCTATGGCTTGTGTTATTATTGTATTTTTGTGTTGGTGTTATTTGTGCTGTTATTTTAAATAGTTGTAAAAATCTTTTCTTATATGATCTAAACATTGGAGGCTTTAGTTGTTATCGTGGCCTGTAAGATCCAATAAGTTTTGAACCCTATAGAATAGATTAAGTTTGGCTTTGCAGATGGGTTGAGTGGAGGGCCCCCACAATGCCTCTCTGCTTCGCCAAGTGAGGTTGGCCGAGGGTTAGGTTGACCCAACTATTTATATTCAAAGGAAATGGTTCAATGACAGATGTATTGGCCACCATGCTGTGCATTGTAACTATTTTCTCTTGATATTTCAAATGGGTGGGTCATTGTGTGTCTTGTCCTATAGATTCGAGTGCCGACGTTTCAGCCAAACCTTAGCCTGGTGTAGGTTTCTTTCTACTCTATTCAAGTCCTTCTTAGTGTTGGTTGTCAAGATGAGGTGATAATAGACCCAGGTGGAGTTGTCTGAGGTTGTGAGTGTTTAAGACTAGTGTTGTGCTTGATAGTTTGGTTGCTTAATGTAACTTCAAGTCTCAAAGGCTTTGTAGCCTTGTTTGGCTATATGTGTTTTAGTGGCCTTAATGGCTGCTAATAAGGATCTAAGTGGTTTAGAATTATCCTACCATAGTGGTCGAGATGATCTAATAGCAGAAGTGTATGAAATGTTCTTATAATCACATAGGTTAAATGACACTCTATAATATAGTGCAAGTGACAAATTTGCGAGGATGATGACTTATAGTTGTTCTAGGCAAGTGCCTATAAGGACAATAGTCTCGGAGGTTGTTTTATGGTGATTTTATCATGCTTTATTGGGAACCAGCCATTGATTCACACAATGTTTTAGAAATATGATGTTATGAAGCATAACCCTTATTGGTTGGTGTAGCATGGACTTTCTAGAAGACATCTACCAATGGAATAAAGATGTGATGCTATATTGGTGTGGGTCTACAAACATAGTGGAGAAGATGTTGTGGTGTCACATTGGCAATTCTTCTTGAGACTTAAGTGCTTTGCTTTTCTCTCCTACTTTCTATGATGTACTGACTGGAGCTAAGAAAGTGAAGCTAACTCTTAGCTTGAAGTTTTAGGTTGTAGCAGAGATATGAGTAGTTTTTAGGCCCAGATAATTCGATTGGGGTAGTTGCCGATCTAGGATCTTTAACGAGAAGGTTAAACAAAGTATTCTCAGTAAGTGGATTATTTGAATCAAAGTTTTGATGTGAAGATGATAGACACGCTAATTGAAGTGTTTGGTATGTTTGCTATACCAAAATGGTTTGTTCCCTTGACAATGTGAGATCATGTGGTTGGAGCTGCAAGTGAAGAAAGTGTAATGCTCGAATTGTGTTTTCCTAATGGATCCATATGTGATTCCTTAGTCTTTTCTTTTTCAATGGTTGCGAAGGAGGTCAAGTGTTTTTACCATCATCTACAAGAAGTCCAAAGACAAGTTTGGAGAAGAGTTTTCTCTAAGCTTTGTTCTAATAGTATGCGCTTTGTTTTGAGGCATGTCAACAATAATGTGTTGTCATTATGCAATTTTGCCAGATAGGGAAGACTAACCCTTGTTACCATGGTTAGAAGGCAAAGGATTCATCTGATGAGCTGCCATGTTTGCCTCCTAAATTGGAGCCTCTATTTTGGATTAAGTTGATTCAGGGAACTCAGCCCATCTTTAGGTCTCCATATAGGATGGTAGCCATTGAGCAAAAGGAATTGAAGAAACGGATTGGTGATATTATAGCAAAGGGATTTATTAGACAAGTGTCTTGCTTTCAGCAACTCCTATGATATTTGTGGAGAAGAAGGATAGAACAAAAAGGCTTTGTGTGCATTATAGAAGATTTAATCAGGATGGAATCATTGTTAATCCCAGGAAGCAACTCCTATGATATTTGTGGAGAAGAAGGACATAACAAAAAGGCTTTGTGTGTATTATAGAAGATTTAATCAGGATGGAATCATTGTTAATCCCAGGAATGTTGCTTCCATATTCGAATGGGAGAGACCGACAACTACCATGGATGTTTGAAGTTTTCTTAGTCTTCTGGATACTTTCATCGATTTGCAAAGCCGATGATGAAGCTAACTATGAAGGGCGCTCCATTTGTTTGGGCTGATGATTATGAGGCTAGTTCTTGTACTATAAAGAAGAAGCTGGTGAGTGCTCCTATTTTTAAGTTGCGAGAGAGTGGCAAGCGTTTCATAGTGTACACGGATGCTTCCCGTGTCGGTCTTATTTATATGTTCATAAAGGAAGGTAGGGTGATCTCTTATGCAACCAAGAATTTGAGCATGAGGAGAATTATCCTAACACATGACTTAGAGTTAGCAGCCGTGGTTTTTGCATTGAAAATTTGGAGACATAATCGCTATGGTGAGTCGTGTGATATCTTTACGGATCATTAGAGTCTCAAGTATATTTTCACTCAGAAGGAGTTAAACTTGAGATAGAGGAGGTGGCTTGAGCTGATTAAGGATTATGAATTGACTATCCAGTATCTTCCTAGCAAGGCAAATGTTGTTGTAGATGCGCTTAGTTGGACGGGTGTTCCTAAGACTCGTATGCCTTTAATAGTTGACTTGGATCGTATGGGTATTTTTCTCTGCTATGCTGGTGTAGTCGTGAGGAGACTCAGTTGTTGATTCAGTCACCGTTGCATGAGCAAGTGCGAGTGGCACAATTGCAGGATCGCTTGCTTCAGGCTGTTCGCAAGCGTATTTTGGCGGGGAGACCTTGCGAGTTTAGTATGGAGGAGGATGTCACTATTTTTCTTAGAGGTCGTCTCTGTGTACCACAGAAACCTACAGTTTGGATGGAGATTTTGAGGGAAGCCCATCGCAGTCCTTATATAGTGCACCCTAGTGAGACAAAGATGTATCAGGATTTGAAGCAAAGTTTCTGGTGGAAGCGGATGAGGGTTGATATTGCTAAATATGTGGCTTCTTGTTGTATATGTCAGAAAGTGAAGGCTGAGCATCAAAGACCAGCTGGATTGTTGAAACCATTGGAGATTCTCGTGTGGAAATGGGAGAATATTACCATGGACTTTGTGGTTGGTTTACCTCGTTCCCCTAGGGGTAAGGATGCTATTTGGGTTGTAATTGATAGACTCACGAAGGTTGCCCATTTTATTCCCATGAAGACTACAAATTCTGCTTCGGATTTGGTTGCCTTGTATATCAAGGAAGTGGTAAGGTTGCATGGTGTGCCTAAGTCAATTGTTTTTTATCGTGATTCCAAATTTGTATCTAATTTTTGGAAAATCTTGCATAGTGCTTTGGGCACCGAATTGGATCTCAGCACTGCTTTTCCCCCTCAGACGGATGGTCAGTCAGAGTGTACTATTCAGACATTAGAAGACCTGTTGCGATCTTGTGTCCTCTCTTGGAAGGGTAGTTGGGAAGATCACTTGCCTTTGGCAGAGTTTGCTTATAATAACAGTTATCAGACTAGTATCAAAATGGCTCCATATGAAGCATTGTATGGCAGCAGGTGTATTTCCCCACCTTGTTGGGATGTCGCCGGTGAGAGGCCTTTGGTTGGTCCGGATTGGGTACAATAGACTCATGATAAGGTACGGAAGATATGCCAGAACTTGTTGACCGCTCAGAGACGTCAGAAGAGCTATGCAGATGTCAGACGGAGGGAATAGAGTTCTTAGTTGGTGATGAGGTTCTTCTCAAGGTGTCACCAACAAAAGGTGTTGTTCGTTTTGACACTAGAGGAAAGCTCAGTCCGAGGTACATTGGACCTTACATGATTACCGCTCGAGTTGGAGCCTTGGCTTATCGTTTGCAATTGCCTAAGTCGATGAGTGGTGTGCACCCTGTGTTCCATGTATCAGTGCTGAGGAAATATCTAAAGGATCCAGGGCAAAAGATGGATGCTGAGCCATTGATTATTCAACAGGATTTGACTATGGAGTGTCACCCAGTGTGCATATTGGATTTTTCTAATCGTGTTATGTGGAATAGAACTATCAAGTATGTGAAGGTTTTATGGACTAATCAGTCAGAGCGAGAAGCCACATGGGAATTGGAGGCGCATATGCACGAGAAATACCAGTAACTCTTCAAGTCTGGTAAGTAATTGGTTATTCATATGTGGTTCTTTACCTAATCATGCGTTAGTGATGCTGAATACGGGGACGAATTCCTTTAAGGAGGGGAGAATGTAACACCAAAATGAACAAAGGTCAAATTACATTTTCTACATTGGAAAGCGTAAAGTTGATATCCAAAATTATTTTTTTATCCATTGCTCGAATGGAAAAACGGACACTGTGGTTGTGTAGATCTCGTCGAGTACATTCCGTTTGACTATTTACATGAAGCGTTTGGAGTTCGGATAAAAAAATTATAATTTTTTTGAGTTGCTAGACGGCCGGGCTCGAGCTACAGTGCCGCGCTAAGCTAGCGCCCCTCCCTGTGCCGCCACCCCTTGTTGTCGTGCATCAAAAGAACAGAGAGGGAGAGGGAGAGGGAGAGGAAGAAAAGAGAAGAGAAGTGAGACTAGGGCACGCCACTGTCTGTCGTCGTCGATCCTCCCCAAAAACCGGTCGGGATTCCGTTCCTCTCCTTGTTTTCCCCCAATTTGGATCTTTGCCTCGCTGTTCATGGTGGTTCCCCCATATGTGCTGCAGCTTGGGGGCAATCGAAGGGTTACCGTGACCCTCGCCGCCAATAAAACGGTGGGGAATCGTTCTTTGGATCGTCGCCATCGCCATCGCCTTTGATCTTTTCAAGGGGAAACCCTAGGTGACACATGCCCGTGCTGTAAAACTTGTTTTCCCTCTGGTTTTAGAGGTTTTTAGTTCATAGGAGTAGCAGTATTAGATGCCTTTTGGACTAGGGTTAAGGGTTTACTCTCGTCACTGTTCTCAGCACGCTGTCAATCTGCGCAGTTTTTGTTCCTAGCAGTTTTTTGTGTTTTTTGTATCTCTAAAAAATATTGAACCTTTATATGAGTTGGAGAAGAGTTAAAGATCTTTCCGTGGCTGTAGAGAACACCTCAATCGGATTTAAGATGAGGGAGAAACCAAAGTTCGAATCTGACAGTTTTTCAGTCTCGTAATTCTGGGCAGCGTCTGTTAACTTGAAGTTTACGAAACCTTAATGGCAGAATTGGACTTTCTGTTAGTTAAAAGAGTTGTAGATAATTTCACAAGCCTTCCAGATTGGTAAAGTTCATATTCATACGAATATTTATGCTTCAGTTATGACAGTGTTAGTAGGACTGCTCTGAAGGATCTGTCAAATTATCAGATTAAGGTTCACCTCACATTTACCCAATGTTGATGATTTTTCCTCTACTTCTGGATAACTACAAAGTTGTAGGTTCTGTAATTATCTTTCATGTGAAAAAGATCAGATTTTTTTTCTATCAGGTTTTAAGGATACAAAAAGAATAAGCTGTAGTGCTGTTGTTATGTCTAGATTGGAGTGTTTTGTGTGAGGACGTTGGGTTCGGGCATAGGAATGCTTTACTTGAGGTTTTTATTATGAAGTGTGTTTGTTTTGGTGCTGAGCCATGTTTGTGAACAGGTGGTGCACCTTCAGACCGTGCTTAGGTCATGTTCTTGATCTCCGGTGAAGGCAAGTAAACGCAGCGATGTGGTTTACTCGCTTTAACTTTATTATTTGAACTGCCACCATTAAATTTCAGAAGCTCACACTAGCCAGATAAGATCTGAATTTTTGTCTTATTTATGGATTTATATGTTTATCCACTTGTGGCATTGCTCTTGGAGTTATAATTTTGGAGGTATATGAAGTTCATGTATTGCGATCATACTTTTGCACTCTCATATTGAATATGCATACGAAGAAACTGTAACCGGATTGGCTCGATAAGTACCGGTACAGCAAAACACATTGAGATATAGCAATATGGTTGCAGCCCTCACTTCCTTCCTTGGGATTTGTGGGTAGAAGTGAAGTCATGCATTGCATTGCACCATTTGCATGTGCATTGAAGTATTGATATGAAGTTTTCATATATTTCTCTACTCGAAGTTATTCGTTGTCTGATTATTAATCTGATGTTTAATTAAATTATGATTTAAATAGCTTGGTTAAAGCAGTTTGCTTGCTGAGATTTTTCCATAAGCCTCACACTTTGATTTTCCCTGACAGGTGCTTGAGCCTTGACGTTGCATGCTTGGGATGGGAGTAGCAGCACGAGTGCACCCACTTATCAATATATGTTGAATAAATGTTTTATAATAAAATGTTTGGATTTGGAGACTTTGATGTTGTTTTAAATTCTCTCACATGGTTCTGTTTGTGAAATGTTTGTTTCACTCTAGTGAAATCTTTGTTATTCTATCTGAATGATTTCTATTGCTTCCGCATACTCTGTTTTATGTTTGTGCTGTTGTGTGGTAATTCCTTAGAGGATTATTCTTTTTTTCTTCTGGGGTGTCACAGAAGTACTATAGAGTCATATACTACACAAATTATTCAAGTCTCATTATTACAGCAGAAGAAATAAAATGACAGCTAGCGAAACAAGAGACGCCTCGATAAAGCCCATACGAGAGATCACTCAGTGGGAGGGGTGTCAGCGCCCGCTGAGGGATCATCCCACTCGACAGACCAGCCCGGAGGCAACGTGCAAGGCCAAGTCAAACTCGCAATCATATCTTCGATGTCAGTACCTGAAAGTAGTGTCACGAGCAAGGCTAAGTGTACTAATACTCAGCAAAGCTTACCCGTCATCGGATATACCTTAGTCCGTTAACTAGGCATGCAAGGCTTTTTGGTTAGAGGGGTTTGTTTCGCCAAAAATGCCACTAATAGTAGATACTTATTTTCAGGTTTTAACTTTGTCATATTATAGTTGATTAACCGTTCTAATTTTGCATATGTCTCTAAACAAGTATGGTAGGAAAAACATTAATCATACAACAGTATTATCATCATCGGATTCCACTTGTTACTCTATGTGACAGAAATTGTTAAGCAGTCTCGTGCCATGAGAGGCGGATGATTCCGAATCGAATTTCAACCTGGCCAGAGAACCTAACACACATGCATGGGGATCGACGACGCGCATCGCCCACGCGACTTTTCCCCTTTCTTTCCAGTTCGTGGATCCGGGTCACCCTCCCCGACTATAGAGTCCGACCACTCTGCACTCGTACGTCGCGACAAAAATAAACCCTACTTCTACAAAGAGGATGAATGATCGTTCCACTCGTCGGTCCAATCAGGTACTTAAGCTTACCGATTACCATATTTCTCGGCATGTGGCTAGTACTTTCAAAAGCTTAACGAAATGTGCCACACACCATGACCTTAACCAATTTCAACTACACCGACAGGGTATCACAACTACACAACCCCTCCCGTTGTACTTATATTCCAGTAGTAAGTAAAGTCATTCAACTCCTATAATCTCGCGAGAGGCAGGAAACCACTCGACTTCTACCGTGCCTAGTTAGCGGGGCAACTAGTCGAGAAAAAGATCCGAATAACAAACATGGATACCTAGGAACATGCATCTGTGGTTTCAAGCAACGCCTAGGAACGTAAATGCTCAAATAAAATTATTACAACATATAACAAATAGTTAGGTGTAAATAATGCGGAAAATAATGAAATTATGCACTAGGGCTTGCCTTCTTGGGCACTATTAGCCTGAGGCTCTTCTGGGGTTGGCCCAGGTCTTGATTCAAATTAGCACAATTAAGATTAGCACTCTCTGCAGTAATAGAGTTCGAGGGAACCAGCTCGTTGTCACCATCAGCAAGATTTACCAGAACCAGCAATATATTTACTTATGAATTAAACTATGCATGAGCTTGAATAAAGATTCAAAAAATAGAATGACCAATATAGCATTTCAAACTTTTTCAACAGAATCTAGTCATACTGAATAAGCATGGAATAAAAAATTATAGTCATACAAGAACTATTTTATCCAGAATGAAAATAACAAAACCAGCCATGATAAAGCATGCATGATTTATATCTATAGTTCTACTAGACCACTGGAGTTCAAACTTTACAAGCATGAACATATGACCAAAACAGAGTTCCACAATTAATTTTAGATTTTTCTAAGTACAGAAACTATTTATCATGAAATAAGCCTATATAACAAGCAATAAATACAATATATAGTAAACCGGATCCAAAATTTCTCAAACTTGCACAATAGTAAGGATTTGCAGACATGTATTCACAGAAAAGTTTCACACATAAGTCACCCTCATTTCTACCAGCATAAATATATAAGCAAAGCTAGTAGATCTAGGAATCTTGTGTCTTTGAGCAAGTAAATGATGTCCATTAGGGTTCAAACTTTTACCAGATGCTAGAAACTGTATGACACACATTGTAAAAACCAAACATATCTTATTTAATCTAATCTTTTTCCTAGATTAAAATGTAGGCAGAATATGAAGATGTGCATGTAATAAAACTTGTAGATTTCATTGCAAAGATTCCAGAACAATTGGATTTGAATTTTTTAAATTTTTCTACAAATTTCTACGCATTTTTAAAGTTCACTGGATTAAAACCTAGAGTGTTCATGTGTTTTTGCATTGAGACCCCTAGAAAGATTGAAATCATTTACAGATATGCCCCTGGACTGACGTACCCTCGCGGAATCCGATCCATTCCGGCAAGGTCTGTTGTCGGCGGCGATGGAGAGGTGGGGGAAAAGGGTCACAGTTCTCTAGCGAACCTCTGGGTGGTCGAAGCGTGGCTTGGGGTGGTCGGAGGAGGTGGCTCGATGGCAGAGCAGAGGTGGCGGCGAGGGTTTACCGACTCTAGCGATCTCTGTTGAGCTCGAGCCGACGCGGTTGGGCCTGGAAGCTTCCTTGGAGGTCGAGGAAGACGGGACGGAGCTCAGCCCGGGCAATGTGGGTGCGGAGGTGGGTCGTCGGCGGCGGAGCAGAGCTCGCCGGCAATGACAGAGGGGGTGGAGAAGGCGGGTTCGCGCGCGAGAACCCGTCCTGGGGTCTTTATAGGCTCAGAGCCTTAGCAGGGAAGGCAATGCGGCCTGGGGGAGGTCGACCCGAGGCTGGCGAGACTGGCTGGCGATGTGGCGGCTCTGGGCGCTCGGGCGGGCGGCGTGTCAAGCTCCCAGGTGGCCAGGGATGCGTGTAGGCTAGGGGTACGGCCTGAGGGGCGTGCCCAGTAGCGAGTGCGGGTGCTGCGGCTCCACTTGGCCTCGCACACGCAGTGGACGAGGTCCACCGGCGGCGTACGACGCCGATGAGAGGAGGCGACCGGGAAAACAGAGCATAGGGATCTTTTGGCAATTTCTGATTTTTCCAGGAACCTCTCTGTAATCTAAAATTTTCTTTAACTTAAGGGGTTCAAATGAAAACTTTTCAATACAAAAGTTATGTAACTTTAAGATCTACAACTTTTGTTTCAGGCAGATTTTCATTTGAGCTTCGCAATTTAAACTGTTTCATAATTACCAATTTGCATAAAAGGGCTTCAACTTTTGTTTAACATTTGTTTGAATTTGGCTGAAAGTACTATTAGGCACATGCCATTTAGAGTACTAGAATCCGCCCACAAGCATTTATGTGCATTTGAAACATGATTTGAGTTAAATTTAAAGGTTTTTGCCCTCACATGTGTGGTTCAAAATGTGTGTTTTGAATTTATTTTGACATTTCCTCCTTGTTTTAATTCCTTGTTTTCATCTCTTATGTGCTAATTGATTTTAGCTGTACTGCATTTTATTTTTCAGACACCTATGGTGTCACAACCTACCCCCCTTAAAGAGAATCTCGTCCCGAGATTGAATGAATGAAATAGGGACAGAGAGTAAGGTACCTTGGGTAGAGCTAAGAAAACCCGGATAATGTCGATTGAGATAGTCCTCCGTCTCCCAGGTGGCTTCTTCTTCAATGTGATGAGCCTACTGAATTTTATACATTTTCACCACCTTTCGACGAGTGCCTCTCTCTATTTGATCCAATATTCTGAGTGGATATTCAGCATAAGAGAGATCGGGCTCCACCGAGATTTCCTATTGCTCAATGATCTCGGTGGGAAACTCGGACGCATTTCTTGAGTTGAGATATGTGGAAAACATCATGGTTGGCAGCGAGTTGCGAAGGGAGTCGCAGTTGATAAGCCACTGGTCCACATTCTTCAATGATTTCATATGGTCCGATGTAGCCAGGTGCTAACTTGCCTTTGATTCCAAAGCGTTGAACACCTCGAGTTGGTGAAACTCGTAAACACACATGATCGCCAACATTAAATTTCAAAGGTTTTCTCCGCTTATCAAAGTAACTCTTTTGCCGAGACTGGGCTGCTCGGAGATTTGCTTGTACCACTTTCACGTTCTCTTCAGCATTGACCACTAATTCGGGTCCAAATATTTTGCGCTCTCCAGTCTGAGACCAACTCAAAGGAGTTCGACACCGCCGACAATACAAGGCCTCGAAAGGTGCCATCTTCAGACTGGCTAGATAGTTGTTGTTATAGGAAAATTCAGCCAAGGATAAGCATTTGTCCCAATTCTTGTCATAATGAATGACACACGCTTGAAGCATGTCTTCCAAAATTTGGTTAACTCTTTCAGTCTGCCCGTTAGTTAGTGGATGATAAGCAGAGCTTCGAATTAACTTAGTTCTGAGAGCCTCTTGGAGCTTCTCCCAAAACCTTGCCACAAACTGAGTACCACAATTTGAGATAATAGTTTTAGATACACCGTGTAGACAGACAATTCGATCGATATAAATTTCCGCATATTTCTTGGCCCGATATTCAGTATGTACTGGAATAAAATGAGCAGTCTTTGTGAGCCGGTCAACAATAACCCAGATGGAATCATGGTGTTGAGAGGTATTGGGTAAGCCCACAATAAAATCCATACTAATATCTTCCCATTTCCAGGACGGAATTGGCAGAGGTTGGAGAGTTCCAGCAACCTTCAAGTGGCTAGCTTTCACTCTCTGACATGTATCACACTCTGCAACATATTTAGCAATTTCTCTCTTCATTTGAGTCCACTAGAAATTTTGCCTGAGGTCTTGATACATTTTGGTGCTACCCAGATGAATGGCAAATTTAGAGAGATGTGCTTCGTCCAGGGTTTGTTTCCGCAGTTCATGATTTTTGGGAACGACTAGGCGATCCTCAAACCACAAGATTCCTTTATGGTCCACACGGAAACACTTGTATTTATTTTCGCCCTCTAACACTTCCTGTTTGATGATTCCGACACTCTTGTCATGCAGTTGTGCCATGATGACTTGGTCATAAAGCGTCGGTTCTGTAGAAATATGAGTCAGAGAACCCTGAGGAACCATCTCCAATTTCAGCTTTTGCATTTCAGCACATAAGGTGTCATTGTAAGATTCAACTGAAATGCAATTGCAGTGAACCTTGCAACTGAGCGCGTCGGCTATGACATTGGCTTTGCCCGGATGATAATGAACCTCCAGGTCATAACCTTTGATTAATTCCAGCCATATTCGTTGCCTCATATTCAGTTCACTTTGAGTAAAGATATATTTGAGACTCTTATGATCAGTATAGTTATTGTAATGGGTGCCCATAAGATAATGTCTCCAAATCTCGAAAGCATGAATAACCGCTGCTAGCTCAATATCACACTATGTAAGAAAGTAACAAAAAAGACACCTTTCATCCTAGACGTGGATTTAATACGAGTCTGTAATTATTTATTAGAGACGCTGACCAACTAGATGAGTCTCTGATGTGTTTGCTATGCATGGCTATCCACAGGGCGCGTCTCTGATGTCAAGCATTAGAGACGTGGATAGTTAAGACACGTCTGTAATTTTTTGGGAAGTCATCAAAGACGCATTTTTAGTGGAAGTGTCTATGATGATTATAAAATCAAAGACTCGATTAACTTAGCCGCGTCTCTAATACAATATCCCTACTGTACCTGCTCCTTCCCCACGGCCGTCTGCAGCTTTTTCCTTTTCTTCTCCCTTCCTTTCCGGCCGTCCGCAACTGACGGCAGTGGCGTGGCGCCCCTCTGCGTGGTGCTGCCTGCCGCTCCACGACGCCCTCGTGGCAGCGGCGGTGCTCTGCCTGCCCCTCCACGTCTCCCCGCGGTCGATCGGTGGTGCTGCCACCAGCCACCCACTCAGCTCCTCCGATCCGTCAGTACCGGCGCCAGTGGCCATCCGCACGGGACCTCTGCGTGAAAGCTGTGGGTGAAAGCTGCAGCTGTACCGGCGCCGGCGGCCATCCATCCAAGTAGCAGAAGGCAGAAGAATCAATCGGATGCTAGCAGAATAGCTGGATCTCGGCTGCTAGCTGCAGAAGGCAGCAGGACCAATCGCCAGGTCCAAGCGAGAATCAGGCCAGTGAGAATCATTATTCCCAGGTGATCAGTAACATGCTACTTAATTGATATTCTCTGAAACCGTTTATTCTGCTTTTGTTTTTTGCGATCAAATCCATTCAGTAATAATGCGAGATTTACTTGGCTTTCTATGAAACCCCTATTAGTTCAGCAAACTTTAATTAAGTGTATAGGGGTATTGTGATGTAAACCAAAGCTTTGATTTTTTTGATGGTTTATTGTAGTCAGTTTTAAAGATCAGGTAACAATATACAATAGGATCAAAATTTTGACCGTCAGACATGAGGCAAATCCCGCCCCCCCCCCCCCCCCCCCCCAATTGAGGCCATATGCATGATTATTTCTGCTATAGCATAGAGCTCTATTACATATAAGGTTGGATCGAAGAAAAATTACAGATTAGGTAAATCTCGAAGAAAACATTTTTCTGGAAGGGTTTATAATAGTGGTGACGTTATGATAGATTGACACGGCTTCCTTACATCAATGGCATCATGTTCACTTAGTTCTCAGTTGAAAATGTTCTTGCACGAGTTTACAATTGACAGTGGCCAACGTGGAGGGGGGGGAAAACTCTTGTTGACTGATGACTAAAGCTGTCATAAAATTCTCTGTTGCATTAACATGCTCACCGGTTCATTTACTTCAGCTTCTGTCTGCTCGTGAGCTCCTCTGGTTATATTTTTCTGTACACTAGCTAATTTAGAACTGTAATTTTCATAACACCCTTAATTCATTTAGAGCATTTTTTTGTTTTTGCTGTCAAAAGAAATCATTACTACACTTCTTATCCAACTATGTTTGTATTCTACTAGAGCTCTCTGCATTGCTTGAACTTACTCTCTATAGATAAGATGTCTGAATTTTTCCCCTTTCATGACTGAGGTTCTTTTACTAACTAACATGTATACATATTTTGTTGCTTAACTATGTAGATGGATGACCGGTCATGGATGGATCTTAAGAACCGTACTTGCGAAGAGTACTTAAATGGTCTATAGTCATTCATAAGAGCAGCGGAGCTGGATATGTTGAATCAGCGCAAGTCGGCTATGTGTTGTCCATGTGTGGATTGTCAGAATGATAGAAAGTTCACAAGTTCAATGCATGTCCATGCTCCCTTGATCATTCGGGGTTTCATGGATGACTATATATATTGGAACAAGCATGGTGAGGAAGGAATTAATTATCAAGACCTGCAAACCGGTTGTATGGACGATCAAGGATTATCTAGTAGTCGGACCGCTGGTTAGATTCATGAGGAAGGACTCTCTAGTAGTCATCCCGGTCATGATGGTGAGGAAGCACTATTTGATGATCATGATCCTAGCGACGAAGATCTTGTTGATATCGGTGGCAAATATGTCCATATGGCTGACAATCTTGAGGAAATGGTGCGTGATGCCATGGGGTATGATGAGTATACTGATGCAGAGTTTGAGAAATTGAAAAGGTTGGTGACCGATATGAAGACTCCGCTTTATCCGAGATGCAACAAAAAGTACACAAAGTTCTTCTCGTCACTTAAGCTTCTTTAGCTAAAGGCAACACATCATTGGACTGACCAGAGCTTCAAGTCATTGTTGGATTTGCTAAGGGACATGCTACCGAAGGGTAATAAGATACCCAAGACCACCTACGAGGCCAAGCAGAATATTTGCCCTTTGGGGTTGGAGGTGGAAAAAATACATGCTTGTAAGAATGACTACATCTTGTTCCGTGGTGATAATGCAGATTTAACCGAATGCCCCAAGTGTCAAGCCCCTCGATACAAATGAAGAAATGATGGGGGTGATGAGACAAGGAGGAATGGAGCTCCTCAGAAAGTTGCATGGTATTTCCCTTTAATTCCTCGCCTGAGGCGTTTGTTTGCAACAAGCAAGGATGCACACTTGTGGCGTTGGCACATGGAGGGCGTAGGAATGATGATTATCTATGACACCCGGCAAATTCAGCTCAGTGGCGCATCATAGATTTCAAGTATGGGAAATTTTCTGCGGATCTGCAGAATCTTCGATTTGCACTAAGCACAGACGGCATGAACCCATTCGGTCACATGAGTAGCTCCCTTAGCATTTGGCCAGTGTTGCTGTCGATTTACAACCTTCCACCATGGTTGTGTTACAAGAGGAAGTATATGATGATGTCAGTCCTCATTTCAGGTCCGCATCAACCAGGCAATGCCATCGATGTGTATCTCAGACCACTAGTGGATGATTTGAAAACACTCTGGTCATCGGGTGTTGAGCTCTACGATGCATACAAGAAAGAAGCCTTCACGCTACATGGCATGCTATTCTGCACCATAATCGATATCCCTGGTGGTCGTTTAGTCTCTGGGCAGTGTAAGGGGGACAAAGATTGCCCCCAGTGCTTAGATGACACCGAAACTCTTTGGTTGAACAACTCAAAGAAACAGGTGTACCTAAGGCATCAACGCTTTTTTCCACAATCCCATGCGTACCGAGGCATGAAACATCAATTTGATGGCACGAGGGAGACAACGTCTGCTCCAAGGCATTTCAATGGGAAATATGTCTACAGTCAGGTCAAGAATCTCGGCGATGCGCAAGGGAAGAAAAGCACTACCCTTGGAAAGAGAAAGCGCAATAAATAAGGTTTTGAGAAGATAAGGTGGAAAAAGAGTTCAATACTTTGGGAGCTACCTTATTGGATAGACTTAGCTGTCCGTCACAGTATTGATGTCATGCACGTGAAGAAAAATGTATGTGGGAGTTTACTTGGAACACTCATGAATGACAAGGGGAAAACCAAGGACCATGAGAAAGGACGAGATGACATGGAAGACATGGACATAAGACCTGAGCTTTGTCATGATGGCACCAGTGCACGGCTACTAGCGTCTGCCATAAATCTAACCACAAAAGAGAAGCAGGAACTTTGCGAGTTCTTCCGCAGTGTGAAAGTTCCTTCTGGTTATTCATCTAACATCAAGAAACTTGTCTCGGCGAAGGAGCAGAAATTTCTCCCATTGAAGGCTCATGACTGCGATGTTATCCTCACCACTATGCTAGCGGTTGCGATTAGGAACATATTGCCAGAAAAAGTATGAATGGCTATCATGAGCTTTTGCTTCTTCTTTAATGCGATCTCTCAGAAGGTAATTGATGAGACTTCACTGGATGATCTAGAGCAGAACATGTTTGAGACAATATGTCTTCTTGAGGCATATTTCCCATCATTGTTCTTTGATATATCTGTCCATCTTATTGCTCACTTGGTTAAAGAGATAAGATACCTTGGCCCGGTGTACCTACATCACATGTATCTGTATGAGAGATTCATGAGCACCCTAAATAAGTATACAAAAAGCCGGGTTCATCCCGAGGGAAGTATGGTTCAGGGTTACTCTACTGAGGAGGTAATTGACTGGTGCCTTGATTACATTGACCCAAAAAATCCAATTGGCATCTCAAAGTCGCGCCATGAGGGAAGGTTAGCAGGGATCAGGATTCTTGGGGAGAAGACATTTAATCCTGATCCGAATGCATTGCGACAAGCTCATTTTCTTGTGTTGCAACACACAACAGAAGGATCCACACATATCGATGATCATAAGGCCGAACTACTTAGAGAGAATCTAGATCGGAATGAAGCTTGGTTAGCAAAGGAACATATGAAGAGATTCAATGTTTGGTTCAAAGGTCGTGATGAGGACATCAACACCAATGATACATCCACACCACCACCAACACCGGCAGCTGCGACATCCCCACCACTCGGTCCTATTACTCGCGCTCGTGCCCGTCAACTCAATCATCAAGTAAGTTCATTGTTGACCTCTTGTCCATTATATTTAGACAATGGAAACGCACGTACTCTTGTTTTGCTTAGGAATGATAGAGAGGATAAGAAGGGGAGCGGCTTTGCGGGGACTGGTTTCGGACAGCAAGACAGCACCAACTTGTAACAGCGCCCACGACTTCATCCGGACTTCGTTTGTGGCATTCAAGTACTTCACGGAAAGCTTATGAAGTCTACTTTCAGATGGATCTAACATCATCATCAGATTCATAATGAGCTAACAATAATCGTCAAAATGATGTTCGGACATCCATACTTGGGCTGAGTCTTTTGTATCTCATCCAGCCCACTAGGGGCCCATTTTAATTTAGGGTTTCGTGTTCAGCATCCTCTTGGCTGCTCTCCTCCCTATATAAACTAGTAGCAGCCACCAGAAAACACTTGGGTTTTGTTTAGATGTAAGTTTGCCATTTGCAACTTCCTGGAAGCGCGCGTGTAGCGATTACCGCCCGTCTTCTTGTATTTGGAACCCCAACATGTTGAATTCAGATTCAGTTCGTGATTCCTATCTTCAGATTTCAGTGCTTGTTTACTTGTTCTTGCGAGTTCTTCAATTTGCTTGCAGGTTCAAGGTTGTTCTTGGTACAGCAAGAACAACACAAATCGGAGGCGGTGTAACTATCGCTAAGACGCAGCGCAGCCCTTGTGGTGTTGTAGTCGGGCAGCACAACATCGATCCTCCTCAAATCGAGTTATCCCCCACTCTCATTGAAAGATCGGGAACAAACCCTATCGAGTTATATCATGTGGTAATCAGAGCAAGGTTTTTCGGTGAGAGATTCTACCCATCCCTTTACCTACAGTCCAGAAAACTTCACAAAATTGGCTAGATCTGAAATCCCCAAAATAAGTTTGAGCCTTGCTGATCTGCTTAGTTCTTTGCTTGTTGAGTTTTTAGTTGCATTGTTTGGGCTAGTTGCTGGTTCTTAGTGGTTTAATCTTTAGAGTTTTGAGTGCTGGTCACGCTTTAGTCACCACGAAATCCACCAAATCCTTTCATTTTTCTGCTGTCATTTCTGCCACCACGAATCCATCTTCCCAGATCTGAGCACTGGAAGAAAACAGTCCTATATCTTGCGTTGCATGTCCAATTCAAGTGTTTAAATACAATCTAGAAAGCTTATCTTGTGTTCTTTCCAACGGATCTAACCTTGCTCCCAAATTCCTTCTGAGTGATTCGCAGTAGCGCTTGAGATTCGCGACCTGCTGTCTGAAACTCGAGATGTTGATCTGAATTCGAAGGATCTATGTGAAGTAATACCTTTGTTTGGGTTGTTGTAATACTGAAAAAAAGAGTGAGTTTTAGCCCCAAAAAAAGGAAACAAAGAAAAAAAAGAAAACAAAAGAGAAGGGGGTAAAATCTGTTGGTTCTTTGCATTTCATTGCTGCTTTGGTGTCTGACAACACTTGTGTTCAGGCTCACGTCTCTAGCTTGATTACCCGTAGGACCAGCATAGGACCATCAATGAATGATTATTCAACTTGCTTTGATTAACGTGGTTCTAGCTGTACCTTGATTTGTTTTCTTTGCAGCCACTTATAGCTCCACAGATTATCTACAACATCACAAGGTTGTGCTTGTGCAACCATTTGTGTTGTTCTTGCTGGCCGCCAACCCCTCCTGTTCAGCAAGTTGAGAATTGGTAAGAACTTGCGTAATAGGTTGAGAGAGATGGCCTCAAATTAAGCACCTCTAGCTGTAGGGAATTTATTCTACTTCACTTGTTCCTGTTTGCTCTTGTGCTTTTACCATGGCAGGTTCGGGGAATGAAGACGAGGATGATGGAGGACCGCTTACACCTCGTACCAAGGGCATCACACATCATTTTCGACACCAAGTGAGGCAATACACCGATGGGATTGATAATGATTTGCAGGTGATAAATGAGAAGATTGGGCAAATGGAGGCCGCGCAGATTGCCAACAACACCAAGCTTACACGGTTGGAGGCATCGGTTGGTCGTGTGGACAAGAGTCTCGCTGCTCTTCTGAGGCGCTTTGATGAGCTCCACACGAAGACGAATAATCAGCATAGAGGACGCGACCAAGAGGATGAGGACGGTGCAGAAAATTCAGGTGTTGATTATGCTGCTGACACCGAAGTTGAGGATCAAGGTCAGCGACGTCTATGCCAGAACCGTCGAGGTATGGGTGGACAGCGTTCACGTGAGGTAGATAATAATGACAATGCTTTTAGTAAGATTAAATTTAAGATACCCTCTTGGCCTCATTTGATGGTAAATATGATCCTGATGCTTATCTTACTTGGGAGATGGCTGTTGAACAAAAGTTTACTTGTCATGATTTTTCTGAGAATGCATGTGTTATGGCTGCAACTAGTGAGTTTACAGATTTAGCTTCCATTTGGTGGATAGAACATGGCAAGAAAAATCCAAATAACATGCCACAACTTGGGATGCTTTGAAACGGGTCATGAGGGCTAGATTTGTTCCATCTTACTATGCACGTGATCTATTAAACCAGCTGCAGCAATTAAAACAGGGTACTAAGAGTGTCGAAGAATAGTATCAAGAGCTGCAAATGGGTATGCTACGCTGCAATTTAGAGGAGGATGTGGAACCCACTATGGCTAGATTTTTGGGTGGGTTGAACCGGGAAATTCAGGACATACTTGCTTATAAAGAGTACACTAACATAACCCGTTTGTTCCATCTTGCTTGCAAAGCTGAAAGGGAAGTGCAAGGACGACGCGCTAGCCTCAAGACTAATGTTTCTGTAGGGAAGAGTTTTTCTATGCAGCCCCGCTCGTCCGCTGCACCGACTGGACGTGTTGCTGCACCATATTCATCATCGAGCCGTTCAGCAACCCCCCTCCCTAGCGAGAAGCCTCGTGACAGCCCCGCAAATTCAGCAAGCAAGACTACCCTGAAATCGGCTGCAACTACTTCATCGGTGGAATCAACGGGTAGAACAAGGGACATTCAATGTCACCGGTGCAAGGGGTTTGGGCATGTCATGCGTGATTGTCCAAGCAAGCGTGTTTTGATTGTAAAAAATGATGGTGAGTACTCCTCTGCTAGTGAACTTGATGAAGATACACTTGCACTTCTTGCAACTGACCATGCATGTAGTGAGGAGTGTCCAGAAGAACATATTAATGCAGGTGCAGCCGACCACTATGAGAGCCTCATTGTGCATCGTGTGTTGAGCGCACAAATGGAGAAAGCGGAACAAAATCAGCGCCACACCTTGTTCCAAACAAAGTGTGTCATTAAAGAGCGTTCGTGTCGCATGATCATTGATGGCGGTAGCTGCAACAACTTGGCCAGCAACGACATGGTGGAAAAGCTTTTGCTCTCCACCAAACCGCATCCACATCCTTATGCCATTCAATGGCTGAATAACAGTGGTAAGGCAAAGGTAACTAAGCTTGTGCGAATCAATTTTGCCATTGGATCCTATAAATATGTTGTTGAATGTGATGTAGTGCCTATGCAAGCTTTTAGTATCCTGCTAGGAAGACCTTGGCAATTTGATAGAGATTCTATGCATCATGGTAGATCAAATCAGTACTCTTTCTTATACCATGATAAAAAGATTGTGTTGCATCCTATGTCACCGAAAGCTATTATGCAAGATGATGTCGCTAGAGCCAAGAAAATCAAATCTGAAGAACTTGCTAAAGTGGAAAATAAGAACAATGACAAATCTGTTTTTGATCCAAAAAGAGAGATAACTTTGAAGGAAAAATGCATGCTGGCTACTAAATCTGATATTCATGAATTGGCTGCCTCCAAAACAGTTGTCTATGCTTTGGTTTGCAAAGATGCTTTGATTTCCCTTCACGATGTGCAGCATTCTTTGCCTCCTGCTATTGCTAACATTTTGCAGGAATATACTGATGTGTTCCCAAGTGAGGTACCACCGGGGCTACCCCACTTCGAGGGATCGAGCACCAGATTGACCTAATTCCTGGTGCCTCATTGCCAAACCATGCGCCATAGGACAAAGCCGGAAGAAACCAAAGAGATTCAACGTCAAGTGCAGGAATTGCTCAACAAAGGTTACATACGTGAGTCTCTTAGCCCTTGTGCTGTTCCGATTCTTTTAGTGCCAAAGAAAGATGGATCATGGCGTATATGTGTGGATTGTAGAGCAATTAATAACATCACCATCGCTATCGACATCTTATTCCCCGCTTGGATGATATGCTTGATGAATTGAGTGGTGCTGTTGTGTTTTCAAAAGTTGATTTGCGTAGTGATTACCACCAAATTTGCATGAAATTGGGAGATGAATGGAAAACTGCTTTCAAAACTAAGTTCGGGCTGTATAAGTGGTTAGTCATGCCATTTGGGTTAACTAATGCACCTAGCACTTTCATGAGATTAATGAATGAAGTTTTACGTGCTTTCATTGGAAAATTTATTGTTGTCTACTTTGATGATATATTAATCTACAGCAAATCAATGGATGAACATCTAGATCATTTGCGTGCTGTTTTTGCTACTCTACGTGATGCACGTCTTTTTGGTAATCTTGAGAAGTGCACATTTTGCACGGATCGAGTCTCGTTTCTTGGCTTTGTTGTCACTCCACAGGGAATTGAAGTTGAGCAAGCCAAAGTGGAGGCCATTCAGGGGTGGCCTGTCCCCAAGACTGTTACCCAAGTGAGAAGCTTTTTGGGACTTGCTGGATTTATCGTCGCTTCGTGTAGGATTTCATCACCATTGCTGCACCATTGCATGAATTAACAAAGAAGGGATTTTCCTTTTCTTGGGGCGAAGCGCAAGAGAACTCCTTCAACATTTTGAAAGATAATTTGACACATGCACCTCTCCTCCAACTTCCTGATTTTAATAAGACTTTTGAGCTGGAATGTGATGCTAGTGGGATTGGATTGGGTGGTGTTTTGTTACAAGAAAGAAAGCCTGTTGCATATTTTAGTGAGAAATTGAGTGGTCCTGCTCTGAATTATTCTACTTATGATAAGGAATTGTATGCTCTTCCGCGAACATTAGAAAAATGGCAGCATTACCTTTGGCCCAAGGAATTTGTCATACATTCTGACCATGAATCTTTGAAGCATATTCGTCATCAAGGAAAGCTGAACCATAGGCATGCAAAGTGGGTTGAATTCATTGAGTCTTTTCCGTATGTCATCAATCACAAGAAAGGGAAAGAGAATGTCATTGCTGATGCTTTGTCTAGGAGGCATACTTTGTTAACACAACTAGACTACAAGATCTTTGGTCTGGAAACAATTAAGGAGCAATATGTGCATGATGATGATTTTAAAGATGTGTTGCTGCATTGTAAAGAGGGTAGAGCATGGAACAAATTCGTGGTTAATGATGGTTTTGTGTTTAGAGCTAACAAGCTATGTATTCCAGCTAGCTCTGTTCGTTTGTTGCTACTACAGGAAGCACATGGAGGCGGATTGATGGGACATTTTGGAGCAAAGAAGACGGAGGACATCCTTGCTGGTCATTTCTTTTGGCCAAAGATGAGAAGAGACGTGGAGAGATTTGTTACTCACTGCACCACATGTCAAAAGGCGAAGTCTCGACTAAACCCCCACGGTTTGTATATGCCTTTACCTGTTCCTAGTGTTTCTTGGGAGGATATATCTATGGATTTTGTGGTTGGTTTGCCTCGTACTAGGAAAGGGTGTGATAGCATTTTTGTGGTAGTTGATAGATTTTCAAAGATGGCACACTTCATACCTTGTCATAAGATAGACGATGCTACGAATATTGCTGATTTGTTCTTTCGGGAAATTATGCGTTTGCATGGTGTGCCAAATACCATTGTTTCAGATTGGGATGCTAAATTTCTTAGCCACTTTTGGAGAACCTTATGGGCTAAGTTGGGGACCAAGCTTTTATTTTCTACCACTTGTCATCCCCAAACTGATGGTCAAACTGAGGTAGTGAATCGAACTTTGTCAACAATGTTGAGGGCTGTTTTAAAGAAGAACATTAAAATTTGGGAAGATTGTTTGCCTCACATTGAGTTTGCTTATAATCGTTCGCTGCACTCTACTACAAAGATGTGTCCTTTTCAGATTGTTTATAGCTTAATTCCTCGTTCTTCTATTGATTTAATGCCTTTGCCAACTTCTGAAAAATTGAAATTTGATGCGACGCAGCGTGCTGAATTGATGTTAAAACTACATGCAACAACTAAACAAAACATAGAACGTATGAATGCTAAGTATAAGATTGCTGGTGATAAAGGAAGGAGGCAATTGACTTTTGAACCAGGAGATTTGGTTTGGTTGCATTTGTGAAAGGAAAGGTTTCCTGAATTGAGAAAATCTAAGTTGATGCCTAGAGCTGATGCACCTTTTAAAGTGCTGCAACGAGTAAATGAAAATGCATATAAGCTTGATCTTCCTGCAGAATTTGGGGTTAGTCCCACATTTAACATTGCAGATTTGACACCATACTTGGGAGAGGAGGATGACCTTGAGGATGACCTTGAGTCGAGGACGACACAAATGCAAGAAGGGAAGGATGATGAGGACATCAACACCAATGATACATCCACACCACCACCAACACCGGCAGCTGCGACATCCCCACCACTTGATCCTATTACTCGCGCTCGTGCCCGTCAACTCAATCATCAAGTAAGTTCATTGTTAACCTCTTGTCCATTATATTTAGACAATGGAAACGCACGTACTCTTGTTTTGTTTAGGAATGATGGAGAGGATAAGAAGGGGAGCGGCTTTGTGGGGACTGGTTTCGGACAGCAAGACAGCACCAACTTGTAACAGCGCCCACGACTTCATCCGGACTTCGTTTGGGGCGTTCAAGTACTTCACGGAAAGCTTATGAAGTCTACTTTCAGATGGATCCAACATCATCATCAGATTCATAAGGAGCTAAGAATTATCGTCAAAATGATGTTCGTACATCCATACTTGGGCTGAGTCTTTTGTATCTCATCCAGCCCACTAGGGACCCATTTTAAGTTAGGGTTTCGTGTTCAGCATCCTCTTGGCTGATCTCCCCCCTATATTAACCAGTAGCAGCCACCAGAAAGCACTTGGGTTTTGTTTAGATGTATGTTTGCCATTTGCAACTTCCTGGAAGCGCGCGTGTAGCAATTACTGCCCGTCTTCTTGTATTCGGAACCCCAACTTGTTGAATGCAAATTCAGTTCATGATTCCTATCTTCAGATTTCAGTGCTTGTTTACTTGTTCTTGCGAGTTCTTCGATTTGCTTGCAGGTTCAAGGTTGTTCTTGGTATAGCAAGAACAACACAAATCGGAGGCGGTGTAACTGTCGCTAAGAAGCAGCACAGCCCTTGAGGTGTTGTAGTCGGGCAACACAACGTCGATCCTCCTCAAATCGAGTTATCCCCCACTCTCATCGAAAGATCGGGAACAAACCCCATCGGGTTCTATCAGGTCGAATCCAAAACTCATGCCCTAGCAAAGATGAGGGGCTCAAAGGACTGGCAAGTGGTCCTCTATTCACAATCACGAGCTATCAAGGATATGACATAAATGGCTACACGTTTTACACCCTTGCTCAAGACAAGAAAAGCACATATCAGAATAGTGGTGTTCGTATAGATGCTTTTGACAACAATATGCAGAAGGCAGCGTACTATGGTCAGATAGAGGAGATATGGGAGTTGACATATCCAGGCTTCATGGTGCCAATTTTTAGGTGCCGCTGGGTTCAGGGAACAAAGGGTGTCATGAAAGATAAGTATGGGTTTACCACCATTGACATTGAACAAGTTGGGTACAAGCAAGAGCCATTCTTACTCGCCGATCAAGTTTCACAAGTCTTCTATGTGCCTGACATGAGAAACAAGAAACGACATGTGATTCTCCCCGGGAAAAGACGGATTGTTGGAGTTGAAAATGCTGTCGATGAGGATGAGTACAACCAATTCGATGAAGTCCCTCCTCTTGGTGCTTGCATAATTCCCAAGATCCTCCCAAGTGAGAAAACACCATATCTACGTACCGACCATAAAGAAGGGGTCAATGTGGCCAAAGGCCGTCGAAAAAAATGAGTAAAAACAATATATGTAAAATATGTGTAAAAATATTTAGATTATGTGTAAAATATATATATATATATATATATATATATATATATATATATATATATATATATATATATATATATATATATAAAGTGAGGAGATACCAACATGTAGAAAACATGTATATTTTGTTATTCGTAGCATGAAAAGGCAACAGAGGAAATCTGTTGAGGAGGTTGGTTCCAGCTAATATTCACCCTGATCGTATTTAAAGGATGCCCAAGTTGATTTGACATCAGTTTTGACATCAGTTTACATAATGCAGGCTGCTGCTTCCTCATGCCCCACAAGGGAAGAAGCTGACAAGGCGGTGAATGCCTACCACAACAAGCGCACGCTCCCTGGGGTACGTGAGCATTCTAATCGTGCTCTGTTAGCATGTCTCTCCTTCCATCTGCCTAGGTGTCATTTTCAGGAACTGAATCTACTGTAGCACTTTAAGCTCTATCTGGTGATCGCTAATTATGAATATCCTATAATCTGGATGGCAGGGGCCACATTGTCAGTGGGATCAAATGAATCTTTGGGACACTGGGGAAATTTAATCTAGTGATTGTGACTTTGGTGTGTGTTCAAAAAATTAGGAGTGACTTTGTGTAACATTTCTGGGTTCGCACAAATTTTATAGATTAACCATTTGTCAACGCCTCAAGGGGAATGCACAAATGATTGCAGGATGTGAATCCATTCTACTCTTCTTTCTATATTTTGTGCATTATTTCAGCAGTTTTGTCTTTTCCAGGACTGATTTATGGCTGATTTCAAGGATCTGTCTGCATAGTGTTAATCCCAGTAGCAATCTTTTTTTTTCCTTCTTGCACATTGGATAAGAAAGAATATGTTCTTTAACCTCCCTTCAGTGAGTTTTTTCCCTTCTCCATGCTTCATAAATGAATAAGTGGATAGTGCTTTAAGAATACCAACTCCAACTAAATGGCCTTCAGACACTCTGTTCCACTGAACCTGAACATTTCTGATATGGATTTTTGATTGTAATTGAATACCTTCCTTTTGGATACTGTCTTCTTTTACAAATCACTAGTGTAGCCTTTGTTCCTTTTTTAAAGAAAAAACTCTGAGATTGTGACTGGTTGGTAGCACCATTTTTTTTCTCTGAAAGACCTAGTATCTGTTTCAGTGTTTCTGCTTTGTAACTCTGCTCTTAGAAGTAGCACTTGTACCCCAGCTCCTTTTAATGGTTGTTGAACTGTCTGTCCTGCAGGTGGACCTTCATTTCTGGTGACGATTTACTCAAACTGAAAGGGTTTACTGTATTAATTAATAGTACATTCAAGGGCATTAACTGAAAGGGTTTACTGTATTAATTAATGGCCTCCTCACCTACATGTAATAATCATAGCATCTGGTGATGGTGGAGCCCCATCTTCCTCTTCCATGTTTTCGAATCAATGTATCTGAACATACACACAGAGAGAGTGAGAGAGAGAGAGATAATATTCTAGAGGGCGGAAAATAAGGGGTCATGCCAGGCTCAAACAATTCATGCTGCTGTGTTAAGCTAGCTGTTTAGACGTGTAAGGCAACCAATTAATCAATAGTAGGAAAACCATATCATCAGCAAAATAAATAAAAATGATGCCAGGTGCTTGATGAGCTATCGGAATAGGGTTACATAGATTGTATCTTCTAGCTGGTGTCACAGCTAATTGCATTGGGCCTGGCTGAAGCTTCCAGATAATCCTAGCTAGCTAGTCAGCTTAATTTGCAGTACTGGGCTTTTTGTTTTTTAGGGCATTTCAGTACTGTGCCTTACTAAGCTTTGATGAACATGCAATGATTGATAGGATTTGGTTTTGATGGATGTTTAACCCCATTTATTATCTATATATGATGTCCACTCATCATTGATGACTGCATATTAATTTGCACCAAGGGGGATATCGGGGTTCTTAAAGATAGGTTGCTCCTCCTCGCCCGAGAGCAATTCACGCTGATTCCATTTCCTCGGTACGGCGGCTGCTCGTCCGCAGGCGCTCCAAGCGGAGCAGCAGCACGCCGAAAAGGCTGCCTCCCTCGTCAGCCCCTGGATTCCCTGTTCCAGTCAAGCTTGAGAGCGGTAAAGAGGGAAAGGGCGACAGACTCGGCGGACGCTGGAACGAGCTGTTGGCCGGTGGATCCCATGATACTATTGCCCCACTGCCAGCTACTATGACTCGAATGACGCAATTTTTTTTAACTTTAACAACACTAATTGGGAGTATTAAACATTATATAATTATAAAACTAATTACACATATGCACGGAAAATCACGAGACGAATCTATTAAGCCTAATTAATTCGTCTTTAGTGGTCGTTTACTGTAGCACGACATTGTCTAATCATTGGATAAGAACAAATATTATAATAGGATGCAAGAAGACTAAATGCTGAGATGGAGAAGAGAGAAGAGGAGAGAGGAGAAGGGGGCTGCAAGCCGGCTTTGACACAAAAACCAAAAAATGTTGTGAGAGAGACAAGTGAGGCCTTATATTAATAGTGAAGGGCTAACTACTATATAAGTGGGCTGAGAGGCAGGCTGCAAGGATCCTTACAGACAGCAGCTGGCTGAATTAATAACCTTGCTCTAATTATGTTCATTAGGGGTGTGTTTAGTTGGTGAAAAAGTTTGAGTTTTGGTACTCATATTTCGTTGTTACTTGACAAATAATGTCCAATTATGGACTAATTAGACTTAAAAGATTCAGCTCATGCGAATCAGTTAGACTGTATAATTAGTTATTTTTTAACTGTATTTAATGCTCCATACATGTGTCCGAAGATTCGATGTAACGGATACTGTGCAAAATTGTTTGGGAACTAAATAGGGCCTAGATTCGTCTCGCAAATTTGCCCGGGGTTATGGAATGAGTTTTATCAGTTATCCACATTTAATATTTCTAATTAATAGTCGTCAAACGATCAAAGTTACTGTAGCACATGGAAAATTTTGGAAAGTAGGACCGCTGGATTTGTGGAAGGACGACCGCTGTTCTCGGCACACCGGCTCAAATAATTTTCTCATCTCGCTGGAGGGTAGGCCTACGATGAACATGACCCCACAACCAGGGAGGTTGTGGGAGAGAATGGCGGTACAAGATGTGTAACTGAGGAAAAAAGAAAGGGGAGCATGGTGGACCTTGGCCTCTCCGCCTTGTGGCCAGTCGATCGTCATCTCTTCAGATTTGCCTGTAGCCTCCTCACCGTGGTGTTCCATCACATTCGACCAGACCGCACGTCGTGCAGCACTGCTCCACTGCAGGAAGCGTGTGCCCTCCCTCATCTATCTGTTGTGCGGCGCTGCGCCGCTCCCGTACAGGTGTGCGCGCCTCCCTCTCTGTCATGATGCCGAGGTTGTCTCATCGGAGCAGTTGGCGGAGGTCATGCCATCCCGTCGGTGCCTACCAGTCCTCGCCCCAACCCTACAACGGTCGCCGAGATAAGTACCTCCCCTCCCTCCACTGCCCGTCCCCTCCCTCCACTGCCTCGTCCATCTCACCTCAACACCAAACCCTAGCAGCACTTTGATTTGCTCTCTTCTCCCGCCTTCCAAGACCAAAACATGGAGATTTGTGAGCTCCGTATCTTTCTTGTGCTTTTTCCTCTCTCCCTCTGGTGTTTTCGCTTCCAATTTTGCCTTACCCTAATCTGCAGCTTTCCCGATTTTTGTTTTGGCCTAATCTGTAGCTTTCCTGATTTTTGTCTTGGCCTAATCTGCAACTTTTCGATGTGGCTGAATGTAGGCACCGCGATGGCCTCATGTGACCTAGGAGGGTAAAGGTTAAATAGCAGCAGCCGCCAGCCGGATTGAGGCCTTTCAAGGTGGTTTCATCTCATCTTCTTTGATCCTGTTTTTTTTTCTATCCAGATGCTACAGCTCTTTACTGATTGTAATTATGGTGTATTTCCCTTTGTTTGCAGGTTCTGCTAGCAGTGCAGAAAAAAGATGAACCCTTACTGAATCAGGTTCCTTTTTCCCTTCAATGAGTTTGCAGTTTCTTCCCTTTTTTTCATTTTTTCTACCCTTGAAGATGCTCTATTTCTTATCTTAGTCAGGTTGATATGTTTGAGTAATTTTTAGGTGCTTCCTCCAAGGTAGTTGTTTAATTCATAGATGTATGATTAGGCTACCTTACTTATATTGCCTTATGTTTTCTGATATCTGTAGGTTTGGAAAATTTGCTCTTTAATAAAAACAAGTTGTTATCAATAGCATAATTATCTAGATAGCCACCTTAACAAGTCAGTAGCTACCGTCTGGCATGAAAGTTCTGCTAAGTTTAGCATCGCAGATCTGGTGTTATAAAGGGACAGTAACACCTGTCTGGAACATGTGTTCCTAGAATTTGGCATGCCTGATATAAGTTACTTTGCTTTAACTCGATATGCTTATTTGCTCTAGCTGAACTGCACTTTTATGTCATCTTTAGTCATGTTGCAAGGAGAAGAGTTTCTGTCTGCCGTTGCCTAAATCTTCATGTGGTTGCTGCCTTGGTATTGCAAAGGTGAATTCTTGCTACTTAGAACAGAGTGGTGAACAAATATTTTATTTTTCAATTATTGACATAAAGAGTAATCAAACAGTCAAATTGTACAAACTCTTAGAAAAATGATAGTGCCATATGACTGCCAGTTTTTACATGTTTTACCTATGATTTCTTCAAACCTTTTCTTTAATTCTACACAAGCCTCTAGGTTTCTAGCTTTAGAGGTCACGATTTCATAGTGTCAACAACTTCAGATGAGACAAGTAGATCAGCTACAGATAGCTATACTTTTATCAAAAAGTAATATCTTTATTAGTCCTCACCAATTTATACATTTGCTACATCACAATATTTATAAAATTAAATCTAAATATAATTTTTTTATTGACCAAAGAATCTTTCTGCACTTAGCCTTGCAAAAATATTTTTGGTTTAGGTACTGCTGCCATGTTTGCATGTCCTCCTGCTTATACACAGTAGATATCATCCCTGCTATTTTCTTCACATACCATCTTTTTATATCAGACTTGATATTTTCTTCACATATGATCTTTGCTATTTTCTCTATGCCTTGTACAAATTGTCATTACACCTGTGCGACGTAGCCACTGGTCATGCATGCTTCTGATGGCTTTTTTAATCAACATCAGATTCTCATCCAAACATGCCAACCTCCTAAAAATACTATAATCGTTGTAAACATATTGAATTGTTGTTTCATGTTACCTTCAAATTATTTTAAAACTAACAATTGTTCTTGATAACTACATTTGCAATTCTAGCAGCGGTGCTTAGAATGAAGACGCGGATCAGCTCATTCTGGGTTTTCACAGTTGCAGCCATTCCTTGACCTGCATCTGATGAATTGCTACTACATGCAATATATTAAGTTGTTTCAACCTAATGCTCGGCATCAACTAACTCTCTTTTGTATACTTTTATGGCCGCAAATTGTGCCATTTCTACATCCTTTAATATAATATTACTCGCTTTTATTTGGATTAGTATTCTGAGCTACCTACAAAAATGTTTGGTACTGCTACTAATACTGATCCTCAATTGTAATATATAGCTTAACAGAACCAATCGTCTGCACATGGCATTCAATTAGTACTACTGCTGCTGTTAAGATATATATTTGCATTAGATAATTGCTGTCATTTTGTCTGTCGTTCAAAGCATTGTTGTACTATGTTCCTAATCTCCGAATAGCTAGGTCTTATTGTCTAATTATGAATGCAATCTCTATTGCTACTATGTTTAGTTCCAATATTTCTATATTTCCATTTGCTATCTTATGCTTACTTATGTAGATAGATCTGTTTTATTTGTAATGAAGAAACTGGTGATAGAGCGCGCAACACGCGCATTATGTTCTAGTTACTTTCGTAGTAGTTGTATATAAACCTTCGGCTACAGCTAGTACCTGGTAGCAGCACATTGCGTTGGATCTGATTTGCGTTCAAAACAAAAGTATTTGTTTGGCACATAAAGATATTCTCAAATGCAGAAGAATATATGTCTGAATCTGAATATGATGTATGAATAAATGTGGAAATATGAGCGTAGAAGATATTCAGCACATTGGTTCCTTTTGTTGTGTCAATCACTTACTCACTTTAGTTAGCACCTACTGCATCACCTTGGGGTGTGCAAAGGTATGCATTACTGCTGTCCTTCAGGCCCACTAAACCCAAAGCTTTGGATCCTGCAACTTTTATCTCTCTACCTGCTGCCTGAACTGAACGAAATGTTGCTATGGTGTGCATGCCTACTCCTAGTCACTAGTGGATGAGTGAGTGCTCTTGTCCTTCACTGCACAAACATTCCCTGCATCCCTAGAAAGAAAAGTTAAAATTGCCAAGTCTTTCTTTAACAGCACAAAGCTTCAGTTTAGTGCACATGATGAAATCAATTGGGATTAGATAATCAGCTTGCATGGGAATTAGATTCCCCTTTCCATGTGGGGAGGGGGAAAGGTCCTAATCACTTCTTTTAGTGGTGAATACTATAAAGTGCTTCCTAAGCATGCAAAGTGCCCACAGAATGATCATTGTAATATGTATCCAAACAAAGTCATGGCAACAGAATGATTGCATTATCTTTCTTAAGTCATGGCAACAGAATGATTGCATTGTCTTTCTTCTCTGATCCAATTAACCGAGATACTTTACTAAATATTTTTTTGCGCCTTTTATTAAATGTGCAGATTACTTAACTGATTCGCTAACAATTTTATATTTCTTCAATTTCACAGGAATTTGATGTGCTGACCTTACCACCCGTCGATGAAGATGTGCTCAGTAGCATTCGAGACAAGATCGCATCATTCATAATGTACCAGGTGATCAGTAGGGAAGGAGAGTTCCACTATTCCAATCCAGGGATACCAAGTTTCTGAATATTGGTTATCCAACACCTCTGTTTAATGTAACCTAGATACTCAGACAAGGAACCTGTGTGGTGGAATGTGCTTATGTGACTACTTTGAATATTGTTGGTTGTGATGTTGGATACCTAAGTGATTTGTTGCCTGTGATGTTGCTGCTTGAATATGATATTTTGTTGCCTCTAATGTGCATCATTCAGATGTGGTGCGTGATATGCCTGTGATGACGTGATGTTGCTGTTACTTTGAATATTGCTAGTTGTGGTGCTGGTTACACCATTTATGTCTCCGATAAAGAAGCCAATATAGACTCTGGTTGTCAAAATGCGACTCTGATGATTAAGTATCAGAGACCCATATCAGAGACGCGTTTGTTAGCCGTGTCTCTGATGACGCACATCATAGACACGTTTCGTTTGGCAGAGTCTCTGATAACAAACATTAGAGACGCGTTATAATGAGAAGAGTCTCTGATGTTGATCATTAGAGACGCGGATAACACGTCTCTGATGTGGCCTCATCTCAAACGCGGATTTCTGCGTCTCTGATGCGTTGTTATCACAGACGTGAATTTACAGACATGTGAATTCCGCGTCTCTGATGAGGTTTTAGACGCGTCTGTAATAAAGTGTTCTTACATAGTGTCTTGAGTAGGATAATTTAGCTCGTGTGGCCGAAGAGCTCAGGTAGCGTAGGCAATAACCCGGTTGTCTTGCATTAGAACACAGCCAAGACCAGTACCCGATGCATCACAGTAAACATCATAAGACTTATTGTTGTCAGGTTGAGCTAAGACTGATGCTGTGGTCAGATGTGCTCTCAAGGTATGGAATGCCTCATCGCACTTCACATCCCATTTGAATTTAACATCCTTCTTTAGCAGTTCCGTCATTGGCTTTGCAATACTGGAGAAGTCCGGAATAAATCTACGGTAATATCCCGCCAAACCGAGGAAACTGGAAATCTTATGAACCGAAGTAGGAGGTTTCCAGTCCATCACTTCCTGAACATTGCTGGGATCTACTGATATGCCATTACTGGAAATAGTGTGACCCAGAAATTTGACAGTGTCCAGCCAGAATTCACACTTTAAGAATTTTGCGTACAATTGATGATCTCTAAGACGTTGGAGAACAATACGAAGATGTTGCTCATGTTCTACCTCATTCTTGGAATAGATCAAAATGTCGTCGATGAAAACCATGACGAACCTATCAAGTTCTGGCATGAATACCGAGTTCATGAGATACATAAAATAGGCAGAAGCATTTGTGAGACCGAATGGCATCACCAAATATTCATAAAGCTCACATCTGGTTGAGAAAACTGTATTGGGAGTATCACAAGGTTGGATTTTAATTTGATGATACCCCGAGCGAAGATCGATCTTGGGAAAGATCTTGGCTCCAGTGAATTGATCAAACAGTACATCAATGCGAGAAAGTGGATATTTATTTTTAATAGTTACCGCATTGAGAGGCCGGTAATCCACACACAACCTCAGACTGTCATCTTTCTTCTTTACGAACAATACTGGATAGCCCCAAGGTGAAGCACTTGGGCAAATAAAACCCTTGTCTAGAAGTTCTTGCAACTGAATTTTCAGCTCTGGCAACTCTTTGGGCGGCATTTTGTACGGTCTTTTTGAAATAGGTGCAGTACCGGGCTGAAGTTCGATAACGAATTCGATTTCCCGGTCCGGTGGCATCCCTGACAAGTCGTCCGGAAAAACATCGGCGTACTCGCAAACTACGGGAATATCTTCTATATGAATGTCTTTCATGGCATAAGCACAAGAGTTGATGCATTCTCGATGAGGTAAATATAGAACTAAGTGGCTATAGGTTGGAGAATTTAATTCAAAAGCTCGGGAAGAGATATCTTACAGTACCCCATGTCTATTTATCCATTCCATTCCCAGAATAATATCAAGTCCTTCTAGTGCTAGCAGGATTAAATCGGTTGGAATTGTTTTACTACCCAATTTAAGTGGTACACCTCTAATGATTTGATTGGATGCAATTTTACCACCAGGAGTAGAGATCATGTAAGAGCCTTTGGTGTGACAAAAGTCTAATCCAGCTTTTGCTCCAAATTTAGCACTAATGAAACTATGAGATGCACCAGAATCAAATAAGATAACGGCGGGGTGATGGTTTAAAGAGAATGTACCCGACATCACCGGTGCTCCCTCAGGAAGATCAGCCAAGTTGGTGAAGTTAAGTCTGCCCTGCCTGACTTGGACAGTCTGCTTCTTGCCTTTGTTTTGATCATTTCTGCGGAAAGCCTTCCGCTGGGATTGTCCCGTTTGGGGGCACATCTTAGCGAAGTGACTCGGACTCCCACACTTGAAACAGTGATGGTTGTTATCAGGGCGAGCTGCCTGCTGAGCATTCGGCCTGGGGCCGGTCTGCTACTGCTGAGGTGGTACAAACTGAGTTTGCTGCTGCTGCTAAGGAGGAGGTCGAATAATCCAACGCCCTCGCTGAGGGGCTCTGTGAGAGGGTGCAGCTGGAGCATTCTTAACAATACGATACCTCGGTGGGGGGGCACTCGTGGGTCAAGTAGGTGCCTTCCGCTTCTTGTCAGCACGATGAGCCATAATAAGTCCTCCTGGGTGATCGCCAAATTCACCACATCATTGTAGTAAACAGCGTGGACAAGATTGAGCCGCTCCTGTAGCTTAGTGCTGAGACCTCGACAGAAGCGTTCATGCTTCTTAGCGTCGGTATCCGCATGATGACCAGCGTACTGACATAAGTGATTAAAATCTGAGCATACTGTAGTGCTGTACAGATGCCCTGAGTCAAAGCCAAGAATTCATTAAGCTTCTGATCAAGAAGACCAGTCGGAATATGACGAGCTCTGAAAGCATCCTTGAACTCATTCCAAGTGACCACGTGATCTGCCGGTAGCATTTCGTGGTAATGATCCCACCACATACGGGCTGGTCTGCGAAGCTACTGCGCATCATAGTGAGCTTTGTTCGCCTCGGAGGAAGGAACTGACAGTAGAGAAAACTTGGATTCAAGTGTGCGAATCCAAGCATCTGCATCAAGTGGTTCTTCTACCTTGGTGAACAACGGGGGCTGCATGCTCAGGAAATCTTGATAACTTGCCTCCTGCAGCCAGTGAGCATGGTGCCCACCCCGCTGCTGCTGCTGAGCCTACACCAGCTGCCGCAAGATCTCCGTCTAAGCTGTTAGAACCTCCACAATGCCCAGTGGTGGAGGTGGATTGCCATTACCTCCGGTTCCAAAACCACTAAGACTTCCCTGAGTTGATCCAATCATCTGAAACATGAGTTGTTTACATTAGCCACAACATTTTTGACATTTCAAATGGGAAATAAACAACTCAAGGCATGAATTGAAGGATATGAATTGCATCAGAGGAATTTACACAGAAACTGTTAATACGAAAAAGTGCATAACTGAAGTTCTGTGTATCCAATGGACTTGAAATTTTTACAGGAGCTAGATAATTGCATGAGCTACAACTTTGGTAGTCAACACAAAGTCAAAATTTAGGCCACACTAAGAGGAGTCTAACAAAAGTCATGATCAGCGTCCCGAGTCTACATGTTGACCGACGCCTCGCTCGCTGCGGGAGAGTGGGTCTCGACCTGCGCGGGCTATGGCGCCTACTCCTCAAATGGGGCTCGTTCTCCCCATCCACCTGCATCTCGTTGGGTGGAGCGTGAAGAGCGTCCTGCGCGTGCTGCTGAAGGTGAAGCTGCCCCTGAGCGTCGTCAAGGTCTAGCTGTAGATCGTGAAGCTGGTCCTCTAGAAACTGGAGTGTAGCATCACGGTCCATCATGGTGTCCTATAGCTCTAGAATCGGACCCTCGAGCTGAGCGATCAGAGCACCCCTGCTCTCGAGCTCGTCGCTAGCCTCATGTAGCTGCTCATCTCGCAGCTGGACTGTCAAGTGTAGAGCTTGAGCCTGGTCAAAAAACTGAGCTGTGGCCTCACTCTGGAAGATCTGAAGACGGTAGAGTGCACTCAAGCACTCTGCTGTTGTCCGCAGCGCACCGACATGGTCGATAGCCGGAACTATGGCCACATTGGCCATCCTATCGCGCCACAGAGGTTCGACCGGGTCGTGAGCGGGAAACAGCCCGAACGCGGACAAGAGTACCTCCAACGGGTGTTGAGAGCAGAAGGTGATCAAAGCTCTCATGGCCGTAGTCTCCCAAGTGTCCAACAGGTGGAGTCCGATCACCTGAGTCATGGTCGGCTCCCACCCGTTGAGTGGGTGCTATGCAATCACCATGGTGACGCTACAGCGGCGCACTCTGCTCTCTATGAAGTCGTGGCCCTCGTAGAGCAGCGGCTGGGGGTATCCGGCTGCACTCAACAGCTCCCAAAGACGGCGAGGAAGTTCGTCCTAGTGCAAACACGCTGAGTGCACGTGTCCGTGCTCGTCAATCACCACCAGCTCGTCCATCTGCCCCAATCAAAGACAGACGGATCAGCTGATAGTCAACAAAGGAATAGGCTGATTCTGAATAGCTAGAAAATTTGATCATATTGATGGATAACATGAACATGAAATTCTCAAAATTTTACAGAAGATGCCCAAGATAATGAAGACCACTTTATCTAGTCAACCCTAAGCCCATATCAGATATTAACAAGGTGAAATCCTTAATGTTTTGAAGTGGTGTCGATCCAGAAAACAGTCTGTCCAGAGAGCGAGTAATTTGACCATAGCTACCAAACCAGTTGACCAAGATAATTCAAAATTTTACAGTAACTTCTTCATTAGGTTACCTACAACTTTCATGTTGAATAATTTTTCAGATAAGCATCTAAAGGTAGGGATGCAAGCGGGGCGGTTTGCGGCTGCCCGCCCCGCGTCCGCATCAGCCGCAGCAGATTATGCGGACACATGCGGCTGCCCGCACAGCACCGCGAGTGATTTGCGGGCTTCGCAGCAGCCCGCATGGAGCCCGCGTGCCGCAGCGCGCTGCGCGAGCAGCTTGCCTACAACAGTTGTCAGCACTTATATTTGTTTCCAGCCGCTGTGCATGGAAGTGCTGTGCACAGCAACCACAGGCCATGAACAACGCATCTTGCTGCTTATTCCAACTCACGCAAGATCCTTCCCAGCAAATATATATACAAGTAAATGCTGGTCAAGTAAATGTTGAGAGTATAGTTTCACAGGGAGTAGCCAATGGAGCCATTAAGAAAATTAGTATCAATGTGAATGCCTTCAGTGACAATATTGTCAATACCACAAAAGTGACATGGATCGATTCATGCCACCACAACTCCGTGAAATTGGGTGTCACGTTCAAAATCATGCCACTCAATGGCATGATTTTCAACATGAGATCCAATTTCAAGAAATTGGAGTGGCATGGATCCAACTGACCCAATGGTAATGAATATGCAATACTGAAACTTGTACCTAGAATTTGCAATGAGTACTCTGCAACCACAATTTGCAACAGGCTGGCTAGTGGCTTGTATATCTAGAATGGGCAAGAAAATATAGAATTGATACTGTTGGTCTGGGTAAAAAGAGACGAGGCAATTATTTCAGTTTTTGCAGGGTTGCTCATATATATCAAGCAAATATGCAATATAGTGTACTGATGGATTGGAGTATCTATACAGCTCAGCAAGGAAGTTTGGACTAGATCACTCGCAGTAAAGAAGGGATCCAAGCTAGAGGATTTCTTACCGACCAAAGACGAGGTCAGTTTGGCTCCTGATTTGATCTCTGCTTGACGCCGGCCCAGCAGAGGTGAGGACAACGGCGGCACCTCCAATCCTGAAGAATTCCTTCCAGGTGGCGCTCTTCCTTGCAAAGGAGTAAAGGTTTCCTGGTGCTCGGAGGGGGCTCGACTCGAGCGGGACGCCGGGACGGTGCTCTTCTTTGGGTCGCTGATGAACTGCAGCTTCACGGAGAAGAACGCGAACCCGCCGCCGTGGAAGAAGAGGATCACGGGGAGTCGCCGCGCCTTGCTCCCGTCGGGGGCCGCCTCCGGGAGGAGGAGGAGCACGACGGCCGCGGACGAGAGAGTGGAGGCAGCGGCCGCAGACGGCGGCGGCTAGGGATGACCGCGAGCGAACACACAGGAACCCTATTTTGCGGGCTTCGCGGCGCCGCTGGGTCCTGTTGGGCTGCCGCATACCGCCGCTTCAATTATGGGGACCGAATTGCGGCGCTTCATGGGCTTGCGGGGCGGGTCAGCCCAGCGGGCTTGCGGCAAAACCCGCCCCGCTTGCATCCCTATCTAAAGGTGGTCAAAAAATTTCGTTTAGCCGGACTGCTCCAACTTGACAGATTTGTAGGGTGTTAATAAAAATTCAAAAACACTAGGGTAGGGAACTCCAAAAATTCTCAAATTTTTACAACAGAAGGGATTTTTATGTGACTATGTTTCGTCTAACTACCCAAACTTGATTTAAGGTGATTTTCAAATTCTTAAAATTCAAGGAATCCAGATTCTCCGATTTTTACAGATTCTCTTGATGATCCGTAGAGATAGATTTTGATATTTTTCGGTTGCAGATTCTATTAAACATTTCTTTGCTGAAGATTTTGGGATGAATGCAGATCCTAATCGTCCTCACTAAAGAAAAGAATTGCTAAGTAACCTTGGACTTATGTGGTTAGTTTCGGTGGCATATATAGTATCTCTCTCGCTATATAACTAGTCGATATAGCTATCTATCCTAGGATTCAGTTTCGAGTTAGCGTACCTGCAGAAAATTGATAGTATATAAAATGTACCTTTCGTGGCAGCACTCACGAAAGCGTTCCCATACATTACCGATCACTATAGAACCGGCATCCATACAATTACCGATCACTATAGAACCGGCATCCATACAATTACCGCCGTATGGACAACGTTAAGCATACGCCATTGAGATACCGTATTGTCTGTGTACCATCGTAGACGGGGAATTGAATGCCAATTTCAAACCATTACTCCCCATTTATTTAACCGATGGTTGGTATATGTGCAGCAGCTCAAGTAGGCCACTGCTTGAGCCCAGCATTCGGCTCGCATCACCGACGGGAAGGTTAGACTCCCTCAGCTGACTGAGCAAGCATACCTCCGCGGCAGCGTGTCGTTACAAAATTTAAATACTAAAAGTAATGTGCTGGAAGTCAGTCATACAGTATAAACCATTTGATTATACCCGTAAGATCCCCTAGGGCTTTACGTTCTAGACTTGTCCTTGGAGATCCTAAACTTTTTCAAAAAAAAAACTTCAGTAGTTTTGAATTTGAGTTTTAAGTCTTGTTGTTAGAAAACAAAGACGGCCATCACTGGTAGACTATTTGCGAGCTCTGATATCAGCTATGGTGGAACCACCCAATTAAACTAGGCCCGGGTGCCTTGATCTTTGTTGCTAGGCAACTCTGATCCCAAATTGGCACTCAACGGTAGTTCCTCGAGTGAAGCCTCGATTAAAGCCACGCTTTCCAAGATCGCACAGACAACACTCACACGAAGGTGAGCCCATAGATTACAACACAGATCATCTCATACAAATCAGAGTTTTGCAGCGGAAAGTTAAATTTATTACAAACCATGTTCTGAAAGTAGCGAAGTATTGCAGAGTCATATACTACACAAATTATTCAAGTCTCATTATTGCAGCAAAAGAAGTAAAACGACAGCTAGCGAAATAAGAGACACCTCGATAAAGCCCGTACGAGACATCACTGAGTGGGAGGGGTGTCAGCACCCGCTGAGAGATCGTCCTACTCGATAGACCAGCCCCGAGGCAACGTGCAAGGCCATGTCAAACTCGCAATCATATCTTCGAAGTCAGTACCTGAAAGTAGTGCCACAAGCAAGGCTGAGTATACTAATACTCAGTAAGGCTTACCTGTCATCGGATATACCTTAGTCCGTTAACTAGACATGCAAGGCTTTTTGGTTGGAGAGGTTTGTTTTGCCAAAAATGCCACTAAGAGTATATCATTATTTTCAGGTTTTAACTTTGCCATATTCTAGTTGATTAATCGTTCTAATTTTGCATATGTCACTAAACAAGCATGGTAGGGAAAACATTCATCATACAATAGTATTATCATCATCGGATTCCACTTGTTACTCTATGTGACAGAAATTGTTAAGCAGTCTCATGCCGTGAGAGGCGGATGATTCCGAATCGAATTTCAACTTGGCCAGGGGAACCTAACACACACGCATGGGGATCGACGATGCGCATCGCCCACGCGACTTTTCCCCTTTCTTTCCAATCCGTGGATCCGGGTCACCCTCCTCGACTACAGAGTTCGACCACTCTGCACTTGTACGTCACAACAAAAATAAACTCTACTTCTACAAAGAGGGTGAATGGTCATTCTACTCGCCGGTCCAATCAGATACTTAAGCTTACCGATTACCATATTTCTCGGCATGTGGCTAGTACTTTCAAAAGCTTAACAAAATATGCCACACACCACGACTTTAACCAATTTCAACTACACCGACGGGGTATCACAACTACACAACCCCGCCCATTGTCCTTATATTCCAGCAGTAAGTAAAGTCAGTCAAATCCTATAATCTCGCGAGAGGCAGGAAACCACTCGACTTCTACCATGCCTAGTTAGCTGGACAATTACTCGAGAAAAAGATCCGGATAACAAACATGGGTACCTAGGAACATGCATCTATGGTTTCGAGCAACACCTAGGAATGTAAATGCGCAAATAAAATTATTGCAACATATAACAAATAGTTAGGTGTAAATAACGCGGAAAATAATGGGATTATGCATCAGGGCTTGCTTTCTTGGACACTGTTAGCCTGAGGCTCTTCTGGGGCTTGGCCCAGGTCTTGATTCAAGTTAGCACAATTAAGATTAGCACTCTTCGCAGTAATAGAGTTCGAGGGAACCGGCTCGTAGTCACTGTTAGCAAGATTTACTATTTCTATATGAATGCAGAGATTAACGTGTTACAACATGATATGAAAGTTCTTTCCTTCACGATAAAGTTGTAGTCCAATAATTAGTTGATTTCAGGGATTAACTTTTTAATTAACTTTCATGGGCAGTTATTTATGGAGTAGCACTTATATTTACTTTACTTCATGAATGAGCTGTGTTGCGGTGTTTGATTTCTAAACCTAAAACATAAGGATATGTACGAAATTTAATAACAGAAATGATGGACATGAACTGATACTGAAAAATTTATATCTAGCAGATCAGATACTTTAGAATTTACTGTGAAAATTTCAGCTTTTAACAGCAAGGCATCTAAGCATGAAAATTCATCTATTCAGATCATGCTAGGAACTTCATAAATTTGTACAGACTGCTAGGCATGGATTCTGGAGATAAACATTTTAACAGCAACAACTAGACATGATATGTTCAATACTGTAATGTTTTTAGAATTAATTTATGCATAAAACCGGAGATCTAAAATTGACAAAGTTAAAATGCCTTTACCAAAGTTAATTTCCACAGAGAGTTCTGCAAAGCTTCTAAACCTCAAATTTTTACCAGAGCCTAGATTATGTCTAAACATGATTCAGTAAAAATATAAAGTGTTAGAACCTGCAATATATTTACTTATGACTTAAACTATGCATGAGCTTGAATAAAGATTCAAAAAATAGAATGACCTGTATAGCATTTAAAACTTTTTCTACATAATCTAGTCATACTAAAAAAACATGGAATAAAAATCATGGTCATACATGAACTATTTTATCTAGAATGAAAATAACAAAACCAGCCATGATAAAGCATGCAGGATTTATATCTACAGTTCTACTAGACCACTGGAGTACAAACTTTACAAGCATGAACATATGACCAAAACAGAGTTCCACAATTAAGTTCAGATTTTTCTAAGCACAGGAACTATTTATCATGAAATAATCCTTTATAACAAGCAATAAATACAATATATAGTAAATCAGATCCAAAATTTCTCAAACTTGCACAACAGTAAGGATTTGCGGACATGTATTCACAGAAAAAGTTTCACACATAAGTCACCCTCATTTCTACCAGCATAAATATATAAGCAAAGCTAGTAGATCTAGGAATCTTGGGTCTTCGAGCAAGTAAATGATGTCCATTAGGGTTCAAATTTTTACCGGACGCTAGAAACAGTATGACACACATTCTAGCCAAAAACCAAACATAGTTACTAAACAAAACTCCTAGAACCATTATATCCTATTTAATATAATCTTTTTCTAGATTAAAATGTAGGCAGAAACTGAAGATGTGCATGTAACAAAACTTGTAGATTTCATTGCAAAGATTCCAAAACAATTGGAGTTGCATTTTTCCTATTTTCCTATGAATTTCTACGCATTTTTAAAGTTCACTAGATTAAAACATAGAGTGTTTCATGTGTTTTTGAGTTTAGGCCCCTAGAAAGATTGAAATCTCTTACAGATATGCCCTGGACCAACGTACCCTCGCGGAATCCGATCAATTCCGGCGAGCTCCGTCGCCGGCAGCGAGGGAGAGGTGGGGGAAAAGTGTGACACCTCTGATGTCTGTGCCATAAAAACCAATTCATTTAACTCAAATAAATTATATAAGGGTTTTAAAAATTAAATTCATAAAGAAAAGGTCAAATAAAATTCCAACCACACATTTGAAACATGGAATATGAGAGCAAACATGTTAAAAACATACCCAAATCCTATTTAAAAATATGCACAAAAATAAGTTTGGGTTGTTATTGGTACCTTAAATGACATGTGCCGAATTCAAGTTTCAGCCAAATCCCATCAAAAATCAAAGCCCTTTTATGCAAGTTTGGAATTTTAAAATAGTTCAAAATGTGGACTTCAAATGAAACTTTGCCTAAAACAAAAGTTGTAGATCTTGAAAAGTTACACAAGTTTGGCATTCAACACTTTTTCTTTTGAGCCCAGGAAGATAGAGATAATTTTAGTTTACTAAATGGTCCCTGGACTTCTTGGAAATCGCAAACTGGTCCCTATCTCAATCTCCCTCTCTGTTTCGTCGTTGCCCGCACGTACGCCACCGGTGGACCTCGTCCACGGCGCGTCCGCAGCCAACTGGACCCAGGAGGGTATTATCGGTCAAAACCCACCGGCGAGTAGCGACAGGCAACATGAAGAGCCGGGAGGTCGTCGGGGCACTGGCAGGCACTGCTCCCTCATCAACGGCCCGCAATCCTGGCACACACCACGGCTTTCCAAGACGCAGGGCGTGCCACCTGACCTATACCCGATCAGGAAGATGCGAACGTGCTTGCGACGATTTGCCTGCATACACAAACATGTGCAAACATAAGTCCGAGCCGTGGTCGGCTCCCCGGAACGACTCTTGCATCAGTTTTAAAGAGCCGATCGAGTCCCAGTGTCAGATTGGATCTGCATATCCAGATGGTAATGTATAAAGCAAATAACTGCGAAACTGCTTCAATTAAATCTAGCTAATCTAATCTACGACGGTAAAAGCTTCACTGCTAGATCGGAACATCCTACACGTAGTTAGGCCGAACGAGCGTAAAAGATAACCGAACCTTGACCAGAAAAGAGGCCTAAGAACAAGCGAAAGCCGATTCCCGGATCAATCCCTATTAAGATCAAAGCAAAGCATCTAATACGTCACCGGATCATCCAACCCGTTTGCAAGGCCTAACCTAGCAGATATTAGGCCGATTCTTACGTATAAGAACAAACCATAACAGATTAGATCTACTAGGTAGAAAAGAAGCAGGGTGTCATCTCTACGCGACTAATTCCATGCAACGTGAATTAGTATAAGATTAAAACATGATCGCGCAGAGATGACATGATATTCGTAGATGATAAGCAACAAAGCACGATGAATCTACTAAAAATCATGCTACGAAAATCAGGATAACTAGCACTACTCGCCATCAAAAATGCTTCAGTACGAGTAATACCAAGGTAAAAGCAAGAACAACGCTGCCCTGATCGCAAGAAGCGATCAGGGCAGCATGGCGCTTACTTGGATGAAACCCTAGAATTAGGGGTGGCGGTGCGCCGAGAGTTGTTGCTTGCAAAACGTGATGATTTTTTTTATAAATGTCATAGAGTACATATTTATAGTCCGGAGACTTGGACAATAATCTAAACTAACGTGTCCATATCGGACTCTATCTCTAACTCAAACTGAACTAAATCTAAAGATACACAGCCCACATGGCCCAAACGCTCACGCAGGAGCCGATTCGCAAGCCTCCTTCAATTTCTTCATTAAGCCCAACTCACTCGCGGCCCATTAATTAACCTGTTAATTTATGGCGATAATAGAGGGCCCGTTAGGGACACCTGGATGGCCCCTTGGCCTTTCCTCACGCACACAGGTGTCCCTGGACACTTGGGCACTTGCCACACCGCCCCGCCATGCGTAGCGCCGCATCCTCCGGCCGCCATCTCACTGGTAGGCGCCTCTGGCCCAATCCGACCTCCCCAGGCCCCGTTTTGCTTCGCCTCTAAGTCCTCTAGCCTATAAATAGGATCAGAACCCACGCCATCGCGCGACCCCCTTGATTTCCCCTTCCTCCGCCGTCCGCCATTGCCGGCGAGCTCGAGCTTGTGCGGACAGGCCATCCCAGACACACATTCCCCCATCCGACCTCACCAGCAGCCTCTCCTAGTCCCAGTGGAGCTTACACACGCCCAGAACCCCACCTGAAGCCACCCAAGGGCCACCGCCCAATCGCGCCGCTGCCGGTGAGCTAGAGACTCGCCTGGGACCGGCCGATTCTGGCAGCAATCGAGCACGACAGCTACCCTAACAGCTTCCTCACGCTCTCGTGGTACTCATGCGCTCGACGTTCGATTGCGCCAAGCCCTCCTTCTACCACAACGCTGGCGACCCGAACACCGCCGCCGCTATTCACGCCGACGACCTCGATTCCGACCACCCCAGCCCCGAACGCCGGCATTGGTAGGTAGCTCTCGAACTCCTCTACCCCGCGTGCCTCCCAGTCGCAGCACTGGTAAGCCCTGCCTAGCAGAACACCACCGGCAAGATGCGGCTGTGGAGAAGGCCGGCGAAGGACCCAGTTGTAATTTTTCTTTTTCACTTAAGGGGCTAAGTGCAAGTTTCTCTGAGTGTGGCAGTGAACTTCAAAAATGCATAACAAATCACAGAAAAATCGTAAAAATTCAAACTCAAATGTTTTGGAACCCTTACAATGAAATCTACCAGTTTTGTTACATGCAAATCTTCAGAATCCGTGCACATTGTAATCTATGAAAAAGAATAGAATAAACCTCTCATGTATGTTTTGGTAGTTTTGATTATTGGATGACCTTGATTCTGGGATATGTTAATCCTGGTAGAGTATTAGGCTTATGGTAAAAAGATGAAACCTGTTTGAATCTGTTAACTTGCTTAAATAACAAAGACTCTTAAATCTGCTAATAACTTTCATGTTTTAATACTAAAAAACGTGAATATGCTCTAGCTTTGAAATTTTTTCTGGATGCATGTGTGACTGAAATATTGCTAATACTTAAGTTTAAGAAATGTTAGAGCTAGTTTGCTATATATTATGTTTAATGCTTGTCTAATCAACTTAATTCACAATATATAGTTATTATGCTTAAAAAAATCTAGATTTATTTCTGGAGCCTTGTTTTAGTCCTGGAATAATGTCTACAAAGTTTGATCTATATTTATGGAGTATTGCTTTAGTTATAAATCCTGCTTAGTATATCATGGCAAGGATTGTTATTTTTGTTCTGGGTGAAATAATTCATATTTGATAATGATGTTTGGACATGTTCTTAGCTAGAGTAAATAATTCCTATGATAAAAATTTCACATGTAGTACTGGTCATCTTGAATCTCAAATTAATATGCAAGTTCTTTCAAAGTTAAATGGATAAGTAAGTGATCTGATAGTAATAATGCTTGATAATTTTTCTGGAGCATGATTATGTCATTTCTAAGTTCTGGTACAATTTTGAGACACGTAACCTTTGTATAACTCCTTGTGGAATTTGTCTTTCTTGCTAGTTTGTTAAAAATTTTATAACTCCTGATGCAAGAGTTTATAAAATCTGGAAAAATTACAGTACTGAGTAGCTGATATCTAGTTGCTGCTGTAAATTTTGTAGCAGCAGAAACCATGCCTATCATGCTGTACAAAATTAGGAAGTTCCTATGTTAATCTGGTTGCATGATTTTTCATGTTTAAATGCCTTGTTATTAGTTGCTGAAATTTATATAGTAGATGATAAATTGTCTGAGCTATTCTACATAAATTTTTGAATTTGTGAACACATGCTATGTTTTAATTCTAGAAATGGAACCCACCCACACTCATTCAGGAAGATACTTAGTTATAATTACTACTCCATAAAGGACTGCCCAATAAATGAACTCACAAAGATCATCATTAAGTTAACTTTTTGTTGGACTACAACTTTATCGTGAAGGAAAGAAATCATTTATCCTATTGTAACCATGAAAATCTTGCATTGCATATAGACGCGGTTAATCTTGCCGATGGTGATTACGAACTGATTCCAGCGGACTCTCTTGCTGCGTTGAAGGTTAATCTTAACTGTGCTAATGTAAACCAAGATTTGGGCCAAACCCCAGAGTACTCTCAGTTTGACAGTGCCCAAGAAGGCAAGCCCCGGTGCATAACCCATTATTTTCATCGTTATTATTAATCTAACTATTCATATGTGTTGTAATAATTTATTTGCGCATTTACATTTTCTAGGCGTTGATCGAACACCTTAGATGAATGATCCCTAGGTACCTATGCTTGATATCCGGTTCTTTTTATTGACTAGTTGCCCCGCTAACTAGGAACGGCAGAAGTCGAGTGGTTTCCTGCCTCTCGCGAGCATATAGGAATTGACTGAATTTACCTGTAGCTCAAATATAAGAACCACGGGCGGGGTTGTGTAGTTGTGATACCCCGCTGGTGTAGTTGAAATTGGTTAAGGTCGCGGTGTGTGGCTCATTTCATTAAGCGTTTGAAAGTACTAGCCACATGCCGAGAAATATAGTAATCGATAAGCTTAAGTACCTGATTCGACCAGCGAGTGGAACATTGGTAAATCCTCTTGGTAGAAGTAGGTTTTATTTTTGTCCGGACATACGGGTGCAGAGTGGTCGGACTCTGTAGTCGGAGAGGGTACCCCGTGTCCACGGACTGGAAAGAAAGGGGAACAGTAGCGTGGGCGAAAGCGAAGTCGATCCCCATGCGTGTGCGTTAGGTTCCCCTGGCCAGGTTGAAATTCGATTCAGAATCGTCCGCCTCTCACGGCATGAGATTGTCTAACATTTTCGGTCACATAGAGTAACAAGTGGACCATGATGATGATAATATTGTTATATGCTTAAATGGTTGCTCTACCATATTTTTGTAGAGTTAGATGCAAATTTAGAACGGTTAATTCAACTAGAATATGGCAAAGTTAAAAAAATCTGAAAATAAGGATATACTTTTAGAGGCATTTTTGGCAAAACAAACCCCACAAACCAAAAAGCCTTGCATGTCTAGTTATCGGACTATGGTATATCCGGTGACGGGTAAGTCTTGCTGAGTATTAGTATACTCAGCCTTTGCTTGTGGCACTATTTTTCAGGTACTAACTTCAAAGTTATGATTGCAAGTCTGACTTGGTCGTGTACTTTGCCTCCGAGCTGGTCTGCCGAGTGGGATGGCCCTTCAGCTGGTGCTGACCACCCTCTCACTGAGTGACGCTTTTTGTACGGGCTTTATCGATGCGTCACTTGTTTCGTTAAACGTCGTTTACTTCCTCTGCTGCAATAATGAGACTTGAATAATTTGTAGTTTGGAACTCTATAGTACTTCGCTATTCTGAACATGGTTTGTAATAAATTTCTTTCCGCTGCAAAACTCTGATGATGTATGAAATATTCTGTGTTGTAATCTTTGGGCTCACCTTCGTGTGAGTGTTGTCTGTGCGATCCTGGAATAGTGTGGCTTTAATCGAGGCTCCACTCGAGGAACTACCGATGCGTGCCGAATTGGGTCAGAGTTGCTTAGCAACGAAGATCAGTACACCCGAGCCTAGTCTTTTGGGTGGTTCCGCTACAGCTGGTATCAGAGCTCGCCGACAGCCTACCAGAGATGGCAGCCGCCGTTTTCTAAACAACAAACTAAAACTTGAGTTCAAAACTACTTAAGTTTTTGAAAAGTGTAGGATCTCCAAGGACAAGTCTAGAACGTAAAGCCCTAGGGGATCTTATGGGTATAATCAGGTGGCTTATATTGCATGGCTAACTTCCAGCACATTGCATTTCAGTATTTAAATTCCGCCATTTAAATTTTGCAACTACATCGTCGCCGCTGAGGTACGCTTGCTCAGTCAGCTGAGGGAGTCTGACCTTCCCGTCGGTGATGCGAGCCGAACGCTGGAGCTCAAGCAGTGGCCTACTTGAGCTGCTGCCCATATACCAACCTCGGTTGAATATATGGGGAGTAATGGTTCGAAACTGGAATTCAATTCCCCGTCAAAGACGGTACTCAGTCAATACGTTGCTTCGATGACGTATGCTTAACGTTGTCCATACGACGGTAATTGTATGGATGCTGGTTCTATAGTGATCGGTAATGTATGAGAACGCTTTCGTGAGTGCTGGCACGGAAGGTTCATTTTATATACTGTCAATTTTCTGCAGGTACGCTAACTCGAAACCAAATCCTAGACTAGTTAGCTATATCGAGTAGTTATATAGCGAGAGACATATTATGTATGCCACCGCTAACTAACTGCGTAAGACCAAGGCTACTTGGCGATTATTTTCTTTGGTGAGGATGATTAGGATCTGCATTCATCTTTAACCTTCAGCAAAAAAAAAACAATTGAAAGAAATCGTAATCGAAAAATTTAAAACCCAGTCCTAAGGATCATCTAGGCAATCTGTGCATTCTGGAAATGTAGGTTCCCTCAAATTTCTAAAATATGTAGATCTCCTCAAATCTTGTTTGTTCTGTAAGATGAAATATAATTACATAAATTACCAAACTTCTGTAAAAATTTGAGAATTTTTTAAGCTTTCTACCTTAGTGTTTCAGAATTTATAGCAACCTTCTGTAAATCTGTCAACTTGGAGCAGTCTGGCTAAACTGAATTTTTCGACCATCTTAAGTTGCTCATTTGAAAAATTGTACAACATGAAAGTTGTAGGTAACTTGATGAAGAACTTACTGTAAAATGTTGAATTATCTTGGTCAACTGGTTTAGTAGATATGGTCAAATTACACCCTCTCTGGACAAACTGATTTCTGGTTTGACATCACTTCGAAACTCTGAGCATATCACCCTCTTAGGATCTGAATTGGCCTTAGTGTTGACTAGATGAAATGTTCCTCACTACTCTAGTCATCTTCTTTAAATTTTTTAGAATTTTCAGAGCATTTTATCTATCGTTTTGATCAATTTATTTAACTGACCAGAATCAGCCATTCTTTGTTTGACTATCAGCTGATATGTCTTTTGTTGGGATAGATGGACGAGCTGGTGGTGATCGACGAGCAGGGGCACTTGCACTCAGCTTGTTTGCACTGGGACGGACTTCCTCGCCGTCTTTGGGAGCTCTTGAGTGCAGCCGGTTACCTCCAGCCACCGCTCTACGAGGGCCACGACTTTGTGGAGAGCGGGGTTCGCCGTTGCAGCGTGACGATGGTGATCCCGCAGCACCCGCTCAACAGGTGGGAGCCGATCGTGACCCAGGTATTCGGCCGCCACTTGCTGGACACTTGGGAGACTACCGATATGAGGGCGATGATCGCCTTCTACTCACAGCACCCGTTGGAGGTTGTTCTGTCCGCGTTCGGGTTGTTCCCCGTACACGACCCGGCCGATCCCCTTTGGCGTGACAGGATGGCCAACTTGGACACAGTTGCGACCCTCCACCCCGTCGGAGCACTCCAGACGACTGCGTTGTGCATGCACGCCCTCTACCGTCTCCAGACTTTCCAGAGTCAGGCCACCACTCAGCTTGTTGACCAGGCTCAGGCTTTACACCTGACCGTCCAGCTGAGAGACGAGCAGCTTTGTGAGGCCAGCGAAGAGCTCGATAGCAGGGGTGCTCTGATCACCCAGCTCGAGAGCCAGGTCCAGGAGCTTCAGGACATGGTGATGGACCGTGACGCCACTCTCCACTTCCTCGAGGATCAGTTCCACGACCTTCAGCTTGACCTTGACGATGCCCAGGGGCAGCTCCACCAGATGCAGGATGCTCTTCACGCACCACCCGGCGAGATGTAGGTCGATGGTGAGGAGGAGCCCCAGGATATCCAGGGTGTTTCAGAAATGGACTTTGAGGAGCAGGTGCCGCAGCCCACGCCGGTCGAGACTCACTCTCCTGTAGTGAGCGAGGCGTCGGTCAACATGTAGACCGAGGCACTGTTCCTAACTTTTGTAGACTCCTCTTAGTGTAGCCTAAATTTTGGATCATGGGATACTAGGCTAACTCAGAGTTGAGTAACCCCTTAGTATTGATGTTAGAAGTAATCAAGTAGAAGAGCGAAGTGGATGGATGTAATGAACCTCTAATGCTACTTATGTAAGGTGTTGGCAGACCGTGAAAAGCTGAACGCAGCAGCTAGTTCGAATTTTTATCCTTACTTCCTTTCTGAATTAGGTCATGAGTTGAATACAAAAGTTGTTCCAAATTTCATCATCTAAATGATCACAAAATTTCAGCTCAAACGAACGTGTACAGCAGAAGATATCCGCAAAATACAGAGGCTCTATTTTCTGTAAAATCAGAAAACAAGAGAAGTAATTGAATTTTTCGACTACTTACTCTGGGAATCTGACTTTGGGTTGACTACCAAAGTTGTAGCTTATGAAATTATTATCTATCTCCTGTAAAAATTTCAAGTCCATATCCTGCACTGAACTACAGTTATGTGCTTTTTTGTATCGACGGTTTTCTGTGTATAGCGATTTATGCAATTCATATTCTTCCATTCATGTCTTGAGTGGTATGTTTCCATTGAAATGATGAAAATATTTAGCCTAATGCAAACTACTCACATTTCAGATGGTTGGATCAACTTGAGGTAGTCCCAGCGGTTTTGGAGCCGGAGGGAATGGCAATCCACCTCCACCTCCTCCACCAGCGGGCATCGCGGAAGTTCTTGCTGCTCAAATGGAAATCTTGCGGCAAATAGTGCAAGCTCAGCAGTAGCCGCGAGGTGGGCATCACGCTCATCAAGCGTAAGAGGCGAGCTACCAGGACTTTCTCAGTACGCCGCCCCCATTATTCACCAAAGCGGATGGGCCACTGGATGCGGATGCTTGGATTCGCACAATCGAATCCAAGTTTTCTTTGTTGACTGTTTCTTGTTCCGCAGCGAACAAGACTCGCTATGCCGCGCAACAACTTTACGGATCAGCTCGTATGTGGTGGGATCATTACCATGGGATGCTACCAGCTGATCATGTGGTTAATTGGAATGAGTTCAAGGATGCTTTTCGAGCCCATCATATTCCGGCTGGTCTTCTTGATTGGAAACTCAATGAGTTCTTGGCTTTAACTCAGGGCACACGAACGGTACTATAGTATGCCTAGGCTTTCAATAACTTATGTCAGTATGCTGATCATCATGCGGATACCGACGCTAAGAAGCGTGAACGCTTTTGTCGAGGCCTCAGCACCAAGTTACAGGAGTGGCTAAATCTTGTCCGTGTGGATTCTTTCAATGATCTGGTGAATCTGGCCATTACTCAGGAGGATCTCATTTTTGCCCATCGTGCTGAAAAGAAGCACAAGGCACCTACTGGACCCTCGAATGCCTCTGCACCGAGGTATCGCATTGTGCAGAATACTTCAGCTGCACCCTCCCAGAAGGCCCCTTAGCCAGGGCGTTGGGTCATTCGGCCTCCACAGCAGCAACAGCAGGCCCGATTTGTACCACCTCAGCAAGCTCGTTATGCTGCACCATAGCAGCAGCAGACCGGCCCTTTGCTGAATTTTCAGCAGGGTGCTCGCCCTGACAACAACAACCGCTATTTCAAATACAAGAGCCCGAATAACTTTGCAAAGATGTGCCCTCAAGTGGAACAAACTCAGGGACAAGCTTCTCGCAGAAATGAACAGAACAAGGGCAAGAAGCAAACCGTTCAAGTCAGGCAAGGCCGACTTAACTTCACCGATTTAGCTGATCTTCCAGAGGGAGCACCAATTATGTTGGGTACATTCTCTATAAACCATCACCCCGCAATTATCTTATTCGATTCTAGTGCATCTCATAGCTTCATTAGTTCTAAATTTGGAGCAAGAGTTGGGTTAGATTTTTGTCACACCAAAGGTTCATACATGATCTCTACTCCTGGTGGTAAAGTCGCATCAAACCAAATCGTTAGAAACACATCACTTAAGTTGGGTAGTAAAACAACTCCCACCGATTTAATCTTACTACCACTAGAGGGAATGGATGTTATTCTAGGATTGGAATGGATGAATAGACATGGGGTACTGTTAGATATCTCTTCCCGAGCCGTTGAAATCAACTCTCCTACCCATGGCCACTCGGTTCTATATTTACCTCATTCAGAACATGTCAATTCTTGTGCTTATGCCATGAAAGATATTCGTATTGAAGATATTCCCGTAGTCCGTGAGTATGCCGATGTTATTCCGGATGACTTGCCTGGTATGCCACCAGATCGGGATATCGAATTTGTTATTGAACTGCAGCCTGGTACAACACCTATTTCAAAAAGGTCGTACCGAATGCCGCCTAAAGAATTGGCAGAGCTGAAAATCCAATTGCAAGAACTTCTGGACAAGGGTTTTATTCGCCCAAGTGCTTCACCTTGGGGCTGTCCAGCATTGTTCATAAAGAAGAAGGATGACAGTCAAAGGTTGTGTGTTGACTACCAGCCTCTCAATGCGGTAACCATCAAAAAATAAATACCCACTTCCTCGCAATGACGTACTGTTCGATCAGTTGGCTGGAGCAAAGATCTTCTCCAAGATTGATCTTTGTTCGGGGTATCACCAAATTAAAATCCGACCTTGTGATATTTCCAAGACTGCATTCTCAACTAGATATGGTCTCTATGAATATTTGATTATGTCTTTCGGTCTCACAAATGCTCCCGCTTATTTCATGTATATTATGAATTCGGTATTCATGCCGGAACTTGACAAGTTCGTCGTGGTTTTCATCGATGACATTCTGATCTATTCAAAGAATGAGGAGGAACATTAGAAACATCTGTGCATTGTTCTTCAACGCCTCCGAGATCATCAGCTGTATGCTAAATTCTCTAAGTTTGAATTCTGGCTGGACACATTCAAAGTTTTGGGTCACACTATATCCAGTGAAGGCATCTCAGTTGACCCCAGCAAAGTTCAAGAAGTGATGGACTGGAAACCTCCTACTTCCGTTCATCAGATTCGCAGTTTCCTCGGCTTGGCGGGATATTACCACAGATTTATTCCGGACTTCTCCAGAATTGCAAAGCCAATGACAGGACTGCTAAGGAAGGATGTCAAATTTAAATGGGATGCAAAGTGCGATGAAGCATTCCATACGTTGAGAGCACATCTAACCACAACACTAGTCTTAGCTCAACCAGACAACAACAAGTTCTACGATGTTTACTGTGATGCATCGGGTACTGGTCTTGGTTGTGTTCTAATGCAAGACAATCGGGTTATTGTATATGCTTCCCGAGCCCTTCGGCCACACGAACTAAATTATCCCACTCATGATCTTGAGCTAGCAGCAGTTATTCATGCTCTCAAGATTTGGAGATATTATCTTATGGGCACTCATTGTAATATTTTCATCGACCATAAGAGTCTCAAATATATTTTCACCCAAAGTGAGCTGAATATGAGGCAATGAAGATGGCTGGAATTAATCAAAGATTATGACCTGGAAGTTCATTATCATCTGGGCAAAGCCAATGTCGTAGCCGATGTGCTCAGTCGCAAAGTTCACTGCAACTATCTTTCACCGGAATCATACAACGACTCATTGTGTGCTGCAATGCAAAAGCTGAAATTAGAAATCATTCCTCATGGCTCGCTGACTCATATTTCTGTGGAACCGACACTTCATGACCAAGTCATCATGGCACAATTGCATGACAAGAGTGTCGGAATTATCAAATAGAAAGCGTTAGAAGGCGAACATAAATACAAGTGTTTTCATGTGGACCATAAAGGAATTTTGTGGTTCGAGGATTGCCTAGTCGTTCCCAAAAATCATGAGCTGCGGAAACAAATTCGGGATGAAGCACATCTCTCAAAATTTTCCATTCACCCGGGTAGCACCAAGATGTACCAAGATCTCCGGCAAAATTTCTGGTGGACTCGAATGAAAAGAGAAATTGCTAAATATGTCGCCGAGTGTGACACCTGTCAGAGAGTGAAAGCTAGTCACTTGAAAGTTGCTGGAACTCTCCAACCTCTACCAATTCCGTCCTGGAAATGGGAAGATATCAGTATGGATTTCATTGTGGGCTTACCCAATACCTCTCAACATCATGATTCCGTATGGGTTATTGTCGACAGGCTCACAAAGACCGCCCATTTTATTCCGGTACATACTGAATATCGGGCTAAGAAGTATGCTGAAATTCATATCGATCGAATTGTCTGTCTGCACAGTGTACCTAAAACCATTATCTCAGATTGTGGTACTCAGTTTGTGGCACGGTTTTGGGAGCAGCTCCAAGAGGCTCTCGGAACTAAATTTATTCGAAGCTCAGCTTATCATCCACAAATAGACGAACAAACCGAAAGGGTAAATCAAATTCGCGAAGACATGCTTCAAGCGTGTGTCATCCATTATGACAAAAATTGGGACAAATGCTTGGCTTTGGCTGAATTCTCATATAACAACAGCTATCAGGCCAGTCTGAAGATGGCACCCTTCGAGGCCTTGTATGGTCGACGGTGTTGAACTCCTTTGAATTGGTCCCAGGCTGGAGAACGCAAAATATTCGGACCCTAATTAGTGGTCGAGGCTGAGGAGAAAGTGAGAGTGGTCCAAGCAAATCTCCGAGTAGCCCAGTCCTGGCAAAAGAGTTATTTTGACAAGTGGAGGAAACCTTTAAAATTCAACATTGGTGATCATGTTTATTTAAGAGTTTCACCAACTCGAGGCTTTCAACGCTTCGGAGTCAAAGGCAAGTTAGCACCTCACTATGTCGGACCATATGGGATTATCGAAGAATGTGGACCCGTGGCTTATCGACTGCTACTTCCTTCACGACTCGCAGCCATCCATGATGTTTTCCACATATCTCAACTCAAGAAATGTGTCCGAGTCCCGACCGAAATCATCGGTCAACAGGAAATCCTGGTAGAACCCGATCTCTCTTATGCTGAATATCCACTCAGAGTCTTGGAGCAAAAAGAGAGAGGTACTCGTCGAAAGGTGGTAAAAATGTATAAAATTCAGTGGTCTCATCACACTAAAGAAGAAGCCACCTGGGAGACGGAAGATTATCGTAACCGACAATATCCGGGTTTTCTTAGCTTCACCTCAGGTATCCTATTCTCTGTCCTAATTCCAATCATCCAATCTCGGGACGAGATTCTTTTTAAGGGAGGTAGGATGTGACACCTTTGGTGTCTGTGCCATAAAAACCAATTCATTTAACTCAAATAAATTATATAAGGGTTTTAAAAATTAAATTCATAAAGGAAAGGTCAAATAAAATTCCAACCACACATTTGAAACATGGAATATGAGAGCAAACATGTTAAAAACATACCTAAATCCTATTTAAAAATATGCATAAAAATAAGTTTGGGTTGTTATTGGTAACTTAAATGACATGTGCTGAATTCAAGTTTCAGCCAAATCCCATCAAAAATCAAATAAAAATCCAAGCCCTTTTATGCAAGTTTGGAATTTGAAAATAGTTCAAAATGTGGACTTCAAATGAAAATTTGCCTAAAACAAAAGATGTAGATCTTGAAAAGTTACACAAGTTTGGTATTCAACACTTTTTCATTTGAGCCCAGGAAGATAGAGATAATTTTAGTTTACAGAATGGACCCTGGACTTCTTGGAAATCACAAACTGGTCCCTATCTCCATCTCTCTCTCTGATTCGCCGCCGCCCGCCCGTACGCCGCCGGTGGACCTCGTCCACGGCGTGTCCGCGGCCAACTGGACCCAAGAGGGCCCGTCTGGGACACCTGGAAGGCTCCTTGGCCTTTCCTCGCGCACACACGTGTCCATGGACACTTGGGCGCTTGCCCCACTGCCCCGCCATGCGTAGCACCGCCTCCTCCGGCCGCCACCTCGCCACCAGGCGCCTCCGGCCTGGTCCGACCTCCCCAGGCCCCATGTTTCTTCGCCTCTAAGCCCTCCAACTTATAAATAGGATCAGAACACCCGCCATCGCGCGACCCCCTTGATTTCCCCTTCCTCCGCCGTCCGCCATCGCCTGCGAGCTCGAGCTCGCGCGGATAGGCCCACATTCCCCCATCTGACCTTACCAGTAGCCTCTCCTAGTCCCAGTGAAGCTCACACATGCCCAGAACCCCACCTGAAGACACCCAAGCGCCGCCGCCAGTGAGCTCGAGGCTCGCCGTGGACCGGACGATTCCGGCAGCAATCGAGCACGACAGCTACCCCAACAGCTTCCTCCTTCAGCCCTCCTTCAGCCACAACGCCGGTGACCCGAACACCGCCGCCGCCATTCACGCCAGTGACCTCGATTCCGACCACCTCAGCCCCGAACGCCGGCATTGGTAGGTATCTCTCGAACTCCTCTACCCTGCGTGCCTCCCAGTCGCAATACCGGTAAGCCCTGCCTAGCAGAACACCACCGGCGGCTGTGGAGAAGGCCGGCGAAGGATCCGGTTGTAATTTTTCTTTTTCACTTAAGGGGCTAAGTGCAAGTTTCTCTGTGTGTGGCAGTGAACTTCAAAAATGCATAACAAATCACAGAAAAATCGTAAAAATGCAAACTCAAATGTTCTGGAACCCATACAATGGAATCTACCTGTTTTGTTACATGCAAATCTTCAGAATCCATGCACATTTTAATCTATGAAAAAGAATAGAATAAACCTCTCATGTATGTTCTGGTAGTTTTGATTATTGGATGACCTTGATTTTTGGATATGTTAATCCTGGCAGAGTATTAGGCTTATGGCAAAAAGTTGAAACCTGTTTGAATCTGTTAACTTGCTTAAATAACAAAGATTCTTAAATCTGCTAATAACTTTCATGTTTTAATACTGAAAAACATGAACATGCTCTAGCTTTGAAATTTTTCCTGGACGCACGTGTGACTGAAATCTTTCTAATCCATAAGTTTAAGAAATGTTAGAGCTAGTTTGCTATATAAGTTTAATGCTTCTCTAATCAACTTAATTCACAATATATAGTTATTGTTCTTAGAAAAATCTAGATTTATTTCTAGAGCCTTGTTTTAGTTCTGGAATCATGCCTGCAAAGTTTGATCTATATTTACTGAGTATTGCTTCAGTTATAAATTCTTTTTAGTATATCATGGCTAGGTTTGTTATTTTTGTTCTGGGTGAAATATTTCATATTTGATCATGATTTTTGGACATGTTCTTAGTTAGAGTAAATCCTTCCTGTGATAAAAATTTCACATGTAGCAGTGGTCATCTTGAATCTCGAATTAATATGCAAGTTCATTCAAAGTTAAATGCATAAGTAAGTTAAATGCATTGGGCAGACGAAGAGGAACAAGAGCGCAGCCGCTTCCCACGGCGTAACAACGACAACAATGGGAAGCCCCACAACGACCGTGGAGGGCCCAGCAACCAGCGGGATCCGGCACGCAAACGCATGCCAGATGACACTATCGGCACCATGGATCGCACTCCATGTGGTAAGAAGAATGAGAAGCCACAGGATCAGTTCGACAAGATCCTCCACAACAAGAGGTGCCCAATCCACCCCAAGAGCAACCACTCGATGTTCGAGTGCTTGATCATACGCAAGTCTTTCCAGTCTACGCTGCCAGACGCTCCTAAGAAGAAGCAAAAACAAAGAGGACGAGGATGACAAGAAAGACCCTGACAGGTTCCAACAGCAACAAAACGTGGTCAACGTCATATTCGGAGGGGACCCAAGTTTCTCTAAACACGCCCAGAAGCTACTACTCAGAGAGATCTTCTCAGTTGAGCCTGCAATTCAGAGACCCTTAAAGTACAACGAGGTCCCCCATCACCTTCTCCAGGGAAGATCAATGGACCAGCTTCTCTGAGCTAGGAAAATTTCCGCTAGTACTCGATCCATTCCTCCAAGGATCCAAGCTCACTCGAGTACTTATCAACGGCGGAAGTGGGCTCAACTTGATCTTTGCAAGCACACTGATAAAGATGGGCCTAAACTACATGAGCTTACTTACTCCGAGCAAAGCCCCCTTCTACGGCTTTGTTCCCGGATACTCTTCTACACCGATTGGCTCGGTTACCCTCCCAGTCACATTTGGTACAAAACTTCCGGACGGAGTACATCAAGTTTGAAGTAGCCGACTTCGAATCTTCTTACCATGCCATTTTGGGAAGACCGGCGCTGGCCAAGTTCATGGCAGTGCCACACTATGTCTACCTACTCCTCAAGATGCCGGGCAACACAGGAGTCCTTTCCCTGCGAGGGGACCTCCTCAAGTCCTTCGAGTACGACAAGGAGGCAATAGATCACACCTCTACCATCTGAGTTCCTAGCTCTGTTAGCGAAATACTTGCCGCTGCCAAGGAACTTTCACTCAACAAGGACTCGACTCCTTCAAAGAAGCCAAGCCAGTCGTCGGTAAAACCAGCCAGCGATGTGGGCACCAAGACCATTCAGCTACAAGAGCGAGACGACTCCAAAACTGCCATCATCGGAGCTGGCTTGGGCAACAAATAGGAACTCGAGTTCGTCAACTTCCTTAGGTGTAACACCCTAATTTAAATTTCAGCAATTAATAATAAATTTAATTGGCTTTATTTAAACTTCTAAGGTTTATTGTGTTTAGACTTGCATTTAATCTAACTTTGTTTCACAAGCAATTAAAATTTTCTCTAGGTTTAAAGTTTGTTGTTGCATTCATGCTGGTGCATTGTTCTTTTTGTTTGAGTGCTAGGGTTGAATTCAAATTTGAATTTGAATTCAAATGGTTTTAGTTTGAGTTTTGGGTTTGAAATAGAAAATAGAAGAGGAGAAGAACCCATAGCAGCCCAACCCACTTCCACGCGGGCCCAGCCACTCCCTCTCCCCGTGGCCCACTTCCTTCTCGGCCCAACCTAGCGACCCATCTCTTCCCTCAGCCCGTGCAGCCCAGCACACCGCGGCCCAGCTCGCCCCCCCCTGCACGCGCTTGGCCGCTTAGCGCGCACAGCCCGTCTCCGCTCAGCCCGCGCGCGTCGCCCTCCCCGTCTCTCTGACCAGCCGGGCCCGCTGTCAGCTCCTTCCCCTTCCTCTCTCGCGATCCTCGCCGAGCCCTCTGCTCTGCCCGCACTGTGCCCCGCTGTCCCGTGGCCCTGTTCCACCCCGCGCTCGTGCCTGGACCCACCGGCCAGCCTCCCCGCACGCCCTCTCTTCCAGAACCTTCCCTGCCCGAGCCGAGGGTCACGCGCGGCCGTTGCGCGATCCGTCCTCGGCGCGGATCACGACCGCGATTGCCGCAGTCGCATCCAGTGCGCACGCACGCCGAGATCTCGGCCAGTTCCTTTAAAACCGCCCCTGGCCACCCCTGCGCCATACCGAGCCACACCACCACCACTGCACCACAACACCACCACCGCACAGCTCCACCCCGCGCCGCCGCGGCCAAGTAGCGCGATAGCTCCGCCTAAGCTCCAGGAGACTCCTCGAGCACCCCTTCCCCGGTCTAGGCCCTTGCATCACCGGAATCGGGTTCGGACCATCGCTGCCAGTGAGTTGTTGCGCCACCTCGATTTCTCGCCGTCGGTGGCCCTTGGCCCGTCCTGACCCCCCGTAGCACCTCAGCAGGAGTTCCACGCGACGAATCACGGGATCCAGAGGCCAGAGAACCCCTGCAGCACCCTCTCCGCGAATGCCGCCCTCGACCCGCCGCTCTACCTCGCCGCCGGCACTTCTGCGTCACGTCCCCACCCGTTCCAGGCCTCGGTGAGCACCCGTGACAACTCCCCGGCCCTTTTGGCGCTAGATCTTGTAGTCCGTAGCCCCTGGCACCCCTAGAACACCGCTCACCGTCGATGTCCCGCCGCGCACACCCGCCGCCGCAGCTACTAGCACCGCCGCTGACCTCCCCGAGGCCCACAAAGACCCCAGGTGGACTACACGTGCCGCGTAGGCCACCCAGACCCAAGTTCGGGTCGATTTGACCCCCGGATGGCCAAGTTTGGCCAAGTCCGGGGAGCCCCCGCCGCAGGAGCACGTCGCCGGCGTGTCCCGCCACCGCCCCGCGCGCCCTTTGCTCCTGGCCACCCGATCTGGAAACAGCGGCCCAGATTAGAACGTGGGCCAATCCGATCTGATCCGCTAGATCGCGATCCAACGGCCCTGATTCAAAGATACCCCTTCGGCATGGACATTTTGTTAAAGAGCCCCTCATCTTTCCTGGAATCAACCCGTGGTCCGCTGCAGTTCAAAAGTAATTGCATTCCAGTCCTGTTTTTAGCGTTTAGGCCCCTGAACTTTCCAGTTTTTGAACCCGCGGTCCAGGTCCTGCCTTTTTATGCGCTAGCCCCTGCAGCAATGTGTTAATAATGTTTAAGCCCTCGGTTTTTGCCCAGAACCCCCTGGAACTTCAGTTTACTTGCAGTTAAGCCCCTATACCTTGTTTTTGCTCTAGATTTCACGTTTTAACTCCGTTTTAGGCGTTCTTTATGTCCACGCGATCGTTGTAACGCGTAGAATAGTTCTAGCATAGTTTTGTTTGCTGTTTTCATGTATTGTTGTATTGTTTCTTAGTATATGCGTTTGCATGTATGTTTATATTGTGTATTGTCTTTGGCCATGTGTTCGTGAGTAGACATCGATCCATCCGAGGAGCCCCAGTACCAGTACCCAGAGCAGCCACCATCTTCTGAGCAGTTTGAGCAGCAGGAGCAGTTCGAGGAAGGCAAGTATAACATGAACGACACGTATCACTTTAAATACATTTTCATACTGCATTTTAATTCTGTATGCCTATAAGGATTTTCCTAGCCACTTTATTATCTTATATATATCCCTTGGGTTGCATTTTGGTTAGTTGTGCTAGGTGCCGCGCTATAACACACTTGGTCCTTTTTAATTAATTTGACTAATGGTATATGCAACTTAATTCTGAGAGTGGCCCGTTTGAGGGGCTCACGTCTCATTAAAATTGGTTTTTGTTAGAAACATGGTTTAGGGGGCCAGCACGGTGCTTAGTGCTTGGGTGGCCACTCTCCATAAGGACTGGTTCATAGAGCGACAACCTAGGACAACAGCGCTACCACGAGACTGGAATGGGACGGTCTTGGCTTACTAATTATGTCTTTTTGGTATGGAGTAACTTACCTGCGGTGCAAAGGGTGGTAAGGTTCAATGGTCCCTGCTCCTTTGGCTTGGTCTGTGCTTTGGGCTGTGCTCCTGTGCTTGTACCCCCAGAGGTGGGCCCCATCGTCGCTGATCTAACTCTTCGCGGTTACGCCTTACCAACGAGATTCTTTGTAACGGCCTCGTAGTGAGTTTGCTGGTCATCTCACCTAAGGAAGTGTGATGAACAACTAGCGTAGCTCACGACTTGTGGGTAAAGATGTGCAACCTCTGTAGAGTGTAAAACTGGTATACTAGCCGTGCTCACGGTCATGAGCGGCCCAGATCCTCCTTTTGATTAGTGGGGTTATATTCCTTTGGTTAGGGAGGTTTCCTCGGGTGGCTTGGTTTGGTATGGTTCTCAGTAGTATCATGATTAATTTTGACTAATTACTATGTAACTGGGTTTATGGTAATTCATCAACTTGTAGTAATTAGCTTTATTAAAATTTTGCCAAGACTTAAAAGCTAATGCAGTCAGTCAGCCAACCTTAGAGCCTCATAGTTCGTGTTATACTTGTTGAGTATAGGTTGTGTACTCACTCTTGCCTACTCTACTCTTTTTCCTCTTGGGGACACTCTACTACTGCTCAGTTCATGCCGACGCGAGGGAGTTCGCTCAGCGCTACTAGGACTACGAGGATTTCTAGGCGTTCATCTCCCAGTCGATGTCCCTGTGGTGCCCAGCTTCCGAGAGTCTTCGTTTATGTTTTACGCTTCCGCATACTCTGTATCAGATATTTTGTCATTAATGTAATAAATAACATTCGTATTTGCTTTATTATACTTTTATACGTGATATGTGCTGTGATATATTGTTTATTCTGTTGTATATATGTGTGACTTGATCCTGGCACGTATATGATTGCTCGGTTTATGTCCTTTTATAAACCGGGTGTTACAGAGTGGTATCAGAGCCATATCGAATGTAGGACGAAAGCCTAGATAGAACTGGTTGAGTTTTAAGTCTTCTTTTCTCTAGCCTTGTCTGCTGAAACTATCCTACTATTATATTCCTTGAAATTCCAAGATTTTTACTCGTCTTGCCTCGATTTCTCTCTATAGAATTAGTTTCCGTAGATTCTGGCCTGAAGTAAGTCGACTGACCATCATAGGTATAAGCTAGATGACCCCTTTATAATAATACGATAGCACGTTCTGCGACGCGTTGTGTTAGTCGAGTCGTGTGTTAAACTCGGCTAAGTTGTGAAATTCTATGCTTGTTATTATGCTACATGTTTGATTTGGATTTTTGAATGATTGCATAGTTTAGTAGTTAAATCTGGTTTAATGAAAATCAGTTTTAAGTTAAAGTTAATTAATTAATAAAACGAGTTAGATCGCTGGGGGTAAAACCATCCGCTCTGTCCTGTCTACTTTATCATGCCCAAGTTTTCTTGCAGAAAAATATCGTATCCATCTGAATTTATTTCTGCAATATTCTTACTCATGAAATCTTTTGTCAAAAAAATCAAATAGTGAACACCAGGCGTAGTTCTGACCAGCAGGGGCAGAACAACCAGGGTACTGCGATCCCGATGCCTCCTCTCTTGACCCCAGAGCAGTACTTCCAGCTCTAGATGCAGATGATGGCTACCCTGAACAACACTGTTCAGGCACTTCAGCAGGCTCACACTCAGCCTCTGCCTCCTCCACCGTCGCAGACCCGCGACAGGCGTGCTGAGTTCCTGAGGGGTCACCCGCCGATGTTTTCTCACACGTCTGACCCACTTCAGGCAGACGACTGGCTCCGTGCAGTGGAGCGCCAGCTGGACATCGCCCAGTGCGATGATCGGGAGAGAGTCTTGTACGCAGCAGGACAGCTGCGAGGGGCAGCATTGGACTGGTGGGAGTCCCACCCAGTTCAGGACTGCGAGGCTTTCACCTAAATCTAGTTCCGAGAGCGGTTCCACAGCCACAACGTCCCTGCGGGCATTGTGAAGACAAAGAAGTAGGAGTTCCTTGCACTTAAGCAGGTAAACTCAGATATAATCTTTCAGCATTTCCTTTTGAGCTAGTATCCCCCTTATTCTATCTTTCTGAAGCATGAGCTAATCAATCATCATACATCTGTCCTTTTCACTTCTGGGAACTATGACAGTCACGGAGTAACATGATCGTTTCCTTCAGCTCGCTCGCTATGCCCCTGCCGAGGTTGCGAATGACCGCGAGAAGCAGGAGGACTTCATGGAGGGACTGGAGGACTACATCTAGTACGCGCTGCTCAACCTCCACTTTGACGACTTTAACCATCTGGTGGACAGCGCACTCAACACGGAGCGCAAGCACCTGGAGATGGAGGATAAGAAGAGGAAGATCACTCCCGTTGCTTCCGGCAGCAACACCCGCCCTCGCCTCCAGCCGCCCCAGCAGTACCAGCAGCAGCAGTACCGGCCTCCCCAGCTGTAACACCCTAATTTAAATTTCAGCATTTATTAATAAATTTAATTGGCTTTATTTAAATTTCTAAGGTTTATTGTGTTTAGACTTGCATTTAATCTAATTTTGATCCTCAAGTAATTAAAATTTTATCATAGGTTTAAATTTTTGTTGTTGCATTCATGCTTGTGCATTTGTTTTAATTGTTTGAGTTTTAGAGTGGAATTCAAATTCAGGTTTGAATTCAACTAATTTTGGTTGAGTTTGAATAGGAACTAGAATTAGAAAAGAGAAGGAAAATAGACAATCCAAACCCAGCAAGCCAACCAGACCCGGCCCAAATCCACTCAGGCAGCCCAGACCTTCAACGCTCCCAGCATTGCAGCCCAGCTCCACGGAGCACGGGCCGCGACCCCGCTCTCCGCACCCGGCCCGTTCTCCCGCTTCGCCCGTTTTAGTCCTCGGTTTTGCCCAGAAACCCCCTGGAACTTCAGTTTTCTTACAAATAGGTCCCTGGAACTTGTTTTTGGCCTAGATTTTGCGTTTTAGCTCCGTTTTAGGCGTTCTTTATGTCCATGCGGTCATTGTCACGTGTAGAATAGTTCTAGCATAGTTTTGTTTGCTGTTTTTATGTATTGATGTACTGTTTCTTAGCTTTTGTTAGTGTTTGCTTGTATGTTTATGTTGTGCCTTGTTTTTGGCCATGTGTTCGTGAGTAGACGTTGATCCATATGAGGAGCCCCAGTACCAGTACCCGGAGCAGCCGTCTTCTGACCACTTTGAGCAACAGCAGGAGCAGTACAAGGAAGGCAAGTATAACATGAACAACCTATCACTTTTAAATACACTTTCATACTGCATTTTAATACTGTATGCCTATAAGGACATTCCTAGCCACTTTATATCCTTTATATATATCCTTTGGGTTGCATTTTTGGTTAGTTATGCTAGGTGCCGTGCTATAACACACTTGGTTCTTTTTAATTAATTTGATTAATTGTATATGCAACTTAATTCTGAGAGTGGCCCTCTGTGTGGCTTGAGTGGCTCACATCTCGTTAAAATTGGTTTTGTTAGAAACATGGTTTATGGGCCAGCACGGTGCTTAGTGCTTGTTTGGCCACTCTCCATAAGGACCGGTTCACAGAGCGACAGTCTGGGACAACAGCGCTACCACAAGACTGGAATGGGACGGTCTTGGCTTACTAATTAGGTCTTTTTGGTTTGGAGTAACTTACCTGCGGGGCAAAGGATGGTAAGCTTCAATGGTCCCTGCTCCTCCGGCTGGTCTGTGCTTGGTTTGCGCACCTGTGCTTGTACCCCCGTGAGGTGGGCCCCATCGTCGCCGATCCAACTCTTCGCGGTTACGCCTTACCAACGAGATTCTTTGTAATGGCCTCGTAGTGAGTTTGCTAGTCATCTCACCTAAGGAAGTGTGATGAACAACTAGCGTAACTCACGACTTGTGGGTAAAGATGTGCAACCTCTGCAGAGTGTAAAACTAGTATACTAGCCGTGCTCACGGTCATGAGCGGCCCAGATCCTCCTTTTGATTAGTGGGGTTATCTCCTTCCGACGAGGGGGGTGCCTCTCGGGGTTACCTTGGTGGTTTCGGTTTGGTTCTCAATAGTATCATATTTAATTTTGATTAATTACTATGTAACTGGGTTTATGGTAATTCATCAACTTGTAGTAAATAGCTTTAATAAAATTTTGCCAAGACTTAAAAGCTAATGCAGTCAGTCAGCCAACCTTAGAGCCTCATAGTTTGTGTTATAATTGTTGAGTACAAGTTGTGTACTCACTCTTGCCTCTTCTCTACTTTTTCCTCTTGGATACGCTACTGCTGCTCAGTTCCTGCCGACACGAGGGAGTTCGCTCAGCGCTACCAGGACTACAAGGACTTCTAGGCGTTCGTGTCCCAGTCGACGTCCCTGTGGCGCCCTGCTCAGCTTCGGAGAGTTTTTGTCGTATTTTGTACTTCGCTTCTACTGTATTAGACATTTTGTCATTAATGTAATAAATAACATTCGTATTCGCTTTATTATATCTTTTTACGTGATATGTGCTGTGATATACTGTTCATTCTGTTGTATATACGTGTGACTTGATCCTGGCACGTATATGATTGCTCGGTTTATGTCCTTTTATAAACCGGGTGTTACAGAGTGGTATCAGAGCCGTATCGACTGTAGGACGAAAGCCTAGATAGAACTAGTCGAGTTTTTAGTCTTCTTCTATCTCAGCCTTGTCTACTGAAACTATTTTGCTATTATACCCCTTGAATTCTATGACCTTTACCCGTCTTGCCTTGATTTCTCTCTCTAGAGATAGTTTTCGTAGATTTTGGCCTAAATCAGTCAGCTGACCACCATGAGTATAAGCTAGGTGACCCTTTTATAATAATACGATAGCACGTTCTGCGACGCGTTGTGTTAGTCGGGTCGGATGTTAAACTCGGCTAAGTTGTGAAAATTGTCTGCTTGTTATTATGCTACATGCTTGATTTGGATTTTTGAATGATTGTATAGCTTAGTAGTTTAAATTTGTTTAGAGAAAATCACTCTTATGTTAAAGTTAACTAATTAATAAAATGAGTTAGATCGTTGGGGGTAAAACCGTCTACTCTATCCTGTCTACTTTATCAGGTCTGAGTCTTTTTCCGCAAAGAGTTATCATATCCATCTGAATTTATTTCTGCAATATCCTTACTCATGAAATCTTTTGTCCAAAATCAGATGGTGAACACCAGGCGTGGTTCTGACCAGCAGGGGCAGAACAACCAGGGTCAGAACACCCAGGGGACCGGGATCCCGATGCCTCCGCCTTTGACACCAGAGCAGTACTTCCAGCTCCAGATGCAGATGATGGCCACCCTGAACAACACTGTTCAGGCTCTTCAGTGTAACACCCGGTTTATAAAAGGACATAAACCGAGCAATCATATACGTGCCAGGATCAAGTCACACGTATATACAACAGAATGAACAGTATATCATAGCACATATCACGTAAAAAGACATAATAAAGCGAATACGAATGTTATTTATTACATTAATGACAAAAATGTCTGATACAAGCGGAAGCGAAGTACAAATACGATAAAAGAACTCTCCGAAGCTGAACAGGGCAGCCACAGGGACGTCGACTGGGAGACGAACGCATAGAAGTCCTCGTAGTCCTGGTAGCGCTGAGCGAACTCCCTCGCGTCGACAGGAACTGAGCAGCAGTAGCGTATCCGAGAGGAAAAAGTAGAGAAGAGGCAAGAGTGAGTACACAACTTGTACTCAACAAGTATAACACAAACTATGAGGCTCTAAGGTTGGCTGACTGACTGCATTAGCTTTTAAGTGTTGGCAAAATTTTATTAAAGCTATGTACTACGAGTTGATGAATTACCATTAATCCAGTTACATAGTAATTAATCAGAATTAATTATGGAACTACTGAGAACCATACCAAAACCACACCAAGGTAACCCCGAGAGGCACCTCCCTCGTCGGAAGGAGATAACCCCACTAATCAAAAGGAGGATCTGGGCCGCTCATAACCGTGAGCACGGCTAGTATACCAGTTTTACACTCTGCAGAGGTTGCACATCTTTACCCACAAGTCGTGAGCTACGCCAGTTGTTCATCACACTTCCTTAGGTGAGATGACTAGCGACTCACTACGAGGCCTTTACAAAGAATCTCGTTGGTAGGGAGTAACTGCGAGGGTGGATCGGCGACTATGGAGCAGGTCTAGTGGGCGTCAAGACACTGAAGCACAGACGAGGCCACTCAGTACGAGGGACATAGAAGCTTACCGCCCCCTGCCCCAGCAGGTAAGTTACTCCAAACCAAAAATATCTAATTATTACGCCAAGTCTATCCCATTCTAGCCTTGTGGTAGCGCTGTTGTCCCAGGTTGTCGCTCTATGAACCGGTCCTTATGGAGAGTGGCCAACCAAGCACTAAGCACCGTGCTTGGCCCCCTAAACCATGTTTCTACAAAAACCATATTTTAACGAGACTGTGAGCCACCCAAGCACGAAGCACAGAGGGCCACTCTCAGAATTAAGTTCAAGTAAACCATTATTCAAATTAATTAAAAAGGACCAGAGTGTGTTATAGCGCAGCAACCTAGCACAACTAAGCAAAATGCAACCCAAGGTAATATATAAAGGATAAATGTGGCTAGGAAATCCTTATAGGCATATAGTATTAAATGCAGTATGAAAAATGTATTTAAAGTGATAGGTTGTTCATGTTATACTTGCCTTCCTCGTACTGCTCCTGCTGCTGCTCAAAGTGCCCGGAAGACGGCTGCTCCTGGTACTGGTACTGGGGCTCCTCAGATGGATCAACTGTCTACTCACGAACACATGGCCAAAACAATGCACAATAATAAGCATACAAGCAAACTCTAACAAAATCTAAAGAACTGTACATCAATACAGAAAAACAGCACACTAAACTAGTCTAAATCTATTCTACGCGTTACAATGATCGCGTGGATATAAAGAACGCTAAAAACGGAGCTAAAACGCATTTTCTAGGCTAAAAACAAGTTCTAGGGGCTTATTTGTAATAAAAACAGGGTTCCAGGGACTTTTCTGCTAAAACCGAGGGCTAAAACGTAATTAAAGGATAAATCTAGGGTCTAACAGTGTAAAAACAGTAGCTATGGACGGCGGGTTTGATTTCTGGAAAACTCAGGGGGGTTCGTGCAAAATTTTGGGCTTAACTGCAATTATTTTTCAAAGGCAGGTGGACTGCGGGTTAATTCAGCAGAAGACTGAGGGCTCTTTCAGCAAAAAGTCAAGGCCGAACCTGTATCTTTGATTCCAGGCCGTTGGATCTCGATCCGACGATTGAGAGCGACGCGGTGGGCTGATCTAATCTGGAGCGCAGGTCCCGGATCGGACGGCGCAGGGGCGTTGGGGCCAACGGCGGCGGCGCGGGTCGCCGGGAAACCAATTCCCGCGGCGGCGCTTCACCGGAGATGCCCAATCCGGCACTCCGGGGGCTATTTGGGATGGGGTTTGGCCGTGGAGCTCCATTGCGGCATGGGTAATCCACCTAGGGTGCGATTTGGGTTTGGGGAGGTCCCGAGCACGAAGTTCGGCGACCATGGCGGCTCGGGGCGGCGAAGTTCGCCGGCGGGTGATGTGCTGACCTCGGGAGCGGGCTAAGGGCCAATACAACTAGCAGCAAAAGAAAGGGCATGTTGTTGTGAGGCTCACCGAGGGCTTGGATCAGACCGGGATGGCGCGCAGGGGGGTCGACGGTGTGAAACGGCGGCGAGGTCGGCTCGGTGCTTCGCGGAGGTGGACGTCGAGGAGTGCTCCGGCGTCCTGGTGTCCTCGGATGGGTTCCTGAAGACCCTGCGAGGGCGGGAAGGAGGTCAGCAGGCTCGGAGCGGCAACGGCGGTGAGTAATTTTGGCGGCGGAGCTTCTCACCGGAGATGCGTCCCTGGCGGAATCTCGGCGTAGGCGCGACTCGGTCCGGAGCCAAGGAGCTCGAGGAGTCTTCTGGTGCCAAGGCGGAGTGGTGGCGAGGTCTGGCCGGGGCTATGGCATGGCCAAGTTGCTGGACCGCAGCGGCGCAGGGCTATGGCGCGGCGGTGCTCGGTGCAGATGCGCTCTAGGATTTGTGGTGGCGGTGCGTAGGATAGGGTGGTCGCAGGGGGGTTGTCCGCGGGGGTTTAAAGAAGGCGCCGGTGATCCTGGGAGGGCGCGCCCGGCGGGGACGCCGCGGTGATTGCGGCCGGGCGTTGCCCTGCGGGGAAAGTGGATCGCGCAACAGTCTCGCGCGATCCCGGGTTCGGGTGAGGAAGCTTCTGGAAGAGGAGCGTGCACGGGAGGCTGCCAGTGGGTCCTGCAGGGGCTGGGGGTCCACGGAACAGCGAAGCTTCATGGCACGAGCGGGGCAGAGCAGAGCCCGGAGCGCGGCGGGGAAAGCGGGAGGAGGAAGATGACGGGCTGACAGGCGGGCCCAAACTGTCAGTGAGGGGAAAGGGGCGGGGTCCGGCGAGCGAGCGGGAGTGGCGCTGGCGTGCGGGCCCGGGAGAGCAGCGGCTGAGGCGGGGACGCGGTCTGCGGGAGAGGGGCGCCGACAAGTGGGGCCCAGCAGTCAGCCGCACGGGCGCGAACGACGCGGGCTGAGTCGCAGTGGACCGATGGGGCGGGCGAGCTGGGCTCTAGCGCGGGGGAGGCGGGAGCAGGCCGGCGCGAGCCGGGCCTGGGGTGTGGGCGCTGGTTTGGGCCGCGAGGAAAGTGGGCCGGGGGAGAGGGTTGGACTGGGCTAAGGTGGGTTTGGTTCTGCTCTTCTTCTATTTCCTTTCCTTTTCTATTTCTAATTCAAACCAAACTAAATCTATTTGAATTCAAATTTGAATTTGAATTTGAATTCAACCCACACTCAATCAAATAAAATTATGCACCAGCATGAATGCACAAACATGTTAGCCCTAAAATAAATTTTAATTAATTTATATAAATTCTAGAAAATTAAATAAAGCCAATTAAATTCATTATTTAAAAGCAGAAATTTAAATTAGAGTGTTACAAATCCTACCCCCTTACAGGAATCTCGTCCCGAGATTCTGGGCTGGCCAGCAAAGAGATCAGGATAGGTCTTCATCAACTCCTCTTCCTTCTTCTGGCGAGTCCTCCGAAAAGACATCTGGGAATTCAGACACCACGCGAATACCATCCGTGGGTCTAGCCTCCATCTGATGAAGAAAACCAGAAGGCTCTGTAGCACTGACTGTCACCTCTTGGCCATTAGATGATAACAAGTGAACTGACCGCTGAGCACAATCAACTCTGACTCCCCACTTGGTAAGAGTATCCATTCCCAGAATCACATCGATACCCTTGGTGTCTATTACCATCAGATTTGTAATGAACTTTACTCTTTCTATGGAAACACTGACTCTGGGGCAGAAGATATGAGACTTCAATTGTCCTCCAGGTGAAGATATTAACATGCACTTCTTTAATGTGTTAGTGCGAATACCGTGATGCTCGACAAAAGACTGTGCAATAAAGGAATGTGTAGCACCAGTATCGAACAGCACCGTAGTTGGATATGAGTTGACCATGGACGTACCAATAACCACATTCGGAGACTTGGCTGCTGACTCGGTCGTCACATGGTTCACCTTCCCCTGTCGTGTTGCTCTGGGTTGGGCTGGGCGCCCCTCCTGCCGTGGAGTCGGTGAAGGGCGTTTCTGTGGACAACATTTGGCATAATGACCTTTTTGCTCGCATTGGTAGCACATGCGGTGGTGGTGAATGGCGCTACTTGGTTGACCTCCATGTGAACTTAACATCACATCTTGCATTATTTCTGTTGCTTGCTCTTTGGACTCCTTGCGACTGCGTGGCTGAATCACCTTCATAGTGATAGTCAACCCATCAACATAATCATGGAGAGCTTGATTCCCGACCTGTGTATCTCTAGAGCACTCAGGATCCTTTCTCTTCTGGATGGTCTGTAGTTCATCGACCGATGGACTATCGAGGAAAAGGGAATCCTCTGCCAGCTGCTCTTGATGAGACCTCTTTCTCTTTGTACCGGAGAACAACCTCTGGTTCCTCCTAGTTGTGGCTTCATCTTCAGTCGCACGAATTTGATGACAAGGAACGCCATAAAAGTGGCAACACAGACAAGCTTTCTCACCATCACCCATTGCACTGCCTCCAAGGTCTTTTTGTTCTGCCGAAATCTGAGCTGGGGCAAAGAGGAAACACAGATTGGTAAGGTCAAGGAAGAGAGAAAAACTCCATTATTTAAGGTTCTATCCTATTTAGACAACACTGCACAGGCATTACTGCTGATAACTCCAGATAGGTGTTACATAAATCCGAAAAAGCATAACTCTTCTGTTTCATCTGAGAGATTCTCAACTTCTCTTGTACTATTTGTAGGCCGGGGTGTTACATTCAGCAGGCTCACACTCAGCCTCCGCCTCCTCCACCGCCGCAGCCTCGCGACAGGCGTGCTGAGTTTCTGAGGGGTCACCCGCCGACGTTCTCTCACACGTCCGACCCTCTTCAGGCTGTCGACTGGCTCCGTGCAATGGAGCGTCAGCTGGACATCGCCCAGTGCGATGATCGGGAGCGAGTCCTGTACGCAGCAGGATAGCTGCGAGGGGCAGCTTTGGACTGGTCGGAGTCCCACCCAGTTCAGGACCGCGAGGCTCTCACCTGGCTCCAGTTCCGGGAGCGGTTCCGCAGCCACAATGTCCCCGCGGGCGTTATGAAGATGAAGCAGAAGGAGTTCCTTGCACTGAAGCAGGTAATCTTAGATATAATCATTCAGCTGGTTTCTTTTGAGCTAATGCCCCCTTGTTCTATCCTTGTGAATCTTGAGTTAATCTATCGATATCTATCTGTCTTTGTCACTTCAGGGGACTATGTCGGTCACGGAGTATCGTGATCGCTTTCTGCAGCTTGCTCGCTACGCCCCTGCCGATGTTGCGGATGACCGCAAGAAGCAGGAGCACTTCATGGAGGGTCTTGAGGACTACCTCCAGTACGCGCTGCTCAACCTCCGCTTCGACAACTTCAACCATCTGGTTGACAGCGCGCTCAACACTGAGCGCAAGCACCTGGAGATGGAGGACAAGAAGAGGAAGATTGTCCCCGTTGCTTCCAGCAGCAACACCCGTCCTCACCTCCAGCCGCCTCAGCAGTACTCGCAGCAGCAGTACCGGCCTCCCCAGTAGTACCAGCAGAGGCCGCAGCAGTACCCGCCTTGACAGCAGCAGCAGGCAGGTCAGGGCCAGAGGTTACCGGCACCTCCGTCTCGTGCTCCACTAGCTCCGCCAGCACCTCAGGCTCCATGGCAGGCAGCTCGTCCTGCAGGACAGCAGGCACAGGGACCCCCTCGCACCTGCTATCACTGCGGCCAGCCGGGGCACTATGCCAACACTTGCCCCCGGAAGGCGCAGGCAGGACAGCAGGGGCGCCCAGCTCAGCCCAGGGCGCCACTTCAGGGCAGAGTGAACCACGTGACGGCCGAGTCAGCGGCCGAGGCTCCCAACGTGGTTATTGGTACGTTCATGGTTAATTCATATCCAGCTACAGTGCTTCTCGATACTGGTGCTATGCATTCCTTCAATACTCAGTCTTTTGTCGAGCAACATGGTATTCGTACTAGCACATTAAAGAGGTGCCTGTTAGTATCTTCACCGGGAGGACAGATGAGATCTCATACTTTCTGCCCCAGAGTTAGTGTGTCCTTGAGGGGAGTAGAGTTCAGTACAGATCTGATGGTGCTAGACACCAAGGGCATTGATGTCATTCTGGGGATGGAGACTCTTGCTAAGTGGGGAGTCCGGATAGATTGTGCTCAGAGGACAGTCTTATTGTCGGCTTCCAGTGGTCAGGAGGTTACTATCAGTGCAGTGGAACCTTCTGGATTTCTTCATCAGATGAAGGCTAGACCCACGGACGGTATTCGCGTGGTGTCTGAATTCTCGGATGTCTTTTCGGATGATCTGCCAGGTATGCCGCCTGAACGCGCCATTGAGTTTTCTATTGATCTCTTGCCTGGCACAGCCCCTATTGCAAAGTGGCCCTACCGCATGGCACCTATAGAGCATGAAGAAGTTAAGAAGACTATTGATGAGTTGCTAGCCAAGGGCTATATCCGTCGCAGCTTCTCTCCTTGGGCTTTTCCATTGTTGCTAGTAGATAAGAAGGATGGCTCGAAGAGGATGTGTGTCGATTATCGGGAGCTGAATGCAGTTACCATCAAGAACAAGCATCCACTGCCCCGTATTGAGGATCTCTTTGATTTGCTTCGAGGTGCTCGTATATTCTCGAAGATTGATCTTCGCTCGGGTTATTTTCAGCTGAGGATCCATCCTGGGGATATTCCGAAGACGGCATTCACTTGCAAGTACGGGCTGTATGAGTACATGGTCATGTCCTTCGGCATGACTAATGCCCCGGCTTTCTTCATGCATCTGATGAACATGGTTTTCATGGACTATCTGGATGTCTTCGTGGTGATCTTCATTGATAATATTCTGATCTTCTCCAAGACAGAAGAAGAGCATGAGGAGCATCTGAGACTCGTATTGCAGAGACTGAGGGAGCATCAGCTGTATGCCAAGTTCAGCAAGTGCGAGTTCTGGATTGACGAGGTTCCATTCCTCGGTCATGTTATCTCTCAGGGAGGCATTGCTGTTGATCCGAGCAAGGTGAAGGATGTGCTCGAGTGGGAGACACCGCAGATAGTAAAGGAAGTCAGGTCATTCTTGGGCTTAGCAGGATATTATCGGAGGTTCATCGAGAATTTCTCCAAGATCGCGAAGCCTTTGACTTCTTTGCTGCAGAAGAATGTGGCTTTCGTATGGACTGATGAGTGTCAGATGGCCTTCGATGAGCTGAAGAAACGGTTGACTACGGCGCTAGTCCTGACTCTGCCAGACCAGACCAAGAGGTTCACGGTATATTGTGAAGCTTCGAAGGATGGTCTCGGGTGTATTCTGATGCAGGAAGGCAAAGTGATAGCTTATGCTTCACGGCAGCTACGCCGGCATGAGCTGAACTATCCTACTCATGATCTTGAGTTAGCCGCAGTTGTGCATGCTCTGAAGATTTGGAGGCATTACTTGTATGGGCAGCAGTGTGATATCTACACTGATCACAATGTAACACCCTAATTTAAATTTCAGCATTTATTAATAAATTTAATTGGCTTTATTTAAATTTCTAAGGTTTATTGTGTTTAGCCTTGCATTTAATTTAATTTTGTTTCACAAGTAATTAAAATTTGTCTAAGTTTAAGAATTTGTGTTGCATTCATGCTGGTGCATACTTTTAATTTGAGTGTGGTTTGAATTCAAATTCATATTTGAATTCAAACTTTGTTTGAATTAGATTTAGAAAGGAGAAGAATAGGAAATAGAAATAGAAAACAAACCCACAACCAAACCCAACCGGACCCAAACTCAACTCAGGCCCGGCCCAAACTTCCCTGGAAACCCAACTCAAATCCCGCGCTAGGCCCAACCTGCCTGGCCCAGCTGAACCCGACGCGGGCCCAGCTCCCCGCGTCACCCGCACTCGCCCCGTCTGACCGCCAGGGCCCACCCGTCAGCCGCAGCCCGCGTCGCCGCACACGTTCCCCGCCCCGTCTCGCTGCGCCCCGGGCCCGCCTGTCATCGCCCTCCTTCCCCTTCCTTCTCCAGCCCGCCAACGAACCCCGCCCATCTCGCCGGAGATCTCGCCCGCGCGCCCAGTGGCACGGACGCCCAGGACCCCAGCCCCTTCATTTAAACCCCCACGACCCCCTGCGCCTCTCCCAATCCAACAGAGCGCCGCCTCCAACCCTAGCCGCCACCCCACGCTGCTCTGCTCCGCCGCTCTGCTCCGCCGCGCCCTGCTCCACCGCGGACCGGCCACGCCACGGCACCCCAGGCCCTGCCGACCGCCGCAGACGCTCCGCATCGGCCCTGGGAGGCTTCCCAAGCCGTCTACGCTCCAATTCTTGGACCGCATCACCGGAATCGCGCCGAGCTCCCCAACCCCGGTAAACCCCGATCTCTGGCCATTTGCTCATCTCCGACGATCCCCGGACCTCCCTGACCCTTGTGCATCTCCGCAGTACCGCCGCGAGTCGAAATCCTGCAGCCCGACGCCCAGAGGACCGCCGCAGCGCCCCTGTCCACGGACTCCGACCCACCGCCGCCGCTAACCTTCGCCGACGACTCGCCTACGCCGCGACTCCGGCCACCACAACCTCTCGGTGAGGACATCCCCCGCCCGCGCTTCCTTTTTGGCGTGTTAGCGTAGCCCGTAGGCCTTGGCATCGCCTAGAGCACTCGCTCCGGCGAGCGTCTTCGCCGCAGCGCCGCCCCTCGCCATGGAGAACCCCGCAAACCCTCCCCTCGAACCCAGCTAGCCGCCCCAGTGAATTACGCATTCCTTGGTGAACCTCCACGGCCAAACCACAGTCCAAACCGAGCACCGTAGCCCCGGTTTCGCTTTCTCCGGCGATCCCCCGCCGCGGATTCGCCGCCGGCGGTCAAGCGCCGCCGCCTCCCGCACCCTCTTAACCCTGGCCGCCCGATCTGGTTTCGACGCTCGAGATTAGATCAAAGTTGCATTAGATCTAAGCCACCAGATCTCAATCCGACGACTGAGATCCAAAGATACCGGTTCGGCTTGGTAATTTTGTTAAAGAGACCCTCGGTTTATTAGAAATCAACCCGCAGTACATCTCTGGTGAAAAGTAATTCCAGATCTGCCCTTACTTTTACGTTTTAGACCCTGAGCTCTTTAAAATTAGAACCCGCAGTCCACCCTTGATGTTTTTGCACGTTAGACCCCAGAATTAATGTTTATTTACGTTTTAGCCCTCGGTTTTAGCAGAAAAGCCCCTAGAACTTGTTTTTAGCCTAGATTATGCGTTTCAGCTCCGTTTTTAGCGTTCTTTATGTGCACGCGATCGTTGTAATGCGTAGAATAGTTTTAGATTAGTTTAGTGTGCTATTTTTATGTATTGATGTACTGTTTCTTTAGCTTTTGTTAGAGTTTGCTTGAATGCTTATTATTGTGCATTGTTTTGGCCATGTGTTCGTGAGTAGACGTTGATCCATCTGAGGAGCCCCAGTACCAGTACCAGGAGCAGCCGTCTTCCGAGCACTTTGAGCAGTAGCCAGAGCAGTACGAGGAAGGCAAGTATAACATGAACAACCTATCACTTTTAAATACATTTTCATACTGCATTTTAATACTGTATGCCTATAACGACATTCCTAGCCACTTTATATCCTTTATATATATCCTTTGGGTTGCATTTTGGTTAGTTGTGCTAGGTTGCTGTGCTATAACACACTCTGGTCCTTTTTAATTAATTTGATTAATGGTTTACTTGAACTTAACTCTGAGAGTGGCCCTCTGTGCTTCGTGCTTGAGTGGCTCACGTCTCGTTAAAATATGGTTTTTGTAGAAACCTGGTTTAGGGGGCCAGCACGGTGCTTAGTGCTTGGTTGGCCACTCTCCATAAGGACCGGTTCATAGAGCGACAACCTGGGACAACAGCGCTACCACAAGGCTAGAATGGGATAGACTTGGCGTAATAATTAGATCTTTTTGGTTTGGAGTAACTTACCTGCGGGGCAGGGGCGGTAAGCTTCTATGGCCCTCGTGCTGAGTGGCCTCGTCTGTGCTTCGTGTCTTGACGCCCACTAGACCTGCTCCATAGCCGCTGATCCACCCTCGCGGTTACTCCCTACCAACGAGTTTCTTTGTAAAGGCCTCGTAGTGAGTCGCTAGTCATCTCACCTAAGGATGTGTGATGAACCTCTAGCGTAGCTCACGACTTGTGGGTAAAGATGTGCAACCTCTACAGAGTGTAAAACTGGTATACTAGCCGTGCTCACGGTTATGAGCGGCCCAGATCCTCCTTTTGATTAGTGAAGTTATCTCCTTCCGACGAGGGAGGTGCTTCTCGAGGTTACCTTGGTGGCTTGGTTTCGGTTTGGTTCTCAGTAGTGACATGTTTAATCTTGATTAATTACCATGTAATTGGGTTAATGGTAATTCATCAACTCGTAGTAAATAGCTTTAATAAAATTTTGCCAAGATTAAAAGCTAATGCAGTTGAGTCAGCCAGCCTAGAGCCTCATAGTTTGTGTTATACTTGTTGAGTACAAGTTGTGTACTCACTCTTGCCTCTTCTCTACTTTTTCCTCTTGGCTACGCTACTGCTGCTTAGTTCCTGCCGACACGAGGGAGTTCGTCCAGCGCTACCAGGACTACGAGGACTTCTAGGCGTTCGTCTCCCAGTCGACGTCCCTGTGGCGCCCTGCTTCAGCTTCGGAGAGCTTTTATCGTATTTTGTACTTCGCTTCCGCTGTATCAGACATTTTGTCATTAATGTAATAAATAACATTCGTATTCGCTTTATTATATCTTTTTACGTGATACGTGCTATGATATACTGTTCATTCTGTTGTATATACGTGTGACTTGATCCTGGCACGTATATGATTGCTCGGTTTATGTTCTTTTATAAACCGGGTGTTACAGAGTGGTATCAGAGCCGTATCGACTGTAGGACGAAGCCTAGATAGAACTGGTCGTGTTTTAGGACTTCTTCTCACCAATCCTTGCCTGCTGAAATTATTTTACTATTATACCCCTTGACTTCTTTGACTTTTACTCGTCTTGCCTTGATTTCTTTCTCTGAAGAATAGTTTTCGTAGATTTGGCCTGAATCCGTCATCTGACCACCATGAGTATTAGCTAGTGACCCTTTTATAATAATACGATAGCACGCTCTGCGACGCGTTGTGTTAGTCGAGTTGTATGCTAAACTCGGCTAAGTTGTGAAAATTGTCTACTTGTTATTATGCTACATGTTTGATTTGGATTTTTGACTGATTGCATAGCTTAGTAGTTTAAATTTGTTTAAAGAAAATCACTCTGATGTTAGAGTTAACTAATTAATAAAATGAGTTAGATAGTTGGGGGTAAAACAGTCTACTCTATCCTGTCTACTTTATCATGGCTGAGCCTTTTTCCGCAAAGAGTTATCATATCCATCTGAATTTATTCCTGCAATATCCTTACTCGTGAAATCTTTTGTCCAAAATCAGATGGTGAACACCAGGCGTGGTTCTGACTAGCAGGGGCAGAACAACCAGGGTCAGAACACCCAGGGGACCGGGATCCCGATGCCGCCGCCTTTGACTCCGGAGCAGTACTTCCAGCTCTAGATGCAGATGATGGCCACCCTGAACAACACTGTTCAGGCTCTTTAGCAGGCTCACACTCAGCATCCGCCTCCTCCACCGCCGCAGCCTCGCGACAGGCGTGCTGAGTTCCTGTGGGGTCACCCGCCGACGTTTTCTCATACGTCCGACCCTCTTCAGGCTGACGTCTGGCTCCGTGCAGTGGAGCGTCAGCTGGACATCGCCCAGTGCGATGATCGTGAGCGAGTTCTGTACGCAGCAGGACAGCTACGAGGGGCAGCTTTGGACTGGTGGGAGTCCCACCCAGTTCATGACCGCGAGTCTCTCACTTGGCTCCAGTTCAGGGAGCGTTTCCGCAGCCACAACGTCCCCGTGGGCGTTATGAAGATGAAGCAGAAGGAGTTCCTTGCACTGAAGCAGGTAATCTTAAATATAATCATTCAGCGGTTTCTTTTGAGCTAATGCCCCTTGTTCCATCCTTATGAAATCTTGAGTTAATCTTTCGATATATATCTGTCTTTGTCAATTCAGGGGACTATGTCGGTCACGGAGTATCGTGATCGCTTTCTTCAGCTGGCTCGCTACGCCCCTGCCGATGTTGCGAATGACCGCAAGAAGCAGGAGCACTTCATGGAGGGTCTTGAGGACTACCTCCAGTACGCGCTGCTCAACCTCCGCTTCGACGACTTCAACCATCTGGTTGACAGCGCGCTCAACACTGAGCGTAAGCACTTGGAGATGGAGGACAAGGAGAGGAAGATTGTCCCCGTTGCTTCCGGCAGCAACACTCGCCCTCGACTCCAGCAGCACCAGCAGTACCAGCCTCAGTACCGGCCTCCTCAGCAGTACCAGCAGAGGCCACCGCAGCAGTACCCGCCTCGACAGCAGCAGGCAGGTCAGGGCCCGAGGTTACCGGCACCTTCGGCTCGTGCTCCACCCGCTCCGCCAGCACCGCAGGCTCCTCGTCCGGCAGCTCCTACCGGACAGCAGGCTTCGACACTTGCACGCGTCTGCTATCACTGCGGCCAGCCGGGGCACTACGCCAACACTTGCCCCCGGAAGGCGCAGGCGGGACAGCAGGGGCGCCCAGCTCAGCCCAGGGCGCCAGCACAGGCTCGAGTGAACCACGTGACGGCCGAGTCAGCGGCCGAGGCTCCTAACGTGGTATTGGTACGTTCATGGTCAACTCTCACCCCGCTACAGTGCTTTTCGATACCGGTGCTACTCATTCTTTCATTTCCAAGTCATTTGCCGAGCAGCATGGTATACCGGTTTCTTGTATGAGGACAGCTATGGTAGTTACCTCACCTGGGGGTCAGATTCGTACATGTTCCATATGCTCCAGAGTTAGTATTGTCATAAAGGGGGTAGAGTTCCGCACTGGCTTGATAGTTATTGACTCCTCGGGGATAGATGTGATTCTGGGCATGGAGACTCTCACCAGATGGGGAGTCTGTATTGATTGTGCTCAGCGGACAGTTCACTTATCGGCATCTGATGGCCAAGAGGTGACAGTCAGTGCTTCAGAGCCTTCTGGATTTCTACATCAGATGGAGGCTAGACCCACGGACGGTATTCGCGTGGTGTCTGAATTCTCGGATGTCTTTCCGGATGATTTGTCAGGTATGCCGCCTGAACGCGCCATTGAGTTTTGTATTGATCTCTTGCCTGGCACAGCTCCTATTGCAAAGCGGACCTACCGCATGGCACCTATAGAGCATGAAGAAGTCAAGAAAACTATTGATGAGTTGCTAGCCAAGGGCTATATCCGTCGCAGCTTCTCTCCTTGGGCTTTTCCATTATTGCTGGTAGATAAGAAGGATGGCTCGAAGAGAATGTGTGTTGATTACCGGGAGCTGAATGCAGTCACTATCAAGTACAAGCATCCGCTGCCCCGTATTGAGGATCTCTTCGATCTGCTTCGAGGTGCTCGTATATTCTCGAAGATTGATCTTCGTTCGGGTTATTTTCAGCTGAGGATCCGTCCTGGGGATATTCCGAAGAGGGCATTCACTTGCAAGTACGGGCTATATGAGTATACAGTCATGTCCTTCGGCTTGACTAATGCCCCGGCTTACTTCATGCATCTGATGAACATGGTCTTCATGGATTATCTGGATGTCTTCGTGGTGATCTTCATTGATGATATTCTGATCTTCTCCAAGACAGAAGAAGAGCATGAGGAGCATCTGAGACTCGTATTGCAGAGATTGAGAGAGCATCAGTTGTATGCCAAGTTCAGCAAGTGCGAGTTCTGGATTGACGAGGTGCCATTCCTCGGTCATGTTATCTCTCAGGGAGGCATTGCTGTTGATCCGAGCAAGGTGAAGGATGTGCTCGAGTGGGAGACACCGCAGACAGTGAAGGAAGTCAGGTCTTTCTTGGGCTTAGCTGGATATTATCGGAGATTCATTGAGAATTTCTCCAAGATCGCGAAGCCTTTGACTTCTTAGCTGGAGAAAAATGTGGCTTTCGTATGGACTGATGAGCGTCAGAGGGCCTTTGATGAGCTGAAGAAGAGGTTGACTACAGCTCCAGTCCTGACTCTGCCTGACCAGACGAAGAGGTTCACGGTGTATTGTGATGCTTCGAAGGATGGTCTTGGGTGTGTTCTGATGCAAGAGGGCAGAGTGATTGCTTATGCTTCACGGCAGTTACGTCGGCATGAGCTGAACTATCCCACTCATGATCTTGAGTTAGCCGCAGTTGTGCATGCTCTGAAGATTTGGAGGCATTACTTGTATGGGCAGCGGTGTGATATCTACACTGATCACAAGAGCCTCAAGTACATTTTCACGCAGAATGAGCTGAACATGCGGCAGAGAAGATGGCTAGAGTTGGTCAAGGACTATGACCTGGAGATTCACTATCATCCGGGCAAGGCCAATGTTGTAGCAGATGCTCTGAGCAGAAGAAGTTATGTCAACATGGCCGTGGCTTTCCAGATGCCTCCAGAGTTATGCGAGGAGTTCGAGCAGTTGAGTCTGGGCTTCTTGCATCATACTTCCAGTGCAGCGTTTGAGGCAGTACCGACTCTAGAGGCAGAGATCAGGCAGCATCAGAAAGATGATGAGAAGCTGCAGGAGATCCGTGAGTTGCTCAAGAAGGGCAAGGCTCCTCATTTCAGAGAGGATGATCAGGGTACTTTGTGGTACAATAACCGGATCTGTGTGCCAGATGTGAAGGGTCTCCGGAAGTTGATTCTGAGTGAGGCCCATGATACAGCTTATTCTATTCATCCGGGCAGCACGAAGATGTACTATGATCTGAAGGAACGTTTCTGGTGGTATGGGATGAAGCGTTCAGTGGCAGAGTACGTGGCTATTTGTGACACCTGTCAGCGTGTCAAGGCTGAGCACCAGAGGCCAGCAGGTCTGTTGCAGCCTTTGAAGATTCCACAGTGGAAATGGGAGGAAATCACTATGGACTTCATTGTTGGATTGCCTCGTACTCAGAAAGGGTACAACTCCATATGGGTAGTAGTGGATCGTCTGACGAAAGTTGCTCACTTCATTCCAGTGAACACTACTTACTCCGGTGCTAGACTTGCAGAGTTGTACATCTCTCGGATTGTCTGCTTACATGGTGTGCCCAAGAAGATCATATCTGACAGAGGGTCTCAGTTCACTTCTCGGTTCTGGGAGCAGCTTCATGATTCTTTGGATACGAAGCTGCATTTCAGTACGGCATATCACCCTCAGACAGATGGGCACACAGAGAGAACCAACCAGGTGTTGGAGGATATGCTGAGAGCTTGTGCCATTCAGTACGGTACTAGTTGGGATAAGTGCCTGTCTTATGCTGAGTTCTCATATAACAACAGCTATCAGGCTAGTCTGAAGAAGTCCCCCTTCGAGGCATTGTATGGCAGAAAGTGCAGGACTCCTCTCTATTGGGATCAGATTGGTGAGAAGCAGCTCTTTGGCCCTGAGATCATAGATGATGCAGAACAGATGGTTCAGGCTGTGCGAGAAAATCTGAGAATTGCACAGAACAGACAGAAGAGCTATGCTGATGGCAAACGGAGAGATCTGACCTTCAGTGTCGGTGATTATGTGTATCTGAAGGTGTCTCCAATGAGAGGAATCCGCAGATTTAATGTCAAGGGGAAGTTAGCACCTCGGTATGTGGGGCCATTCAAGGTGCTAGAGCGGAAAGGCGAAGTTGCTTATCGCCTGGAGTTACCTCTCAGCCTCTCAGGAGTTCATGATGTCTTCCATATATCTCAGCTGAAGAGGTGTTTGCGAGTACCCGAGGAGCAGGCACCCCTGGATGGAGTCGATGTGCAGGAAGATCTGACTTATATTGAACATCCGGTGAAGATTCTGGAGACATCAGAGAGGGTTACTCGGAACAAGCGCATCAAGATGTGCAGAGTTCAGTGGAGTCACCACAGTGAAGCTGAGGCTACTTGGGAGCGAGAAGATGAGCTGATGAAGACATATCCAGATCTCTTTGCTAGCCAGCCCAGCTAAATCTCGAGGACGAGATTTCTTTAAGGGGGTAGGGTCTGTAACACCCTAATTTAAATTTCAGAATTTATTAATAAATTTAATTGGCTTTATTTAAATTTCTAAGGTTTATTGTGTTTAGCCTTGCATTTAATTTAATTTTGTTTCACAAGTAATTAAAATTTGTCTAAGTTTAAGAATTTGTGTTGCATTCATGCTGGTGCATACTTTTAATTTGAGTGTGGTTTGAATTCAAATTCATATTTGAATTCAAACTTTGTTTGAATTAGATTTAGAAAGGAGAAGAATAGGAAATAGAAATAGAAAACAAACCCACAACCAAACCCAACCGGACCCAAACTCAACTCAGGCCCGGCCCAAACTTCCCTGGAAACCCAACTCAAATCCCGCGCTAGGCCCAACCTGCCTGGCCCAGCTGAACCCGACGCGGGCCCAGCTCCCCGCGTCACCCGCACTCGCCCCGTCTGACCGCCAGGGCCCACCCGTCAGCCGCAGCCCGCGTCGCCGCACACGTTCCCCGCCCCGTCTCGCTGCGCCCTGGGCCCGCCTGTCATCGCCCTCCTTCCCCTTCCTTCTCCAGCCCACCAACGAACCCCGCCCATCTCGCCGGAGATCTCGCCCGCGCGCCCAGTGGCACGGACGCCCAGGACCCCAGCCCCTTCATTTAAACCCCCACGACCCCCCTGCGCCTCTCCCAATCCAACAGAGCGCCGCCACCAACCCTAGCCGCCACCCCACGCTGCTCTACTCCACCGCTCTGCTCCGTCGTGCCCTGCTCCGCCGCGGACCGGCCACGCCACGGCACCCCAGGCCCTGCCGACCGCCGCAGATGCTCCGCATCGGCCCTGGGAGGCTTCCCAAGCCGTCTACGCTCCAATTCTTGGACCGCATCACCGGAATCGCGCCGAGCTCCCCAACCCCGGTAAACCCCGATCTCTGGCCATTTGCTCATTTCCGACGATCCCCGGACCTCCCTGACCCTTGTGCATCTCCGCAGTACCGCCGCGAGTCGAAATCCTGCAGCCCGACGCCCGGAGGACCGCCGCAGCGCCCCTGTCCACGGACTCCGACCCACCGCCGCCGCTAACCTTCGCCGACGACTCACCTACGCCGCGACTCCGGCCACCACAACCTCTCGGTGAGGACATCCCCCGCCCGCGCTTCCTTTTTGGCGTGTTAGCGTAGCCCGTAGGCCTTGGCATCGCCTAGAGCACTCGCTCCGGCGAGCGTCTTCGCCGCAGCGCCGCCCCTCGCCATGGAGAACCCCGCAAACCCTCCCCTCGAACCCAGCTAGCCGCCCCAGTGAATTACGCATTCCCTGGTGAACCTCCACGGCCAAACCATAGTCCAAACCGAGCACCGTAGCCCCGGTTTCGCTTTCTCCGGCGATCCGCCGCCGCGGATTCGCCGCCGGCGGTCAAGCGCCGCCGCCTCCCGCACCCGCTTAACCCTGGCCGCCCGATCTGGTTTCGACGCTCGAGATTAGATCGGAGTTGCATTAGATCTAAGCCACCAGATCTCAATCCGACGACTGAGATCCAAAGATACCGGTTCAGCTTGGTAATTTTGTTAAAGAGACCCTCGGTTTATTAGAAATCAACCCGCAGTACATCTCTGGTGAAAAGTAATTCCAGATCTGCCCTTACTTTTACGTTTTAGACCCTGAGCTCTTTAAAATTAGAACCCGCAGTCCACCCTTGATGTTTTTGCACGTTAGACCCCAGAATTAATGTTTATTTACGTTTTAGCCCTCGGTTTTAGCAGAAAAGCCCCTAGAACTTGTTTTTAGCCTAGATTATGCGTTTCAGCTCCGTTTTTAGCGTTCTTTATGTCCACGCGATCGTTGAAACGCGTAGAATAGTTTTAGATTAGTTTAGTGTGCTGTTTTTATGTATTGATGTACTGTTTCTTTAGCTTTTGTTAGAGTTTGCTTGAATGCTTATTATTGTGCATTGTTTTGGCCATGTGTTCGTGAGTAGACGTTGATCCATCTGAGGAGCCCCAGTACTAGTACCAGGAGCAGCCATCTTCCGAGCACTTTGAGCAGCAGCCAGAGTAGTATGAGGAAGGCAAGTATAACATGAACAACCTATCACTTTTAAATACATTTTCATACTGCATTTTAATATTGTATGCCTATAAGGACATTCCTAGCCACTTTTTATCCTTTATATATATCCTTTGGGTTGCATTTTGGTTAGTTGTGCTAGGTTGCTGCGCTATAACATACTCTGGTCCTTTTTAATTAATTTGATTAATGGTTTACTTGAACTTAACTCTGAGAGTGGCCCTCTGTGCTTCGTGCTTGAGTGGCTCACGTCTCGTTAAAATATGGTTTTTGTAGAAACCTGGTTTAGGGGGCCAGCACGATGCTTAGTGCTTGGTTGGTCACTCTCCATAAGGACCGGTTCATAGAGTGACAACCTGGGACAACAGCGCTACCACAAGGCTAGAATGGGATAGACTTGGCGTAATAATTAGATCTTTTTGGTTTGGAGTAACTTACCTGCGGGGCAGGGGCGGTAAGCTTCTATGACCCTCGTGCTGAGTGGCCTCGTCTATGCTTCGTGTCTTGACGCCCACTAGACCTGCTCCATAGTCGCTGATCCACCCTCGCGGTTACTCCCTACCAACGAGTTTCTTTGTAAAGGCCTCGTAGTGAGTCGCTAGTCATCTCACCTAAGGAAGTGTGATGAACCTCTAGCGTAGCTCATGACTTGTGGGTAAAGATGTGCAACCTCTGCAGAGTGTAAAACTGGTATACTAGCCGTGCTCACGGTTATGAGCGGCCCAGATCCTCCTTTTGATTAGTGAAGTTATCTCCTTCCGACGAGGGAGGTGCTTCTCGAGGTTACATTGGTGGCTTGGTTTCGGTTTGGTTCTCAGTAGTGACATGTTTAATCTTGATTAATTACCATGTAATTGGGTTAATGGTAATTCATCAACTCGTAGTAAATAGCTTTAATAAAATTTTGCCAAGATTAAAAGCTAATGCAGTTGAGTCAGCCAGCCTAGAGCCTCATAGTTTGTGTTATACTTGTTGAGTACAAGTTGTGTACTCACTCTTGCCTCTTCTCTACTTTTCCTCTTGGCTACGCTACTGCTGCTCAGTTCCTGCCGACACGAGGGAGTTCGTCCAGCGCTACCAGGACTACGAGGACTTCTAGGCGTTCGTCTCCCAGTCGACGTCCCTGTGGCGCCCTGCTTCAGCTTCGGAGAGCTTTTATCGTATTTTGTACTTCGCTTCCGCTGTATCAGACATTTTGTCATTAATGTAATAAATAACATTCGTATTCGCTTTATTATATCTTTTTACGTGATATGTGCTATGATATACTGTTCATTCTGTTGTATATACGTGTGACTTGATCCTGGCACGTATATGATTGCTCGGTTTATGTTCTTTTATAAACCGGGTGTTACAGAGTGGTATCAGAGCCGTATCGACTGTAGGACGAAGCCTAGATAGAATTGGTCGTGTTTTAGGACTTCTTCTCACCAATCCTTGCCTGCTGAAATTATTTTACTATTATACCCCTTGACTTCTTTGACTTTTACTCGTCTTGCCTTGATTTCTTTCTCTGAAGAATAGTTTTCGTAGATTTGGCCTGAATCCGTCATCTGACCACCATGAGTATTAGCTAGTGACCCTTTTATAATAATACGATAGCACGCTCTGCGACGCGTTGTGTTAGTCGAGTTGTATGCTAAACTCGGCTAAGTTGTGAAAATTGTCTACTTGTTATTATGCTACATGTTTGATTTGGATTTTTGACTGATTGCATAGCTTAGTAGTTTAAATTTGTTTAAAGAAAATCACTTTGATGTTAGAGTTAACTAATTAATAAAATGAGTTAGATCGTTGGGGGTAAAACAGTCTACTCTATCCTGTCTACTTTATCATGGCTGAGCCTTTTTCCGCAAAGAGTTATCATATCCATCTGAATTTATTCCTGCAATATCCTTACTCGTGAAATCTTTTGTCCAAAATCAGATGGTGAACACCAGGCGTGGTTCTGACTAGCAGGGGCAGAACAACCAGGGTCAGAACACCCAGGGGACCGGGATCCCGATGCCGCCGCCTTTGACTCCGGAGCAGTACTTCCAGCTCTAGATGCAGATGATGGCCACCCTGAACAACACTGTTCAGGCTCTTTAGTAGGCTCACACTCAGCATCCGCCTCCTCCACCGCCGCAGCCTCGCGACAGGCGTGCTGAGTTCCTGAGGGGTCACCCGCCGACGTTTTCTCATACGTCCGACCCTCTTCAGGCTGACGTCTGGCTCCGTGCAGTGGAGCGTCAGCTGGACATCGCCCAGTGCGATGATCGTGAGCGAGTTCTGTACGCAGCAGGACAGCTGCGAGGGGCAGCTTTGGACTGGTGGGAGTCCCACCCAGTTCATGACCGCGAGTCTCTCACTTGGCTCCAGTTCAGGAAGCATTTCCGCAGCCACAACGTCCCCGCGGGCGTTATGAAGATGAAGCAGAAGGAGTTCTTTGCACTGAAGCAGGTAATCTTAAATATAATCATTCAGCGGTTTCTTTTGAGCTAATGCCCCTTGTTCCATCCTTATGAAATCTTGAGTTAATCTTTCGATATATATCTGTCTTTGTCAATTCAGGGGACTATGTCGGTCACGGAGTATCGTGATCGCTTTCTTCAGCTGGCTCGCTACGCCCCTGCCGATGTTGCGGATGACCGCAAGAAGCAGGAGCACTTCATGGAGGGTCTTGAGGACTACCTCCAGTACGCGCTGCTCAACCTCCGCTTCGACGACTTCAACCATCTGGTTGACAGCGCGCTCAACACTGAGCGTAAGCACTTGGAGATGGAGGACAAGAAGAGGAAGATTGTCCCCGTTGCTTCTGGCAGCAACACTCGCCCTCGACTCCAGCAGCACCAGCAGTACCAGCCTCAGTACCGGCCTCCTCAGCAGTACCAGCAGAGGCCACCGCAGCAGTACCCGCCTCGATAGCAGCAGGCAGGTCAGGGCCCGAGGTTACCGGCACCTCCGGCTCGTGCTCCACCCGCTCCGCCAGCACCGCAGGCTCCTCGTCCGGCAGCTCCTACCGGACAGCAGGCTTCGACACTTGCACGCGTCTGCTATTACTGCGGCCAGCCGGGGCACTACCGACTCTAGAGTCAGAGATCAAGCAGCATCAGAAGGAAGATGAGAAGCTGCAGGAGATCCGTGAGTTGCTCAAGAAGGGCAAGACCCCACACTTCAGAGAGGATGATCAGGGTACTTTGTGGTACAAGAACCGGATCTGTGTGCCAGATGTGAAGGATCTCCGGAAGTTGATTCTGAGTGAGGCCCATGAAACAGCTTACTCTATTCATCCGGGCAGCACGAAGACGTACTATGATCTGAAGGAATGTTTCTGGTGGTACGGAATGAAGCATTAAGTGGCAGAGTACGTGGCTATTTGTGACACCTGTCAGCGTGTCAAGGCTGAGCATCAGAGGCCAGCAGGTCTGTTACAACCTTTGAAGATTCCAGAGTGGAAATGGGAGGAAATCACTATGGACTTCATTGTTGGATTGCCTCGTACTCAGAAAGGGTACAACTCCATATGGGTAGTAGTGGATCGTCTGACGAAAGTTGCTCACTTCATTCCAGTGAACACTACTTACTCCGGTGCTAGACTTGCAGAGTTGTACATCTCTCGGATTGTCTGCTTGCATGGTGTGCCCAAGAAGATCATATCTGACAGAGGATCTCAATTCACTTCACGGTTCTGGGAGCAGCTCCATGATTCGTTGGATACGAAGCTGCGATTCAGCACCGTCTATCATCCTCAGACAGATGGGCAGACAAAGAGAACGAACCAAGTGTTGGAGGATATGCTGAGAGCTTGTGCTATTCAGTACGGTACTAGTTAGGATGAGTGCCTGTCTTATGCTGAGTTCTCATATAACAACAGCTATCAGGCCAGTCTGAAGAAGTCCCCCTTCGAGGCATTGTATGGCAGAAAGTGCAGGACTCCTCTCTATTGCGATCAGATTGGTGAGAAGCAGCTCTTGGGCCCTGAGATCATAGATGATGCAGAGCAGATGGTTCAGGCTGTGCGAGAAAATCTGAGGATTGCACAGAGCAGACAGAAGAGCTATGCCGATGGCAAACGGATAGACCTGACTTTTAGTGTTGGTGATCATGTATATCTGAAGGTGTCTCCGATGAGAGGAATCCGCAGGTTTAATGTCAAGGGGAAGTTAGCACCTCGGTATGTTGGTCCATTCAAGGTGCTAGAGAGGAACGGCAAAGTTGCATATCGCCTGGAGTTGCCCACCAGTCTCTCAGGAGTTCACGATGTCTTCCATATATCTCAGCTGAAGAGGTGTCTGCGAGTACCCGAGGAGTAGGCACCACTGGATGGAGTAGTTGTGCAGGAAGATCTGACTTATACTGAGCATCCGGTGAAGATTTTGGAGACATCAGAGAGGGTTACTCGGAAAAAGCGCATCAAGATGTGCAGAGTTCAGTGGAGTCACCACAGTGAAGCTAAGGCTACATGGGAGCGAGAAGATGAGCTGAAGAAGACATATCCAGATCTCTTTGCTAGCCAGCACAGCTAAATCTCGGGGACGAGATTTCTTTAAGGGGGTAGGGTCTGTAACACCCTAATTTAAATTTCAGCATTTATTAATAAATTTAATTGGCTTTATTTAAATTTCTAAGGTTTATTATGTTTAGACTTGCATTTAATCTAATTTTGATCCTCAAGTAATTAAAATTTTATCATAGGTTTAAATTTTTGTTGTTGCATTCATGCTGGTGCATTTGTTTTAATTGTTTGAGTTTTAGAAGGGGAATTCAAATTCAGGTTTGAATTCAACTAGTTTTGGTTGAGTTTGAATAGGAACTAGAATTAGAAAAGAGAAGGAAAATAGAAAATCCAAACCCAGCAAGCCAACCAGACCCGGCCCAAATCCACTCAGGCAGCCCAGCCCTTCACCACTCCCAGCATTGCAGCCCAGCTCCACGGAGCACGGGCCGCGACCCCGCTCTCCGCACCCGGCCCGTTCTCCCGCTTCGCCCACGCTTCCCCCCCCCTCTCGGCTTAGCTCGCTTCGGCCCACCCACCACGCGCTGCAGCTCGCCCCGTTCAGCCCGCGCGGAGCGCTCAGCCCGCGAACAAGACACTCGGCCGCGCCCCTGGACCCACCTGCCAGCCGCACCGCACACGCTCGCCCAGTCGCTGACAGCCCGGGCCCAGCAGTCAGTCTCGTCTCCCTCCCTCGTGCAACCGAAGCCGAAATCTCCGGCAACGATCACGCCGGCCTTCCCACCCTGGGCACTCACGCCTAGGATCACCACCGCTGCCCCCAAGCTCGCCCTCACCTCCGCCGCCCTAAACCCTAGTCCGCAGCCGCCGCCACAACGCCGCAACGCCACACCCGCCCTGCTCTGCGAGAACAGAGCTTCCTGCGCTGCCGCATCTGCGCTGCTCCATCGACCCACGGTCGGCCCAGGCCCCCGTAGCAGTTCCGTCCCGACGCCAGGAACCTTCCCGAAGTCTCCACCCGCAACCTCGACCCGATCAGCGGCCGGATTTCCACCAAGACCCGCCGCCGGTGAGAAGCTCCGCCGCCGTAATTTCTTCGCCGCCGACAGTCCCCGGACCACCCTAACCTCTTGTACTCCTTCACAGCACCGTCCCGTGCTCAACCGTGAAGCCCAGACTCCGGAACTCCACTACAACGGCCTCTCCCGCGAGCACCGGTCCACGGCACGCCGCCGGTCAGCGCCGCCGTCGACTTCGCCCGGCCATCTCCTCCGTTTTCGAGCTCGGTGAGCACACGAATCTCCTGCCCGTCCTATTGCGCTAGAATCTAGGGTCCGTAGACCACTAGAACCCCTAGAACACCCTACGCCGGCAAACTTCGCCGCCCCGAGCCGCCATGGCCGCCGAACTCCGTGCTCCGGACCTCCCCAAACCCAACCCGCACCCCAGGTGGACTACACGTGCCACGAGCATCCTCCACGGCCAAACCCCAGCCCAAGCGGAGCCCTGCAGCCCCCAGAGCACTTTCTCCAGTCGTGCGCCGCTGCGGGAACGCGCCGCCGCCCGCGCCCCCAACTATCCTGAGCCGCCCGATTAATAGCCAACGGCTGAGATTAGATTAGATCCAGACCGAGTCCGGATCGTCAGATCCAAAGGCAATGGCCCAGATTAGAAGATACCCTTTCGGCCTGGACTTTTTGTAAAAGAGACCCTCGGTTTCTTTTAAATCAACCCGCAGTCCACTTCTATTCAAAAGAAATTACGGATCGGTCCTGTTTTTAGCAGTTCACCCCCCAGCCTTTCTAAAAATAGTACCCGCCGTCCTATCTTGGAAAATTCACGAGTTAGACCCCAGAACTAATGTTTAATTATGTTTTAGTCCTCGGTTTTGCCCAAAAACCCCATGGAACTTCAGTTTTCTTACAAATAGGTCCCTGGAACTTGTTTTGGCCTAGATTTTGCGTTTTAGCTCCGTTTTAGGCGTTCTTTATGTCCATGCAGTCGTTGTAACGTGTAGAATAGTTCTAGCATAGTTTTGTTTGCTGTTTTTATGTATTGATGTACTGTTTCTTAGCTTTTGTTAGTGTTTGCTTGTAAGTTTATGTTGTGCCTTGTTTTTGGCCATGTGTTCGTGAGTAGACGTTGATCCATCTGAGGAGCCCTAGTACTAGTACCCGGAGCAGCCGTCTTCTGACCACTTTGAGCAGCAGCAGGAGCAGTACGAGGAAGGCAAGTATAACATGAACAACCTATCACTTTTAAATACACTTTCATACTGCATTTTAATACTGTATGCCTATAAGGACATTCCTAGCCACTTTATATCCTTTATATATATATCCTTTGGGTTGCATTTTTGGTTAGTTATGCTAGGTGCCGCGCTATAACATGCTTGGTTCTTTTTAATTAATTTGATTAATGGTATATGCAACTTAATTCTGAGAGTGGCCCTCTGTGTGGCTTGAGTGGCTCACATCTCGTTAAAATTGGTTTTGTTAGAAACATGGTTTAGGGGGCCAGCACGGTGCTTAGTGCTTGGTTGGCCACTCTCCATAAGGACCGGTCCATAGAGCAACAATCTGGGACAACAGCACTACCATAAGACTGGAATGGGATGGTCTTGGCTTACTAATTAGGTCTTTTTGGTTTGGAGTAACTTACCTGCGGGGCAAAGGGTGGTAAGCTTCAATGGTCCCTGCTCCTCCGGCTGGTCTGTGCTTGGTTTGCGCACCTGTGCTTGTACCCCCGTGAGGTGGGCCCCATCGTTGCCGATCCAACTCTTCGCGGTTACGCCTTACCAATGAGATTCTTTGTAACGGCCTCGTAGTGAGTTTGCTAGTCATCTCACCTAAGGAAGTGTGATGAACAACTAGAGTAACTCACGACTTGTGGGTAAAGATGTGCAACCTCTGCAGAGTGTAAAACTGGTATACTAGCCGTGCTCACGGTCATGAGCGGCCCAGATCCTCCTTTTGATTAGTGGGGTTATCTCCTTCCGACGAGGGGGTGCCTCTCGGGGTTACCTTGGTGGTTTCGGTTTGGTTCTCAGTAGTATCATATTTAATTTTGATTAATTACTATGTAACAGGGTTTATGGTAATTCATCAACTTGTAGTAAATAGCTTTAATAAAATTTTGCCAAGACTTAAAAGCTAATGCAGTCAGTCAGCCAACCTTAGAGCCTCACAGTTTGTGTTATACATGTTGAGTACAAGTTGTGTACTCACTCTTGCCTCTTCTCTACTTTTTCCTCTGGGATACGCTACTGCTGCTCAGTTCCTGCCGACACGAGGGAGTTCGCTCAGCGCTACCAGGACTACGAGGACTTCTAGGCGTTCGTCTCCCAGTCGACGTCCCTGTGGCGCCCTGCTCAGCTTCGGAGAGTTTTTATCGTATTTTGTACTTCGCTTCCGCTGTATTAGACATTTTGTCATTAATGTAATAAATAACATTCGTATTCGCTTTATTATGTCTTTTTACGTGATATGTGCTGTGATATACTGTTCAGTCTGTTGTATATACGTGTGACTTGATGCTGGCACGTATATGATTGCTCGGTTTATGTCCTTTTATAAACCGGGTGTTACACCAGCAGTACTGTAACACCCTAATTTTAATTTCAGCATTTATTAATAAATTAATTGGCTTTAGTTAAATTTTCTAAGGTTTATTGTGTTTAGTTGGCATTTAATCTAATTTTTGTTCCTTAATTAATTAAAATTTATCATAGGTTTAAATTTTTGTTGCATTCATGCTGGTGCATACTTTTATTTGAGTGTGGTTTGAATTCAAATTCAAATTTGAATTCAAACTTTGTTTGAATTAGATTTAGAAAGGAGAAGAGTAGGAAAAAGAAAACCCAAAACCCAGCCCAAAACCCAGCTAGCAGCCCAGCACCGGCCCACTCTTCTCTCCCGCTCCCCACTCGGCCCAGCCCAACCCGCAACGGCCCGCTCCCGCCCCCGCCCAGCCAGCGCCGGCCCAGTCCAGCGCTCCGCTTTCCCTTCCCCCGCGCCAGCACGGCCCAAGCGCGCGGCCCACTCCTCTCCTCCGCGTGACGCGCCCCGCCGCTCGCGCACGTCGCCCCACTGACAGGCCGACCCCACGGGTCAGACCCGTTGTCCCCGCAGCGCTCGCCCGCGCAACGGCCGCGGCGCCCGCCCGAAATTCTCGCGGATTTCCTTCCCAAGCCGGACCCCGAGATCCCCAGCCCTGCCCCTTTTAACCACCGCGCCGCACCCCCCCTGCTCCCTCATCCGCAGCCGCCTTCCCCAAACCCTAGCTCGCCGCTCCGCTGCAGCCCCGCCGTGCCGCACCTCTGCGCCGACGTGGCCGCGCTGCTCCGCTGCAGCCCTGCCCCTGCAACTCCCCGCCTTCGTTCCACCTCGACGCGCAGACGCACACCGAAGCTTTCGCCCCCGAATCCGACCAGCAGCAGCTGGGATTCCGCGGAGAACCACCGCCGGTGAGTGCGCCGCCCGCTCAAAATTTCTCGCCGCCGGTGACGGTCAGGTCGCCCTGAACACCGCTACTCCTTTGCAGCACCCGCGCGGACCTCCTCGACGCACCTGCAGACCCGGAGACGCCCTGCAACGGTCCTTTCCTGAGCTCTACCCGTGCGCCGCCGCCGGCCACCGTCGACAGCTACCCCTGCGTGGCTTCCCCGACCGACCTGCACCTCGGTGAGCACTAGTTAATCCCCCTGAACCTGTTATGCTTTTTGGTTAGCCCTTGGCCGCTCCAGAGGACCCTGCACACCGCGCCCCGGCGAGGTTCGCCGCCTGCGCCGCCGCACCCTTGTCCTGAGCCCCGAATCCGTTTACCTGAGCACACCAGTGCCCTACGCATGCCGCATAGGTGCCCCTAGACCCTAGCCCGGCTCTAATCCGCCCCTGGAACGCTGGTTTTGCTAACCCTGGCGACCCTCCGCCGCGGAGCAGAGCTCAGGCGACGGCGCCGCCGCCCCGCGCGCCCAAACCCCCCCAGCCGCCCGATCCGAAACCGACGGCCGAGATTAGAACCCCAGCTGTTTAGATCTGACCCACCCGATCCAGATCCGAGCGTCCAGAATCAAAAGTAACGGTTCGGCCTTGGAATTTTGCTAAAGAACCCTCGGCCTTTTACTGATTCAACCCGCAGTCCTATTTAGTGTAAAAATATTTACGCAGAGGCCCTGTTTTTTGCACTTAGCCCCCTAAGCTTCTTTAATTTTGAACCCGCCGTCCAGCCTGGTAGTTTTTGCGAGTTAGACCCTGGAATTAGTGTTTTATTGCGTTTTAATCCTCGGTTTTAGCAGAAAAGCCCCTGAAACTTCAGTTTTCCTACAAATAAGCCCCTGAACTTGTTTTTGGCCTAGTTTACGCGTTTTAGCTCCGTTTTTAGCGTTCTTTGTATCCACGCGATCGTTGTAACGCGTAGAATAGTTTTAGCTTAGTTTTTCTTGCTGTTGTTATGTATTGATGTACTATTCTTTAGCTTTTTGTTAGAGTTTGCTTGTATGCTTATTGTTGTGCATTGTTTTGGCCATGTGTTCGTGAGTAGACGTTGATCCATCTGAGGAGCCCCAGTACCAGTACCCGGAGCACCCGTCTTCTGACCACTTTGAGCAGCAGCAGGAGCAGTACGAGGAAGGCAAGTATAACATGAACAACCTATCACTTTAATTACAATTTCATACTGCATTTTAATACTGTATGCCTTTAACGATTTCCTAGCCAGTTTATATCCTTTAAATATACCTTTGGGTTGCATTTTGGTTAGTTGTGCTAGGTTGCTGCGCTATAACACACTCTGGTCCTTTTTAATTAACTTGATTAATGGTTTACTTGAACTTAATTCTGAGAGTGGCCCTCTGTGTGGATGAGTGGCTCACGTCTCGTTAAAAGATGTTTTTGTAGAAACATGGTTTAGGGGGCCAGCACGGTGCTTAGTGCTTGGTTGGCCACTCTCCATAAGCACCGGTTCATAGAGCGACAACCTGGGACAACAGCGCTACCACAAGGCTAGAATGGGATAGACTTGGCGTAATAATTAGATCTTTTTGGTTTGGAGTAACTTACCTGCGGGGCAAGAGTAGTAAGCTTCAATGGTCCCTGCTCCTCCGGCTGGTCTGTGCTTGGTTTGCGTACCTGTGCTTGTACCCCCGTGAGGTGGGCCCCATCGTCGCCGACCTAACTCTCGCGGTTACGCCTTACCAATGAGATTCTTTGTAAAGGCCTCGTAGTGAGTCGCTGGCCATCTCACCTAAGGAAGTGTGATGAACAACTGGCGTAGCTCACGACTTGTGGGTAAAGATGTGCAACCTCTGCAGAGTGTAAAACTGGTATACTAGCCGTGCTCACGGTTATGAGCGGCCCAGATCCTCCTTTTGATTAGTGGAGTTATCTCCTTCCGACGAGGGAGGTGCTTCTCGGGGTTACCTTGGTGGCTTGGTTTCGGTTTGGTTCTCAGTAGTAACATGTTTAATCTTGATTAATTACTATGTAACCGGGTTAATGGTAATTCATCAACTCATAGTAAATAGCTTTAATAAAATTTTGCCAACACTTAAAAGCTAATGCAGTTGAGTCAGCCAGCCTAGAGCCTCATAGTTTGTGTTATACTTGTTGAGTACAAGTTGTGTACTCACTCTTGCCTCTTCTCTACTTTTTCCTCTTGGCTACGCTACTGCTGCTCAGTTCCTGCCGACACGAGGGAGTTCGTCCAGCGCTACCAGGACTACGAGGACTTCTAGGCGTTCGTCTCCCAGTCGACGTCCCTGTGGCGCCCTGCTTCAGCTTCGGAGAGCTTTATTCGTATTTTGTACTTCATTTCCGCTGTATCAGACATTTTGTCATTATTGTAATAAATAACATTCGTATTCGCTTTATTATGACTTTTTACGTGATATGTGCTATGATATACTGTTCATTCTGTTGTATATACGTGTGACTTGATCCTGGCACGTATATGATTGCTCGGTTTATGTTCTTTTATAAACCGGGTGTTACAGAGTGGTATCAGAGCCATATCGACTGTAGGACGAAGCCTAGATAGAACTGGTCGAGTTTTAGGACTTCTCCTCACCAATCCTTGTCTACTGAAACTATTTTACTATTATACCCCTTGACTTCTATGACTTTTTACCCTTCTTGCCTTGATTTCTCTCTCTGGAGAATAGTTCTCGTAGATTTGGCCTGAATCAGTCATCTGACCACCATGAGTATTAGCTAGTGACCCTTTTATAATAATACGATAGCACGTTCTGCGACGCGTTGTGTTAGTCGAGTCTATTGCTAAACTCGGCTAAGTTGTGAAAATCGTCTGCTTGTTATTATGCTACATGCTTGATTTGGATTTTTGACTGATTGCATAGCTTAGTAGATTAAATTTGCTTAAAGAAAATCACTCCGATGTTAAAGTTAACTAATTAATAAAATGAGTTAGATCGTTGGGGGTAAAACAGTCCACTCTATCCTGTCTACTTTATCATGACTGAGTCTTTTTCCGCAAAGAGTTATCATATCCATCTGAATTTATTCCTGCAATATCCTTACTCGTGAAATCTTTTGTTCAAATCAGATGGTGAACACCAGGAGCACCGGTTCCGGTTCTGGCCAGCAGCAGGGTCAGAACAACCAGGGTACTGGGATCCCGATGCCGCCGCCTTTGACTCCGGAGCAGTACTTCCAGCTCCAGATGTAGATGATGGCTACCCTGAACAACACTGTTCAGGCTCTTCAGCACGCTCACACTCAGCCTCCGCCTCCTCCACCGTCGCAGCCTCGCGACAGGCGTGCTGAGTTCCTGAGGGGTCACCCGCCGACGTTTTCTCACACGTCCGACCCCCTTCAGGCTGACGACTGGCTCCGTGCAGTGGAGCGACAGCTGGACATCGCCCAGTGCGATGATCGGGAGCGAGTTCTGTACGCAGCAGGACAGCTGCGAGGGGCAGCTTTGGACTGGTGGGAGTCCCACCCAGTTCACGACCGCGAGGCTCTCACTTGGCTCCAGTTCCGAGAGCGTTTCCGCAGCCACAACGTCCCCGCGGGCGTTATGAAGATGAAGCAGAAGGAGTTCCTTGCACTGAAGCAGGTAATCTTAAATATAATCATTCAGTGGTATCTTTTGAGCTAATGCCCCTTGTTCTATCCTTATGAATCTTGAGTTAATCTTCCGATATCTATCTGTCTTTGTCAATTTAGGGGACTATGTCGGTCACGGAGTATCGTGATCGCTTTCTTCAGCTGGCTCGCTACGCCCCTGCCGAGGTTGCGGATGACCGCAAGAAGAAGGAGCACTTCATGGAGGGTCTTGAGGACTACCTCCAGTACGCGCTGCTCAACCTCCGCTTCGACGACTTCAACCATCTGGTTGACAGTGCGCTCAACACTGAGCGCAAGCACCTGGAGATGGAGGACAAGAAGAGGAAGGTTGTCCCCATTGCTTCCGGCAGCAACACTCGTCCACGCCTCCAGCAGCCCCAGCAGTACCAGCCTCAGTACCGGCCTCCTCAGCAGTACCAGCAGAGGCCACCGCAGCAGTACCCGCCTCGACAGCAGCAGCAGGCGGGGCAGGGCCAGAGGTTACCGGCACCTCCGGCTCGTACTGCTCCACCAGCTCCACCGGCACCGCAGGCTCCACGTCCGGCAGCTCCTACCGGACAGCAGGCTCAGGGACCTCCTCGCACCTGCTTTCACTGCGGCCAGCCGGGGCACTACGCCAACGCTTGCCCCCGGAAGGCGCAGGCGGGACAGCAGGGGCGCCCAGCTCAGCCCAGGGCGCCAGCACAGGGCAGGGTGAACCACGTGACGGCCGAGTCAGTGGCCGAGGCTCCCAACGTGGTTATTGGTACGTTCATGGTTAATTCATATCCAGCTACAGTGCTTTTTGATACTGGTGCTACGCATTCCTTCATTACTCAGTCTTTTGTCGAGCATCATGGTATTCATACTAGCACATTAAAGAGGTGCCTGTTAGTATCTTCACCGGGAGGACAGTTGAGATCTCACACTTACTGCCCGAGAGTCAGTGTTTCTTTGAGGGGAGTAGAGTTCTCTACTGATCTGATGGTGCTAGACACCAAGGGCATTGATGTCATTCTGGGAATGGAGACTCTGGCCAGGTGGGGAGTCCGGATAGATTGTGCTCAGAGGACAGTCTTGTTATCAGCTTCCAGTGGCCAAGAGGTTGTTATCAGTGCAGTAGAGCCTTCGGGATTTCTTCATCAGATGGAGGCTAGACCCACGGACGGTATTCGCGTGGTGTCTGAATTCCCGGATGTCTTTCCGGATGATCTGCCAGGTATGCCGCCTGAACGCGCCATTGAGTTTTGTATTGATCTCTTGCCTGGCACAGCTCCTATTGCAAAGCGGCCCTACCGTATGGCACCTATAGAGCATGAAGAAGTTAAGAAGACTATTGATGAGTTGCTAGCCAAGGGCTATATCCGTCGCAGCTTCTCTCCTTGGGCTTTTCCATTGCTGCTAGTAGATAAGAAGGATGGCTCGAAGAGGATGTGTGTGGATTATCGTGAGCTGAATGCAGTCACTATCAAGAACAAGCATCCACTGCCCCGTATTGAGGATCTCTTCGATTTGCTTCGAGGTGCTCGTATATTCTCGAAGATTGATCTTCGTTCGGGATATTTTCAGCTGAGGATCCGTCCTGGGGATATTCCGAAGATGGCATTCACCTGCAAGTACGGGCTATATGAGTATACAGTCATGTCCTTCGGCTTGACTAATGCCCCGGCTTTCTTCATGCATCTGATGAACATGGTTTTCATGGATTATCTGGATGTCTTCATGGTGATCTTTATTGATGATATTCTGATCTTCTCCAAGACAGAAGAAGAGCATGAGGAGCATCTGAGGCTCGTGTTGCAGAGATTGAGAGAGCATCAGCTGTATGCCAAGTTCAGCAAGTGCGAGTTCTGGATTGACGAGGTTCCATTCCTCGGTCATGTTATCTCTCAGGGAGGCATTGCTGTTGATCCGAGCAAGGTGAAGGATGTGCTCGAGTGGGAGACACCGCAGACAGTGAAGGAAGTCAGGTCTTTCTTGGGCTTAGCCGGATATTATCGGAGGTTCATCGAGAATTTCTCCAAGATCGCGAAGCCTTTGACTTCTTTGCTGGAGAAGAATGTGGCTTTTGTATGGACTGATGAGCGTCAGATGGCCTTTGATGAGCTGAAGAAAAGGTTGACTACGGCGCCAGTCCTGACTCTGCCAGACCAGACAAAGAGGTTCACGGTGTATTGTGATGCTTCGAAGGATGGTCTTGGGTGTGTTCTGATGCAGGAGGGCAGAGTGATAGCTTATGCTTCACGGCAGTTACGCCGGCATGAGCTGAACTATCCTACTCATGATCTTGAGTTAGCCGCAGTTGTTCATGCTCTGAAGATTTGGAGGCATTACTTGTATGGGCAGCGGTGTGATATCTACACTGATCACAAGAGCCTCAAGTATATTTTCACGCAGAATGAGCTGAACATGCGGCAGAGAAGATGGCTAGAGTTAGTCAAGGACTATGACCTGGAGATTCACTATCATCCGGGCAAGGCCAATGTTGTAGCAGATGCTCTGAGCAGAAGAAGTTATGTCAACATGGCCGTGGCTTTCCAGATGTCTCTAGAGTTATGCGAGGAGTTCGAGCAGTTGAGTCTGGGCTTCTTGCATCATACTTCCAGTGCAGCATTTGAGGCAGTACCGACTCTAGAGGCAGAGATCAGGCAGCATCAGAAAGATGATGAGAAGCTGCAGGAGATTCGTGAGTTGCTCAAGAAGGGCAAGGCTCCTCATTTCAGAGAGGATGATCAGGGTACTTTGTGGTACAAGAACCGGATCTGTGTGCCTGATGTGCATGATCTCCGGAAGTTGATTCTGAGTGAGGCCCTTGATACAGCATACTCTATTCATCCGGGCAGCACGAAGATGTACTATGATCTGAAGGAACGTTTCTGGTGGTATGGTATGAAGCGTTCAGTGGCAGAGTACGTGGCTATTTGTGACACCTGTCAGCGTGTCAAGGCTGAGCATCAGAGGCCAGCAGGTCTGTTACAGCCTTTGAAGATTCCAGAGTGGAAATGGGAAGAAATCACTATGGACTTCATTGTTGGGTTGCCTCGTACTCAGAAAGGGTACAACTCCATATGGGTAGTAGTGGATCGTCTGACGAAAGTTGCTCACTTCATACCAGTGAACACTACTTACTCCGGTGCTAGACTTACAGAGTTGTACATATCTCGGATTGTCTGCTTGCATGGTGTGCCGAAGAAGATCATATCTGACAGAGGGTCTCAGTTCACTTCTCGTTTCTGGGAGCAGCTCCATGATTCGTTGGATACGAAGCTGCGTTTCAGTACGGCTTATCACCCTCAGACAGACGGGCAGACAGAGAGAACCAACCAAGTGTTGGAGGATATGCTGAGAGCTTGTGCTATTCAGTATGGTACTAGTTGGGATAAGTGCCTGTCATTTGCTGAGTTCTCATATAACAACAGCTATCAGGCCAGTCTAAAGAAGTCTCCCTTTGAGGCATTGTATGGCAGAAAGTGCAGGACTCCTCTCTATTGGGATCAGATTGGTGAAAAGCAGCTCTTTGGCCCTGAGATCATAGATGATGCAGAGCAGATGGTTCAGGCTGTGCGAGAAAATCTGAGGATTGCACAGAGCAGACAGAAGAGCTATGCAGATGGCAAACGGAGAGACCTGACTTTCAGTGTCGGTGATTATGTGTATCTGAAGGTGTCTCCGATGAGAGGAATCCGCAGATTTAATGTCAAAGGGAAGTTAGCACCTCGGTATGTGGGGCCATTCAAGGTGCTAGAGCGGAAAGGCGAAGTTGCTTATCGCCTGGAGTTACCTCTCAGCCTCTCAGGAGTTCATGATGTCTTCCATATATCTCAGTTGAAAAGGTGTCTGCGAGTACCCGAGGAGCAGGCACCCCTGGATGGAGTTGATGCGCAGGAAGATCTGACTTATACTGAGCATCCGGTGAAGATTCTGGAGACGTCAGAAAGGGTTACTCGGAACAAGCGCATCAGGATGTGCCGAGTTCAGTGGAGTCACCACAGTGAAGCTGAGGCTACTTGGGAGCGAGAAGATGAGCTGATGAAGACATATCCAGATCTCTTTGCTAGCCAGCCCAGCTAAATCTCGGGGACGAGATTTCTTTAAGGGGGTAGGGTATGTAACACCCTAATTTTAATTTCAGCATTTATTAATAAATTAATTGGCTTTAGTTAAATTTTCTAAGGTTTATTGTGTTTAGTTGGCATTTAATCTAATTTTTGTTCCTTAATTAATTAAAATTTATCATAGGTTTAAATTTTTGTTGCATTCATGCTGGTGCATACTTTTATTTGAGTGTGGTTTGAATTCAAATTCAAATTTGAATTCAAACTTTGTTTGAATTAGATTTAGAAAGGAGAAGAGTAGGAAAAAGAAAGCCCAAAACCCAGCTAGCAGCCCAGCACCGGCCCACTCTTCTCTCCCGCTCCCCACTCGGCCCAGCCCAACCCGCAACGGCCCGCTCCCGCCCCCGCCCAGCCAGCGCCGGCCCAGTCCAGCGCTCCGCTTTCCCTTCCCCCGCGCCAGCACGGCCCAAGCGCGCGGCCCACTCCTCTCCTCCGCGTGACGCGCCCCGCCGCTCGCGCGCGTCGCCCCACTGACAGGCCGACCCCACGGGTCAGACCCGTCGTCCCCGCAGCGCTCGCCCGCACAACGGCCGCGGCGCCCGCCCGAAATTCTCGCGGATTTCCTTCCCAAGCCGGACCCCGAGATCCCCGGCCCTGCCCCTTTTAACCACCGCGCCGCACCCCCCCTGCTCCCTCATCCGCAGCCGCCTTCCCCAAACCCTAGCTCGCCGCTCCGCTGCAGCCCCGCCGTGCCGCACCTCTGCGCCGACGTGGCCGCGCCACTCCGCTGCAGCCCTGCCCCTGCAACTCCCCGCCTTCGTTCCACCTCGACGTGCAGACGCACACCGAAGCTTTCGCCCCCGAATCCGACCAGCAGCAGCTGGGATTCCGCGGAGAACCACCGCCGGTGAGTGCGCCGCCCGCTCAAAATTTCTCGCCGCCGGTGACGGTCAGGTCGCCCTGAACACCGCTACTCCTTTGCAGCACCCGCGCGGACCTCTTCGACGCACCTGCAGACCCGGAGACGCCCTGCAACGGTCCTTTCCCGAGCTCTACCCGTGCGCCGCCGCCGGCCACCGTCGACAGCTACCCCTGCGTGGCTTCCCTGACCGACCTGCACCTCGGTGAGCACTAGTTAATCCCCCTGAACCTGTTATGCTTTTTGGTTAGCCCTTGGCCGCTCCCGAGGACCCTGCACGCCGCGCCCCGGCGAGGTTCGCCGCCTGCGCCGCCGCACCCTTGTCCTGAGCCCCGAATCCGTTTACCTGAGCACACCAGTGCCCTACGCATGCCGCATAGGTGCCCCTAGACCCTAGCCCGGCTCTAATCCGCCCCTGGAACGCTGGTTTTGCTAACCCCGGCGACCCTCCGCCGCGGAGCAGAGCTCCGGCGGCGACGCCGCCGCCCCGCGCGCCCAAACCCCCCAAGCCGCCCGATCCGAAACCGACGGCCGAGATTAGAACCCCAGCTGTTTAGATCTGAGCCACCCGATCCAGATCCGAGCGTCCAGAATCAAAAGTAACGGTTCGGCCTTGGAATTTTGCTAAAGAACCCTCGGCCTTTTACTGATTCAACCCGCAGTCCTATTTAGTGTAAAAATATTTACGCAGAGGCCCTGTTTTTTGCACTTAGCCCCCTAAGCTTCTTTAATTTTGAACCCGCCGTCCAGCCTGGTAGTTTTTGCGAGTTAGACCATGGAATTTGTGTTTTATTGCGTTTTAATCCTCGGTTTTAGCAGAAAAGCCCCTGAAACTTCAGTTTTCCTACAAATAAGCCTCTGAACTTGTTTTTGGCCTAGTTTACGCGTTTTAGCTCCGTTTTTAGCGTTCTTTGTATCCACGCGATCGTTGTAACGCGTAGAATAGTTTTAGCTTAGTTTTTCTTGCTGTTGTTATGTATTGATGTACTGTTCTTTAGCTTTTTGTTAGAGTTTGCTTGTATGCTTATTGTTGTGCATTGTTTTGGCCATGTGTTCGTGAGTAGACGTTGATCCATCTGAGGAGCCCCAGTACCAGTACCCAGAGCACCCGTCTTCTGACCAATTTGAGCAGCAGCAGGAGCAGTATGAGGAAGGCAAGTATAACATGAACAACCTATCACTTTAATTACAATTTCATACTGCATTTTAATACTGTATGCCTTTAAGGATTTCCTAGCCAGTTTATATCCTTTAAATATACCTTTGGGTTGCATTTTGGTTAGTTGTGCTAGGTTGCTGCGCTATAACACACTCTGGTCCTTTTTAATTAACTTGATTAATGGTTTACTTGAACTTAATTCTGAGAGTGGCCCTCTGTGTGGATGAGTGGCTCACGTCTCGTTAAAAGATGTTTTTGTAGAAACATGGTTTAGGGGGCCAGCACGGTGCTTAGTGCTTGGTTGGCCACTCTCCATAAGGACCGGTTCATAGAGCGACAACCTGGGACAACAACGCTACCACAAGGCTAGAATGGGATAGACTTGGCGTAATAATTAGATCTTTTTGGTTTGGAGTAACTTACCTGCGGGGCAAGAGTAGTAAGCTTCAATGGTCCCTGCTCCTCCGGCTGGTCTGTGCTTGGTTTGCGTACCTGTGCTTGTACCCCCGTGAGGTGGGCCCCATCGTCGCCGACCTAACTCTCGCGGTTACGCCTTACCAACGAGATTCTTTGTAAAGGCCTCGTAGTGAGTCGCTGGCCATCTCACCTAAGGAAGTGTGATGAACAACTGGCGTAGCTCACGACTTGTGGGTAAAGATGTGCAACCTCTGCAGAGTGTAAAACTGGTATACTAGCCGTGCTCACGGTTATGAGCGGCCCAGATCCTCCTTTTGATTAGTGGAGTTATCTCCTTCCGACGAGGGAGGTGCTTCTCGGGGTTACCTTGGTGGCTTGGTTTCGGTTTGGTTCTCAGTAGTAACATGTTTAATCTTGATTAATTACTATGTAACCGGGTTAATGGTAATTCATCAACTCATAGTAAATAGCTTTAATACAATTTTGCCAACACTTAAAAGCTAATGCAGTTGAGTCAGCCAGCCTAGAGCCTCATAGTTTGTGTTATACTTGTTGAGTACAAGTTGTGTACTCACTCTTGCCTCTTCTCTACTTTTTCCTCTTGGCTACGCTACTGCTGCTCAGTTCCTGCCGACACGAGGGAGTTCGTCCAGCGCTACTACGACTACGAGGACTTCTAGGCGTTCGTCTCCCAGTCGACGTCCCTGTGGCGCCCTGCTTCAGCTTCGGAGAGCTTTATTCGTATTTTGTACTTCGTTTCCGCTGTATCAGACATTTTGTCATTATTGTAATAAATAACATTCGTATTTGCTTTATTATGACTTTTCACGTGATATGTGCTATGATATACTGTTCATTCTATTGTATATACGTGTGACTTGATCCTGGCACGTATATGATTGCTCGGTTTATGTTCTTTTATAAACCGGGTGTTACAAGTACCAACAGAGGCCGCAGCAGTACCCGCCTCGACAATAGCAGCAGGCAGGTCAGGGCCCGAGGTTACCGGCACCTCCGGCTCGTGCTGCTCCACCAGCTCCGCCAGCACATCAGGCTCCACGGCAGGCAGCTCCTCCTGCCGTACAGCAGGCTCAAGGACCCCTTCGCACCTGCTATCACTACGGCCAGCCGGGGCACTATGCCAACTCTTGCCCCCGAAAGGCGCAGGCGGGACAGCAGGGACGCCCAGCTCAGCCCAGGGCACCACTACAGGGGAGAGTGAACCACGTGACGGCCGAGTCAGTGGCCGAGGCTCCTAACGTGGTTATTGGTACATTCATGGTCAATTCATATCCAGCTACAGTGCTTTTCGATACCGGTGCTATGCATTCCTTCATTACATAGTCTTTTGTCGAGCAACATGGTATTCGTACTAGCACATTAAAGAGGTGCCTGTTAGTATCTTCACCGGGAGGACAATTGAGGTCTCATACCTTCTGCCCCAGAGTTAGTGTATCCTTGAGGGGAGTAGATTTCAATACAGATCTGATGGTGCTAGACACCAAGGGCATCAATGTCATTCTGGGGATGGAGACTCTTGCTAAGTGGGGAGTCCGGATAGATTGAGCTCAGAGGACAGTCTTGTTATCGGCTTCCAGTGGTCAGGAGGTTACTATCAGTGTAGTGGAACCTTCTGGATTTCTTCATCAGATGGAGGCTAGACCCACGGATGGAATTCGCTTGGTGTCTGAATTCCCGGATGTCTTTCCGGATGATTTGCCAGGTATGCCGCCTGAACGCGACATCAAGTTTTCTATTGATCTCTTGCCTGGCACAGCTCCTATTGCAAAGCGGCCCTACCGCATGGCACCTATAGTGCATGTGGAAATCAAGAAGACTATTGATGAGTTGCTAGCCAAGGGCTATATCCGTCGTAGCTTCTCTCCTTGGGCTTTTCCATTGTTGCTAGTAGATAAGAAGGATGGCTCGAAGAGAATGTGTGTCGATTATCGGGAGCTGAATGCAGTTACCATCAAGAATAAGCATCCACTACCCCATATTGAGGATCTCTTTGATCTGCTTCGAGGTGCTCGTATATTCTCGAAGATTGATATGCGTTCGGGCTATTTTCAGCTGAGGATCCATCCTGAGGATATTCCGAAGATGGCATTCACCTGCAAGTACGGGTTGTATGAGTACACGGTCATGTCCTTCGGCTTGACTAATGCCCCGGCTTTCTTCATGCACTTGATGAACATGGTTTTCATGGATTATCTGGATGTCTTCGTGGTGATCTTCATTGATGATATTCTGATCTTCTCCAAGACAGAGGAAGAGCATGAAGAGCATCTGAGGCTCGTGTTCGAGAGATTGAGAGAGCATCAGCTGTACGCTAAGTTCAGCAAGTGCGAGTTCTGGATTGACGAGGTTCCATTCCTCGGTCATATCATCTCCAAGGGAGGTATTGCAGTTGATCCGAGCAAGGTGAAGGATGTGCTTGAGTGGGAGACCCCGCAGACGGTGAAGGAAGTCCGGTCATTCTTGGGCTTAGTAGGATATTATCGGAGGTTCATTGAGAATTTCTCCAAGATTGCGAAGCCCTTGACTTCCTTGCTAGAGAAGAATGCGGCATTCATATGGACTGATGAGCGTCAGATGGCCTTTGATGAGCTGAAGAAGAGGTTGACTACGGCGCCAGTCCTTACTCTGCCAGACCAGAGCAAGAGGATCACGGTGTACTGTGATGCTTCGAAGGATGGTCTCGGTTGTGTTCTGATGCAGGAGGGCAGAGTGATTGCTTATGCTTCACGGCAGTTACGTCGGCATGAGCTGAACTATCCCACTCATGATCTTGAGTTAGCCGCAGTTGTGCATGCTCTGAAGATTTGGAGGCACTACTTGTATGGGCAGCAGTGTGATATCTATACTGATCACAAGAGCCTCAAGTATATATTCACGCAGAATGAGCTGAACATGCGGCAGAGGAGATGGTTAGAACTGGTCAAGGACTATGACCTGGAGATTCACTATCATCCGGGTAAGGCCAATGTTGTGGCAGATGCTCTGAGCAGAAAAAGCTATGTCAACATGGCCGTTGCTTTCCAGATGCCTCTAGAGTTATGCGAGGAATTTGAGCAGTTGAGTCTGGGTTTCTTGCATCATACTTCGAGTGCGACATTCGAGGTAGTGCGCACTCTAGAGGCAGAGATCCGGCAACATCAGAAGGAAGATGAGAAGCTGCAGGAGATCCGTGAGTTGCTCAAGGAAGGCAAGGCTCCTTATTTCAGAGAGGATGATCAGCGTACCTTGTGGTACAAGAACCGGATCTGTGTGCCAGATGTGAAGGATCTCAGGAAGCTGATATTGAGTGAGACCCATGATACAGCTTACTCTATTCATCCGGGTAGCACCAAGATGTACTATGATCTCAAGGAACGTTTCTGGTGGTATGGGATGAAGCGTTCAGTGGCAGAGTACGTGGCTATTTGTGACACCTGTCAGCGTGTCAAGGCTGAGCATCAGAGGCCAGCAGGTCTGTTGCAGCCATTGAAGATTCCATAGTGGAAATGGGAGGAAATCACTATGGACTTCATCGTTGGGTTGCCTCGTACTCAGAAAGGGTACAACTCTATATGGGTAGTAGTGGATCGTCTGACGAAGGTTGCTCACTTCATTCCAGTGAACACTACTTACTCCAGTGCCAGACTTGCAAAGTTGTATATCTCTCGGATTGTCTGTTTGCATGGTGTGCCCAAGAAGATCATATCTGATAGAGGATCACAGTTCACTTCCCGGTTCTGGGAACAACTCCATGATTCGTTGGATACGAAGCTGTGCTTCAGTACCGCCTATCATCCTCAGATAGATGGGTAGACAGAGGGAACCAACCAAGTGTTGGAGGATATACTGAGAGCTTGTGCTATTTAGTATGGTACTAGTTGGGATAAGTGCATGTCGTACGCTAAGTTCTCCTATAACAACAGCTACCAGGCCAGTCTGAAGAAGACCCCCTCTGAGGCATTGTATGGCAGAAAGTGCAGGACTCCTCTCTACTAGAATTAGATTGGTGAGAAGCAGCTCTTTGGCCCTGACATTATTGAAGATGTAGAGCAGATGGTACTGGCTGTGCGGGAGAATCTGAGGATTGCACAGAGTAGACAAAAGAGCTATGCAGATGGCAAATGGAGGGACCTGACTTTCAGTGTTGATGATTATGTATATCTGAAGGTGTCTCTGATGAGAGGAATCCGCAGGTTTAATGTCAAGGGGAGGCTAGCACCTCGGTACATTGGTCCATTCAAGGTGCTAGAGAGGAAAGGCGAGGTTGCTTATCGCCTGGAGTTGCCTACCAACCTCTCCGGAGTTCATGATGTCTTCCATATTTCTCAGCTGAAGAAGTGTCTGCGAGTACCCGAGGAGCAGGCACCACTGGATGGGTTAGATGTGCAGGAGGATCTGACTTATACTGAGCATCCGTTGAAAATTCTGGAGACATCAGAGAGGGTTACACGGAACAAGCGCATCAAGATGTGCAGAGTTCAGTGGAGTCATCACAGTGAAGCTAAGGCTACATGGGAGCGAGAAGATGAGCTGAGGAAGACATATCCAGATCTCTTTGCTAGCCAGCCCAGCTGAATCTCGGGGACAAGATTCCTATAAGGGGTAGGGTCTGTAACACCCTAATTTAAATTTAAGTAATTAATAATAAATTTAATTGGCTTTATTTAAACTTCTAAGGTTTATTGTGTTTACACTTGCATTTAATCTATTTTTGTTTCACAAGCAATTAAAATTTTCTCTAGCTTTAAAGTTTGTTGTTGCATTCATGCTGGTGCATTGTTCTTTTTGTTTGAGTGCTAGGGTTGAATTAAAATTTGAATTTGAATTCAAATGGTTTTAGTTTGAGTTTTGGGTTTGAAATAGAAAATAGAAAAGGAGAAGAACCCATAGCAGCCCAACCCACTTCGACGCGGGCCCAGCCACTCCCTCTCCCCGCGGCCCACTTCCTTCTCGGCCCAACCCGGCGACACATCTCTTCCCTCAGCCCGCGCGGCCCAGCACACCGCGGCCCAGCTCGCCTCCCCCCTGCACGCGCTTGGCCTCTTAGCGCGCACGGCCCGTCTCCGCTCAGCTCGCGCGCGTCGCCCTCCCCGTCTCTCTGACCAGCCGGGCCCGCTGTCAGCTCCTTCCTCTTCCTCTCTCCGCGATCCTCGCCGAGCCCTCTGCTCCGCCCGCACTGCGCCCCGCTGTCCCGTGGCCCCGTTCCACCCCACGCTCGTGCCTGGACCCACCGGCCAGCCTCCCCGCACGCCCTCTCTTCCAGAACCTTCCCTGCCCGAGCCAAGGGTCACGCGCGGCCGTTGCGCGATCCGTCCTCGGCGCAGATCACGGCCGCGATTGCCGCAGCCGCATCCAGCACGCATGCACGTCGAGATCTCGGCCAATTCCTTTAAACGCGCCCCTGGGCCACCCCTGCGCCATACCGAGCCACGCCACCACCACTGCACCGCAACACCACCACCGCACAGCTCCACCCCGCGCCGCTCCTCTATGCCGCCGCGGCCACGCCGCCCCGTCGCACCGGAGCCCCGGCCAAGCAGCGCGATAGCTCCGCCTGAGCCCCAGGAGACTCCTCGAGCACCCCTTCCCCGGTCTAGGCCCTTGCATCGCCGGAATCGGGTTCGAACCATCGCCGCCGGTGAGTTGTTGCGCTGCCTTGATTTCTCGCCATCGGTGGCCCTTGGCCCATCCTGACCCCCCCGTAGCACCTCCGCAGGAGCTCTACGCGACGAATCACGGGATCCAGAGGCTGGATAACCCCTGCAGCACCCCCTCCGCGAACGCCGCCCGCGACCCGCCGCTCTACCTCGCCGCCGGCACTTCTGCGTAACGTCCCCGCCCGTTCCAAGCCTCGGTGAGCACCCATGACACCTCCGCGGCCCTTTTGGCGCTAGATCTTGTAGTCCGTAGCCCCTGGCACCCCTAGAACACCGCTCGCCGGCGATGTCCCGCCGCGCACACCCGCCGCCGCAGCTACTAGCACCGCCGCGGACCTCGCCGAGGCCCGCAAAGACCCCAGGTGGACTACACGTGCCGCGTAGGCCACCCAGACCCAAGTTCGGGTCGATTTGACCCCCGGACGGCCAAGTTTGGCCAAGTCAGGTGAGCCCCCACCGCAGGAGCACGTCGCCGGCGTGTCCCGCCGCCGCCCCGCGCGCCCTTTGCTCCTGGCCGCCTGATCTGGAAACAGCGGCCCAGATTAGAACGTGGGCCGATCCGATCTGATTCGCCAGATCGCGATCCAACGGCCCTGATTCAAAGATACCCCTTCGGCCTGGACATTTTGTAAAAGAGCCCCTCATCTTTCCTGGAATCAACCCGCGGTCCGCTGCAGTTCAAAAGTAATTGCATTCCAGTCCTGTTTTAGTGTTTAAGCCCCTGAACTTTCTAGTTTTTGAACCCGTAGTCCAGGTCCTGCCTTTTTATGCGCTAGCCCCTGCAGCAATGTGTTAATTACATTTAAGCTCTCGGTTTTTCCCCAGAACCCCCTGGAACTTCAGTTTACTTGCAGTTAAGCCCCTAGACCTTGTTTTTGCTCTAGATTTCACGTTTTAACTCCGTTTTAGGCGTTCTTTATGTCCACGCGATCGTTGTAACACATAGAATAGTTCTAGCATAGTTTTGTTTGTTGTTTTCATGTATTGTTGCACTATTTCTTAGTATATGCTATTGTTTGCATGTATGTTTATGTTGTGTATTGTCTTTCGCCATGTGTTCGTGAGTAGACGTCGATCCATCCGAGGAGCCCCAGTACCAGTACCTGGAGCAGCCACCATCTTCTGAGCAGTTTGAGCAGCAGGAGCAGTTCGAGGAAGGCAAGTATAACATGAACGACACCTATCACTTTAAATACATTTTCATACTGCATTTAATTCTGTATGCCTATAAGAATTTTCCTAGCTGCTTTATTATCTTATATATATCCCTTGGGTTGCATTTTGGTTAGTTGTGCTAGGTGCCGCGCTATAACACACTTGGTCCTTTTTAATTAATTTGACTAATGGTATATGCAACTTAATTCTGAGAGTGGCCCGTTTGAGGGGCTCACGTCTCGTTAAAATTGGTTTTTGTTAGAAACATGGTTTAGGGGGCCAGCACGGTGCTTAGTGCTTGGTTGGCTACTCTCCATAAGGACCGGTTCATAGAGCGACAACCTGGGACAATAGCGCTACCACAAGACTGGAATGGGACGGTCTTGACTTACTAATTAGGTCTTTTTGGTTTGGAGTAACTTACCTGCGGGGCAAAGGGTGGTAAGCTTCAATGGTCCCTGCTCCTCCGGCTTGGTCTATGGTTGGGGCTGTGCTCCTGTGCTTGTACCACCGGTGGTGGGCCCCATCGTCGCTGATCTAACTCTTCGCGGTTATGCCTTACCAACAAGATTCTTTATAACGGCCTCGTAGTGAGTTTGCTAGTCATCTCACCTAAGGAAGTGTGATGAACAACTAGCGTAGCTCACGACTTGTGGGTAAAGATGTGCAACCTCTGCAGAGTGTAAAACTGGTATACTAGCCGTGCTCACGGTCATGAGCGGCCCAGATCCTCCTTTTGATTAGTGGGGTTATATTCCTTTGGTTAGGGAGGTTTCCTCTGGTGGCTTGGTTTGGTATGGTTCTCAGTAGTATCATGATTAATTTTGACTAATTACTATGTAACTGGATTTATGGTAATTCATCAACTTGTAGTAATTAGCTTTATTAAAATTTTGCCAAGACTTAAAAGCTAATGCAGTCAGTCAGCCAACCTTAGAGCCTCATAGTTCGTGTTATACTTGTTGAGTACAGGTTGTGTACTCACTCTTGCCTACTCTACTCTTTTTCCTCTTGGGGACACTCTACTACTGCTCAGTTCCTGCCGACGCGAGGGAGTTCGCTCAGCGCTACTAGGACTACGAGGACTTCTAGGCGTTCGTCTTCCAGTCGACGTCCCTATGGTGCCCAGCTTCCGAGAGGCTTTGTTTATGTTTTACGCTTCCGCATACTCTGTATCAGACATTTTGTCATTAATGTAATAAATAACATTTGTATTCACTTTATTATATCTTTATACGTGATATGTGCTGTGATATATTGTTCATTCTGTTGTATATACGTGTGACTTGATCCTGGCACGTATATGATTGCTCGGTTTATGTCCTTTTATAAACCGGGTGTTACATTAGGGCCAACCGAGACGTATTCGCGTGGAAACTAGCGGATATGCCAGGGGTGCCCAAGGAGTTGATCGAGCATGCATTGAAAGTCGACCCCAAAGCCACACCAAAGAAGCAATGGCTACGGCGTTTCTCCCAAGACAAGCGAGAGGCCATCAAGAAGGAGCTGGCAAAACTACTCACAACAAGGTTCATCAAAGAGGTTTACCATCCTGAGTGGCTGGCCAACCCTGTACTTGTCCAAAAGAAGAACAACAACGAGTGGAGGATGTGCGTCGACTACACTGATCTGAACAAGCATTGCCCAAAGGATCCTTTTGGGATACCTCACATCGATCAAGTAATCGACTCAACCGCAGGATGCGTCCTACTATCCTTTCTCGACTGCTATTCAGGCTATCATCAGATTGCCCTAAAAGAAAAAGACCAAATCAAGACAGCGTTCATCACCCCATACGGGGCATACGCCTACAAGACCATATCTTTCGGGCTGAAGAACGCTGGTGCCACTTACTAGCGTGCGATACAAATGTGTTTTGCTGATCAGCTACATCGCAATGTTGAAGCCTATGTTGATGATGTTGTCATCAATACCAAGACCCAGGATCAATTCATAGCAGACCTGGAAGAAACCTTCAACAACCTCCAAAAGTTTCGTTGGAAACTCAACCCAACCAAATGTGTCTTTGGCATACCCTCTAGAAAACAACTCGGATTCATCGTCAGCCACAGAGGAATCGAGGCTAACCCAGAGAAGATCAATGCTATCATGGCCATGGATGCTCCAGCTACCATCAAGGATGTCTAGAAGTTTACAGGCTGCATGGTAGCTTTGAATCGGTTCTTGTCCAGGCTTGGTGAATGGGGGTTACCCTTCTTCAAGCTCCTCAAACGATAAGACAAATTCGAGTGGACTCCAGAAGCCGCGGAAGCACTCGAGAACCTCAAGCATCATCTCCAGTCACCGCTGATTCTTACAGCTCCACTACCAGGAGAGGAACTACTCCTCTGCATCGCTGCGACTACTCATGCAGTCAGCACGGCGATAGTAGTCGAACGCCCGGAGGAAGGCCACACTTACGGCATCCAGAGACCAGTTTACTTCATCAGTGAAGTACTCTCTGAATCAAAGGGTTGGATATCTGTCAATTCAAAAAATTTTGTATGGAATTCTAATCACCTCTAGGAAGCTTTGACACTATTTCGATGAGTACAAGATCTCAGCCATCACTGACTTCCCATTGGCTGATATACTCCACAATCGGGATGGCACTGGAAGAATTTCGAAGTGAGCAGTCAAACTGGGAACCTTGGAAATCAAGTTCAAGCCAAGAACAGCAATCAAGTCGCAAGAACTAATCGACTTCTTAGTTGAATGGCGTGAAAACCAAATCCCAGCACCTCACAACATTCCAGAGCATTGGGTAATGTACTTTGATGGCTCACTCAAGGTAGACGGAGGCGGTGCTGGAGTTTTATTCATCTCTCCCAAAGGAGAGCAGTTGAATACGTGTTCCATATCCTGTTTAAAGTCTCCAACAATGAAGCAGAATATGAGGCACTACTACATGGGCTTCGCTTAGCAGTTTCTCTCGGCATCAAGCGACTACTTTTCTACAGCGACTCTCTACTCGTCGTTCAGCAAGTCAATAAAGAGTGGGACATCAACAAGGATACAATGGACGCATACGTTGAAGAAATCAAAAAGCTCAAGAACAATTCTCAGGATTGGAAATGCACCACGTAGAACGTGACAACAACGTGGGAGCCGATCTCCTGTCCAAGCTTGGATCTACTCCAGCAGCCGTTCCACCTAGAGTCTTTTTCCATGAATTACATCATCCATCGGTCAAGGTTTAAAGTCAGCAAACTACTGACGCGGAGGCCCCGGCCACAGTTAGGAAAGTGTTGATGATCGAAGAAGAGTGGCGGATTCAGGTCATCAACTTCATCAGGGAGTTCAAACTACCACCACCTGTTGATGCCAAGAGTGCTGAAGCAGCGCGCATCATCCGGTGAAGCAAAGGTTTTGTCCTCATCGGTGACAACCTGTATAAGCGCTCTGCCTCCGGCATCCTTATGAAGTGTGTTACCCTCGAAGAAGGCAACGATATCCTCAGGGAAATACACGAAGGAGTCTGCGGCAATCATGCTGCATCAAGGACACTAGTCGGCAAGGCCTACAGATCAGGTTTCTTCTAGCCAACTGTTGTGTCAGATGCAGAAGACCTCGTCAGAAGATGCCCTATCTGCCAATTCGTTGGCAAGAAGACTCATGTTCTAGCACACGACTTGATTACAATCCCTCCATCATGGTCGTTCGCCTGCTGGAGTCTGGACATGATTGGACCTCTCACCATAGCTCTAGGAGGATTCAACCATGTGCTGGTAGCAGTTGACAAGTTTACCAAGTGGATCGAGTACAAGCCCATTGTCAAGATCTCATCAGATAGAGCAGTGGATTTCATTTCTGACATCATACATCGGTTTGGTTTCCCCCACACTATTATCATAGATCTGTGTTCTAACTTTACCTCGCACTCTTTTTGGGATTTCTGTGAGAATTCTTACACAGAGGTCAAATATGCTTCAGTGGCTCATCCTTGAGCAAATGGTCAAGTGGAACGCATCAATGGCTTAGTACTCGATGGTTTGAAAAGGAGACTCTACAATGCCAACTCCAAGAAGGGTGGCAAGTGGATCCAAGAACTACCCCATGTGGTCTGGGGGCTGCAAACACAGCCCAGGAAAGCAATTGGACAATCTCCTTTCTTCCTTACATACGGATCAGAGGCTATTACCCGCAGATATCATGTGGAAATCTCCAAGAGTAGAAGCGTATCAAGAAGGAGAAGCAGATGAAGCTCGACAACTTGAGTTGGACTCAGTCGAAGAAGCCAGGGTCAATGCTTTGACCCAGTTAGCTAGATATCTTCAAGGAGTTAGACGCTATCATGATCACAACGTCTAGCAAAGATATTTCAATATAGGAGATCTAGTCCTACGACGAATTCAAGATGAAACAAGATTGCACAAGTTAAATTCCAGATGGGAGGGACCTTTTATAGTGTATAAAGTTATAAGACCAGGATCATACAGAATAACCGATGCTGACGGTAATGAGGTACCTGTTGGCTATCGATAACGATGGTTTTCACCGCCAACGCTCTGCCTGATTTCATGAAATGTAGGCCTTAACCATGCCATAACCATTACTACTAATGAGTTCCACAAGTTTTGGTGTTTATTTGATCTCAGGGACGACATATCCAAATTTGACCCAAAACGGATGTTGTTTGGACCGGAAGGCCCGAATCCGGCCGACCAGCATACATTCGATGGAATCTTGGCATTAGACTTTACCAAAGTCACATAGAGAGAGAGAATCCAAGCCATCCCAATGGGCTATATCAAGAAATGCACAACTTGGACCCAGAAGGCTTGGACCCATATCCAAAAGAGATGCCAACCTGGGCCATGATCAAGTATTCAACAAACACCATATCCAAGATTGATCCATGGCCATAGAGGAGCGTGTCAGTGCAATGGAGGACCAAGAGGCCGCTAGAGGCAGGCCGCCCGGCCCAAAAGAATGTCGGTTGATCAAACCGCCTGAAGAACCGACTCTTGGAGGAGATCAGTACCGTCCCATGGAAAGGCGATTCCACGTGGTGGCAGGGGCAGGCCGGCCGGCCTAGGCCAGGCCACCTGGCCCCACTCTGCAGCATCTGGTGTCCATCCTTCGCGTGAAGATCAAGCACCGCCTCCTCTGCTACGTACAACTGGCGCTACCTGAAATAACCGTCAAGAACCGACCTTGGCACACTATAAATAGGACCCCCTCACCTCACTTTGTAACACACACCTTGGGAGCTTGAGTTCCTCACAATTTTAGTTCATCCTTAGTAGAATAGGGAGAGTGTGAGGTGAGAGCTTTGGTGGAAGCCGGGCTAAAGGGGCGGAGTCGAGTTCTCTCGACCTTACCCCATCTTGTACCCACCTCGGGGGAATTCTTATAATCAAGTAAGTTTTCCTCACTTGTCTTTAGTTCCTCGTTAGTTTACTTTTTACTTAAGTTACTTTCTTAGTTACTCTCTTTGATCTGTGGGATCCCTTGTCTGCATGGATAGCAAGTTCTGTCCATTTGGGGTTTCTTCTTTCCTTAGCGCGAGGCGGAAGTCAGTGACTCCATAGTTTAGGCGTGGTGCCTAGGCTTGGTAGTTACCTCGGGTTGTGATGCACCCCACGGTACCGTAGTGGTAGGCATCAAGTGGTGATAGCCTTGTCCGTCCCTAGTAGTCCACCATGTTCGGGTGTTTTCATAGCAGTAGGATTGCCGAAAGTATGTTGGATCCGTTCTCATCCCTTTCTAAGCCCTTCACTTAGGCCGCCGAAACAGATCAAGTTAGTAGCTTCTCAAGTTATCTTAGTAATTAGAATTCTATCTAGAGATAAGCCCTCTACCCTTGTACCTCTGCTCCCCAGCGGGTCTGGTTGAATCGCTCCAGACCACTAGTCGAATATTATCGTTCCTTGGATTCGATATCCTAGGCTTACTCTCCTGGTGAAAGCTACAATTGGTCTCTGTGTGCTTGCGGAGTAATTCGTTAGGCTAAGGAGTGCCAACAAGCTTTCTGGCGCTGTTGTCGGGGAACGGTAGCAACACTAGTACTAGAGCTTTTCAGCTATACACTTATCCATCCATCCATCCACCTTTCCACATGGAGTATCCTCCTAGTTATCCGGCAGTTCCATACCGCGAGTATATGGAACCGCCTCCATCCTACCATCCCATCCTGTCTGATGGCTATGAGATCCGTCCCAGTCTCGTAGCCATGGTTCGTGCATCACCCTTCTCTGGTAGAAGAGACGAATGCCCCTACACTCACTTGCAAGAATTCGAGGAGAATTGCTCTCTCTTTATCATACCTGGGATGAACCAGAACACCCTGCGGTGGAAGCTATTTCCGTTCTCTCTGACGGAAAGGGCAAAAACCTAGTACTATCGGACTGCAGTGAGAGTTGGAGAGGATTGGATTCAGCTAAATGACGAGTTCTGTCTATTCTTTTTCCTTATTCCTAAGGTGATTCCGCGTCGCATCCAGCTGCTCACTTTTGAGCAAGGCGACAATGAATCACTTGGGGCAGCATGGGTGCGATTCATGCGTCTCGCGACCTCAGATCCCCCCTCACAAGATTGCTAAGATGTTGATGCAACACTTCATCTATGGCCTCAACCCGGAAAGTGAGCGTTTCTTGAACCTTGTTTCCGAGGGATCAGTTTTGTATAAGACAGCGGCTGAAGTTAGGACCATCCAAGAGAAGGTCCTTAACTCTACTGCTTACACCGATGTCTTTGACGATCCTCCCGAGCCAGAAATTCTGCCCACTGAAAGGCAACCACTGCACATACTTTCCGTTGTTTCCTCTCCACCTCCACCACACATAGAGGAAATCACCGAACCACTCAAGTCCTCAGAGCATGAGCCACTCCTTGAAGAATTGCCTATGTTCATACCTGACCTCTTCTCAGAGGAGGAGTACATCGAACTCGGTCATGTTTTAAACATGCCGAAGGAACATAAGTGCATTTGTTCACGATCGGAGGCATTCATTCCTGTAGCCACCTTGTAGATTGAGGGTCTTTCTGCGATTAAGAGCCGGGAATGGACAGAAGAAGTGGAATCCTGCTGTAGTATCATCCAGATCTACCGGAATCCCAGACTTCTTTTCTGCACTATTGGGCACACCTCCCGGCCACAAGAGGCCTTTTACGACCCAAGGGTCAGGGTGAACGTAATGTCCAGAGCTCTGGCAGACTACATCTCACCCGAGCAGCCCTTAACCCTGTCTCGTAAGCACCTGAAATAGATCGACGGCCAGATCGTGGAGAGTCGAGGTATTCTCCGAGTTGTTCCATTCATGATGGAAACCAACAAGGTCTACCTAGACTTCCACATCTTCGATATCCCTGAAGGTGTAGAGTTCCTCTTAGTCGGAAGGCCAATAGAGCCTCTCGTCATCCCCAACAGAGACCAAGCCATGCTCGAGGTTAAGGTTGGCAGAGATATCATCCCGGTCAGCTTAGTTCGATCCTGCAACACCATTGTGGAAGCTAGACCGGAGCAAGACCCACTTGAAGAGGCTGTGTGCACCATCGAGGAAGGGCAAACTCAACCCTCCCTCGATGACTATGCCACTCATTTCACTCAGGAGCTGGAACCGGACGACCAGAGTAAGCTAGATGGAGAGGTGCCACCGCAACCTACTCTCCCAGAGCTGAAGCTGCTACCTCCTGGATTGAAGTATGCCTTTCTTCACAACAACAGAGCCACGCCAGTCGTCATCAGCGACAAGCTGACAGAGAGTGAGACTTGGCGGCTCATTGCAGTTCTGGAGAAGTACCGATCCATCATCAGGTACTCTCTGCAGGACTTGAAGGGGATTAGCCCCAATCTATGCACCCATCGCATCCCCATGGAACCGGACCATAAGCCGTCAAGAGAGCACCAGCGGCGGCTTAATGCTGCGATGAGGGATATAGTCAAGAAGGAGGTTATGAAATTACTGCATGCAAGTATCATATACCCCTTGCAAGATAGTGAATGGGTCAGCCCAGTTCAAGTAGTCCCAAAGAAGGGAGGCATGACAGTGGTCCAGAATGAGAGAAATGAGCTCATACCTCAGAGGACCGTTATTGGTTGGCGAATGTGTATCGACTACCGGATGCTTAATAAAGCTACCCGGAAAGATCACTTCCCACTGCCCTTCATTGATCAAATGCTTGAACGGTTGGCCAAGCATTCCTATTTCTATTACCTCGATGGCTATTCTGGTTATCATCAGATTCCTATCCATCCTGATGACCAGAATAAGACTACATTCACCTGCCCGTACGGCACGTTCGCCTACCGGCGAATGTTCTTTGGTCTCTGCAATGCACCCGCTTCTTTTCAGCGGTGTATGATGGCGATCTTCTCTGACTTGATCGAGAACATCATGGAAGTTTTCATGGATGATTTCTCAGTCTATGGTAAGCGTTTTGACGAATTCCATGAGAATTTGGATAAAGTTCTCAAGAGATGTCAAGACACGCACTTGGTCCTTAATTGGGAAAAGTGCCATTTCATGGTCAGAGAGGGGATTGTCCTCAGACATAGAGTGTCCGAAAGAGGGATAGAAGTGGATCGGGCAAAGATAGAGGTGATCGAGCAATTGCCACCCCCGATGAATGTCAAAGGGGTGAGAAGTTTTCTGGGTCACGCTGGCTTTTATCGGAGATTCATCAAGGATTTCTCCCGTATAGCCCGACCCTTGACAAATCTCCTTGCCAAGGATGCCCCTTTCAACTTCGATGACGATTGCCTCCTAGCCTTCTACACCCTCAAGAAGGCACTCGTTACCGCACCCATCATACAACCCCCTGATTGGAGCCTTCCTTTCGAGATCATGTGCGATGCTAGTGACTATGCCGTTGGAGCAGTGCTCGGTCAGTGCAAGGATAAGCAACACTACGCTATATCTTATGCCAGTAAGACACTGACCGGCCCCCAGCTTAACTATGCCACAACGGAGAAGGAACTGTTGGCTGTGGTCTTTGCCATGGACAAGTTTAGGTCCTACTTGGTTGGTGCTGAAGTGATAGTGTACACACATCACACTGCACTTAAGTACCTACTCACCAAGAAGGACGCTAAGCCACGACTCATCCGTTGGATTCTGCTCCTTCAAGAGTTCGATCTTAAAATAAGGGACAAGAAAGGAGCAGATAATTGTGTGGCTGATCATCTCTCCCGGATACAAATCCAAGGATCGTATCTTCCAATCAACGATTATTTGAGAGATGATACTCTCCTGAAGGTCACTACATCCAGTCCATGGTATGCTAACCTAGTGAACTTCATGGTGATCGGATACATACCTCTAGGAGAAGACAAGAAGAGGCTGATTCACCTCAACAGATTCCACCTTTGGGACGACCCCTATCTATTTAAGGTCTGTGCCGATGGTCTACTTCGTCGCTGTGTCCCGCTTTGTGAGACCCGGAGGATTCTTGAGCGTTGTCACTCCTCGCCTTATGAAGGACACTACGAAGCATTCCGTACCCATGCAAAAGTTTGGTAGAGTGGTTTCTTCTGGCCAAAAATGTATGGAGACGCCAAAAAATTCGTTTGGCATTGCCCAAGATGTCAGAAGCATGGGAATATCAATTCCCGAGATGCTATGCCCTTGAAGAGTAACCTTCAAGTGGAAATTTTCGATGCATGGGGAGTAGACTTCATGGGTCCCTTCCCTATGTTAGAGCAGCGCGAGTACATCTTGGTGGCTGTGGACTACGTGTCCAAATGGGTAGAAGCACTTCCTTGTGTTGCGGCCGACTCAAGGAGCTCCAAAAGAATTTTCCAGGAAACAATATTCCCGCGCTTTGGAGTTCCACGAGTCGTGATTAGCGATGGAGGCTCACACTTCATCGATAAAACCTTCAAGAAGTGCCTCAGCGAACTTAGAGTAGACCACCGGGTTGCTACTCCATACCATCCCCAAACGAGTGGTCAGGCAGAAACGTCTAACAAGCAAATCAAAAACATTTTGCAAAAGACCGTAAATGCCATGGGGAAGGGATGGAAGAGCAAATTACCCGAGGCACTTTGGGCATACAGGAGAGCTTATAAGATCCCGATAGGGATGACTCCATACCAACTGGTTTACGGCAAGACCTGCCATCTTCCAGTTCTGCTAGAATTCAAGTCCCATTGGGCAATCAAGAGGTGGAATATGGACCTCCAATCAGCTGGAATTAAGAGACAGATTCAATTAGCTGAATTGGACGAGTGGAGGCAAAAAGTGTTCCATAGCTCCAAGTTATACAAGGAGCATACGAAACGTTCGCACGATAAGCGAATCAAGATCAAGCAGTTCAGGGCAGGGGATAAAGTACTCCTCTTTAACTCCCGCATTCGATTGTTTGGTCATGGTAAGCTTAGAAGTAAGTGGGAAGGCCCTTACATAGTGCTTGACGCCGCCGATCACGGCGCGGTGACCCTCCAAGATGATGACGGGAACACTTTCAAGGTTAAGTGCCAAAGACTAAAAGTGTTCCTAGAACAAGAAATGCCGGAACTCGAGGAAGTAGACGTCTTCGAGCTTTCCAAGATATGACAAATCTCGTCTATGGTCCTCGCCAGACCCGAAACTGGCCTTATCATAGGATAGAATCCTTCTCTGTTCTATTCTTTTCTTCCTTTCTACCCCTGAGAAAACCACCTCAAGAATTGATTCCTACACTTGATGAGAGAACCTCTGCCAGAATACCACCTCAAGAATCTATGAGCTATCCCTTACTCTAGAACATTCTACGCCTGTGAGCAGTCCCGCAGTCCCGGGTATGACAAGCTCCCGAGCTCTTCGTAGCCGAGTCTTGCAGGCGTCGAGTACTTGGCTGGGCGTCTTTGAGTCTTTCGAGTAGTCAGAACATCCTTCCGGTTGCTTCTGGTCCTTCCTTCAGATACATCGAGTAGTGCTTCAAGTACTTCCATTTGCTCCGAGGCTGTGAGGTGCTCAAGCCCCAAAATCTTGATCATATATGGTGCGCGAAGTACTCGCGCTCCATATAGAGTAGCCCCCGAGCCTTAGGTTGAATCGTAGAATCAGGCTGAGGGTCACTTCAGTCTTTTTCTTCTTCTTTATTTTTCAAAAAAATTGAAAAATAAATCTCTGATATATATATTCCGTAGCCCCCGAGTCTTGAATTTAAATCCCTCCATTTAGATTTAAGAATCAATGTAAACTCGTGGCAAAAACTGAAAACTTCCCTGAGAAGGAAAGAATCCGTTGGCATCCCAAATATTTACAAAATTGTCCCCGAAGACCGTATAAAGCCGGTTGAAAACTTCCAAAGGTTTTACCCCTTGAACTCCTGGCTGCCGTCAGACTCAGATTCACATTCGCCTCTTCTCAGTCAAAATCCAAAAGCCCCTCTCATAGCCCCTGAGCTAAAACTCGTGACTGTGAGATGGCTCCCAAGAAGAACAAGTCCAAGATTGAAGAGGAAACGATCGCCAATATGTCCACAGGTTGGCGTAAACGCAAGGTGTCTAAATCACTGGTCCAGGAGTTGGAGAGTATGGGTCTCCTCCAAGAACAGGGCGTAAGCTAGTGGCGCGCTGGTGAAGGAGAAGATTACCCCATGGAAGGTACCCTTGAGACCATTATGTTTCGCGATTTTGTAGAACGTGGTCTCACTCTTCCCGTGTCAGAATTTTTCTATAGACTTCTTCAGTTTTGGGGAATTCAATTACACCATCTTACTCCCCAATCCATCTTGCATCTTTCGATTTTCACTCACTTCTGTGAGGCTTTCCTTGGAATTCTTTCCCATTTCTACCTTTTTCAACATTTCTTCTTCCTTGTTCCTGTCCCAAATGCCACCAATCCCGTCGTCGTCGGGGGATGTGAATTTGTACTCTGTCCGGAAACACGAAGCGAGTACTTGGCTTATGATCTGGTGAATAAGGGAGCCGAATGGAAGAAGTTCTGGTTCCATGTTGGGAACTTTGAATCTCCACTTGCAGAAAAGGATTACTGGTGCCCCGCAAGTCCAAGAAAGCTGGTCATGTAAAGGACCTGGTGGCAAGCAAGTTGAAGCCATTCTTCGTGCGATTGCCATTGTTAAGAAGAAAGGAGTCACTGGAGATCATGTGGTCTTCTCATTTATTGGTCGCCAGACACAGCCTCTCCAGCTGCGAAAGTATCCTGTCTTTAGATATGAAGGCACACAGGATCCCACTAGGATGTCCCCAGAGCCAATGGCTCAGTCTGAAGTAATAAAGAGATGCTACAAAGTACTTGATAACTTCGACAAGTCTTTGACTCTTCCAACACTCTTCTCGGCACAAAATCCTCCCGAGAATGCCTGGGTATGTGTTTTCGATACCATGTCGAGTACTTGTAGTTAACCATTTTTGATCTTTTGACTAAGTATTGGCTTCTTTCTGTAGAAAAATTATAAATCCTGGTATTGTATGCCTCCGACTTCTGTAAATGCTGATTCTGACGACAGCAAGAAACAGAAGGTGGCTCCCGAATCAATGTTGCAGAGGAAAGTTCCTCGTCTCGATGCCGGCCAGTAAGTATATAATATTTTGTTGATTGTATCCCGTTTGCCTCAGCTTTCTTATTTAGAATTTTGCTTGGCTAGGATCCAACATCTTTCAGCGCATGAGAAAGATCAAGTCCAAGACTTCCGCAACTGGGTGTCGAGTGGTTCGGAAGGAACTAGTCGATCAACCCCCGAATCTCCTGTAATTGTGTTGATCGAGACCCCGGCTGCCAGTTTGCCAAGTGCAAACACAACTGAGAATTCAAGCAAACCAGGCCCTGAAATATCTGATACTCCTGCAGCTGCTGAAGGAGCCTCCAATACTGGTGGATCTGGGAGTAGTGGAGCAGAAGGGTCAAAAGGTCCTTCCGTTCGACTGGTACCATTCCAGTCTATGCCTCAGTCAGCCCAAGAAGAGTTGGGGAAAGAATTGTTCGATGATCCTTTGTTGACTGTAGACAATATGAAGAAGCTCGCAGATTGTATGCAATGGAGCTTTAAATTTACCAAGGTGAGTCTTCTGCTGCTACTTGTCATCATCGAGTAGTAATCGTTGTCTGATTAGACTTGCCTTAGATGTTACAGGATGTAGCCAATCGATCTTTCCTAAAGTCTCATGCTCTGTATAAGACTGTAGACAACAGAAAGATCTTGGAGGGGCAGAAAGCCATGATTGCCAAACGATTGGATGAAGCCCTTGCTGCTTGGAACAAACTTTAGGAAGCAAGTCAGCAGCATCATCTGGAGGTTTGTGGCATGAAGCGCCAGATTAAGAACCTTGAAGAAGAAGGATCAAAGCTTCAAGAGGAAAATTCCAGGCTTCAGAAGCAATTGCAGACTGCCCAAGCCTGTAAGCACTCGATCTTTTGTCTTGTTTTTGTTTTATCATATCAATTTCTGAGATATTTTCACATTAGGTTCTTCGGAAGACCATACTCGACTAATAGCAGCAGCTCAAGCTCTTGTGCATGTGGTTGATACTGAAGAAGAGTCGTCAAGTGGCAAGTCCTTGGTGGAGCGTTTGGAAGAAGCTCCCCAGAAAATTTTTGATGTTATGACGGCTACTTCCAAGAATTATCTAACCCACATGATAGGAGTTGTCAAGTCATACTTGCCTCAATTTAATTTAGCTCCGATAGCTAAAGGAATAGCTCCCAGTTGCTCTAATGAGAAATTCCGAGAGTATTGTAAGGAATTAGAAGTGATTGCGGAGGAAATTCTGAAGAACATGGCAGAGTAGACTGCTTGTAACAACTCTTATAATCTTCATTGGATTCTTGTCATTGTCCATAATTCGTATCCTATTGGTGTGTCTTCAGAAGCATGATCTGATACCGTAGGATAAATATGAACTAATTGAGTAGAATACTTGAATGGAGTAATCTTTAAAGTTAATCATTTAGGGTGAGTCCCGTCAGACTACCCGATTTGAGAAACTTGTAAAGGCATCCATAAACTACTCGAGCAAATGAATAGTGTTTCCTTACCAAGGACTGGAGTAATCCGTAAGACAAAACTGTTAGGTACGAACCCCGTCGGGTTGCCCAAGATGTAAATGTCATAGGGATATCCAAGCCTTACTCGAGCAAGGCGAGGAAGGTGTCCTTTGACCAAGGACTGGAGTAATCCTTAAGGCAAAACTGTTAGGTACGAACCCCGTCGGGTTATCCAAGATGTAAATGCCAGAAAGATATCCGAAACTTACTCGAGCGAGGCGAGTAAGGTGTCTAACTTGTAGACTAGAGTAAGATTGACCTATTAGGGCGAACCCCGTCGGGTTGCCCAAGATGGACAAAATGTAGTAGTATCCATAACGTACTCGAGCAAGCAAGTAGTTTTTCCTTTACAACAAGGCTGGAGTTCCTCATAGTTGACCTGTTAGGATGAACTCCGTCGAGTTACCCAAGATGGACAACTAGTAAAGGTATCCAAACACCTTCCCGAGCTAGGTTAGTAGGTTGCGCCCTTACATTAAGGGCAAGGATGCGGCTTGTGTAGTTATCTTGATGGAGAACTGTATAAGCTATCCTGAACTGGTGAAGCTGTTAGACGGAGAGATTGCCTTTAATGTAGTCGATATACCGTTAAGGACCCTTGCTTCATTAAAGAAATCAACTGACAACACTAGATTGCTTGGATCAAGGATAAAACTTGCGCAAGTGCTCGATGTTCCAGGAATTCGGTACCTCATTGCCATCTGCATCAGTGATTCTGTATGATCCTGGTCTTGTAACCTTGGTTACGATGAATGGACCCTCCCATCTGGAATTTAACTTGTGCAGTCCTGTCTCATCCTAAATCCTGCGTAGTACTAGATCTCCCACGTTGAAGGATCTTTGCTGGACATTGCGATCATGATAGCGCCTGACCCCTTGAAGATATCTAGCCAATTGAGTTAAGGCAATGATTTTGGCCTCTTCGACTGAGTCTAACTCAAGTTGTGAGCTTCACCTGTTTCTCCTTCTTGATAGGATTCTACTCTTGGAGATTACCACATAATATCAGTGGGTAGTATAGCTTCTAACCCATAAGTGAGGAAGAAAGGAGATTGTCCAGTTGCTTTGCTAGGCTAGGTTCGCAGCCCCCAAACTACATGAGGTGGTTCTTGAATCCATTTGCCACCTTTCTTGGTGTTGGCATCATAGAGTCTTTTCTTCAAACCATCGAGTACTAAACCATTTATGTGCTCAACTTGTCTATTTGCCCGAGGATGAGCTACTGAAGCATATTTGACCTCAATGCAGGAGTTGTCACAGAAATCCCAAAAAGATTGTGACGTGAAGTTGGAGCCAAGATATGTAATAATAGTGTGAGGAAAACCAAACTGATGGATAATGTCGGAGATGAAGTCCACTGCTCTATCTGATGAGATCTTGACAATGGGCTTGTACTCGATCCACTTGGTGAACTTGTCGACTGTTACCAGCACATGATTGAATCCTCCTGGTGTGACGGTTAATGGTCCGATCATGTCCAAACTCCAACAGGCGAACGGCCATGATGGAGGGATTGTTATCAGATTGTGTGCTGGAACGTGAGTCTTTTTGCCAAAAAATTGGCAGCCAGGGCATCGCCTGACAAGGTCTTCTGCGTCTGAAACAGCTGTTGGCCAGAAAAAACTTGATCTATAAGCTTTGCCGACCAGTGTCCTTGATGCAGCGTGGTTGCCACAAACTCCTTCATGTATTTCTCGGAGGATGTCTTTGCCTTCTTCAAGGGTAACTGTAACACCCTAATTTAAATTTCAGTATTTATTAATAAATTAATTGGCTTTAGTTAAATTTTCTAAGGTTTATTGTGTTTAGTTGGCATTTAATCTAATTTTTGTTCCTTAATTAATTAAAATTTATCATAGGTTTAAATTTTTGTTGCATTCATGCTGGTGCATAATTTTTACTTGAGTGTGGTTTGAATTCAAATTCAAATTTGAATTCAAACTTTGTTTGAATTAGATTTAGAAAGGAGAAGAATAGGAAAAAGAAAACCCAAAACCCAGAAAGCCCAAAACCCAGCCAACCCCAGATCCCGGCCCAGCTAAACCCGACGCGGGCCCAGCTCCCTCCTCTCCCTCTTTCCCTTCTCTCGCCCGGCCCAACCAGCTCTCCCCGAGCCCACTCACCTCGCTCGCGCCCGCACCGAAGCCCAGCTGCGCCCGCTCGGCCTCCCGCACGGCCCAGCTTCGCGTCGGCCGCTCGCGCTCGCCTTCGCTGCCACCGGGGCCCCGCACGTCAACGCCCGCCCGTGAACCGCTCGCGCGGGCTCTGTCGCTGACCCGCGCCCCCGCCTCAGAGCCGCTGACGCCGTGGCCACACCCGCAGGTCCATCTTCCCCCCCCCCCCCCGCAGCGCAGCTGCCGCCCGAACCCCCCGCCGGGGATCACGCCGGTTTCCCAACCCCGGGCGCGCACGCCCAGGTTGGCCGCCGCCCTACAAATAGGGGCCCGAGCCTTCCCCTGCACCCATCCACCCCCGCCGCCACTCCCAAAACCCTAAGCCGCTCCGCCCCGCGCCGCTCCGCCCCGCGCCGCTCCCCTGTTCCGCGTGGCCACAAAGCTCCGCAGCGCCCAAGCCTCACCAGAGCCGTGCTTTAGCTCCGCCCGAGTCCCAGTGATCTCCCCGCGCCCACAGCCATCGACCCCGGTTCACGCCTCGCCGGGAATTTTCGCTCGGACACCAGCGCAGGTGAACTCCGCCGCCGCCCGATTCCTTGCTGCCGTTGATGCCTTGGCCTCGCTGACCGCATTCCTGGAACCACAGCTCGACCGCATACTCGATCGTGGGATTTGGAGGCCAGAAGCTGCGCCTCCTCAACTCTACCCCGAACTTCGCCGGGCCGTCGCCGCAGAATCAAGCCGACGATCCTTCAGCGCCGTTTCTCCGCCCAAAGTGAGCTTCTGGTGAGCTTCCCCGTGCTACAACCTAGCTTTCCGTTCGGTTAGTGCTTCGAACTTTGCCCTGGCACGGCGGGAACGCCCGACCCCGGCGAGCCCGTCACCGCAGCGCCGCCTCCACCGCCGAGCTCCACGCTCCGGCCACCCCCGACCCGCGCACGAGGCCCCAGTGGACCACGCGTGTCGCGCCCGTCATTTTGCACCAAACCGCGACCCAAACCATGCACTTCAGCGCCGGATCGGCCAACTCCGGCGAGCCCCAGCGCGGCGCCGCCGCGGGACGCGTCACCAGCGACTGAACGCCGCCGTCCCGTGCTCCTGACCCTCCGATCCTAGATCTACGGCCCGGATTAGATCGGCCCGGAGTCAACCAGACCAGATAACGGTCAACACATGATCTTTTGCATAAAAGCCCCTGCGTTTTCTGAGTATTAACCCGCAGTCCACCGCCTTTGAAAAATAATCGCAGTTAAGCCCAAAATTTTGCACGGACCCCCCTGAGTTTTCCAGAAATCAAACCCGCCGTCCACCCTTGGCAGTTTTGTGCGTCAGCCCTTAGATCTAATGTTTATTTACATTCTAGCCCTCGGTTTTAGCAGAAAAGCCCCTGGAATCCTGTTTTTCTTACAAATAAGCCCCTGAACCTTGTTTTAGGCCTAGTTTATGCGTTTTAGCTCCGTTTTTAGCGTTCTTTATATCCACGCGATCGTTGTAACGAGTAGAACAGTTTAGACTTAGTTTTTCTTGCTGTTTTATTGTAATGATGTACTGTTTCTTAGTTTTTGTTAATGTTTGTTTGTATGCTTATTTTCGTGCATTGTTTTGGCCATGTGTTCGTGAGTAGACGCTGATCCAGTTGAGGAGCCCCAGTACCAGTACCAGGAGCAGCCTTCTTCCGAGCACTTTGAGCAGCAGTCAGAGCAGTACGAGGAAGGCAAGTGTAACATGAACAACCTATCACTTTTAATTACATTTTCATACTGCATTTTAATACTGTATGCCTTTAAGGATTTCCTAGCCAGTTTATATCCTTTAAATATATCCTTGGGTTGCATTTTGGTTAGATGTGCTAGGTTGCTGCGCTATAACACACTCTGGTCCTTTTTAATTAATTTGAATAATGGTTTACTTGAATCTAATCCTGACAGTGGCACTCTGTGTGGCTTGAGTGGCTCACGTCTCGTTAAAATTGGCTTTTGTTAGAAACATGGTTTAGGGGGCCAGCACGGTGCTTAGTGCTTGGTTGGCCACTCTCCATAAGGACCGGTTCATAGAGCGACAACCTGGGACAACAGCGCTACCACAAGGCTAGAATGGGATAGACTTGGCGTAATAACTAGATCTTTTTGGTTTGGAGTAACTTACCTGCGGGGCAAGAGTAGTAAGCTTCAATGGTCCCTGCTCCTCCGGCTTGGTCTGTGCTTGGATTGCGCTCCTGTGCTTGTACCCCCGGAGGTGGGCCCCATCATCGCCGACCTAACTCTCGCGGTTACGCCTTACCAACGAGATTCTTTTTAAAGGCCTCGTAGTGAGTCGCTGGCCATCTCACCTAAGGAAGTGTGATGAACAACTGGCGTAGCTCACGACTTGTGGGTAAAGATGTGCAACCTCTGCAGAGTGTAAAACTGGTATACTAGCCGTGCTCACGGTTATGAGCGGCCCAGATCCTCCTTTTGATTAGTGAAGTTATCTCCTTCCGACGAGGGAGGTGCTTCTCGGGGTTACCTTGGTGGCTTGGTCGTGGTTTGGTTCTCAGTAGTAGTATAATTTAATTCTGATTAATTACTATGTAACTGGGTTAATGGTAATTCATCAACTCGTAGTAAATAGCTTTAATAAAATTTGTCAACACTTAAAAGCTAATGCAGTTGAGTCAGCCAGCCTAGAGCCTCATAGTTTGTGTTATACTTGTTGAGTACAAGTTGTGTACTCACTCTTGCCTCTTCTCTACTTTTTCCTCTTGGCTACGCTACTGCTGCTCAGTTCCTGCCGACTCGAGGGAGTTCGTCCAGCGCTACCAGGACTACGAGGACTTCTAGGTGCTTCGTCTCCCAGTCGACGTCCCTGTGGCGCCCTGCTTCAGCTTCGGAGAGCTTTTACCGTATTTTGTACTTCGCTTCCGCTGTATCAGACATTCTTGTCATTATTGTAATAAATAACATTCGTATTCGCTTTATTATGTCTTTTTACGTGATATGTGCTATGATATACTGTTCATTCTGTTGTATATACGTGTGACTTGATCCTGGCACGTATATGATTGCTCGGTTTATGTTCTTTTATAAACCGGGTGTTACAGAGTGGTATCAGAGCCGTATCGACTGTAGGACGAAGCCTAGATAGAACTGGTCGAGTTTTAGGACTTCTTCTCACCAATCCTTGACTGCTGAAACTATTTTACTATTATACCCCTTGACTTCTATGACTTTTACCCTTCTTGCCTTGATTTCTCTCTCTGAAGAATAGTTTCGTAGATTTTGGCCTGAATCAGTCATCTGACCACCATGAGTTAGCTAGGTGACCTTTTTATAATAAAACGATAGCACGTTCCGCGACGCGTTGTGTTAGTCAAGTCTTTTGCTAAACTCGGCTAAGTCGTGAAAATTGTCTGCTTGTTATTATGCTACATGCTTGATTTGGATTTTTGGAATGATTGCATAGTTTTGTAGTATAAATTTGTTTAAAGAAAATCACTCAGATGTTAAAGTTAACTAATTAATAAAATGAGTTAGATCGTTGTGGGTAAAACAGTCAACTCTATCCTGTCTACTTTATCATGGCTGAGTCTTTTTCCGCAAAGAGTTATCATATCCATCTGAGTTTATTCTTGCAATATCCTTACTCGTGAAATCTTTTGATCAAATCAGATGGTGAACACCAGGAGCACCGGTTCCGGTTCTGGCCAGCAGCAGGGTCAGAACAACCAGGGTACTGGGATCCCGATGCCTCCGCCTTTGACTCCGGAGCAGTACTTCCAGCTCCAGATGCAGATGATGGCTACCCTGAACAACACTGTTCAGGCTCTTCAGCACGCTCACACTCAGCCTCCGCCTCCTCCACCGCCGCAGCCTCGCGACAGGCGTGCTGAGTTCCTGAGGGGCACCCGCCAACGTTCTCTCACACGTCCGACCCTCTTCAGGCTGACGACTGGCTCCGTGCAGTGGAGCGTCAGCTGGACATCGCCCAGTGCGATGACCGTGAGCGCGTCTTGTACGCAGCAGGACAGCTGCGAGGTGCAGCTTTGGACTGGTGGGAGTCCCACCTAGTTCACGACCGCGAGGCTCTCACCTGGCTCCAGTTCAGGGAGCGTTTCCGTAGCCACAACGTCCCCGCGGGCGTTATGAAGATGAAGCAGAAGGAGTTCCTTGCACTGAAGCAGGTAATCTTAAGTATAATCATTCAGCGTTTTCTTTTGAGCTAATGCCCCTTGTTCTATCCTTATGAATCCTGAGTTAATTTTCCGATATCTATCTGTCTTTGTGAATTCAGGGGACTATGTCGGTCACAGAGTATCGTGATCGCTTTCTTCAGCTGGCACGCTACGCCCCTGCCGAGGTTGCGGATGACCGCAAGAAGCAGGAGCACTTCATGGAGGGTATTGAGGACTACCTCCAGTACGCGCTGCTCAACCTCCGCTTCGACGACTTCAACCATCTGGTTGACAGTGCGCTCAACACTGAGCGTAAGCACCTGGAGATGGAGGACAAGAAGAGGAAGGTTGTCCCCGTTGCTTCCGGCAGCAACACTCGTCCACGCCTCCAGCCGCCCCAGCAGTACCAGCAGCAGTACCGGCCTCCTCAGCAGTACCAGCAGAGACCGCAGCAGTACCCGCCTCGACAGCAGCAGGCAGGTCAGGGCCAGAGGTTACCGGCACCTCCGGCTCGTACTGCTCTACCAGCTCCACCGGCACCGCAGGCTCCACGTCCGGCAGCTCCTACCGGACAGCAGGCTCAGGGACCTCCTCGCACCTGCTTTCACTGCGGCCAGCCGGGGCACTACGCCAACGCTTGCCCCCGGAAGGCGCAGGCGGGACAGCAGGGGCGCCCAGCTCAGCCCAGGGCGCCACTTCAGGGCAGAGTGAACCACGTGACGGCCGAGTCAGCGGCCGAGGCTCCCAACGTGGTTATTGGTACGTTCATGGTTAATTCATATCCAGCTACAGTGCTTTTTGATACTGGTGCTACGCATTCCTTCATTACTCAGTCTTTTGTCGAGCATCATGGTATTCATACTAGCACATTAAAGAGGTGCCTGTTAGTATCTTCACCGGGAGGACAGTTGAGGTCTCACACTTACTGCCCGAGAGTCAGTGTTTCTTTGAGGGGAGTAGAGTTCTGTACTGATCTGATGGTGCTAGACACCAAGGGCATTGATGTCATTCTGGGAATGGAGACTCTGGCCAAATGGGGAGTTCGTATAGATTGTGCTCAGAGGACAGTCTTGCTATCAGCTTCCAGTGGCCAAGAGGTTGTTATCAGTGCAGTAGAGCCTTCTGGATTTCTTCAACAGATGGTACAGGCTGTGCGGGAAAATCTGAGGATTGCACAGAGCAGACAGAAGAGCTATGCAGATGGCAAACGGAGGGATCTGACTTTCAGTGTCGGTGATTATGTGTATCTGAAGGTGTCTCCGATGAGAGGAATTCGCAGATTTAATGTCAAGGGAAAGTTAGCACCTCGGTATGTGGGGCCATTCAAGGTGCTGGAGCGGAAATGCGAAGTTGCTTATCGCCTGGAGTTACCTCTCAGTCTCTCAGGAGTTCATGATGTCTTCCATATATCTCAGCTGAAGAGATGCCTGCGAGTACCCGAGGAGCAGGCACCCCTGGATGGAGTCGATGTCCAGGAAGATCTGACTTATACTGAGCATCCGGTGAAGATTCTGGAGACATCAGAGAGGGTTACTCGGAACAAGCGCATCAAGATGTGCAGAGTTCAGTGGAGTCATCACAGTGAAGCTGAGGCTACATGGGAGCGAGAAGATGAGTTGAAGAAGACATATCCAGATCTCTTTGCTAGCCAGCCCAGCTAAATCTCGGGGACGAGATTTCTTTAAGGGGGTAGGGTCTGTAACACCCTAATTTAAATTTCAGTATTTATTAATAAATTAATTGGCTTTAGTTAAATTTTCTAAGGTTTATTGTGTTTAGTTGGCATTTAATCTAATTTTTGTTCCTTAATTAATTAAAATTTATCATAGGTTTAAATTTTTGTTGCATTCATGCTGGTGCATAATTTTTACTTGAGTGTGGTTTGAATTCAAATTCAAATTTGAATTCAAACTTTGTTTGAATTAGATTTAGAAAGGAGAAGAATAGGAAAAAGAAAACCCAAAACCCAGAAAGCCCAAAACCCAGCCAACCCCAGATCCCGGCCCAGCTAAACCCGACGCGGGCCCAGCTCCCTCCTCTCCCTCTTTCCCTTCTCTCGCCCGGCCCAACCAGCTCTCCCCGAGCCCACTCACCTCGCTCGCGCCCGCGCCGAAGCCCAGCTGCGCCCGCTCGGCCTCCCGCACGGCCCAGCTTCGCGTCGGCCGCTCGCGCTCGCTTTCGCTGCCACCGGGGCCCCGCACGTCAACGCCCGCCCGTGAACCGCTCGCGCGGGCTCTGTCGCTGACCCGCGCCCCCGCCTCAGAGCCGCTGACGCCGTGGCCCCACCCGCAGGTCCATCTGCCCCCCCCCCCCGCAGCGCAGCTGCCGCCCGAACCCCCCGCCGGGGATCACGCCGGTTTCCCAACCCCGGGCGCGCACGCCCAGGTTGGCCGCCGCCCTACAAATAGGGGCCCGAGCCTTCCCCTGCACCCATCCACCCCCGCCGCCACTCCCAAAACCCTAAGCCGCTCCGCCCCGCGCCGCTCCGCCCCGCGCCGCTCCCCTGTTCCGCGTGGCCACAAAGCTCCGCAGCGCCCAAGCCCCAACAGAGCCGTGCTTTAGCTCCGCCCGAGTCCCAGTGATCTCCCCGAGCCCACAGCCATCGACCCCAGTTCACGCCTCGCCGGGAATTTTCGCTCGGACACCAGCGCAGGTGAACTCCGCCGCCGCCCGATTCCTTGCTGCCGTTGATGCCTTGGCCTCGCTGACCGCATTCCTGGAACCACAGCTCGACCGCATACTCGCTCGTGGGATTTGGAGGCTAGAAGCTGCGCCTCCTCAACTCTACCCCGAACTTCGCCGGGCCGTCGCCGCAGAATCAAGCCGACGATCCTTCAGCGCCGTTTCTCCGCCCAAAGTGAGCTTCTGGTGAGCTTCCCCGTGCTACAACCTAGCTTTCCGTTCGGTTAGTGCTTCGAACTTTGCCCTGGCACGGCGGGAACGCCCGACCCCGGCGAGCCCGTCACCGCAGCGCCGCCTCCACCGCCGAGCTCCACGCTCCGGCCACCCCCGACCCGCGCACGAGGCTCCAGTGGACCACGCGTGTCGCGCCCGTCATTTTGCACCAAACCGCGACCCAAACCATGCACTTCAGCGCCGGATCGGCCAACTCCGGCGAGCCCCAGCGCGGCGCCGCCGCGGGACGCGTCACCAGCGACTGAACGCCGCCGTCCCGTGCTCCTGACCCTCCGATCCTAGATCTACGGCCCGGATTAGATCGGCCCGGAGTCAACAAGACCAGATAATGGTCAACACACGATCTTTTGCATAAAAGCCCCTGCGTTTTCTGAGTATTAACCCGCAGTCCACCGCCTTTGAAAAATAATCGCAGTTAAGCCCAAAATTTTGCACGGACCCCCCTGAGTTTTCCAGAAATCAAACCCGCCGTCCACCCTTGGCAGTTTTGCGCGTCAGCCCTTAGATCTAATGTTTATTTACATTCTAGCCCTCGGTTTTAGCAGAAAAGCCCCTGGAATCCTGTTTTTCTTACAAATAAGCCCCTGAACCTTGTTTTAGGCCTAGTTTATGCGTTTTAGCTCCGTTTTTAGCGTTCTTTATATCCACGCGATCGTTGTAACGAGTAGAACAGTTTAGACTTAGTTTTTCTTGCTGTTTTATTGTAATGATGTACTGTTTCTTAGTTTTTGTTAATGTTTGTTTGTATGCTTATTTTCGTGCATTGTTTTGGCCATGTGTTCGTGAGTAGACGCTGATCCAGTTGAGGAGCCCCAGTACCAGTACCAGGAGCAGCCTTCTTCCGAGCACTTTGAGCAGCAGTCAGAGCAGTACGAGGAAGGCAAGTGTAACATGAACAACCTATCACTTTTAATTACATTTTCATACTGCATTTTAATACTGTATGCCTTTAAGGATTTCCTAGCCAGTTTATATCCTTTAAATATATCCTTGGGTTGCATTTTGGTTAGATGTGCTAGGTTGCTGCGCTATAACACACTCTGGTCCTTTTTAATTAATTTGAATAATGGTTTACTTGAATCTAATCCTGAGAGTGGCACTCTGTGTGGCTTGAGTGGCTCACGTCTCGTTAAAATTGGCTTTTGTTAGAAACATGGTTTAGGGGGCCAGCACGGTGCTTAGTGCTTGGTTGGCCACTCTCCATAAGGACCGGTTCATAGAGCGACAACCTGGGACAACAGCGCTACCACAAGGCTAGAATGGGATAGACTTGGCGTAATAACTAGATCTTTTTGGTTTGGAGTAACTTACCTGCGGGGCAAGAGTAGTAAGCTTCAATGGTCCCTGCTCCTCCGGCTTGGTCTGTGCTTGGATTGCGCTCCTGTGCTTGTACCCCCGGAGGTGGGCCCCATCGTCGCCGACCTAACTCTCGCGGTTACGCCTTACCAACGAGATTCTTTTTAAAGGCCTCGTAGTGAGTCGCTGGCCATCTCACCTAAGGAAGTGTGATGAACAACTGGCGTAGCTCACGACTTGTGGGTAAAGATGTGCAACCTCTGCAGAGTGTAAAACTGGTATACTAGCCGTGCTCACGGTTATGAGCGGCCCAGATCCTCCTTTTGATTAGTGAAGTTATCTCCTTCCGACGAGGGAGGTGCTTCTCGGGGTTACCTTGGTGGCTTGGTCGTGGTTTGGTTCTCAGTAGTAGTATAATTTAATTCTGATTAATTACTATGTAACTGGGTTAATGGTAATTCATCAACTCGTAGTAAATAGCTTTAATAAAATTTGTCAACACTTAAAAGCTAATGCAGTTGAGTCAGCCAGCCTAGAGCCTCATAGTTTGTGTTATACTTGTTGAGTACAAGTTGTGTACTCACTCTTGCCTCTTCTCTACTTTTTCCTCTTGGCTACGCTACTGCTGCTCAGTTCCTGCCGACTCGAGGGAGTTCGTCCAGCGCTACCAGGACTACGAGGACTTCTAGGTGCTTCGTCTCCCAGTCGACGTCCCTGTGGCGCCCTGCTTCAGCTTCGGAGAGCTTTTACCGTATTTTGTACTTCGCTTCCGCTGTATCAGACATTCTTGTCATTATTGTAATAAATAACATTCGTATTCGCTTTATTATGTCTTTTTACGTGATATGTGCTATGATATACTGTTCATTCTGTTGTATATACGTGTGACTTGATCCTGGCACGTATATGATTGCTCGGTTTATGTTCTTTTATAAACCGGGTGTTGCAGTAACACACTTCATGAGGATGCCTGAAGCAGAGCGCTTGTATAGGTTGTCGCCAACCAGGACAAAACCCTTGCTGCGCCTAGTGATGCGGGCAGCTTCAGCACTTTTAGTATCGACATGTGGTGGAAGCTTGAACTCTGTGATGAAGTCGATAAACGGAGTCCGCCAATCTTCTTCGATCATCAGTACTTCTCTGACTGTGGTAGAGACCTCCGTGTCAGTGACTTGTTGGCTTTGTACCTTGACTGATGGGTGATGAAGTTCATGGACAAAGACTCCCGGTGGAATAGCTGCTTGAGTAGAGCCTAGTTTGGAAAGGACATCAGGTCCCACATTGTTGTCACGATCAACGTGATGGATCTCCAACCCTGACAACTTGTTTTTGAGCTTCCTGATTTCTTCAACGTATGCGTCCATGGTATCCTTTTTGATGTCCCACTCCTTATTGACTTGTTGGATGATGAGTAGAGAATCGTCGTAAACGAGTAGTCGCTTTATGCCGAGGGAGACTGCTAGTCGAAGATCGTGTAGCAGTGCCTCGTATTCAGCTTCATTTTTAGAAACCTTGAACATGATTTGGAACACGTACTTTAGTTGCTCTCCCTTGGGGGAGATGAATAAAACTCCCGCACCGCCTCCGTCGAGCTTGAGTGAGCCGTCAAAGTACATTACCCAATGCTCTGGAATGTTATGAGGTGCTGGGATCTGATTTTCCCGCCATTCAGCTAAGAAGTCGACTTGTGCCTGTGACTTGATTGTTGTTCTTGGCTTGAAGTTGATTTCCAAGGCTCCCAGTTCAACCGCCCACTTTGAGATTCGTCCAGTGGTATCCTGATTGTGGAGTATATCCCCTAATGGAAAGTCAGTTATCACTGAGACCTTGTATTCATCGAAGTAATGCCGGAGCTTCCTAGAGGTGATTAGAATTCCATACAGAAGTTTCTGAATTGATGGATATCTAACCTTTGATTCGGAGAGTACTTCGCTGATGAAGTATACTGGTCTCTGGACGCCATAGGCATGGCCTTCCTCCGGTCGTTCGACTACTATCGCTGTACTGACTACATGAGTAGTTGCGGCGATGTAGAGGAGTAGTTCCTCGCCGGGTAGTGGAGCTATCAGAATTGGCGGTGACTGGAGGTGATGCTTGGGATTCTCGAGTGCTTCCGCGGCTTCTGTAGTCCATTCAAATTTATCTTGTCGTTTCAAGATCTTGAAGAAGGGTAAGCCCTGTTCGCCAAGTCTAGACAAGAATCTATTCAAGGCTGCATGCAGCCTATAAGCTTCTGGACGTCCTTGATGGTGGCTGGAGCATCCATGGACATGATGGCATTGATCTTCTCTGGATTGGCTTCAATTCCTCGGTTACTGACGATGAATCCGAGTAGTTTTCCAGAGGGTACGCCAAAGACACACTTAGTTGGGTTGAGCTTCCAGCAAAATTTACGGAGGCTGTTGAAGGTCTCTTCTAGGTCAGTAATAAATTGATCCTGGGTCTTGGTTTTGACGACGACGTCGTCAACATAGGCTTCAACATTGCGATGTAGCTGATCGGCGAAGCACAGCTGTATCGCGCGCTGGTAGGTAGCCCCAGCGTTCTTCAACCTGAAGGACATGGTCTTGTAGGCATAAGCCCCGTAAGGGGTGATAAAGGCCGTCTTGATTTGGTCTTCTTCTTTCAGGGCGATCTGATGGTACCCTGAGTAGCAGTCGAGGAAGGATAACAGGACACATCCTACTATTGAGTCGATTACTTGATCAATGCGTGGTAGCCCGAAGGGATCCTTTGGGCAGTGCTTGTTTAGATCGGTGTAGTCAACGCACATCCTCCACTCGTTGTTGTTCTTTTTCTGGACAAGCACAGGGTTAGCCAATCATTCAGGGTGGTAGACCTCTTTGATGAACCCTGCTGCGAGTAGTTTTGCCAGCTCTTTCTTGATGGCTTCTCGCTTGTCTGGTGAGAAATGCCTTAGCCATTGCTTCTTTGGTATGGCTTTAGAGTCGGCTTTCAAGGCATGCTCGATCAACTCCTTGGGCACCCCTGGCATATCCACTGGTTTCCACGCGAATACGTCTCAGTTGGCCCTAAGGAAGTTGACGAGCTCGAGTTCCTATTTGTCACCCAGTCCTGCTCCGATGATGGCTGTTTTGGAGTCATCTCCCTCTTGTAGCTGGATAGTCTTGGTGCCCACATCATTGGTTGGTTTAACTGATGATTGGCTTGGCTTCTTGGAAGGCATTGACTCCTTGAGTGAGAGTTCCTTAGCAGTAGCAAGTATTTCCCTGACAGAGCTAGGGACCCGAGTTGTGGCAGCATGATCGATTGCTTCCTTGTCGCACTCGAAAGACTTAAGGAGGTCTCCACGTAGTGAAAGGACTCCTGTGTTGCCTGGCATCTTGAGGAGTAGGTAAACATAGTGCGGTACTACCATGAATTTGGCTAGTGCGGGTCTTCCCAAGATAGCGTGGTAGGAAGATTCGAAGTCGGCTACTTCGAATTTGATATATTCTGTTCGGAAGTTCTGTTCTGTAGCAAACGTGACTGGGAGAGTAACCGAGCCAATTGGTGTACAGAAATTCCCGGGGCGATACCGTAGAACAGAGCCTTGCTTGGAGTAAGCAGACTCATATAGTTGAGGCCCATCTTTACCAATGTGCTTGCAAAGATCAGGTTGAGCCCACTTCCGCCGTCGATGAGTGCTCGAGTAAGCTTGGAGCCCTGAATGACTGGATCGAGTACTAGCGGGAACTTTCCAGGTTTAGAGAAACTGGTCCATTGATCCTCCCTGGAGAAGGTAATGGGGACCTCGCTATATTTGAGTGCTCTCTGAATTGCTGGCTCGACTGAGAGGATCTCTCTGAATAGGAGCTTCTGAGCTCGTTTGGAGAAGCTAGGATCTCCTCCAAATATGACGTTGACAATGTTTTGCTGCTGTTGGAAACCATCACGGTCTTTCTTGTCGTCTTCATCATCTTTGTGTTGTTCTTTCTTTGGAGCAGTTGCAGGTGCCGACTGGAAGGATTTGTGCAGGATCGTGCACTCCCACATCGAGTGGTTGCTCTTGGGGTGGATTGGACAACTTTTGTTGTGAAGAATCTTGTCGAACTAGTCCTACGGCTTGTCGCCCTTCTTACCACGCGGTGTGCGATCCATAGTGCCGATAGTGTCGTCAGGATTACGCTTATGCGTAGGATCCCGCTGGTTGCTGGGCCCTCCATGGTCGTTGTGGCGCTTCCCGTTGTTGTCGTTGTTGCGGCGGGGAAAGCGACTGCGTTCTTGCTCCTCTTCATCTACCCAGCACTGCATCATGTCACATAGATCTACCACCGTTTTGGGCCAATTACGCCCAAAGTCGCGGTATAGTGACTGGACGGTGATGCCACTCAGGAAGTAGTCGATGACGTCGGCGGCGGCAACGTTGGGGATGGTAGCTCTTGTGTCGAAGAAGCTCTTGATGTAGGATCTGATCGACTCGCCTTGCTCCTGCTTGATCATGGATAGGGCGTGGCGAGTAGCTACTCGGTGCAGCGACCCTTGGAAGTTGTCGATGAACGCCTTCTTGAGGTCCTCCCACGAGTGGATTGACTCGCGCGCCAGGCTTTCGAGCCATGTGAGGGGTGCGGGCTCCAGGGCCATGTTGGTATTTTGCAACATCACGAATAAAATCCGCAAGCGCACGGATACCACTGTAGCTTTCACCCAAGAGTATTCCAGGGTATCGTATCCACTGAGGAACGTGAGTACGCTATCTACAGGTTCAGGCTCATACAAGGACACACGCACCGGTGTGGAGAAGACAGAAGAGAGGACTTTCTATATCTAGAATCTATGCCTAGGAGAAGAGATCACGTCGCCGTTATACTTCGAGATAAAAGTATCGACCGACTTATGCAAACCGGTAGTTCCAATATGTGCTCTATCTGATATCCGAACGTGGAGGATTACTAAACGGCTCGAACAGGGCTGTCACCACCTGCCGGCTACCTCTACAAACCGTGGGACTATCAAACAACTGAGTGGTATAGTCCAGCCTAGACACCACGTCTACGCCTTTCCCTACTAAACTTAGCCCTGGCCAAGACTACCCTTTTCTATCCGGGGTCTTAAGCTAAGATCAAATGCTACTCGCTAGCATACACATCAACTAATATAAGGCAGAGATGATAACTTGCGATCTAAACTCTAATTGCAAATAAACAAACAAAGAAAGTCTCGAACACCTACAACCGAATAAGCATCCGTTGAGGTACAAGCGGAGAAGAGTGCCGACAGACCCGGCACTTCCCCCGACTCCTCCTCACTCTCCTCCTCTTCTTCTACACCTCCTAGTCTACCTAAGCCTCTAGGATGAAGGTCTCAAGATCCAAGGGAGAAAGGTGAGTTGAGAGGGTGTGATGTGTGTGTGTGTGTCCATTCCTCTACCCCCTCCCCTTGTATTTATAGGAGGGAGCCATGGGCTGAAGCACCAGGAACCGACTTAAGCAACCAGCAGGGAGGCGTCACATGTCGAAGCTGAGGCGGTGGGGCCCATGGGCCTAGTCGGCCGACCAGTAGGTCGGTCGGCCTACCAGGTGGGCCAACCGCCCCTAGATTCGTCCAGCAGGCTGTCCTGGGCCTCCTTGTCTTAACCCAGTTTGGCTTGGCCTGTCTTGTGTGGTCTAAACTAGGCTTTTGGGCTACACTTGGTCCATTTGAGCCTGAATCGGTACCTTGTGCATTCAGCTGTGTTGCCAATGCATCCTGCTGTGCACCCATCAGCTGAACGGCCGATGGATCAGGCTGAGACGCTATCGACTGAGAAGCCGATGCATTAAACTGCATCTTGGGTGGCGTAGAAAAGAAATCCAGATGTAAACCATACCAAGTAGCAGGATCCCATCCTTTAGGAAATAAGGACGCAGATCCACCTTGCATAATTGTAGCAATCGGCGGCGTGGTTGAGTAGATAGGATCTACTGTACCCACTGATGTTGCAGTAGTCATCTGGGGTGGAGTTTGACTGTTGCTTGTTCCTGCCTGACTATTTTGAGCCGACAGGGCTGCTGCCATAGACACCTTCAAGGGAGTATATTGCATCTGATCTGGTTGTATATAGCAAGGACCCATGCACCCTGGTAACATGCCTTCAGCAAAAGTCTTGACCACTGCATTGTGCACCGTGTTGCTCATGACTGTTGCACTCTTGATGAAGGCTTGTGCCACAGCCTGGCCAACTGCGTCTATCATCGTGCTTTCATGTTGTACGACTTGAGGCATTCACGTTTGAATTTCTCCACCAGCTCTTCATATTCCTCCTTTTGTTCTTCTTTGAGCTTATCTTCAGGAACAGGAATCTGGTTTTCTTCACTAATTGCAGATTTATCTGTGAGATCCACCATGTTGAAGCTTTCGTGTCCCACCGAGCGTGCCAAAAGATGTGTTGACGCAAAAATCAACACACTGAAATCCGAGGGCAAGTGTTCGCCGAGTCACGGAAAGTCAACCAAGTGTGGCAGTCAATTTGACTTGAAATTGACAACGGAGAAAACAAAGTCAAATTCGAGAGCGTATCGGCTGGGATTCCCAATATCTCTCAGATGGGCGTATCGGCAAGCTTTGCCGATACTATAGACGACAAAAAGATATTAAATGCAAGCGCATAGGAAAGAAGCGCATCGGCAGGATCAGCCGATACACTAGACGACAAAACCGGCTTTTGGATAGCCGATCGTGTGTGTATGACAAGATCTAAGCTACGAATGTGTAGCTTAGATGATACAAAGCTAAAAACAGATCTAAAACAGCTCTTGAGATAACAAAAGTGTCACTCCAAAATCAAAAGCCGATCTAGTATGTTTTTAGATGTGATAATGGCCAAAAAGCATAGGAAAACCTACAAATCTAGCTGATATCGATAATTGGTGAATAAATCTAGACGAGATGACAACTATGCACCTGAAAGTCAAAGCCTAGATGAACTCGATAACTTTTGAATAGATTTGAACGAAGCCACAGCGATGCGCCCGGTAGCTAAAGCTCAAATATATTCGGTAAAACGAAGACTCACCAGCAAATCAAGTCGCTCGAATGTGAAGCGCCCTTGATCAACTTGAAAGAACTCGTCGAAAAAAAGAAGAGAAAAGGCGAAGTCGCCGAAAAAGTGCAAAGGAATTATAAAGTTTGTTGTATTGGATGTGTATCAAGTTTTTCCGGTTCCTTACAACTGATATATATAGCCTAGCGCTATCAAGTCCTCATCGATCACGGCAAACATTACTTGACTAAAAAGAAAAGACTTTCTAAAAGATAAACTACTTTAAATATTACAACCGAATCATCAAGATTCTCGCAGAGTCCGGATCCTCTCCTCCTTCCTTGACTTCATCGGCAACTATCCATCGGCCGAACACCAGAACGGACAAATCAGCATCTTCATGGTATATTCCTGTGGTCCATCAGACGGACTCCATCGGCCGATTCCAACATTGTGCATCTTTTGGTTTCTTCTAAACCGGCCACCTTTTCTTCACCGAAATCACCTTCCTTGACACGTGGCAAAAAACGGTGTCAACACATGCCCCCCAGTTTTGGAGTAATTTGTTTTGCTCCAAAATTAACTCCAGTCATGATTGCCAATGTATAAATGAATCTCCATCTTCCAAACAAACAGAGTATCAAATTCCCACTCTACCCTTGGGCATGAGTTATAAATATCTCTATCTTCCTCTCCGCTTGCACATTCCCTGTAGCACCTCCACCTTCTATCTTGCTCGAGAACACATCTGTTCTGCCGCCGCCATCGCAGCTCTCTAGGGTTTCGAAGATTCAAGTCCAAGGACCATCCCCTCTAGCAATGGCGTCCATCTCCAAGGACCATCCTAGGTACGTCTCCCTTCTTCATCCGTAGCATTTGTTTTTCACCCCCTTCCGATCCCTTCAGTCGTGTTCCTCATTTCTGCCTTCATTTTTAGAATCTAAGGGGTAACATGATTATTCCGCTAGAAAATCAACCTAGGATGGTCTGCTTAGGTCCCATGGGAAATCCAGACCCAACTAGTATAATCAATTTGGAAACCAGCAGGATCCCCCTTAAGTCCTCCAATATGAACGTGGATTGGACTCAGGCCTTCAGATCTTGGCCGTGCACTACTCCTAGATGAAGAAATTGGTCCCGCAGAATAACTAGTTCCCAGAGGACCAACTGGGAACAATACGATATCAGCCAATGCCTGAACCTATCCTTATCAGAGATGATTAGGAACGAGCCGATGCTCATATCAGCTTCCTACTTCTGGTCCAATGTGCTTAATGCCTTCATGTTCAACCATGGACCCATGACACCGACTCTGATGGATGTCGTGATGCTCACCGGCCTGAATATCCATGTTTCTGATCGACCTTTCCGTTTGCTAGAAAAGGCTTCTTTCAAGATCGAAACAAAGAACATTGGTGGATAGAAAGGATATATCAATAAGAACATGAAAACTGGATCTGTATCTGCCAAAGAACATACTGCATTCCTCAGTATGTGGCTTGAGAAATTTATTTTCTGTGGTAAAACCATTGGCCAAACATACAATAATCTCAATTTGGCAGAAAATCTAGCTACTGGCAACCCTGTCCCTCTCGGCAAACATCTTCTGGGGTCAGTTTACCATCTACTTCATCAAGTATCATCCAGACTCAGAAAGAACTAGTCGATCACCAACTTGGGAGGCCCCTGGTGGTTTATTCAGTTGTGGCTGCACATGTACGTGCACAAAACTATGACAGTCAAATTGTCAGAGATAGAATTCCCATCAGAAAACTTCTCTGAAGAAGAAGAAACCATTACTCGCCGATGCACATCATTCAGTGAAGCAGCTATCATGATTGCCAATGATCCCAAGACCCTTGGCATTACTGACTTTTTCAAGTCTTTCTACTATGGGTTTCCAGAAATCTCTACTATCTGGTTCACATATCAGGATGAAAAAGTCATTTATGAGAATCCCTTCAAATTCCAGCTTGATTCTTGGAAGACTGACGAAGAAGCCATAAAGATTATGAAAGAGATAATTTCTCCAAGAATTCTGCCAATCAACTTCACAGTTGGCAAAGATACTTCCAGCTATGAGTTTTATAATCCATCAATGGCAGCTAGACAATTGGGATTTGGCCAAGTGCCCCCTTTTCTCTTCTTCGCTAGCAAAGTTCAGTTCAGAGGAACCCTTGACAAAGCCCTCTCTTATGATCGGCTAAAAAACATGGAGCCTGATGTGAACATGATACTTCTAGCTGATTGGCAGACTGCACCTTTTGCCACCACCCCTTTCATCCAATGGTGGTCTGAATGGCAAGAGCATATTTTCTGCAAATCGGCCAACTTATACTGCATCGCTCTAGACAATAATTATCAATCAGGCGAGAATGAGGTACAAGCAAAATCAACCCCCATAATGTTTCTTAGCTCTTCTTGCTTGCAGCCTTTAACTTCTACCCTTTGCAAGATGATGATCGGAATCCTCCAACAATCAGTAGGAGTGGGTAGCCGATCAACTACGCCCTGCCAGATGATAAACCAAATATCGGCTATGGTGCTCCAACTCTGACAGATGTGGCCACTGGGAGAAAACGTAAGGTATCTTATACCAAGGTGACAACCCGTAAGAAAAAGAAATCTCCAGGCCAATCTTCAGCAGCAGCAGCACCCCAAACAGACACTCCGATCGACCTTCCCTCCTCTTCTTTAGAAGGTAAAAGTCTGAACCCCATGTCTTCACTTTATCTGAATGCTGATCACATCCTTGCTTTATAATTAAGATGTCCCTGAACACCAATCCGAAGAAGAAGAAAATCCTCAGAAAACACCTCCTCCTCCATCACCCAGGAAATCCAGGGCGGATTCTCCATTGATACAGGTACGATTTCAGAACTTGCTCATGAACATATTCTATATATTTCTGACAATCATCCTTCAGCTTGCTGACTATGCACTATCTGAATTACCTGGCCAGCCAAACACTGCAATCCCGAGCTCTTCATCACAACCCCTCGTCCATGCTGGCTCTAATCTAGAAGAAATACGCCTAAAGTAGGTAAACAACTATTCTTTCTGTTGGCCGATCCCATTACTCTTTTGTTTCTATCGGCCATCTTAACTTTATATTCTTTTCAGGCACAGGAGTCCCCGGACAACAGTCTATTCTCCTTCCAAATCGGAGCTACTTCTCAGGAAGAAGGAGAAGAAACATCATCGGCCGATTCAGCTGTATTATCAAATGAAATCAAGGCCAGACTCCAAGAATCCCTCCAATTTCTGAACCAAGACATCAACCAACTGATCAAGAATGCACAGCTGATCCGCGCCATCTTGGAAGAACTGGAGGGTAAACTCCCAGAAGTAATCAAAGATGCACTAACTCCTGCAGCCTTCATCGAGAGCCACCACGCACAATTCAACATGGCTCAGAAACAACTCGCCGATCGTCATCGGCAGCAAGAAATTATCAAATAGAGGGACAACTTCAAAGCTTTAGCAGAATCGGTCGTTGGTGAAATCAAGTCCATGCAAGAACTTTATTGGAGTCCAGGCTAGCATCTTGAGGAACAAAGCTAAATTGGAAGCTGAACATGATCGTCTTCTGCAAGAACTTAATCGGGTAAACCAAGCAATAGATATAGCAGATCACGATCTTTCTCAGATTCCACCGGTCATCACCAAACTCCAAGAAGACAAGCAGAAATATGCTCATCAAGCATATCAACTCCATAAGAGTCTGCAGCCGATTTCTAGCTCATCGGCGGATAATAATCAAGTGATCGCAAACATTGATCAAATTCGCCTGTGTGCGATAAAAGTAATCCGAGAAACTCTAGGATTACTGTAAAGGCACTCCATGTATTGTAATCTCCAGGAATTGCAAACACATGATTCATTTCTTGAAACTCTGTCTTTGTGATTTATTGCTCTAAGAGTGACTCATGTCGGCCATATTACAACTGATGCATCCAACTTGCGAATCGGCTTTTACATATTTTTTGCACTAAAGGCAATACTTCCTAGTATTGGCTATAACTTACAAAATCCGGCCGATACTACAATCGGCCATACCCCTCTTTGATCAAGACTCATTCGAAGAATCTCCTAACTTCACTGATGTGACTTCATAATCAGCCATCCAAAAGAAATCCTTCTCCCATGCTTGACCAGAAAGACAATTCATTCGATCATAACTCACTATATGGGCTTCAGTCGATGTCACGCTGAATGACGAATCGGCCGATACTATTTCAACAGTATCGTCAACCCACTGAATCAAACATTGATGCATAGTAGATGGAATGCAACAATTGGCATGTATCCAATCCCAACCCAACAGCAAACTATATGAACCTTTGCCATTAATAATGAAGAAAGTAGTGGGAAGGGTCTTACTGCCAATTGTGAGATCGATGCATAATGCCCCCAAAGCAGGAGACACGACTCCCTCGAAATCCTTGAGCATCATATCAGTCTTCGTCAGATCATCTTAATTTTTCCCAAGCTTGCGTAGCATAACATAGGGCATTATATTCATAGCTGCACCTCCATCAACCAACATCTTTGTAACAGGCTTGCCATCAACGAATCCCTTCAGAAACAGTGCCTTAAGATGCTACCTTTTATCATCTTCTGGCTTCACAAATGTTGCTGGCAAAGGTTTCAAATTTAATTGTGCCATGGCTTCCTCTAATTCTGGTTCATGATCTTCGTCATCTGGCACCATAAACTCTTTCGGCATTATGAAAACCATATTAATTGGTGCAGCCGATGATCTAGAATCTTGATCACTATCGGCCCTGGGCTTAGCACGTCAAACTTGTGACCTGATCCCTTTCTTGCGCAGAATCTGTTCTTGTTCTTCCTCAACAATCTCCAGTTGGCGTAACCTTTGAACACGTCGCTTCTGAGATCTGGTCAAACCCCTTGGGCACCATTGAGATTGATCCATGCGATCAGGCTCACGTTCTGGATCTCTCCGCATCGGCTGATCATCTTGTACTCTGTCATCGGCCACCTATTCTAGCCGATCATGTATAGGCACTCTTCTCCCAGCAGGATCACATAGCATTGTCCTGCCCCTAGTCGATCATGCAACGATACCCTTTTTTCTAGCCGATCATGCACAGTAGTGCGCTCACGCCGATAGGGCTCATGACGTGACCTTTTCATATGATCGGTTGCCTTGACCATTGCATTCGGGACAATCATATGCCGATGGCAATGTCAACCCTTCTTACCAGCAGTAGACAAAGAAAGGACACCTCCAATGATCTTGATCACGTTGTTCCTATTCTTCTCTACGCTGCCACCTTTCACGATCACGTTGAAACTTGTTCGACAGCACTTGAGACATTACACGTCTACGTGGTGCCGATGAACGTTCAGCATCCCTCATCGGACCCTTTCCTTTGACCTCATCGGCCGCTATCTGCGCTTTAGGATCAACAGCTCCAGATTTCTTGGCCGATGATGACGTTAGAATCTTATCTTGAAAAGAACCTTCATCTCTGGCCACATCAACCATGTTCGGGGCGAAAGGATGTCCGTCGATCTTCATCGTCTTCTTGGGAGCCTCAAACTTCAATCTCCCTTGTTCGAAAGCCATCTGAATCTGCTGTCGGAAGACCTTGCACTCATTTGTATCATGCGATTTGGCGTTGTGCCACTTGCAGTACTTTATATTCTTGAGCTTATCCTCCGATGGAATCTTGTGATATGGCTTCAACTTGATCAATCCTTCCGACAATAACAAGTCAAAGATATTGTCGGCTTTGGTGATGTCAAACCCATACGACTCAGGCTCTTTCTTTCCAAACGGACACATCACCGGCTTCTTGCTGTTCTATATCCACTCAGTCGATGCGACCGTTTCTTGCTCCTCTTCAGACTCATCATTAGCAGAATATTCCACATAGTTGATCTTCTTATGAAAAGGCTTCTTGGACTTGTAGGATCAAGTCTCTCCTGTCATCCGACTTGCAATCTGGCTAATACTTTCAAACTCTTGCGATGCATATTTATCTTTAATGTGAGGCAAGAGTCCATTAAATGCTGTATCGGCCAACTGCTGATAGGACAGAACCAAACTATAACATCGGTTCTTGACATCTCTGAATCTTTGGATAAAAGCAGCAACCGATTCATCGTTTCTTTATCTCAAGCCGGTCAAATCGGTCAACTTTAACTCAGTAATCCCATAGAAGAAGAACTGATGAAATTGTCTCTCTAGATCGGCCCAATATAATACCAATATAATATGGAGTTTGCTTGCAAAGTGGTGAACCAAGCAAAGGCCGATCCAGACAAAGACAAGGAGAACAAACGGACTCTGATTGAATCCTAGTTGCCCGCTTGTCCCAACTGTAGAAGGAACCTATTAACATGTTCCATCGTGGAAACTTCTCCCTGCCCTGAGAACTTCGTGAAGTCAGGCATTTTGTACTTGTGTGGGAGAGGAATCTGATCATAAGCCGGAGGATAGGGAGTCTTGTACATAATGGATTGTTGTTTTGGCCTCAAACCAAACTGCTCCCTCATCACTTTAGCTATCTTTGTGCTCCAATCAACTTGCGGCTCAACTATTGGCATTTGTTGAGGGAAAACCGTGTTCGCTGCATTGGTCATCAATGCAAGTTGCTGAGTTACATGACTCATCGGTTGTACAGCCGATTGCATCTGTTGGACTTGCTGAGCTATCTGATTAGGTGTCTGCTGAGTCATCGTCGGCTGTGTAGCTGATGGGTTAGCCGATTGTTGACCAGTAATATCCATGTACGACACATTGACAAGCTGTATCTGTCCAGTTGCTTGATTGTGGAATACCCAATTGATTCCCTTCTGATGCGGAGATTGCGACAACAACACTTCTGAAGGAGACTGGGGTTGGAGCAGGATAGCAAGATGCTGCTGTGGGGTCATCGGCAGTGGCGCCGATGCATTAGCATGTGCCATCTGTTGTGGACTCCATGTGCCTTGTGCATTCGGCTGTGTTGCCAATGCATCCTGCTGTGCACCCATCAGCTGAACGGCCGATGGATCAGGCTGAGAGGCTATCGGCTGAGAAGCCGATGCATTAAACTGCATCTTGGGTGACGTAGAAAAGAAATTTGGATGCATACCATACCCAATAGCAGGATCCCATCCTTTAGGAAATAAGGACGCAGATCCACCTTGCACAGTTGTAGCAATCGGCGGTGTGGTTGAGTAGATAGGATCTGTCATACCCGCCGATGTTGCAGTAGTCATCTGGGGTGGAGTTTGACTGTTGCTTATTCCTGCCTGGCTATTTTGAGCCGTCAGGGCTGCTGCCATAGACACCTCCAAGGGAGTATATTGCATCTGATCTGGTTGTATATAGCAAGGACCCATGCACCATGGTAACGTGCCTTCAGCAAAACTCTTGACCACTGCATTGTGCACCGTGTTGCCCATGACTGTTGCACTCTTGATAAAGGCTTGTGCCACAGCCTGGCCAACTGCGTCTATCATCGTGCTTTCACATTGAGCCTCTCTGTCAATGGCTGGAAAGATGGAAGATTAAACTTCTTGATCACCTCACCAGATCTGTTGACGCTATACGACTTGAGGCATTCACGTTTGAATTTCTCCACCAGCTCTTCATATTTCTTCTTTTGTTCTTCTTTGAGCTTATCTTTAGGAACAGGAATCTGGTTTTCTTCACTAATTACAGATTTATCTGTGAGTTCCACCATGTTGAAGCCTTCGTGTCCCACCGAGCGTGTCAAAAGATGTGTTGACACAAGAATCAACACACTGGAATCCAAGGGCAAGTGTTCGCCGAGTCACGGAAAGTCAACCAAGCGTGCCAGTCAATTTAACCTGAAATTGACAAGGGAGAAAACAAAGTCAAATTCGAGAGCGTATCGGCTGGGATTCCGAATATCTCTCAGATGGGCGTATCGGCAAGCTTTTCCGATACTATAGACGACAAAAAGATATTAAATGCAAGCGCATAGTAAAGGAGCGCATCGGCTGGATCAGCCGATACACTAGATGACAAAACCGGCTTTTGGACAGCTGATCATGTGTGTATGACCAGATCTAAAACTACGAATGCGTAACTTAGATGATACAAAGCTAAAAACAGATCTAAAACGGCTCTTGAGATAACAAAAGTGTCACTCCAAAATCTAAAGCCGATCTAGTATGTTTTTAGATGTGATAATGGCCAAAAAGCATAGGAAAACCTACAAATCTAGCTGATATCGATAATTGGTGAATAAATCTAGACGAGACGACAGCGATGCGCCCGAAAGTCAAAGCCTAGATGAACTCGATAACTTTGAATAGATTTGAACGAAGCCACAGCGATGCGCCCGGTAGCTAAAGCTCAAATATATTCGGTAAAACGAAGACTCACCAGCAAATCAAGTCGCTCGAATGTGAGGCATCCTTGATCAACTTGAAAGAACTCGTCGAAAAAAGAAGAGAAAAGGCGAAGTTGCCGAAAAAGTGCAAAGAAATTATAAAGTTTATTGTATTGGATGTGTATCAAGTTTTTCTGATTCCTTACAACTGATATATATAGCCTAGCGCTATCAAGTCCTAACCGATCACGGCAAACATTACTTGACTTAAAAGAAAAGACTTTCTAAAAGATCAACTACTTTAAATATTACAACCGAATCATCAAGATTCTCGCAGAGTCCGGATCCTCTCCTCCTTTCTTAACTTCATTGGCTACTATCCATCGGCCGAACACCAGAATGGACAAATCAGCATCTTCATGGTATATTCCTCTAGTCCATCGAACGGACTCCATCGGCCGATTCCAACACTATGCATCTATTGGTTTCTTCTAAATCAGCCACCTTTTCTTCACCGAAATCACCATCCTTGACACGTGTCAACACCTATTCTCCAGGCGTCGCTACTAGATCATCGCGGTGAGGTTGGCGATGGTGGGTCCCTCTGAAGTCACATCGTCCTTGGGATTTGCAGGCGACGACTGAGATCTGGACTTCTTTGGCAAAGGACTGGCGGCAGTGTTCTTCCTCTGAGCATCTGAAGTCCGTGTTGCGGTTGCCCCCTGTGCAGCCTCTGGAGCGCTCTTCTGTGGCACAGGAGCAACCCGTGCAGTCTGAGGTAGCACTGGTGATCCTATTGCGGCTCCATCTTTGAAGAGCTGCTGTACTATTGGCCTTGATGAGGCCGGAGCTTCTCTGGACGGCCTTCCATAGGGACTGTACGCCCGTGCCCTAGATCTTGCAATCTTGAGAGGTGAAGGGGAACGTGTAGTGGAGCGGGGGCGCTGGATGTCACGCCCCCTGGTCGGCCGACCAGGCAGGTCGGTCGACCGGAGGGTGGTGCCCACCGGTCCTCCACTATTCCCCTCGGCCGGGATCATGGCCAGGGGCTGCACAAAGGTCGCCACGTCTTCCATCGATGCTTCAGTTGCAGGAGTTAGGGTGTTGATTGCTGGAAGAGTCGCTAGAGGAGTCATGGCCGGTGTGGTGGCTACGGTTTTGGATTCTCCCTTGCCGGCCATGGGTTGATAGTGATGGGATGCTGGTGGAACCAATGGAGATTTTGGGGAATAGATGGAAACAAGGTATGGAGTTTTAGGGTTTCTGAAGAGAAGAAGAAGAGTACGAGACTCCTTTTCTCATTGCGAAACACCGTCACACCTCGCGGAGTTGGACTCTAGGTGGGTCAAGGAGGCCGTGACCCGAAGCTGGGCCTCACTGGGGCTGGCCCAGATTCGGCCGACTTATAGGTCGACCGACCCAAGCTGGGCCCCAGTGGGCCCCAGCTTGCGTGGGTCAACTGGTGGGGTTATAAGTTTGAGAGATAGGATGGGCCCACCTGCCCTTTTGTCCTATATGGCTCTTTTTGAATGTAAGTACGGGATCAACTAAGTCAATCACGTCTATCTCCTCATCAAGAGCTTTATTATGGTCTAGGAAAAGCTTGAGTTGTTGATCGTTTACCTTATAGGCGTTACCATCATCATCTTGTATCGTGATGGCTCCATGTGGTGGTGTGTCGATGATGTGATACGATCCTTGCCATTTGCTTCGTAGTTTCCCATGACCAAATAACTTGACCCTAGAATTAAAGAGCAATACCTTGTCTCCGAGATTGAAGTTCTTAGGCTTCAATCGCTTATCGTGTCATCTCTTGATTCTTCTTGAAAATCGAGGCACTATGATAAGCTTTGTCTCTCCATTCTTCCAATTCCGAGATTTGACACTTTCGGTATTCTCTGGCTATTTTAAGATCCATGTTCGACTTCTGGATAGCCCAATGCACTCTGTTCTCTAGCTCTACGGGTAAGTGGCAAGTTTTCCCGTAGACAAGCTGATAGGGTGACATTCCAATGGGTGTCTTGTATGCTGTATGGTATGCCCACAGTGCGTCCGGTAATTTCAGCTTCCATCCCCTCCCCATATCATTCACGGTCTTCTGCAGAATATTCTTGATTTGCTTGTTAGATGTTTCTGCTTGACCACTGGTCTGAGGGTGATATGGAGTCGCGATGTTGTGCCTTGTCCCTAGTTCCTTGAGAAAGTTTCGGAAGGCTGAGTCAATGATGTGTGATCCTCCGTCACTGATTACCATCCGTGGTGTGCCAAACCTTGGAAAGATAATCTCATGGAACATCTTACGGGCATGCTTTGCATCAGCGGCTCTGCATGGCATGGCTTCGACCCATTTGGAGACGTAATCTACGGCGACCAGAATATACTCGCTTCCTTGGGATCTTACAAAAGATCCCATGTAATCAATACCCCAGACATCAAAAAGTTCGACCTGAAGATTGTAGTTCAGGGGCATTGAATCGCGAGCTGTGATCCCTCCATGCCTCTGGCAGTTTGGACATCTGCGGATGAAGTTCTTTGTATCTTCATACATAGATGGCCAATAGAAACCACTCTATCTTCATACATAGATGGCCAATAGAAACCACTCTGCCAGATTTTCGCTTGAGTGCGAAATACACCATAGTGACCTCCATATGGTGCCGCATAGCATTTCTCTATGATCTTTTGTCCTTCTGCCGTGGGTACACAACGTCTAAGTAACCCATCTGCACAGACTCGGTACAGATATGGTGCATCCCATAGGTGGCGTCTACTCTCGTGCACTAACTTCTTTTTGCTTTCCCCTGGGGGTATATACCCTGAAACCAGGGGTGCGAAGCTGTTACTTTGAGAAGCATATCGTCCCATAGGAAGTCATTTATCAGTGGGTCTTGGGTATTCATATTGGTCATACGCAATAAATGATCTGCCACTGAATTCTCTACTCCTTTCTTATCTTTAATTTTCAAATTAAACTCTTGGAGTAGAAGAATCCATCTAATCAACCTCGGTTTAGCATCCTTTTTAGTGAAGAGGTACTTGAGTGCGGCATGGTCTGTATAGACGATGACCTTGGTACCCACTAAATAGGATCTAAACTTCTCGATAGCGAAGACAACTGCTAGGAGCTCTTTTTCTGTTGTAGCATAATTGAGCTGAGCTCCAGTAAGTGTCTTGCTTGCGTACGCGATCGCGTGATGCTTCTTATCATTGGTTTGACCAAGTACGGCCCCCACCGCGTAATCACTAGCATCACACATGATCTCGAATGGGAGCTTCCAATCTAGGGGTTGAATGATTGGAGCTGAGATTAGTGCCTTTTTGAGTGTCTCAAAGGCTTTATGGCACTCATCTGTGAATAGGAAAGGGGCATCCTTGGCTAGGAGACTTGTGAGGGGTCTAGCAATCTGGGAGAAGTTTGCGATGAACCTTCGATAGAATCCGACATGGCCAAGGAAGCTTTTGATTCCTTTCACATTGATGGGAGGCGGAAGTTGTTCAATGACTTCAATCTTCGCCTTATCCACCTCTATCCCTCTTTCGGACACTAAGTGTCCTAAAACGATACCTTCACGAACCATGAACTAACATTTCTCCCAGTTGAGGATCAGGTCCTTTTCTTGGCATCTCTGCAAGACTCTGTCTAAATTTTCTAGACAATGATCGAAGGTCGTCCCATAGACTGAGAAGTCGTCCATGAAAACTTCCATAATTTCTTCGATCATGTCAGAGAAAATGGACATCATGCACCTTTGGAACGACGCGGGTGCATTACATAACCCAAACGACATTCGTCGGTAGGCATATGTTCCATAGGGGCATGTGAACGTGGTCTTGCTCTGATCTTCGGGATGGATGGGTATTTGATAGTAACCAGAATAGCCATCAAGGAAACAGAAGTAGGAGTGCTTCACCAACCGCTCTAACATCTCATCAATGAAAGCTAGTGAGAAGTGATCTTTCTTAGTGGCCTTGTTGAGTTTTCTGTAATCTATACACATCCTCCATCCCGTGACAGTTCGTTGGGGAATTAGCTCGTTCTTGCTATTTTCCACCACCGTCATGCCTCCTTTCTTGGGCACGACTTGAACTGGGCTTACCCACTCACTATGGGGAACATGATAGATAATTCCGGCATCTAGGAGTTTAAGAACCACTTTCTTTACCACCTCCCTCATAGCATTGTTCAACCTTCTTTGGGGTTCCCTAGAAGGTGCTATTGCGGGATCCAATGGGATTCGGTGGGTGTAGAGGGCAGGACTGATGCCCTTGAGGTCATGTAGGGTATAGCCTAAGACCGATCGATGCTTCTCTAAAATAGCGATGAGCTTATTTGTCTCCTCTTCTAAGAGTTTGCCGCTGATGATCACGGGAGACACTACATCGCTATTCAGAAAGGCATATCTAAGCCCTGAAGGTAAAGGCTTTAGCTCAATCGGAGGTTGTGATGGCTTCTCAGTCGTGAGCAGTTCAGAAGTTTCACCGGATTCTTCTTCTGCATCGCTGACTTCTTCCGGCATTTCCTTGATATCATCCTCGAGGCCCAAGTCAACAAACTCAAAGATGGAACTGGCCATTATTTCCTCGATTGGCTCTGGAATAGGGAGATCTTCCACTGATCATGTCAATGCTCGATCCATGGGGATGTTGAACGTGTCCTTCCCTAACTTGATGTTTAAACATCCGTCCTTAGGAACATCCAAAAAGAGAGCTTTAAGGGGATGTCCTATCAAGAAGTCGAAGTTGAGATCTTTGAAGATATGGAAGTTCAGACGGATTTTAACATCATTCTGCCATAATGGCACATCGGTGATTATCCCGTAGCTGCTTGTAAGAGAACCTGAAGGTCTCTTGAGCTGTCTGTCTGTCGGAGTGAGTTTGAAATTGCCTAGAAAAGCTAAGGCAAACTCATCTGACATGAGATTAGCTCTGACAGCGGGAATATAGAGAGCGTCCACATTTTGATTTTGGAGACGGCAACAAAATGATGTGGAGGGAGAGTTTAGATAAATTGGAGATACGGATGACTCTCCTTCCTGCAGCCATTCGTTGCTGATCAATGTTGTGAACTCTTGAACTGTCTCCTGAAGAAAATTCTCCTCTAAGGGATCCGTAGGAGTGACAGGGCTTGGTGGTCTCTTCTGGCAGAAGTATCTTGAGGTGTTGCCGAAATCTTCAAAGACATCTGGCTCGATACTTCGGATAAATTCTGGAGGTAGAGGGTCTTCTTCCTCCGATGTTTCGGATTTATGTTCAGGGGCGGTCTCATAGATTGAATCTACTGATTGGCTTTTAGTGGATTCCGATTCGATTTCTGAAGGCTCCGCTTGACGCATCTCAGGCTCTATGGGGACTGGCTCGTGGATACAAACGAAAGACGTTCTGTCCAAGGTATTGTCGAGGACTTCCCTACTTTCGGTTGGGGTAAGATGAGCGAAAGATCCTCTAGAGGTAAGATCGAGATGGTGTGCAGACTCCTTGTCAAGACCAGCATAAAAATGCTGGAGCAATAAATGCTCGGGTAATGATAAGTCTAGGCCTAATTTTACCAATAAGGTAAATCTCGCCCAAGCTACACAGATTGATTCCTTATCATTCTGACGGAATGTTAAAATTTCCATTCGTAAGGCGCATATTCATGAAAGTGGAAAGAATGCAGAACAGAATCTGTCCCGAAGTTCAATCCAACTTCCATTCACACCGCATACGACACGAATGTACCATTGCTTTGCTTCTCCCGAAAGGGAAAAAGGAAACAATTTCCATTTAAGAGTTTCGTGTGTCATGCCCCAAATTTTCTTGCATGAACATACTTGCTCGAACTCGCGTAGATGATGATCGGGATTTTCACAATCCCTTTCTGAAAAGGAATTTTTCTTAACAAAGGCTATGTAGCCTGAGTCGAGTTTATAGCTAGTAGAAAGAACTGGGTCAGCAGAGGGTGCTGGCTCGTAGAACTCGCTCTTGGGTGAAGAGAGCTGTATCCAGCTGCTCCATGGGTAGCGGGGGTTGAGGTAGAATCAAGGAAAAAGAAAAAAAAAGATATGAGGACGAATGAGTCCATAGATAATGTAGCTACCGTTCCTCGGCAACGGCGCCAGAAAGCTTGTTGGTATTTTGCAACATCATGAATAAAATCTGCAAGCGCACGGATACCGTTGTAGCTTTCACCCAAGAGTATTCCAGGGTATAGTATCCGCTGAGGAACGTGAGTACACTATCTACAGGTTCAGGCTCATCCAAGGACACACACGCCGGTGTGGAGAAGACAGAAGAGAGGACTTTCTATATCTAGAATCTATGCCTAGGAGAAGAGATCACATCGCCGTTATACTTTGAGCTAAAGGTAACGACCGACTTATGCAAATCGGTAGTTTCAATATGTGCTCTATCTGATATCCGAACATGGAGGATTACTAAAAGGCTCAAACAGGGCTGTCACCACCTGCCGGCTACCTCTACAAACCGTGGGACTATCAGACAACTGAGTGGTATAGTCCAGCCTAGACACCACGTCTACGCCTTTCCCTACTAACCTTAGCCCTAGCCAAGACTACCCTTTTCTATCCAGGGTCTTAGGATAAGATGAAATGCTACTCGCTAGCATACACATCAACTAATATAAGGTAGAGATGATAACTTGCGATCTAAACTCTAATTCCAAATAAACAAACAAAGAAAGTCTCGAACACTTACAACCGAATAAGCATCCGTCGAGGTACAAGCGGAGAAGATTGCCGACAGACCCGGCACTTCCCCCGACTCCTCCTCACTCTCCTCCTCTTCTTCTACACCTCCTAGTCTACCTAAGCATCTAGGATGAAGGCCTCAAGCTCCAAGGGAGAAAGGTGAGTTGAGAGGGTGTGATGTGTGTGTGTGTGTCCATTCCTCTACCCCCTCCCCTTATATTTATAAGAGGGAGCCACTGCCTGAAGCACCTGGAACCGACTTAAGCAACCAGTAGGGAGGCGCCATGTGTTGAAGCTGAGGCGGTGGAGCCCATGGGCCTGGTCGGCCGACCAGTAGGTTGGTTAGCCTGCCAGGTGGGCCCACCACCCCCAGATTCGTCCAGCAGGCTGTCCTGGGCCTCCTTGTCTTAACCCAGTCGGGCTTGGCCTATCTTGAGTTGTCTGAACTGGGCTTTTGGGCTACACTTGGTCTATTTGAGCCTGAATCGGTGCTCTGATAATTTCTGCGATTTATGTCGGGCCAAAGTGTACTTGAAACCTGTGAAATTAGTTCAAAACCACCTGCACACATTCTCAAGCACCATATGTGGAATTTGTTAATAAATAAACCCTATGCTAGCGTTTATTCCACTTTGTGGTTCCCTTTTGTGCAGGAGTTGACGGTCAAAATTGGTCGTTAATGACCATCAACAGGCCATCGGGAGGTAGAGGACCGTGGTGTTGGCATCTCCCCCTGCAACACTAATAGCAGTCGAGTATAAACATAACCATTAAGCAGGGTCTTGCTTACCGTCGTACTTTTGGATGTTCGTAGGCTTGAAATCCTTCGGGTAATCGATGTTGTCAAAAGCCTTGCTCAGGGCTTGGAAGTAGTCAGAGTTGTCCGCAAGTTGCGCTCTGCGTCTTGCATTGATGATGTCCCGTGCATCCATAATGGAGTCGGCTACCTCTTCCATGTTATTCAAATGGTTGTTGTTGTTGCGGTTTGGCTGAGGGCCAGGAGGTTGATTTGCTTGTGGTTGGCTACCTCTGGGGCGATGACTACTCACAGCTTCTTGATCCTCTTGGATTCTTCGGTTCTGCTGGTCCTGCTACTGTTGACGCTGGTGGCCTCCGGGGGTACGACTTGCCTGAGGTATTCCTATTGCAGTAGCCCTTGATCGCATACCGTGAAGCGAGGACAGGGGGTTCTGTCTCTCGAGTTGTTCAACAGTGTTTTTGGTGAGATTTATGATTCGTTCCAACTTGGGATTCTGGGGCATCGTCATGAGTCGCAGGGTTGCTTTTGTCATTGCGGCGATTGGTGTTCTGAAGATAGGATCTGCAACATTGTTGAACTCGTTATTGAGGTTGCGCGGCGGAATTCGGGCACCTTCAGCTGCATGAACCCTGCGTGCTTCTTTTTGTTGATTCCTTGCCCTGCGGGCTGTACGAGTGGCTTCGTCTTCATCAGCTGGAGCGTCTTGGGTCAGATTGTCTGCTGAGATCTGATCTAAGGTTTCGTTTGGATCATGGTGGCTTGCAGCACCCCCGGGTTGGATGATTACCAGAACCAAACGCTCGTGAGAGAAGCTTTCCAAGTCTGATTCGTAATCAGCTATGACTGTTCCACCGGAGCCAGTTATCCTCTCAGTTTCGAGGGGAGTGCCGTGTTGAAATGGGAGATCATCAATGCTAGCGACTTCTCGCAGATTGTCGAGTAGTTCTGCGAGGATATGGCTTCGGCAGGATTTGAGTTGCATCTTAGTCAGTGCATTGGTAATGAAGTCCAGGCTGTCTTGAGGTGACTTGACTGGATCTGAATATTTGTCAAAAATAGGTGCCTCCCGACTAGCGGTGATTGATTGGTTTTCGACGTGGAGTAGGCGATCCAAGCTACTTTCTTAGATGGATCTAATCATCTGCCTGTAAACAGATGATGAATTGCACAATCCGAAAATGGGTTAAGCAAAAGGAGTCCCAATCCGAGTGGATTTTAGTTTGAGATCAATCTGAGTCCGAATAGAACTCGAGTTGTTTTCGAGTTTCGGCTCGATCTCCTTGGCGAGGTCGGAAAGCAACATAACGCCGTGATCATGAGATCTGGCGAGCTTGTTGGAGTCTTCCGACGTGGAGCTCTTCAGCGTGGGAGAGTTGGTTAAGTGGCTATCGAAGCTGCCTGAACCATTGGCGATGCAGACCCATGAATCGAAGATGAAGGTGGCGCCTTGAGGATGTGGCGGAACCACCCAAACTAACTGGGCCGGGTGCACTGATCTTTGTTGCTAAGCAACTCTGACCCAAATTGGCACTCACCGGTAGTTCCTCGAGTGAAGCCTCGATAAAAGCCACGCTATTCCAGGATCAGCAGACAACACTCACACGAAGGTGAGCCCAGAGATTACAACACAGAACATTTCATACATCTCAGAGTGATTGCAGCGGAAAGGAAATTTATTACAAACCATATTCAGATTAGTAAAGTACTACAGAGTTCCATCTACTTAAATTATTCAAGTCTCATTGTTCAGCGGAAGCATTAAAAGATAACTAGTGAAATAACGTGATGCATCGATAAAGCCCGCACGAAAGCGTCACTCAGCGGGAGGGTGGTCAGCACCAGCTGAAGGACCATCCCACTCAAAAGACCAGCCCGGAGGAAAGGTACACGGCCAAGCAAGACTTGCAAACAGATCTTCAAAGTTAGTACCTGAAAAACAGTGCCACAAGCAAGGCTGAGTATACTAATACTCAGCAAGACTGACCCGTCACCAGATATAACATAGTCCGATAACTAGACATGCAAGGCTTTTTGGTTGGTGGGGTTTGTTTTGCCAAAAACGCCACTAAATGTTGATCCTTATTTTCAGATTTTATTTAGCCATCTTCCAGTTGGATTAACCATTCTAAGTTTGCATCTAACTCTACACAAACATGGTAGAGTAACCATTTAATCAACCAGCAGTATTATCATCATCATGTTCCACTTGTTACTCTATGTGACCGAAATCATTAAGCAGTCTCATGCCGTGAGAGGCGGACGATTCTGAATCGGATTTCAACCTGGCCAGGGGAACCTAGACCACACGTATGGGAACCAAGTCACCCACACAACATTTCCCCTTTCTTTCCAGTCCGTGGATCCGGAACACCCTCCCCGACTACAGAGTCCGACCACTCTGCACCCGTACGTCCGGACAAAAATAAAACCTACTTCTACCAAGAGGGTGCGAGATCGTTCCACTCGCTGGTCCAATCAGGTACTTCAGCTTACCGATTACCATATTTCTCGGCATGTGGCTAGTACTTTCAAACGCTTAACGAAATGAGCCACACCCCGCGACCTTAGCCATTTTTTTTACTACACCAGCAGGGTATCACAACTATACAACCCCGCCCGTTGTCCTTATATTTCAGCAGGAATTAAAGTCAGCCAACTCCTATAATCTCGCGAAAGGCAGGAAACCTCTCGACTTTTACCGCACCTAGTTAGCGGGGCAACTAGTCGAGAAAAAGATCCGGATAACAAACATAGGTACCTAGTGATCATGCACCTAAGGTTTTCGATCAACTCCTAGAAAACATAAATGCACAAAACCAACTATTACCATACATTAATAGATAGATAGCAGAATGATAATTCGGAAAAGTAGTGGGATTATGCTCCGGGGCTTGCCTTCTTGGGCACTGTTCAAAAGTAGCCTTGGGCTCTTCCGAACATTGGTTCGGGTCTTGATTCAAGTCAGTATAAATAAGAGAGACACTCTCCGGAGTGGTAGTATTCGCGGCACCAATTCGTAATCACCGTCGAGTAGATTTACCGTTTCTATATGCATGCAGAAATGATATTGTTACAACATGATATAAACATATTTCTTTCCTTCACTGTAAAGTTGTAGTCCAGAATAGCACGTGTTTGTTGTGGTGGTCTTAGTTAACTTTATTTTCTGGGCAATCGTTTATAGAGTAGTTCTTAAATTCACTTTACTTCATAAAAGAACTGTGTGGTTTGGTTTTCATTTTTATCATTAAAACATAGCATGCTTTCACTATTTCATAGCAACCAATTTACTCATGAGATAGTGATGAAAAATTAAAGTAACTCAAATCATATACTCTAGCATCTATGGTATAGTTTTCAGCATGTAATCATAAAGCAATTATCCATAATAAAGCATGTAAGTAGATTACTCGAGTTGCTTCACCTTTTTGCACAGAAAGTTTGACATGGGTTCTGGTGCTACAAATTTTATTGGAGCATCTACCAAGCATCTACTCAGTACTGTAATTTTTCCAGATTTTATTCACTTATGTAGCTGAGGTAATAAAAAGAACAAAAACAATAAGCCATTAACTGAGATTAATTCTCCAGAGAGTTTTACTAGGGATATGGTTCTCAAATTTTTACCAGAGCCTAATCATGAGCTAAAAATACTCCAGAAAAATTATCGAGCTTTATAACCACAAGATAAATTAGTTATGCATTTAACTTAACATGATTTAGCATAAATTTCTTAAGGTGCATTTAACCAGTACTACATATGAAATTTTTATTACTGATAGAACATACTGTAAGAAAGATCATATCCAAAAATCAAGATCAGTTATGGTATAGATTACTCAGAACAAAAATAGTAAATCTAGCCCTAAGATGCTAAGCATGATTATTCAACAAAGCAAAACTCAGTAACTGTAGCTAAAAATATTTATACAGGAACATATAGCTAAAAAGAGACTTCAGAAATAAATATAGATTTTTCTGAGCATAAGAACTATATATGGAGAATTAAGTTGATTAAACAAGCATAAAACATGGTATATAGTAAATGAACTCAAATAAATCTGAAATTTATGGATTCACAAGATTTCAGTTACACATGTATGCAGTAAAAATTTCAGAGCAAGTTCATGTGCATATTTTCCAGTATTAAATCAAAAAAGCTAGCAACAGATTAGAGAATCTTGATTGTTCTAACATGATAACTGTTTTGGTTGGGTGTCATTTTTTTACTGTGATCTTAATATTCCATTAGTGATAACATACCCAAAAATCAAGGTCATTTGCTGAGTATAACTTCATGAACATGCATAAGGTGATTTTCTTATTTTTTTTCTCAGATTAAAATAAAGGAAAAATATGAACATATGAATGTAACAAAAGTTGTAGTTCTTGTTTCAAGGATTTCAGAACATTTTAGTTTGCATTTTTCTGATTTTTATACGATTTTCTAGGCATTTTTGAAGTTTGCTGTTTTGAGGTTTATGTACATTTTGCAGTTGGACCCTTGGAAGTTTTGTGTCTTTTAACTGTAGGTCCCTGGCGGAGATGAGTGAACAGAGGAGGTTTGGCGCGGCGGTTCCCGGCGATGGGGTTGGCCGGCGGCGAGGGGTTTGTGAGGGAAAAGAGAGAGGAGACCGAGGCGCACCTTATGGTGGTCTTGGATGGGTCGGGGGCGGCCGGGAGGTGGGTCGCCGGCGATGTACAGGGGCGGCGGCCATGGGAGCTCGGCTCCGACGAGCTCGGGTGAGGTAGGGAAGGGGCGTTTGGGCTTGGGAGCATCAGCGTGTTGAGAGGAATCCATTCTGGGTCTCGATTGGAGCCGAGGAGGGGCGGAGGGGGTGGTTCCACGGTGAGCCGAGCTTGCCGGCGGCCATGGCATGGGCGGCCTTCCTGCGCGCGAGCAGGGAGGGCGATGGCCCTTTTTATAGGCGCGCGATGGAGGGGAGGCAAGTCTGGGCGAGCCGGAAAGCGGTCTACTGGGGTAGGCGCGGCCGGGGAGGGCGCAGCCAGGCGCGTGGCGCGGCGGCCATCCTCGTGGCGCGCGCAGGAGAGGAAAGGGGGCGTGGCGAGCTCAGGGACGCCGGGGAAGGTGGGTTGGGGCAATACCAGGGGCGCGGGAGCGGTTTTGGGCGGAGGCGCGACGCGTGGGGCGGCCAGGTGGCTTCGCCGGCGTACGGACGCCGTCGTAGGCGCGGTGCAGGGAGCCGGAGGTGGAAGAAACGGTGAGTGGCAATTTCGTAAATAAACCGAAGTTCCAAACTCAGTTCTGTAATTTCAAATTTTCTCCCTCTTCTTGGCTCCAAATGAAAAAGTGTTGAATACCACTTTTGCTCAGTTTTTCGAGATCTACAACTTTCGTGTTATGCACTTTTTCATTAGAGCAATGGTTTGAGAGTTATTTAATTATTTCCAAAAACTGCCATTTAAGCTACTTATCATTTCATGTGAATTTTGGCACTTTTACTCCTAGGCTTCAACTAGGTTTTTGTTGAACATGACATGGTGAATATGTAGATTCATTTTCCTATGCATAAGTGCATTGGTTTGAAAGTTATTTTTAACTTCCTTATTTCTAGAAATTGAACTCTTGTTTATTTAATTTGTTTGAATTAGTAGCTCTTCACAAATCCAAGAATGGTTCCAATAATCATTTCATGTGATGGTTTTCCAGTTTGAATATGATTTGCATAGAAAGTTTATAGATCATTATGAAAGGTGTATTTTATTACCTTATTACCACACATGTCAAGTCAAGTTTAAAAGGGTACCAATTATTGTTTTTCAAACACATTGCACTCAAACACATGCACACATACATTCACACACAAGTTTGCAAGAACTAGACATAGGGTTCTTATTTAAGTTTTCTTAGCTCATTTGTGTGTGGAGTTATGTTAATTGCCTGGCTTTGGTTAAACTGACACCAGAGGTGTCACAGAGGAGGCGCCACGGTGCTGAAAGTGAAAGTGGCCATCGAACTCGCCGATGAACTCGCCGAGTCCCCTACCTGGCATGCCAGCTGTCGATGTTTACAGCCAAGCCTGCTCAGGGATACCCTTAGCAGTAGGGTTTGTAGGTAGGGATCGACGGCTCTGGAACTCGATGGTGCAAGGAACACGAAGATTTAGACAGGTTTGGGTCATGAGTTGCGTAATACCCTATGTCCTATGTGGTGGTTTGTATTGCCTTAGGTGTAGATGTGTTTCGAGGGGGTCCCTGTCCGCCCTTATATATCCGGGGGGACAGGGTTACATGAAAGTCCTTCTACAACACGATCGGGTAGTTTCCTTGTACTGCAGCTAGTACTACGCCTATTCGGGTAGTTACAAAAGAGGTAAGGTACATCTATGAGCTATCCCTTACTCTAGAACATTTTAGGCCTATGAGCAGTCCCGCTATCCCGGGTCTGACTGGAAGTGTTGATAATCGAAGAAGACTGGCGGATTCAGTTCATCAACTTCATCAGGGAGTTCAAACTTCCACCACATGTTGATGCCAAGAGTGCTGAAGCAGCACGCATCATCAGGCGAAGCAAAGGTTTCATCCTCGTCGGCGACAACCTGTATAAGCGCTCCGCCTCCGGCATCCTTATGAAGTGTGTTACCCTCGAAGAAGGCAAGGATATCCTCAGGGAAATTCACGAAGGAGTCTGCGGCAATCATGCTGCATCAAGGACACTAGTCGGCAAGGCCTACAGATCAGGTTCCTTCTGGCCAACTGTTGTGTAAGACGTAGAAGACCTCGTTAGAAGATGCCCTAGCTGCCAATTCTTTGGCAAGAAGACTCATGTTCTAGCACACGACTTGATTACAATCCCTCCATCATGGCCGTTCGCTTGCTGAAGTCTGGACATGATTGGACCTCTCACCATAGCTCTAGGAGGATTCAACCATGTGCTGGTAGCAGTTGACAAGTTTACCAAGTGGATCGAGTACAAGCCCATTGTCAAGATCTCATCAGATAGAGCAGTGGATTTCATTTTTGACATCATACATCAGTTTGGTTTCCCCCACACTATTATCACAGATCTGGGTTCTAACTTTAGCTCGCAGTCTTTTTGGGATTTCTATGAGAATTCTTGCATAGAGGTCAAAAATGCTTTAGTGGCTCATCCTCGAGCAAATGGTCAAGTGGAACGCATCAATGGCTTAGTACTCGATGGCTTGAAAAAGAGACTCTACGACGCCAACTCCAAAAAGGGTGGCAAGTGGATCCAAGAACTACCCCATGTGGTCTGGGGGCTGCGAACGCAGCCCAGCAAAGCAACTGGACAATCTCCTTTCTTCCTTACATATGGATCAAAGGCTATTACCCGCAGATATCATGTGGAAATACCCAAGAGTAGAAGCGTATCAAGAAGGAGAAGCAGATGGAGCTCGACAACTTGAGTTGGACTCAGTCGAAGAAGCCAGGGTCAATGCTTTGACCCAGTCAGCTAGATATCTTCAAGGAGTCAGACGCTATCATGACCGCAACATCTAGCAAAGATCTTTCAACATAGGAGATCTAGTCCTACAACGAATTCAAGATGAAATAGGATTGCACAAGTTAAATTCCAGATGGGAGGGACCTTTCATAGTGTCTAAAGTTATAAGACCAGGATCATACAGAATAACCGATGCTGAAGGTAATGAGGTACCTGTTGGCGGTCGATAACGATGGTTTTCACCGCCAATGCTCCGCCTGATTTCATGAAATGTAGGCCTCAACCATGCCATAACTATTACTACTATTGAGTTCCACAAGTTTTGGTGTTTATTTGATCTCAGGGACGACATATCCAAATTTGACCCAAAACGGACGCTGTTTGGACCGGAAGGCCCGAATCCGGCCGTCCGACATACTTTCAGTGGAATCTTGGAATGAGACTTTACCAAAGTCACATAGATGGAGAATCCAAGCCATCCCAATGGGCTATATCAAGAAATGCACAACTTGGACCCGGAAGGCTTGGACACATATCCAAAAGAGATGCCAACCTGGGCCATGATCAAGTATTCAACATACACCCTATCCAAGATTGATCCATGGCCAGAGAGGAGCGTGTCAGTGCAACGAAGGACCGAGAGGCCACCAGAGGCAGGCCGCCCAGCCCTAAGGAGGCCGCTCGGCCCAAAAGAACGTCGGTTGATCAAACCACCTGAAGAACCGACTCCTGGAGGAGATCAGGACCGTCCCACGGAAAGGCGGTGCCATGTGGTGGCAGGGGTAGGCCGGCCGGCCTAGGCCAGGCCGCCCGGCCCTACTCTGCAGCCTCTATTGTCCAGCCTTCATGTGAAGATCAAGCACCGCCTCCTCTGCTGCGTACAACTGGCGCTACTTGAAATAACCGTCAAGAACCGACCTTGGCACACTATAAATAGGACCCCCTCACCTCACTTGTAACACACACCTTGGGAGCTTGATTGCCTCACAATTTCAATTCATCCTTAGTAGAATAGGGAGAGTGTGAGGCGAGAGCTTTGGCGGAAGCTGGGCTAAAGGGGTGGAGTCGAGTTCTCTCGACCTTGCCCCATCTTGTACCCACCTCGGGGGAATTCTTATAATCAAGTAAGTTTTCCTCGCTTGTCATTAGTTCCTCGCTAGTTTACTTTTTACTTAAGTTACTTGCTTAGTTACTCTCTTTGATCTATGGGATCCCTTGTCTGTGTGGATAGCAAGTTCTGTCCATTTGGGGTTTCTTCTTGCCTTAGCGCGAGGCGGAAGTCAGTGACTCCATAGTTTAGGCGTGGTTCCTAGGCTTGGTAGTTACCTTGGGTTGTGTTGCACCCCACCGTACCGCAGTGGTAGGCGTCAAGTGGTGACAGCCTTGTCCATCCCTAGTAGTCCACCACGTTCGGGTGTTTTCATAGCAGTAGAATTGCCGAAAGTATGTTGGGCCCCTTCTCATGTCTTTCTGAGCCCTTCGCTTAGGCCGCCAAAACAGATCAAGTTAGTAGCTTCTCAAGTTATCTTAGTAATTAGAATTCTATCTAGAGATAAGCCCTCTACCCTCATACCTCTGCTCCCAGCGGGTCCGGTTGAATCGCTCCAGACCACTAGTCAAATCTTATCGTTCCTTGGATTCGATATCCCAGGCTTACTCACCTGGTGAAAGCTACAATCGGTCTCTGTGCGCTTGCGGAGTAATTCGTTAGGCTAAGGAGTGCCAACAGTACCCAGTTCCTGGAATATCGAGCACTTACGCAGGTTTTATCCTCGATTCAAGTTTTATGGTGGTGTCAGTTGATCTCTTTAATAAATCAAGGGTTTCTATCAACTTTTTGACTACATTAAAGGCAGTTATCAACCTGACAGCATCACATTGGACTACTTTCTAATGGGTTTTTTCAACCAGGGTAATCTCTACAGATTCATACCGACCTGGATAACCCAATATGGATAACTTACATAGTTTTTCTATTGGGCTAACCTATCAAGGTTCATCTGAACAGGATAACTATACAAGCCACATCCTTGTCCTTAGCATAGGACACAACCTACTCGTTGGCTCGAGAAGGTCTATGGATACCTTTACTAGTTTGTCCAACTTGGGTAACTCGACGGGGTTCATCCTAACAGGTCAACTATAAAGATAACTCCAGCCTTGTGTTAAAGCCACAACTACTCGCTCGCTCAAGTACATTTTGGATACTATTAAAAATTCGTCCTACTGGGGTAACCCGACGGGGTCCATCCTAACTGGTCAATCTTAATAGTTACTCCAGTCTACATATTAGACACTCTACTCGCTCGCTCGAGTAGATTATGGATATCTCTATATATTTTGTTCTATCTGGATAATATGATGGGATTCATCCTAACTGATAAACTTGGAGGTTACTCCATAGGAACATTCTACTCGCTCGCTCAAGTAGTTTGTATTTCGACTACTTATCCTACGGTATCAGACCAAGCTTCTGAATACACACCAATAGGATAAAAGCAATACATACAAAGACAAGTCTTTACAAAGATCACAAGAGCTATTACAAGCATATTACTCTGCCAAGTTCTTCAAGATCTCCTCAGCAATCACCTCTGTGTCTTTACAATAGCCCTAGAAAGATTCTTCAGAGCAATCAGCGGCTATCCCCTTTGCTATGGGAGCTAAGTTATGCTAAGGCCAGTAAGACTTTACAATCCCAAGCATATGGGTAAGATAATTCTTGGAGGTTGCCATCATGAAGTTGAAAATCCTTTTGGGAGCTTCCTCTAAGCGATCCACCAGAGATTTACTACTCGATGCTTTCCCTTCAGAATATACCATGTCCACAATGACTTGAGCTGCAGCTACTAGTCGAGCTTGATCACTTGAAGAACCTGAGACAAGGACATTTCAGTGAATATGCAATTATTGGCAAAATATTATCAACTAAAGATTCAAGTACTTATAGGATTGGGCAATTTGCAGTTGTTCTTGGAGCTTGGTTTTCTCTTCTTCAAGGCTCTTGATCTGCTGTTTCATCTTATAAAGCTCTCGCTTATGTTCACAGTTAGCTCCATAAAGCTTGTTCCGAGCAGCGAGAGCTTCATCAAGACGCTTGGCAATTTCTGCATTTTGCTGGGCCAAGGTTTTTTGATTGTCAACGGTCTGATACAAAGCTTGAGACTTCAAGAAGGACTGATTGGCAACATCCTACAAGTGCAACAGACGATGTCAGATATTATAAAACTACTAGACATCAGCAAAGATAACAATAGAAATCTTACCTTGGTAAATTTGAAGCTCCATTGCATATAATTTGCAAGCTTCTTCACATTTTCCACAGACAGCAGTGGATCGTCAAAGAGTTCTTTTCCCAACTCCTCTTGAGCAGACTGAGGTAGAGACTGGAAGGGTACTACTCGCACAGTGGGATTTTCTGATCCTCCAGCCACACCATCACCAGTATTAGCTGCAGATGGGGAAGATTTCTTTACTTCTCGAGTAGACTCCTTTGACGTTCCAGATGTGCCTGTTTCTTGACAAGCTGCAGCAGCAGAGTTCTCGATCAGCCCAATTATTGGTGACTTGGGGGCTCATCGGCTAGTTGACTTTGGGTCGCTCTGCACCCAGTTACGGATGTTTTGGATTTGATCTTTCTCATGCGTAGGAAGATATTGGATCCTGAACAAGCCAAATTCAGCACAAGGCAGTATGAGGCTAAATTGAATCTAATGGAGAAAGTAAGTTTCTTACTGGCCACTGTCGGGTCGGTATGCTTTCCTCCGCAATAGAGATCCAGGAGCTGCTTTACACTTCTTATCGCCACCAGAATGGGCGGCATCATCTGAAGACGGAGGCATGTAGTACTATGTCTTATAATTCTTCTGCAAAAAGAGGATTCATCATAATAGCAAAAGGCTTACTTACAAGTACTCGAGGATGCTTATTGACACTTACCAAGTATTCTCGGGTGGATTGACTACCGAGAGGAGTGCTCATAGCACAAAAGAGTTGTCGAAGTGGTCGAGTACTTTGCAGCACCTTCTGACTACCTCAGCACGAGACATTGCCTCTGGAGTAAACATGGTAGGATCTTTCATGCCTTCATACCTGAAGGTAGGATGCCTCCGACGCTGCAGAGGCTGAATCCGACGACTCACGAAGGAAAACACCACATGGTCTCCAGTGATTCCTTTCTCCTTCAATTTTGCAATAGCGTTAAGAAGGCATGTTACTTGGCCACCACCAGGTCCAGTACTCGACCAGCATGCTTGGACTTGGGGGGCGCCAGGAGTTCTCTCAGGAAGTGGAGACTCAAAGTTCCCGACATGAAACCAGGAACTTTTCCACTCGACTCCTTTACCAGCTGGTTTATAAGATAAGTACTTGTCTCGGGTCTCAGGACAAAGTACTAATTCACACCCACCGACGACAGCAGGTTTGCTAGCATTCGGAATGGGTACAAGGGTGAAGAAATACTGGAAAATATGGAAATGAGGGAGGATGCCAAGGAATGCTTCACAAAAATGGGTGAATATGGAAAGATGCAAAATGGATTGTGGGGTAAGATGATGCAATCGAATTCCCCAGAATTGAAGAAGAGCAAGGAAGAATTCTAAGACAGGCATTGATAGACCACGTTCTGTGAAATCGCGGAACATGACGGTTTCCAATGTACCTTCGAATGGGTACTCTTCCCCTTCAGTAGGACGCCACAAGATCACAGCTTGACTCTGGACCAGCCCCATAGTCTCCAGTTCTTGCACAGCTGCTTTGGACATCTTGCTCTTTTGCTAGCCCGTGGAGAGATCAGCAACTTCCTCGTCATCAATCTTGGACTTGTTCTTCTTGGGAGCCATCTCAGTGCCACAAGCTATGATCTTAGCTCGGGGGCTACGAGAGGGGCTAATGGACAGAGAACTGAGAAGGCAAAAGCTTGGGAAGTTTGGATCTAAAAATGGTGGCGGCCAGGAATCAAGGGGTAAAAACCCTAAAAGTTACCGCACGAGTTAATAAGGGTCTGAATGGCAATCTCGTGAATACTTGGAAGACCAACGGTTATTGTCTATTCTGAGCAGTTCTTGAAAATTGGGATATGATCATTTGCCACGAGTTTTTGATCCTTAAATCTAAATTTAAAGAGTTCGAATTCAAGGCTCGGGGCTGTGGGATATGTGAATCAAAGATTTATTTTTCAAATTTTTTGGAAAATAAGAAGAAAATGACTGAAGTGACCCTCAGCCTGATTCTGCAATTCAACCCAAGGCTTGGGGGCTACTCCATATGGAGCGCGAGTACTTCGCGCACCATATATGATCAAGATTTCGAGGCTTGATGTAACACCCTAATTTAAATTTCAGCCTTTATTAATAAATTTAATTGGTTTTATTTAATTTTCTAAGGTTTATTGTGTTAGACTTGCATTTAATTTAAATTTTTGTTCTATAAGTAATTAAAATTTGTCTAAGTTTAAAAATTTGTTATTGCATTCATGCTGGTGCATTGTTCTTTTTGCCTGAGTGCTAGGTTTGAATTCAAATTGGAATTTGAATTCAATTAGAATTTGAGTGGTTTGAATTAGAAATAGAAAAGAGAAGTGAACAGGAGATATAAAAGAGAGAACCCAGCCCAGCTTGGTTCCAAACCCAACCCTTGAAGCCCAGCCCGCGGTCTCCCTCTCCATCCGGCCCAAACCCTCATCCCACTCCTAGGCCCAGCTCCTCTCCCCGCCTCCCGTTCGGCCCGCACGCCACGCATGGCTCGCCTGCGCGTCGCGCCCCGGCCTGCCCCGCATGGCCCACTCTCACCGCGTCGCCGCTCTCCCGCTGACCCGGTGGACCCACGCGTCAGCTCCGTCTCCTCCGCCTCCGCGCAGCGCAGCAACGGCTGCCCCGCAATCCACGCCGGGATCATGACGGGCACGCCTCCCCGAGATCCTCGGCGCCTCCTTTAAACCCCCACGACCCCCCTGCACCTCTCCCATCTAGCAGCGCGCCGCCACTAACCCTAGCACACCGCCACCACCTCGCTCCGCCGCGCAGACCTCCCTGCGCCGCCGCAGACCGGCCACGCCACCGCCTCCCAGGTCTTGCAAACCACCGCAACCGCCCCACCTCGACGTCCAGAAGCTCTCCGAGCCACCTGATTGAAGAATCGACCCGAGCTTCCCCGGAATCGCGCCCGAGCCCCAACTCCGGTAAATTCTGAATTCACCGGAATTTCTCGCCTCCGGTGATGATCAGGTCGCCCTGAACACCGCTACCCCTTTGCAGTACCCGCGCGGGCCTCCTCGACGCACCTGCAGACCCGGAGACACCCTACAGCGGTTCACCCACGAGCTTCTTCCCCGACTCCGACCGTGCGCCGCCGCCAAGCTTTGTCGCCGCGACTCCTGCCCGACGCCTCTGCTCGATTTGAACCCCGGTGAGCACCAACCCTATCTCCCGTTCCTTTTGCACGTAGTTCTGTAGATCATAGCCCCCCTGCAGAGGCCGGAACGGCGCGCACCGCCACTCCGTCGCCGCCCGCGCCGTGGCGAGCATCCTGCAGGCCAACCCAGTCCCGCACATCCCTAACTCGGACTTGTCCTTGCTCCACTGAGACTCCACGAGCCTTTTTCACCCACAACCGAACCCCGAGACGACCTGCATGCCCCGCGCCAGCGATGCGCTGCCGTGCAGTCCGCCCCTCGCCATGGCAAGCCCTGTCCAAGCATGGGAGCCCTGTTCTAGGTGCACAGGTGGATTATGCGTGGTGCGTAGATCCTCCCTGGCCAAGATCCGCTCGTTTTTGAGCCCGGTAGCGCCGTTTTGACTTTCACCGGCGGGCTCGCCGCCGAGGAGCAGAGTTCCGGCGAGCCGCGCCGCCGCCCAGCGCGCCCGAACCATGAGATCCGTCCGATCAGGAGTGTGCGGCCACGATTAGATCCAAGCCCATCTTTTCCGAGCCACTGGATCTCGATCTAACGGCCTTAATCCAAGGATACCGGTTCGCTGTGGCGGTTGTGCATAAGAGCCCCTGTCTTTGATGGATATCAACCCGCAGTCCAGGACTGAGTAAAACTATTTCTAGTTTGGTCCAGATTTTTTACGTGGACCCCCCTGAACTTTCCCAGAATAGAACCCACCGTCCTGACTTGTTCTTTTACGAGTTAGACCCCAGAGTTTTAGTTTAATTACGTTTTAGCCCTCAGTTTTTGCAGAAAGCCGCCTGGAACTTAGTTTTTCTCGCAGATAAGCCCCTAGATCTTGTTTTAGCTCTAGTTTATGTGTTTTAGCTCCGTTTTAGGTGTTCTTTATATCCACGGGATCGTTGTAATGCATAGACTAGTTTTAGACTAGTTTAGTGTGCTGTTTCTATGTATTGATGTACTGTTTCTTAGTTTTTGTTAGTGTTTGCTTGTATGCTTATTGTTGTGCCTTGTTTTGGCCATGTGTTCGTGAGTAGACGCTGATCCATCTGAGGAGCCCCAGTACCAGTACCAGGAGCAGCCATCTTCCGAGCACTTTGAGCAGCAGCAGGAGCAGTACGAGGAAGGCATGTGTAACATGAACAACCTATCATCTTTAAATACAATTTCATACTGCATTTTAATACTGTATGCCTATAAGGATTTCCTAGCCACTTTATATCCTTTATACATACCTTTGGGTTGCATTTTGGTTAGTTGAGCTAGGTTGCTGCGCTATAACACATTCTGGTCCTTTTTAATTAAATTGATTAATGGTTTACTTGAATTTAATTCTGAGAGTGGCCCTCTGTGTGGATGAGTGGCTCACGTCTCGTTAAAAGATGGTTTTTGTAGAAACATGGTTTAGGGGGCCAGCACGGTGCTTAGTGCTTGGTTGACCACTCTCCATAAGGACCGGTTCATAGAGCGACAACCTGGGACAACAGCGCTACCACAAGGCTAGAATGGGATAGACTTGGCTTACTAATTAGGTCTTTTTGGTTTGGAGTAACTTACCTGCGGGGCAAGAGTAGTAAGCTTCAATGGTCCCTGCTCCTCCGGCTTGGTCTGTGCTTGGATTGCGCTCCTGTGCTTGTACCCCCGGAGGTGGGCCCCATCATCGCTGATCTAACTCTTCGCGGTTACGCCTTACCAACGAGATTCTTTGTGACGGCCTCGTAGTGAGTCGCTAGTCATCTCACCTAAGGAAGTGTGATGAACCTCTAGCGTAGCTCACGACTTGTGGGTAAAGATGTGCAACTTCTGCAGAGTGTAAAACTGGTATACTAGCCGTGCTCACGGTTATGAGCGGCCCAGATCCTCCTTTTGATTAGTGGGGTTGTCTCCTTCCGACGAGGGAGGTGCCTCTCGGGGTTACCTTGGTTTGGTTTGGTTTGGTTCTCAGTAGTATCATGATTAAATTTGACTAATTACTATGTAACTGGGTTAATGGTAATTCATCAACTGGTAGTAATTAGTTTTAATAAAATTTTGCCAAGATTAAAAGCTAATGCAGTTGAGTCAGCCAACCTTAGAGCCTCATAGTTTGTGTTATACTTGTTGAGTACAAGTTGTGTACTCACTCTTGCCTCTTCTCTACTTTTTCCTCTTGGCTACGCTACTGCTGCTCAGTTCCTGCCGACACGAGGGAGTTCGCTCAGCGCTACCAGGACTACGAGGACTTCTAGGCGTTCGTCTCCCAGTCGACGTCCCTGTGGCGCCCTGCTTCAGCTTCGGAGAGTCTTTATCGTATTTTGTACTTTGCTTCCGCTGTATCAGACATTTTGTCATTAATGTAATAAATAACATTCGTATTTCGATTTATTATGTCTTATTCGTGATATGTGCTGTGATATACTATTCATTCTGTTGTATATACGTGTGACTTGATCCTGGCACGTATATGATTGCTCGGTTTATGTCCTTTTATAAACCGGGTGTTACACTTGAGCACCTCACAGCCTCGGAGCAACCGAAGGTACTTGGAAGACTACTTGACATATCTGAAGGAAGGCCTGGAAGTAATCAGGAGGATGTTCTGACTACTCGAAGTATTCGAAGATTCCTTGCCAAGTACTTGACGCCTGTAGGACTCGGCTATGAAGAGCTCGGGGGCTTGTTAGACCTGGGGCAGCGAGACTGCTTATTGGCATAGAATGTTCTAGAGTAAGGGATAGCTTATGGATGTACCTTACCTCTCTTGTATCTACCCGAATAGGCGCAGAACTTGCTACAGTACAAGGAACCTACCTGACCGTGTTGTAGTAGGACTCGGTTAGGACTTTCCATGTAACCCTGTCCCCTCGGATATATAAGGGTGGGCAGGGACCCCCTCAAAACACATCAACACCTAAGGCAATACAAACAACCACATAGGACGTAGGGTATTACGCAACTCACAGCCTGAACCTGCCTAAATCTTTATGTTCCTTGTACCATCGAGTTCCAAAGCAGTCGATCCCTACCTAAAAACCTACTACTAAGGGTATCCCTGAGCAGGCTTGGCGGTAGACACCGACAGTATGATATGTCCCTATATGAAGCTATAACAAACAGACAGATCATTTGTAGGGCAAGTTAAGCAAGCAGTGGTTATGCAGGGTAAAGTTTTTTTTGTAACGGTAAGTGTAAATAAGCTAAAATGGTGGTGTCGTACCTTTAAGTGCATCAATATATTCCTGTGAAAAATGTCCACACTTATGCTGACACATTGTAATAGTGGGAGCTAACGTCAAATAAGGCATCAGTTTATGTCCATCTTAGGAATTAAACGAAAGCTGGGAATTGAAAGAAATCAGAGGCACATATGGTGTAACCGACGCTCCTATCTTGAATGCATTCGGATTGCATGTTAATTAGGGTTGCCACATAGGCATCATGAGGTTTACATTGATAGGACTCCCTGAAGATATCTTTGGCCATAACTAACTAGAAAGATTTACATCAAGGAGGTTACAACAGATACAAGAGAATAAAACAACCTAGGCCAAAGATATCTATCGGTATCCTTTTGTTACAACCGCATTATCGAATACTCTCCCTCAATCTAATCTTCCTAGATTCAGATTGTGCTTGAATAGTTCCTGTTGTCGAACTGTAAGAGGTTTTGTAAACCCATATGCAACTTGTTCCTTTGTAGAAATATATTCAATATCAAGTAACTTCCGAGCCACCCTTTCTCTGACAAAATGATAATCTACCTCAATATGCTTAGTTCGAGCATGAAAAATAGGATTGGCTGAAAGATACTTAGCTCCAATATTATCACACCACAACTTAGCTGCTTTCGGCGCTTCTATTTTCAACTCAATCAATAATGTTTGAATCCACATAACTTCTGCAGTTGCATCCGCTACTGCCTTGTATTCAGCTTCAGTACTCGATCTTGATACTGTTGCTTGTTTTCTAGCACTCCAAGATACTAGATTTTTACCCAAGAAAATTACAAAGCCCCCAGTAGAACGTCTATCATCCAGACAACTTGCCCAATCTGCATCTGAAAAGGCGCTAACTAATATAGAAGAGGACTTGAAAATCTGCAAACCCACTTTAGCCATGAGTTTTAGATATCTCAATATCCTTTTTTACTGCTGCCCAGTGACTTGTAGTAGGTGCATGTAAAAATTGACAAACCTTGTTAACTGAGTATGAAATATCAGGTCTAGTAAGTGTAAGATATTGCAATGCCCCAACAACACTTCTATAATTTGTAGCATCACTAGACCCTAGTAAACTCCCTTCATGCAAGGAAAGTTTTTCAGAACTGGATAGTGGTGTAGACACAAGTTTGCAATCTTTCATGCCTACTCATTGTAGAACATCATTCACATTTTTTTCTTGAGTCAACAATATACCATTATGAATTTTGTTTACCTCTATCCCAAGGAAATAATGGAGCTCTCCAAGATCCTTTAATGCAAAGTCCTTGTTGAGATCGTTGAGCAACACAAGGACAGCACTGTGATGTGAACTCACCAATATAATGTCATCAACATACACAAGCATAAATACAGTAACTCCCCCTGAGTTATAGAAGAATAGCGATGTGTCAGCTTTTGAAGATTTAAACCCCAATTCTTGTAGCTTTGTACTCAATCTAGAATACCATGCTCTTGGAGCCTATTTAAGCCCATACAATGCCTTATCAAGCTTGCATATATAATCTGGTGATGACTTGTCTTCATATCCTGGAGGTTGTTTCATGTACACCTCCTTTTCTCGAAAACCATGGAGGAAAGCATTTTGTACATCTAATTGCCTCATGGCCCATCCTTTTGAAACAGCAAGAGACAAAACACTCTGATAGTGGTTGGCTTGACAACTGGACTAAATGTGTCCTCATAGTCAATCCCATACCTTTGTTTAAATCCCTTTGCCACCAATCTAGCCTTATATCTGTCTAGTCTTCCATCTACTTTCCTTTTTACTTTGTACACACATTTGCAATCAATAATATTGATGCCCTTTCTTGGTGGTACAAGATGCCATGTTTTATTTTTCATAAGCGCCATATACTCATTGTCCATGGCCTCATTCCAATCTTTATTTTCCAATGCTTCCTCTAGATATTGTTGTTCGCCTGATGAGGTAAAACACCCATACCTGATGGTGCCATTAGTGTAAGTGGCCGTGTAGCTTCTGCAGATTCTTGTTGTTCCACAGTCGCCAGATCCGAATCCGCAGCCGTGGAAGATCCCGCCGCTGCGTCAGCTGGAATCGATCCCCCGTCGCGCCGAACTGGGGAAGTGCACGTGGCAGGCGCGGGAGGACTCCCAGTGTGAGGCGGTGGCCCAGGGAGGACATGTGATGATGTGGTAGAGCAGATTGGTGCTGGACATCGACCGCGCGCGCAGGCAATCTGTCGGGCGATGCAGGCAGATTCGGCGGCGATCCTGAGGGCGATCCGGTGGGAGTTAGCGCCGGATCAGCTCCATGTTCCATGTCAGGAGCTCCAATTTCCTTTTATGAGGCGATTTTTGCACTGTTTTCACCTGAAATTTCACTAGTAACATCAGTAGAACCAGGAGAATTAAACATGCGGTCACCTATGTGTTCTTCCCCAGAAGGATTAAGAGAATGGGAAGGAAGAAGAGAAATTTCAGAATGCAACCGAGCTCCTGCATTGCTATGCAATTTGGAGAAAGGAAATTCATTTTCATCAAAGATAACATCCCTAGAGATGTAAACTCGGCCAGAGGTCACATCAAGGCACTTAAAACCTTTGTGATGAGGACTGTAACCAAGAAAGACACATTGTTTGGAATGAGAGGCAAGTTTCCACTGATTATAGGGATGGAGATTTGGCCAACAAGCACACCCAAAAACCTTGAGGAAGGAATAATCAGGAGTTTGTTCATAGAGGCGCTTGAATGGAGTCACAAACTAAAGGAGCTTGCTAGGTGTTCGGTTTATGAGATAGGTAGCCGAAACAAAAGCCTCATTTCAGAATTTAAGGGGCATGGATGCTTGAGCAAGAAGGGATAGGCCGACTTCATCTATGTGTCTATGCTTTCGTTCAACAGCTCCATTTTGCTGGTGTGCATGAGGACAAGAGACATGATGCATAATGCCAACATTTTGGAAGAAGGCATGAAGGGTTTGATACTCCCATCCCCAATTAGTTTGCATTGCAATCATCTTTCTGTTAAATATATGCTTGACTAGACTTTGGAACTCAGTGAATTTGCGAAAGACCTCAGATTTATACTTGAGCAAATAAATCCAAGTAAATTTACTATAATCATCAATGAAGCTCACATAGTACTTCTTTCCTCCAACAGAACTGGGTGCAGGCCCCCACACATCTGAATAAACAAGTTCCAAAGGAAATTTTGACACACTAGTCGACCGAGGGTAGGGCAACTGATGACTTTTGCCCTGCTGACACGCATCACACACTGATTCCCTATTCTCATCTACTGAACAGGGTAGATTATTGCTACTAACAACTTTGGTAACAATGGGATAAGCTGGGTGACCCAGACGACAATGCCACCGCTCAAGGGATGGCTTGATGACTCCATAGGCCTGCTTTATTGATTGTGTTGGAGAAAGTGGGTAGAGCCCCTTGTGACATCTCCCTCTAAGAATCGTGTTCTTCGTGGCCTGATCCTTAATAAGAAAATGATCAGAGTGAAACTCAAGGAAAGCAGAATTATCTTTAGCAAGATGATGAACAGAAACAAGATTTTTGGCTGCTTGAGGTACATGAAGAATATTGTTTAGATGCAAAGGTTTGGAGGGGGTTGGAACAATAGTATGACCAACATGTTTAATTTCCATACCTACACCGCTTGCTGTGTGGATATGATCTCCTCCCTTGTATTTTTCCCGGAAGGAGAGCTTCTCTAGATCACTTGTGACATGATCTGTGGTGCCCGTGTCGGTGTACCAGTTGGTGTCGACGGTGTAGAAGCTTGACGCAGTAGCAACAAGGCGCTCGTCGGGGGTGAAGTTCTCATCGTAGCGGTGCCAGCAGTCGACGGCCAGATGGCCCTTCTTGTAGCAGACTTGACAGCGAGGTCGGCTGTCCTTGCGAGCGCTGCCAGTTGTCGTTGGAGGTCTGCTGCTACTGCTGGTTACCACGGCCGCAGCCAAAGCCGCCACGGCCACGGTTTCCACGTCCACCAGGTGACCCACGCTCAGTGCCTCGGCCACCTGCCGAGCCTCCACGGCCTCTGTTGGCCGTGTTGGTGGAGGAGAGCGCCCCATCTTGTAGATCAAGGCGCATCTCGAAGCTAAGCAGCTGCGAGTAGACTTCAGAGCCTGTGATTGGTTCTTTATTTGTCACCATGGATGTGACCATGGGATAGTACTCCTGGTCGAGGCCGTTGAAGATGTAGGCGACGATACTCCTGGTCGAGGCCATTGAAGATGTAGGCGACGATTTCTTCATCATCTAGTGGCTTTCTAGTCGCTGCCATCTCATCACAGAGGGATTTGATCTTTGTAAAATATTCAACAATGGACAGGGTACCTTTCCTTGTGGTAGACAGCGCGAGGCGCACGTTCATGGAACGCGCCCGCGTCTTGGTGGTGAACATGTTTTCCACCGAGCTCCATGCCTAGAACGATGTTGTTGATCCATCAATCTGGGAGAGGAAGTCCTTGCCGACAGAGGTGAACATGAACCCGAGAACTTGTTGATTCCGGGCGAACCACTCATCATACTCAGGGTTAGGGACCTGGGTGGCCTTGCCGGCCGAGTCCTTACCCTCAACTTCAGATGGAGGAGCGACGGTCTTGCCATTGATGTACCCTTCCAAGCGTGCTCCCCGTATGGTGGAGAGAACTTGCGCCTTGCATAGCGCGTGGTTGCTCTTGCTTAGCTTCTCGGTGATCTGAACACAAAACAGCGGATTGGATGAACTCGAACTGGACTCCATTAACATGGAGGCTTTGATACCATGAAAGAAATCAGAGGCGCATATGGTGGAACCGACGCTCCTATCTTGGATGCGTTCGGATTGCGTATTAATTAGGGTAGCAACATAGGCATCATGAGGTTTACATTTATAGGACTCCCCGAAGATATCTTTGGCCATAACTAACTAGAGATATTTACATCAAGGAGGTTACAATAGATACAAGAAAATACAACAACCTAGGCCAAAGATATCTATCGGTATCCTTTTGTTACAACCGCATTATCTAATAGGAATGAGAAATCATGACATTGGTGGTTGGGGAATCTATAATGTATTTGAAAAAAAACAATTTTTTTGTTGCATATACTTTCTTTGTTTCCGGCGGCTTTCAGTCGGGTCAGAAAGTATGGGGTTGTAAATTGCAGGTGTGCCTTGAACGCAGCGGTTAATAAATATAAAGATTAGTAAACTTAGGAGCTGAGGTAAAAAGTAGGTTTTATATGAAGGGCAGGTATTTAGAACAAGGGATTACTGTCATTCGCATGACATTTAGGGACCTATTGTTCGGTGGACGAAGAGGAACTTGCATTGTCAAACGTGGATGAGTGGGTCATAGTTTATTTGGGTAACAAACGCTTCTGGTGATAAAATTAACAGGGTAAGCATAGATTTAACCCTACAAAAGTAGAGTTTGAATGTGTAAGGGGTAAAAGGCTGTTGTCGCCTTTCAAAAGAGAATATTTGATCATATATGAAAAGGATGTACAAATTAGTTTTTTCTTATGAGAAAAACAGTAGATTATTTAAGCAAGACCGCATCTTTGGGAAAAGCGAGTAGCATGTGCAGGATGAGGAACAAAGACAATCAACAACATAAGGGGGAGGGGGGAGCACTGCAACGAAGTAATGGAAGTAAGAGGTTTAAAAAACAAACCGGGGCGGAGGAAGAGGCCTAGCGACACCGAAACATTCCGGGGGAGCTAATGTACCTGTTCTGATCTGCGATTCAGACACACGCAAACCTAGATCATTGAATAAAGAACAAAGGGAGGTTGAATCCGATGATGTAGACGGAGGCATGCAAACCTAGAATGCAGTTCGATTAGCCCAAGCAAGGGAAACAGCGAGCGAACAGATGACGAGATTGATTAGCGACCCGCGGATAAGGATACCCTGCATCGACAATGCTATTAGCTCGAATAGGTTGGACGGAAGAGCATCAGTCATGGGAAGGGGAAGAGTGTCGTTGCCTTGTGTTGGAAGCCAAAGAGCGCAATGACGATGGGCATGTGCTCAAGCAGCGGCGGAGGAACACGTGGAGTAGAATGATAGGAGAGAGAAATAGGGTTGGGACCGAGGTAGAAGAATTGCGGGCCTCTCGGACCGCAGGAGTTAGGTCCCATAGCACAGTGAGGTTTTAGGAACTTTGACAGGGCTGTCACCACCTGCCGCCTACCACTGCAGTTTCATGGGGTGGAACACAACCCAAGGTAACTAACCAAGTCTAGGTACCACACCTAAACTATCGAGTCACTGACTTCCACCTCACGTTAAGGCAAGAAGAAGTCCCAAATAAGTATAACTTGCTACTTACGCAGACAAGGGATGCCGCAACTAGAGAGATCAAGTACTAATAAAGTAAAGGAGGGAAAGTAATACTGACGAAAGAAGAGGAAATTACTCAAATAGAAGCTTCATTCCTCTGAGGCACAAAGTTGGAGAGGGGCCGACACTCCGGCTCCTCACCGGACTCTCACCTCGCCTCTCTCCCTATTTTCTAAGATATGTGGAGCGCTACGCTTCACCTTAGACTTGCTCCAATTCACCGTGTCTTGAATGAGGGGTGAGGGGTCCCTTTTACAGTGCTGCGGAGGTCGGTTCTTCATGTCACTGCAAAGGTACGCAACCACTTTCTTAGCTTAAACTCCACACGAAAGGGCAACTTGAGGGGCTACAAAGTGGGGCCGGCCGGCCTCCCTTAGGCCGGCTGGCCTGGGGATGCCGTCACTCGAGCACCGCCTTCGGATGGACGCTCCTGATGCTCTCTGGGGGTCGGTGCAAAAGGCGGTTTGTCAAACCGACTTTTCTTGGGCCGGGCGGCCTTGCTCTGGAGGGATTTTGGCCCTCCATTGCGCCAACACACTCCTCAATGGCTAGAGATCACTCCTGGATGGGTAGTTATCTTGTGCTCTGATCATGGCACAGAATTCCTCTGTTTTGCCTAAGGGTTCAAGCCTTCCGATTCCAACTCATGCATTTTTGGAAACTACCCATTGGAATGGCTTGATTTCTCCCTCTGGATGATACTTGTAAAATCTCATGCCAAGATTCTATAGAAAGTATGCCGGTCGGCTGGATTCGGGCCTTTCGGTCCAAACAGTGTCCATTTTGGGTCAATTTTGGATATGTTGTTCCTGAGATCAAACAAACACCAAAACTTGTGGAACTTTATTCCTTCTGATGCTCGACTTTTGCACGATAGTTGACGGTCAAAATAGGTCGTTAGTGACCGTCAACAAGATCCCCCACACTTAGTTCTTTGCTCTTCCTCGAGTAAAGGAAAGAACTAAGGCGGACCCAACTTCATATGATATGGTACCTGCATACAAATTATTCTAGGCCTTACCTTTGCCTATGAATTTTGATGTGTCTACCATGAATTGTTTGGGAAGTTGAAGAGCGGAACGGTGTTGACTTCAGTCTCCTCCACTTTCCTGCTATATGACTGGGGTTTTGGAAATATTTTTGCAAAGACCACCCATAGCTTTACTTCTCCATGGGATCTCTCATGTCGCTCACTGTGTACATATCCTCACCAAGGCTTTGCTTCTTTTTATCCTACTTCTAAGGATGGCTTATGTGGAGCTCATGGTAGGAGAAGTGGAAGCATGCACTTGTGTCACATATATTGCAAAATCAAACAAAGGATCCATGGAGATGACAAATCAAACAAGCTGATCAAGATTGTGCACATATGTGGAAGGTGGATGATGGAATGAAATACTCCTTTTATGAATCTCTCTCTCCTTTATTTGGATAACATGAGGACATGGCTATATATTTTTTTTTCTTCTCTCTTTTATTCATGGACATTGTTGTGTCCATTTTTTTTCTTTTCTCTTTTTTTTGGGTCATGCTTCTTGGGCATGCCATCTTTTCTCTTTTTTTTTGAATAGCCCATGCCACATTTGAAGGATACTAGAGAGAGAGAGAGATCATTAAACATGGAGTTTTATTTTGTGGATGGATGGAATGGCATAGCTGACTTCCAGTGTAGAAGTTCAGCTGGTGGAGTGCACATGATCTTGATCAAACAAGTATGAAAGACATCTCACCAGGGTCACAAAGTTTGAAGAAGCTCAATGCAACAACAAGGCACATATGTGTAAGATTTGTATCATGAAGGTCAGCATATGGCTTTGGTAGGACAAACACGTGGAGTTGTAAAGCTATGGAGGTTTTCCTTTTGATAATAATTTTCCAGACACATAAGCAGATAAAGCAAGGATTCTTCCATCAAACCATATCACACTAGTCAACAACTTAACAATCATGGGTTCCCTAAGATATGATTCACAAGCTCAGGCTTAGCAAAGAATAAAAGGTATGCAAACCAATCATTGAGAAGCACAGAACCAGAGGATACCTTGAGTTTAATTTTATTGATTAAGCAAGATTTCATTTAAACTCATAGGTTAGAGAGAGAGTGAGGGTTATAGTGCGCAAACCATCGCGATGAAGAATGAATGGTAGTAGTATCGGTTGGCCAAACCTTGCTAGCACCAGTTCATCTTGGCCTTTTGCGTGCTGGTTCGTTCAGTGTTGTGCATGTGTTGTGAGAGATCTCGAGTGTATATGCCTGAAATTTCCGAGAGATCTCCCCCACACTTGTTCTTGTACCTGGTGCTTATTCAAAAACAAAAACATGGAAACAAACTAACGGCTCTACTGGTTTTAAGAACCAGGGAGCTCCTAAAATTTATTGAAACTAAAATTTAATCTCACCATGATACTTACTCAAGCAAGGCTGGATCAAGGTTGCATCAGTATGAGTATGTTGTGCAACATTAATCCAAAACCTTGGCTTACCTTTCCATTTGAATTCAGCTCAATGACTCACCCAATTGGATTTGATTTTCCTGCAGGGGTTAGTCCATATATGCAACCAATATCTATACAAGTATTAACTCCGAGAACGTCAATCAAACTAGATACAAGGTCTAGTTGACTGAAGAGGACATTTTAACCCAACCACCATGCTTGATTCAAAAGGCCTATGAATGTGTTTCGCGACACACATTCAAACTAGAGCATACAAGGATAGATAAAGGGAGCATGAAGCATGATTGAGCTTTATTCAAAGATGGGATAAGTATGAGTACGAACCTGGTGATCCTTGGGCGACCTCCTGATAGGGCATTGTTTAATGTCAAAGCAGGACATTGAGAGTACTTACCATGGCGTTTTGTTGATGAAGACTCAATGTTGTCAATATGGCAATTCCTCCCATTTTTTTCTTTTTTTATAGAGCAAGATAGGACATACACCAATTCCAAGACAAGATATGAACTGAGAAAAAAGAACTTACTTCGGAATACTTACATACCTCCCCCACACTTGGAGTTTGCCAAACTTCAAGTGTATGGAGTTCAAATCTCCTTAGTGATTGTTCTTCCATCAAAACATATCGAGGTGTTGTAGTCGGTGTAGCTCACATGTTTATAGGCGTTGTCTATCCATCGTTCTCTTTGATCTTCCCCTGGAATGGTTAGCAACCAAAAATACCCGAAGGAAAACTATATCCTAGAACATGCTCTTGCTTTTTATTGAAAGGGAAATACATAAGTAAATAAAAGATAGTAGTCCGGGCTATCTCCCGGCAGTGCTTTATTTCTGGTCATAAGCTCGACCATGATAACTCTTGTAGCTATCATTGGTGATGGGTCATTGTTTCACCACCAATTGTTGAAACTAGCTACAAGGTTAGTGCCATGGTGCACGCACGAAATCTGCAATATTTACGATAAACATATACATCTACAACCAAACTTCTGAAAATTTTGCAAAAGAGGACCTTGAGTTGGTTGTAGTCTTCGTGTGTGCACGGTGCACTAAACATGCCTGACTCTGGAGTTGCATTGGATGAGCATGGCTTTCGTGGTATGTCAAAAGTGAAACTCCCATGCTCATTTGTGGAATCCTTTTCTTCGGACTCCAGAGTCGGTGCCTCACAAAATATTTTGACCTGCACAGGCTATCCGTAGAACCATGATCCCCACACAGGTTCCAAAAGGACCTACTGTCCAGGACTTCATCACACCACCACGCATAGAGGCTGATGCCGTAGAGGTAATCCAGTTGTACCAAGGTTACTTACACAACATGCTTACAAATGAATTGCATTTTGTTTACACCAAAGTTTCATTGTGGCAGACTGCTGCAACAGAAAGTTTACTGACTACAGAAAAGGAAGTTGATGTAGCTAATACCATAAAATCAAAGAGTACTTCAGCTAGGAATATTTTTGCAAAATCTAATGCTAGCAGTGGATCAACAAATTATGTTAGTACAGATCAGCTATTGAGGACTCGTAATCAGAAGAAGAATCAACAGGTATGAATAACAATGTGATTTGAATCCTCATAACTTGATCTAAATATACATGTGTTGTATGTCATGTTTACCATGCCAATATTTCTCTAGATTTTCACCTATGCCTTGTGTATGCCCTCCACTACAAAAACAAGTTAACAACTTTTTCACTTATATTCTAAAAATGGCAACAATCATCATGTGCTGTTTAGTTGCTATTGCATGCTGTTTTCGAGGGCTGAATGTGCTTGGAATTGTTTGATCAATTGCTCTTGTTCAGTGATATATTGCTAATTACTCCAAGAACTTAATCATATATGTTTCCTTGAATCGCAGAGAAACGCGGATAGCCAAAACAATTAGAGGAAGCTTCCAGCGGATGGGAATGACAAGTTACAAAGTTGTTTATTTGTGATGGTGTAGCTGATGGGCGATGGAGCAACCAGCAAACTCATTTTTAGATCAGTTTTACTATGCCAAATAGTGTTGCAAAACTACTGTTCATTGTGTGTTACTTTGGTGTCTTTATTTAGTTAGTTGTGGTCATGTTCGTTTCAACAGAATTATGGTCATTATGTGTTACTCTGGTTTGAGACATAATCTAAATTAATGAATGTGTCAGTTATTATATAGTTGTGGTCAGTTATTATATGTGATGTGCCATTCAAATTTCCTTCACTGCGATAGACTAATAGGCAACCATTGATTTTGGTTGGAATATGCATTTTTGCCACGTACTTTATGCGTTGATATAAACCGTGGGCGCCACCATCATTGGCGCGTTGCAGTTCCCATCTTTTGCCACGAAACATGAATTGTTGCATTTTGTATGTAAAACAACGCACAATGGATCGTTGGGTTTTACGTTTATTACCACCAATTATTCTTCCTTGCATTTTCCAACTCATGCATCCAACAATTGTTCGTTGCATGTAACCTCTATTACCACCAATAAAAAAATTGTTGCAACTACCATATATTACCACGAAGACTAGTTCGTTGCATTAACATATCATCTATTGCCACCAAATCTAAGATGTTGCAAAAGCACTTTGATGCAATGGACTACACTACGTGGTAATATGCCCGTATGCCCATGTAGTTTTGGAGTTGCAATACTTTTCTATTGCAACACATTCGTTCGTGGAAATCATGATATATTGCAGCCACGTGTTTCGTCGCAATACAACCATAAGCAACCAATCTACTCGTTGCAATATGGGTTCTTGCAACCACGTATTGGTTGCATTAGTTTTTTTTCATTGCAATAGAAAAATGTGTTGCAACACCACATCTAAGTGGTTGCCAGAAGCTAATGCACCGTTCCAACTGCAACCATCTGTCGACCACCAAACTTCGATGCAATTGATTCCAATTGCATCCAAAATAGCCATATTGCAACCATATAGGCGTTACGCAAGGCCTGGTTGCTAGTAGAGCACGAACGCACTCTCCCGCCGCTCCGCTCCTTCCGCCATCGCCGACAAAGCTCGGCTCCACGCCGATGACTCTGTTCCGCCACCGCATTGCCCTGGCTGAGCTTCATCCTGTCTTCTCCGACCTCCAATGAAGCTGCCGGACCCCGCCGCGCCGGCCTGAGCTCGCCGGAGCTCGCAGGAGCCGGCCAACCCTCGCCGCCACCACTGCTCCACCGTCGACTCGCCTCCTCCGACCAACACGGGCCTAGCCCCGACCCTCACAAGGTTCGCCGAAGTCCCAGTACCATTTTCCCCAACTTCCCCCTCGCTGGATTTCAGCCGGATTCCTCGGGTGCTCGCCGGCCAGGGGCATATCTGTAAAGGTTTCGAAACTATTTAGGGGCCTAAACACAAGAACGTATGTAACTTTTGAATTAAATCATGTGAACTTCAAAAATGCCTATAAAATCATACAAAAATTAGAAAAATGCAAACTAAAATGTTTTGGAATCCTTGTGACAAGAACTTCAAATTTTTCCGCACACCCAAGGGAAAATTTTAGATATTTTTATCTCTAGGTTAAATGGAAGTTTAAATGGGAAATAATTGTTCCATGAGTTCTACTAAGTAGCTAGGGATGGTTTTTGGCCAGGTAGTGTTTAAATGTTATTAGTCTCTGGTAAAAGTTTGAACCCTATTGGAAATTATTTACTTGCCCAAAGATACAAGATTCCTAGATCTACTTGTTTTATTCATGTATTAATGCTAGTAGAAATATTAAAGTTCTGAGCATGAAACTTTTTCCTTGCATGCATGTCACTAAAATATTACTGTTGTGCAAGTTTGAGAATTTATAGATATGTTTGACAATATATTGAATTTAATGCTTGTTCAGTAGGCTTTAATGGTGATAAATAGTTGTTGTGCTTAGAAACATCAGGGAATATTTGTGGAACTCTCTTCTGCTCATATATTCATGCTTGTAACGTTTGAGCTCCATTGGATGAACAGAACTATAGATACAACTTATGCATGTTAGACTATGACTAGTCTTCTTATTTTTGTTCTGACTAAAATCCTGCTTAAATGCTCATGAAATTAGCGCCCATGATTAATAAGTTGGCATGTCTTACTGCTTAGATTATTTTTCGAATAATTATGCATGTGTATACCTAGTCTTATTCTCTATTAAATTTATTGTTGTTGAAAAGGCTCCTTATTTATACTGAAGCATGTTTAGATAGAAACTAAGCTCTGGTAAAAATTTGACACTCAGAAACATTGTAGAACTCTCTATAGAATTAAAGTTTGATAACTGAATGTTAACTTTGCCAATTTTACATCTCCTATTATATGCTTAGATTAATTCTGGAAAACTTTCAGTACTGAGAATATCATGTCTAGTTATTGCTGTTAAATTTTGAGCTCCAGAATCCAAGCATAGCTGTCTGTACAAAATTATGATGTTACTAGCATTTTCTAAGTTAATGAATCCAAGCATAGATGCATGTTTCTAGGTTCCGATGTAATGCTTCATCGGTTTATATCAACTAGATGCATGGCTAATAGGACCGGTAAAAGTCGAGTAGTTTCCTGCTACTCGCGAGATTATAGGAGTTGAAATGCTTTTACATTCTGCAAGAATATAAGGACCACGGGCAGGGATGTGGTAATTGTGATTCCCTGTCTGTGTAATGGTAAAAATGTTAAGGTCGCGGTGTGTGGCACATTTCGTTAAGCTTTTGAAAGTGCTAGCCACATGCCGAGAAATATGGTAATCGGAAAGCTTAAGTACCTGATTGGACCGGGTAGTGGAACGACCTTGCACCCTCTTTGTAGAAGTAGGGTTTATTTCTGTCGCAATGTACTGGTGCAGAGTGGTCGGACTCTGTAGTCGAGGAGGGTGCCCCGGATCCATGCACCGGAAAGAAAGCGGAAAAGTTGTGTGAGTGGCGTAGTTCCCCATACGTGTGTGTTAGGTTCTCTGGCTAGGTTAACAAACTCGATTCGAATCGTCCGCCTCTCATGGCATGAGACTGCTTAACAATTTCTAACACACAGAGTAACAAGTGGAATATGTTCATGATTAATCCTGTTGTATGAATTAATGCTTTTTTTACCATGCTTGTTTACAAGTAAGATGCTTACTCAGAATGGTTAGTCAACCTAGAATCTGAAAGCTAAAATCTAAATATATAAGGACCTACTCTTTGTGGCTTTTCAACAAAACAAACCCAGAGCCTTATAGAGCCTTGCATGTTTAGTTAACAGACTAAGGTATATCCGATGACGGGTAAGCCTTGCTAAGTATTAGTATACTCAGCCTTGCTTGGGGCACTGTTTTTCAGGTACTGATTATGAGGATATGATTGCTGGGCTGACTTGTCCTTGTACATTGCCTCCGGGCTGGTCAGTTGAGGGGGACGGTCCCTCAGCGCGTGCTGATACCCCTCCTGCAGAGTGATGTCACATACGGGCTTCATTGTGGCATCGTATGTATCGCTAGTCATCGTACTTTTACTCTTCCGCTTAATAATGAACTCTGATGAATTGCATTAGCTAAGACTTTTGTAGTACTTTACTTTGTACTTTACTTTGCTGGACTGGTTTGTAATAAATTTAAATTCTGCTGTATATCTTTGAGTTGTATGAAATGTCCTGTGATGTACTCTCTAGGTTCACCTTCGTGTGAGTTGCTTGTTTGTTACAATCCCAAATAGTGTGGCTTTAATCGGGACTTTACCCGAGGAACCACGGTCAGAAGTGCGAGTTGCATCAGTGTTGCCTAGCAACAATGGTTAGCGCACTCGGGCCCATTTGAATTGGGTGGTTCCACCACACAAGGCATCCTCTTCAGCAAGAAGCTTTCGGTTATCCAAAGTCTTGTATAGAGCACTTGACTTCAAGAATGACCGATTGACAATATCGTGCATGAAGAATTATACATCTCAGTAAAAAAACCACTCGATAAAAGAAAGGACTCGAGGAGACACAAACTTACTTGCATAAACTTGAAGCTCCACTTCATGTTGTCTTGTGACTTCTTCATATTTTCCGAAATCAGTAAGGGATCATCAAAAAGCTCTGCCCCTAGCTTCTCCTGAACAGTGGTGGGGAGAGACTAGAAGGGTATTATCCGGGACCCGTCACTACCCGAACCTCCAGTCTCTCCAGCAGCAGTTGAGGTTGGAGAAGCTCCTCCATCAGTAGTCGATGCTGGAGCAGACTTTTCTACCTCTGCAGAAGTACCCACTCCCTGGGCACCAGCGCCAGCAGAATCTTGAACTAGTCCCAATATTGGTGAATCAGGAGTAGCTTGAAAAGAAGACTCTGGGTTGCTTTCACACCAGTTGCGCAAATCCTGGATTTGAGCCTTTTCATGCTCGGATAGATGTTGAATTCTGAAGAAGTAAAATCAGAACAAAAGAGCAAAAGTAGATTCAGAAGCTTCAGAAGAATGCAAGGCACTTACTCAACACTATCAGACCGAATGGCCTTCCTCTTCAAAAGAGAGGGCCCTGGACTCTCCTTCCGCTTTCTAACAAGAACAGTAGCTAGAGTCTGGTTGTCTTCATCAGACCCGGCAGCAGCTTTAGGAGGAGGTGGAGGCATACAATGCGACGCCTTGTAATTTATCTTCAAAAGGCTCATATTAAAAATCTACAGAAGTCAAACAGAGAAGTACTCGAACAAGATTGTCGACTACTTACCCAGGTGTTCTTAGGCGGATTAGCAGCACTGAACAAAGAAGGGAGAACTGGCACCATCTCAAAATCGTCGAGTACTTTACAACACGTTTTAAATTGATCGGAGGAGTGCATCTTCTCAGGAGTAAACCTGGATGGATCTTCCATGCCATGATATCTAAATCCTGGATGCACCCTTCTCTACAGAGGCTGTACTGGACGACCAAGGAAAGAGTACACTACCGTCCCTTCCGTCACCCCTTTGTTCTTCAACTTCGCAAGGGCGGCACAAAGCTTTTGAACTTGATTCCCGCCAGGACTAGCACTCATCCATGTTGATTGTGCCTTTGGAGCCCCGAGAGTGCGTTATGGTAGAGGGGACTCAAAATTTCCAACATAAAACCAGTAACTTTTCCACTCGATCCCCTTGCCAGAGGGCTGATAGAAAAGTACTCGTTCTCAATATCAGGGCGAAGCACCTGTTCAGCTCCGCCAACTTCGGGAGGCTTACTGACACTAGGGATTGGGTGAAGATAGAAGAAATGTAGAAAAAATGAAAGTGTGGCTCGACGCTTAGAAGGGCTTCACTCAAATGTGTGAAGATAGCAAGATGAATAATGGATTGGGGGGTCAGGTGATGCAATTGGATCCCCCAAAAGTGAAGAAGAGATTGGAAGAAATCGAAAACAGGAGCAGCTAGACCGCGCTCCACAAAATCGCAAAAAAGTACGATTTCGTGGGTACCTTTGTACGGGCGGTCTTCTCCTTCCGCTTCACGCCACTAGATCACAGCGCGGCTCGCAGCATCTTCATGTTCTCCAATTCAAGGATGTCAGATTCCGTCATTTTGCATTTTCTTCCAGCCCATGGTGAGATCAGGAACCTCTTCAACTTGAGCCTTTTCCTTGGACATCCTGGGAGCCATCTTTGCTGTCACGAGTAGATTTTCCAAATGTCGCTCGAGGGCTATAGGAGGGTCTTGGGGAAATGGAAGGTAGCAGAGTGAGAGGAGGGAAGTTTCAGATGTGAAAAGTGGCGGCGGCCAGATGTGAAAAGGGTAAAAACTCTAAGGGGTCACCGTACGGTTAAATAACCTTACGGGTGGCAATCTGGTACATTTTTGGAAGGCAGATAAACATCCTCTGTTTTAAACCAATTTTGAGTGGTTCATAGCTACCATCAGAATAAGTTTCATCTGCCACGAGTTTTGGATCCTCAAATCTAAATATAGGATTTACATTCCAGGCTCGGGGCTATGGGGCATGTGGCATCAACAGTTTTTTTTCAATTTTTTTGGAAAATAAAGGAAGAAATTGACTGAAGTGACCCTCAGCCTGATGCTATGATTCAACCTAAGGCTCGGGCGCTACTCCATATGGAGCGCGAGTATTTCGCGCACCATATATGATCAAGATTTCAGGGCTTGAGCACCTCACTGCCTCGGAACAACCAGAAGTACTTGGAAGACTACTCAAAGCAACTGGATGGATGTTCTGACTACTTGAAGTACTCGAATATGCTCCTAGAAGAACTCGATGCCTGTAGGACTCGGCTACGAAGAGCTCGGGAGCTTGTCACACCCGGGGTAGCGGGACTGCTCATAGGCATAGAATGTTCTATAGTAAGGGATAACGCATGGATATACCTTACCTCTTTTGTAACTATTCGAATAGGCGTAGAACTAGCTGTAGTACACGAAAACTACCCGATCGGTTGTAGTTGGACTCAAACAGTACCCGGCTAGGACTTTCCATGTAACCCTGTCCCCCCAGAGATATAAGGGCGGGCAGGGACCCCCTCAAAAAAGAGACAACCATCTGAGAATCTCCAATGCATTTGGGATAGAATCACATTGTCACGGTTGTCAAGCATGATGAGGGCCTCACCTCTAGATCGTCCACCTACACTCGCGTTTGCTGGTTAATGTTCTTGAGTTTCCCTCTAGACTTTCAGAAAGACTTGTACATACGAGCTTCTATGGCTCCCTAAGGCAGACTCCTGGATTGGTATAGAGGCTGCAAAAAGTCCATAATCTTGGCTCAGGTCCTGCTTCTCAGCCATGACAGGGTTCCAAGAAGTTTGATTGTCTCTAGAGGTACTTTGATCGGTGGTGCAGGAAGATCTTGGACGGTGCCTGTGTATATCTTGATAGGAAACTTCCCAGATGCTTTCCCAGCAGATGAAGACCTAGTACTGTTTGATGGTGAACCCCACCCTCTTCATCCACAAGTGGTTTTAGGTGCTAATGTTCAGGAACCAAATTGGGAGAATTAACTGAATGGAACTGCCCCTAACCTTGGCTTCTTTGGAGGTGATCCTCACCCCACCCACAGCATGGGCTAGCCCAACAAGTCTTAGAGCAAGAAGCTGACAATATGCAAGTGGATGAAGCAAACAATAACCAGCGGGATCACCAAGGGGAAGACAATGACCCCTAGTCTGAATGGAACCCACAAGTGTTTGCACTAATCAACCAGCAGAATCAGCTTCCACAACACCATGATGTCCCACAACACTCTATGGATTTTGATCTCTCTGGCTCCTCCATGCAATTTCTCAGGGCTACTGGGCTAGACATTTCTCTTGCTGAGCTCTTCCAGGACTTAAACTCAGACAGCAGCTCTTCAACCTCTAGTGATGCAACCTTAGTCCCAAATGAAGGCCCACTCAGGTTCATTGTTGCAAAGAACCAATGTGCAACAATATCACTGTTCCACAGAAAAGGCCTGCCAAACATTGAACAGACTGGCTCCCCTTCCAACCTGCCACCAACTTTCAAGATCAAGTCGATCCTGATAGACAAATTGAGCATGGCAACAGAGAATGCTCAACAGAAAACTGGCATGGAAATTGTGCCATGGCAACCCTGCTTTCCTGCTCTATTACTTCAGCTCAGGCCTGAGGTCTTAAAAGCCACACGTAGCAAAACTCCAAGAAGTGAAGCATCAAGCCAGGAAGTCCTTTCCCCGGGAGCTGTCGGCCCATCAGAATCTGGCACAGAAAATTTTAAAGTTCAAACTTCACACATTCGGCCCAGCCCATCAGCCACTGAAAGTCAGGGAATAACCAACCTCTCAAGCAACATTGTTGACAGCCCATCAGTGGCCAGAGGCAGGAAGAACAAATCAGGTAGAGTCCTATTGATGCCTTTTACGGGTCAACACAAGATCGCGCTAGGTCGCGCGCCGCAAGGAGGAGCTCCTTGCGGCACCTCCTTCGTGGAGCGGTCAGACCGGTCAGGGAGACCGGTCGCCATGTAGAATGGCAATGATCCGACGATTGCTCGCCCGGGAGGGATCCCGTCGGGGCAAGCGCACGTAGGGTTGCCCTAGGCTCGGCAAGCCAGCTAGGGTGTCCTCAAACTCCATGGAGACGAGAGAAGAATAGCATGTCGAGGTAGGAAAAGTAGGGAGGAAGAAAGGTAAAAATGATAAAGATAAATGTATTTGATTGGTTCGATTGGGTTGTATCCTCAATCGGCCGTGACCCTTTATATTTATAGGGTGGGGAAGACTTACCTCGCAAGAAATCTTGTTTACAGATCTAAATCTATTAAGAACTCTAATTACAGTCGGATTCCTCCTAGACCGATCGGTCTTCTATCGGACTGGCCACAGTGCCTCGACTGGTCAGACCGCACGATCGGACCGGTCAGACTGGTTGGTGCCAATTTTGGTTGTCAACATATGCCCCCTTATTTTTTGGTAAAGCTTGCTTGCCAAAAAACATTCTTCAGTACCAAAATTGTCTAAGGGCGACGATTAGCAATGCATCGGCCATACATTATCTCTAAACATGCTAAAATAGCTGAAATAAAAGAACTAGCAAATGTAACAATTTCTAGCTTAGAATCATCAAACTATTTCGGCTTTATATTTCTTAGCATGTTCAATAATATAAATCTTGACACGACCAATGTGGCCGATTATTTAAATCATGGCCCCTTGGTAAAGCATAAAACTGATAGTCATAATATGGCTACCAAGGATTATGACCAAACCACGGATTAAACACACCTGAATATGCAGTCCATGGTGCATGCATCGATGGGATAAATGATGAAGTCAAATAAGGTGATCGATGATGCTTTCTTGATCTTGGTAGTGAACAACTTCTTCTTCATTTGCCTTCCAATTGATTGCTTTGTTTTTGCTCAGACATCTTCTTGTATTTATCTAGAAGCTCCTCAAAGGTCGGCTTGGTCCTATTTTTAGCACCACTAGACTTCCCAGGTTCAGACCGGTCAAACCGGTCTGACGAACCGGTAAGGGCGGTCCTGTCAGAATTGATATGGTTGCTCTTATCTTGCCCCCAGGCCGAACTGGAACATTGTTCGACTATATTGTTTGAATCATAATCATCATTGGGGACAATTTTACTAATTGAACTACCCGATTGCTCTTCAACAATCGGCTTTTCTTTATCTAGTGTCAAATCTGAATTTTTGTTTAATTGTCCATCTTTTTTGACACGATAAACTTGCTTGATCACCTTGTATTTCTTTATTTGTATAGACCGATCTTTTTCATCAAAACGGTCATTAATGGCAGGTGATGGTTTACCAATTGCCGGCTCCCTATAAGTAATATAATCTGGAAACAAATATCTAGGAAGAGACGGCATACATGAATTATAATACCATGATGGATAAAAACAAGGCATACTGTAATAAGATCCGCATGGCAGAGGTATAGGTGATCTATGTAGTGGAAACGACGTTGAATTAGGAAAATTATTCCGTTGCCGATTCCGATCATGGAATTGCTGTCTTCGAGTAGATCTTGGGTGTTTTGGATGTCTTGACCGACTAGCACCATTACTTTGTTTTTTGGATTTAGCTAGAAGATCTCCAAGAAAGGGCTTCGACTTTTCCTTTTGATGCTTGTGACGGCCTTTGGATTCAACGGTTTTCCAAACACCAATCTCGGGCTTTTTGGGCTTTACCATCTTAGGTTTTGATTTATTCTGCAAAACCTTAGATGAGCCGGTGAGACCGGTCTTAAGACCGGTCAGACTGATTGTAGTGCAACCAGCAGCTTTGCCTTTATTTTGTTGCCACCCGAGCCTTGAAGTACTATATGTAGACTCTGTGCTCTTGCCAGGGAATTTTGGGTCAACAAATTCGGCTTGGGACGGTCGAATTGTATCTTGACAAGCAACATCACAAGTTGGTAAATCTTTGCAAGGATTATTAGTCGGCTTTTCAATAACTGATATTTGAATAATAGGAACTGGAATTGAACTATCTTCTTGATCAATCAAATACTCAACAAAATCAGATAGAGCATCGGATAGCGTATCTGAAGATTGTACCTCTTTTAATGGATCAATCATGGATGGTGGTTTCCACTCCTTTATCTTGATGACGCCTTGTTCTGTTTTACGATAACAGGATAGAAGCAACCTTTCATCTGCTTGATTGCACTTTCACCGATACTCTTGAAGTAGTTCCTCATGTGACGATATATTGCTAGGGTTTGACGGATCGACCATCATAGCCTAATTCTCGTCCCCAGCGGAGTCGCCAATTTGTGTTGACGCCTTTTACAGGCCAACACACGATTGCGCTAGGTCGCACGGCACGAGGAGGAGCTCCTTACGGCGCCTCCTGTGTGGAGCGGTCAGACCGGTCAGGGAGAACGGTCAGACCGGTCGTCGTGCAGAACGGCGATGATCCGACGATCACTCGCCCGGGAGGGACCCCGTCGGGGCAAGCGCATGTAGGGTTGCCCTAGGCTCGGCAGGCTAGCTAGGGCGTCCTCAAACGCCATAGAAACGAGAGAAGAACAACATGTCGAGGTTGGAAAAGTAGGGAGGAAGAATGGTAAAAACGATAAAGATAAATGTATTTGATTGGTTCGATTGGGTTGTATCATCAATCGGCCGTGACCCTTTATATTTATAGGGTGGGGAAGACTTACCCCGCAAGAAATCATATTTATAGATCTAAATCTATGAAGAACTCTAATAATAGTCAGATTCCTCCTAGACCGGTCAGTCTCCTACCGGACTGGCCACAGTGCCTCGACCGGTCAGACCGGTTGGTGCCAATTTTGGCTGTCAACAAGTCCATCTACCAACTCTCATCTCTAATCCTGCTTGCCCTTTAACTAAAACCAGTGTCAGAAGAAGCACTAGTCTGAACAAATCTGATGGCTTCTGTGCAGTACAACTAGATCGTGAACCGGCCAAAAAGAGAAAGATCAGTATCATCCATGTTGATGAACACACTGGCAAAGCAGGCCCAGTTCCTCTGTCAGTCTTGCAAGAATGGGGCATCGATTGTGGTTTATCTCCTAGTGAGTTATCCAATGACGCACTGATGCATGATCCATCAGCAGACATACCTGATGAAAATGCAGATGATGATGAAGCCACACTCTGAAGGAGAAAGGAAAAGTGGAACTTGTGGCAATACTGGGCTTCTAGAGTCCTTTTCTTTTGTCTTAACTATGTCGTCCTGTCATGAACCTGTTGTTTCCTATTGGTTTATCTTGTCTGAACTCTGTGTTGAAGTCTATCTCCATCTGAGGATGGTCTCAGCTTCTATCCTGCTACTTTTTAATCTGTTTCCCCATGAGTAATCAGAAATGGAATATTTTGTGTTGGAACATTCGTGGTTTTAACTCGTCAGACAAATGGAATGCTGTTAGAAACTGTTATGGCTGTTGTTGGGATTGAGGAATTGCGGAGGAAGGGAGGGGTTGCTGTGCTACACTACCCGCGTGCTACAGTACCGCGAGTACTGTTCATCCAGATGCGAACGGCGGCAGCTAGGGTTTTGGGCGCTAGGAACGCCGGCCGCGGGGCTTCGCCCACGGCCGGCAAGAGGGAAGAGATTTCCTTCTAATCTCTTGCTTGATTAGATTGATACATCTTCTCTCCTTATATAGAGAGGTTTACTTAACCCCTAAGCAAGCGACTAATTAACCCTAATGGGTTAAGGCCCAATAGGCTCTTGACTCCTCTAACACTACACCCCACCTGGACATGCAGCTCGTCCTCGAGCTGCAACCTAACAATGACGCTAACGATGACTCCACTAGACGCAAACCAAAAACCTAAGAACAAGCCTTTGACATCTCGGCTTATTTTAAATAAACTGTGACTCTTTATTTTTGACTCCTGAAGATAAGGCGGACACCCTCCGCATGCTGGATCTGCACATATGTCACCGCTTGGATCCCACGGAGACCATCGGAACGAGAGGGGTGCGCGGGTACGGCCACCTAGAATTAATTAGGATTGCGACCAGCGGAGACGTCCACGTGGCGGCCGGTAGCGAAAAGCGGTGGTGCTAGGCAGTGCATCCCTGCCTGCGGCAAAGAGGAAACCGCCTCCCCTATCGCCGCTGCCGCAGAGTTGGAGTTCACCGATCGCGGAAACAACACCTTGCTCACGCATGAAGACAGCAGAACATCGGCGTGATTGCTGGTGGCCGTCCGACGGGACGTGGATACGCCCCCCTTTGCCAATGTTGACCGCCGTCAAGGCCGCCTCATGCATCTGTCGGCGCATCTCTTGCAGCCGACGCCGTGCTAGGAGGCCGCGTGCTGCAGCCTGCAGCCGCACCACTGCAAACACATGGCAGGCATCCTCCCACGCAAACGTCTTCTTCTTCCCGAGCTATGGCAAGGCTACTGCTGTAGGGATGACTGGATGCCAGCAGCGCGCTGCAACCGGCAGCGGCGGCGCCGCTGCCTGGGTGCCATCTACTCCCTCGTAGAAGATGCCCTCGCCGTGCTGCTGTGGAGGCACGGGGCTAGGGGCGGTGAACGATGGGAAGGCGGCCGCGAACCTTGACTCCAACAAGGTTAGGCGGGCCTCCATGCGCGCCTCCATGTCGCCCATGCTGCTCAGTAGCTTGGTCATCAGGGCGGCCAGACCCTCCATGGTTGGCGGCGGCGGTGGTGGCTCAGACTTTTCGTCGACTGGCATCACTGATACCAGATTGTTATGGCTGTTGTTGGGATTGAGGAATTGCGGAGGAAGTGAGGGGCTGCTGAGCTACAGTACCGCAGGTACTGTTTATCCAGATGCGAACGGCGGTGGCTAGGGTTTTGGGCGCTGGGAACGCTGGCCGCGAGGCTTCGCCATCCGGGGGGGACAGGGTTACATGGAAAGTCCTAGCCGAGTACAGTTGGAGTCCTACTACAACACGATCGGGTAGTTACCTTTGTACTGCAGCTAGTTCTACGCCTATCCGAGTAGTTACAAAAGAGGTAAGGTACATCCATGAGCTGTCCCTTACTCTAGAACATTCTATGCCTATAAGCAGTCCCGCTGCCCCGGGTCAGACAATGTGAGCCTGTATCGCTGATCACGACTCTCGGAACTCCGAAGCGAGGAAATAAGATTTCCTAAAACATTTTCTTGGAGCTCTTTGAATTGGTCGCAACACAAGGAAGTGCTTCAACCCACTTGGACACATAGTCCACTGCTACCAAGATGTACTCGCACTACTCTGACATTGGGAAGGGACCCATGAAGTCGACTCCCCAAACGTCGAATATTTCCACTTGAAGATTGCTCTTTAGTGGCATTGCGTCTGGGGAATTGATGTTCCCATGCTTCTGACATCTTGGGCAATGCCGCACAAATTCCTTAGCATCTCCATACATGTTTGGCTAGAAGAATCCACTTTGCCAAACTTTTGCATGGTTTCAGAAAGCTCCGTAGTGTCCTCCATAGGGTGAGGAGTGACAACGCTCCAGAATCTTGCGGGTCTCACATAATGGGATACAGCGGCGGAGTAAACCATCAGCACAGACCTTGAATAGGTATGTGTCATCCCATAGGTGAAATCTGCTGAGGTGTATCAACTTCTTCTTGTCTTCTCCTAGAGGTATATATCCAGTCACCATAAAGTTTACCAAGTTTGCATACCATGTACTGGATGTAGTGACCTTCAGGAGACTATCATCTCTCAAATAATCATTGATCGGTAAGTCTGACCCTTGTACTTGCACTCTTGAGATATGATTTGCCACACAATTACCTGCTCCTTTTCTATCTCTTATTTCCAAATCGAACTTTTGGAGGAGCAGAATCCAACGGATGAGTCATGGCTCGGCATCGTTCTTGGTTAGGAGGTACTTCAATGCTGCATGGTCCATGTATATAGTCACTTTAGCACCAACCAAGTAGGATCCGAACTTATCCGTGGCGAATACCACCGCCAGGAGTTCCTTCTCTGTTGTGGCGTAGTTGAGTTGGGGTCTGGTCAATGTCTTACTGGCATAAAATATGACATAATGCTGCTTATCTCTTCACTGATCCAGTACTGCGCCCACAACATAGTTGCTTGCATCGCACATGATCTCGAAAGGAAGTTTCCAATTGGGAGGCTGAGTGATGGGTGCGGATATGAGTGCCTTCTTTAGGGTATAGAAGGCTACGAGGCATTCCTCGTCAAAGTTGAACAGGGCATCTTTTGCCAGTAAGTTCGTCAGGGGCTTGGCTATATGGGAGAAGTCCTTGATGACCCTCCTGTAGAAGCCAGCATGACCCAAGAAACTTCTGACTCTCTTGACATTCGTCGGGGGTGGCAACTATTCGATAACATCAATCTTTGCCCGATCAACTTCTATCCCTCTTTCAGACACTCTATGCCCGAGGACAATGCCTTCTCTGACCATGGAATGACACTTTTCCCAATTAAGGTTTAAGTGTGTCGCTTGGCACCTCTTGAGAACTTTCTCCAAGTTTGCAAGGCATTGATCGAAATCCTTGTCGTAGACTGAGAAATCATCCATGAACACTTCCATGATGTGCTCAATCGTCCAAGAAGATCACCATCATGCATCTCTAAAATGAAGCTGGTGCATTGCATAGACCAAACGACATTCACTGCTAGTTGAACGTACCATAGGGCAGGTGAAGATAGTCTTATTCTGGTCATCAGGATGAATAGGAATTTGATGATAACCAGAGTATCCATCGAGGTAGCAAAAGAATGAATGTTTTGCCAACCGTTCAAGAATCTCATCAATGAAGGGGAGAGGGAAGTGATCTTTTCGGGTAGCCTTGTTGAGCATCTGGTAATCGATACACATTCTCCATCCAGTCACTGTCCGCTGAGGTATGAGCTCATTTCTCTCATTTCAGACAACTGTCATGCCTCCCTCCTTCGGGACCACTTGAACTGGGTTGACCCACTCACTATCTTGCACGGGGTATATAATACCCGCGTGTAGTTGCTTTAGTACATCTTTCTTGACTACCTTCCTCACCGCATCATTAAGCCGCCGTTAATGTTCTCTTGACGACTTATGTTTTGGTACCATAGGGATGCGATGGGTGCATAGGTTGGGGCTGATCCCCTTCAAGTCTTGGAGAGAATATCCAATGACGGATCGAAATTTCTCTAAGACTGCAACGAGCTGTCGAGTCTCACTCTATGTCAGCTTATCACTGATGACAATCGGCGTGGTTCTGTTGTTGTGGAGGAATGCATACTTCAAACCAGGGGGCAACGGCTTCAGCTCAGTGAGAGGAGATAATGGTGTCTCCTCTTCATTGAGCTTACTCTTTGTCGGTGCTTACCGTCAAGCCTGCTCAGGGATACCCTTAGCTATAGGGTTTGTAGGTAGGGATCGACTGCTCTGGAACTCGATAGTACAAGAAACACAAAGATTTAGACAGGTTCGGGCCGCGAGTTTGCATAATACCCTACGTCCTGTGCGGTTTGTATTGCCTTAGGTGTTGATGATTGTTTGGAGGGGATCCCTGCCTGCCCTTATATATCCAGGGGGACAGGGTTACATGGAAGGTCCTAGCCAAGTACAGTTGGAGTCCTACTACAATACGATCGGGTAGTTTCCTTTGTACTGCAGCTAGTTCTACGCCTATCCGAGTAGTTACAAAAGAGGTAAGGTACATCCATGAGCTATCCCTTAATCTAGAACATTATATGCCTATAAGCAATCCCGCTGCCCCGGGTCTGACACTCTTGTCGTCCGGATCTGTCTCCTGGATGAAGTGTGAGACATCTTCAAGAATAGGCCAAGTTTGCTCTTCTTGGATGATGTTCACTGCTTCCTCTAGTGGGTCTTGCTCCGGTCTAGCCTCTGCAATAGTGTTGCATGAATGGACTAGACTGATCGGGATTCTTTCTTTGCCAACCTTGACCTCGAGGGTTGCTCGGTCTCCATTTGGGTTGACAAGTGGCTCTATTGGCTGCCCTACCAAGACAACTCTTCACCTTTCGGGATATCGAAGACGTGGAAGTCTAAGAGGACCTTGTTACGCCCTATTTTTAGGGACTTAGCATAAAGAATTCCCTTACTTTCCACTATCTGGCCGTCGATCCACTTCAGGTGTTTACGCGAGACAGTCAGGGGTTAGTCTGAGACGTGATCTGCCAAAGTCTTGGACATCACGTTCACCCTGATCTTCGGATCGTAAAAGGTCTCTTGTGGTTCAGCATCCCCAATAGTGCAGAGGAGCACTCTCGGATTGCAGTAGATTTGGATGATGCTACTGCTGGCTTCCGCTTTTTCTATCCATTCCTTGCTTATGATCGCAGAAAGTCCCTCAATCTCAATGAAGCTTCAGGAATGAACGCCTCAGATCTTGAGCATATGTATTTATGCTCCTTCAGCATGCTTGCAACATTACCAAGTTCCAGGTACTCTTCTTCTGTGAAGAAATCGGGTATGAACATAGGCATATCTTCTGTGAAGAGATTGGGTATGAACATAGGCACATCTTTGGTTAGGCACTGCAGGTGGGCCCAATTGGACTTGGTGTAAACCTTTCGATCTTAACTCGTGTCACTTATGCAAGGCACATGTTCTTTGCTTGATCTTGAGTTCAGGACCACCATTGAGAAGTTGCATGAGGAGTTTCGACGGGGGTAGGCCGGCTGGCCTGGCCTAGGCCGGGCGGCCTAGGAATTCTCCCATTTTGGCTCATTTTCATATTTGTCGTACCTGAGTTCAAATATTCACCAAAGCTCATGGAACTCATTAATGTTAGTGATAATCATAGTAATATGGTCCTGAAAGTATGAAATCCGAAGGAATGTTGGCGCTAAAATTCATCAAAATCGACCACCGACAATAGCCCCGACGACGTCGTCTGGCTTATGCTTGCGCATAGGGTCCTGCTGGCTACTGCTGCCACCATGGTCGTTATTGTGCTTTCCATTGTTGTCATTGTTGCGGCATGGGAAGCGGCTGTGCTCCTGTTCTTCCTCATTTGTCCGACGCTGCATCATGTCGCGTAGTTTACTAATGACTCCGGACGATTCCGTCTGAAGTCGCGGTAGAGAGATTGCATGGTGATGCCGTCGTGAAAGTAGTCGATGACGTCCTCATCGGAGACATTCGTGATGGTAGCACTTGTGTCGAAGAACCGCTTGACGTACGACCTCAAGGTCTTGCCTGGCTCTTGTTTGCACATTGCAATAGCGTGGCGAGTAGCCAGACGATGCAAGGATCCCTGAGAGTTGTCAACGAAGACCTCCTTGAAGTCCTCCCGTGAGTGGATGGACTTTGGCTTCAAACTCTCGAGCCAAGAGTGAGGTGTGGGCTCCAAAACAATCGGGAAGTAGAGGACCTTAGTAGAAGTGTCTCCTCCTACAACATTGATGGCAGTCGAATATAAACAGAACCATTGAACAGGATCTTGCTTACCGTCATACTTATGGAGATTGGCTGGTTTGAAGTCCTTCGGGTACTGTGCATCAGCAAAGACACTGCTGAGGACTGGGAAGCAATCAGAATTGTTGGAGAGACGTCCTTGACGCTTCGCATTGACAATGTCTCGGGCGTCGATTCTTGATGTTGCGATTTCTTCATTGTTACGACCATGGTCTTTGTTCTGACCATGACGGCTGGTTTTCCAGCCTAGGAACATGAATCTCCGCTGAGCGCTCAGCCTTGGGGCGTTGGGCACTGGTGACTTCTTGTTCCTCGTGGGCTCTCGATTGATGTTGTGGTGGGGGACAGTGGCCACCTGGGGTCTGGCTGGCTTGAGGTGCTGCTGAAATTGCTGCCCTGGAAGATGTGCCACGTATTGAGGAAAAAGGATTTTGCCGCTCAAGTTGTGTAACAGCGATGCGATTTAGCTCTATTATGCGATCTATCTCCATGTTCCTTGGCATCTGGATGAGGTGGATGGTGGCTTGGGCCATTGCTGCGATGGGAGTGCTGAAGATTGGGTCAGCCGCATTGTTGAAGTCTTGGTTCAGATCGCACGGGTTGATACGCGCACGATCGGTTGCTTGAATTATACGCTGGGCCCTTCGTTCATTCTTCCACCTCCATGCCGTTCTCCTGATCTCATCTTCATCTTTGGGGGCATTTATTGTGAGATCATCCTGGGAGATCTGATCCGGAGCTTCATTGGGGACATTGTTGATGCTTGTTAACGACCAATTTCAAGCGTCAATTTTATCAAAAATCTTTAGATTTTGAATACTTCATATGCATTTTTATCCAAAATAAAGTAGAAATCCACTATGCTCCTAGAAATTGTGCAAAGATGGAAAATGGGACTAAAGTGCAGGTTTTGAGGACCTTATGATCCATGGGAAAAATCGTAGACCAATCAGAGTGCAAAATTCAGGCTCACATGGATCAAAGGGCCCACATGCAGCACCAAACCGACTTACCAGAAGCTTAAGCATGTGGGAAAGGAACAAAGGGACATGTGGTAGGCCACCAGAGTAGAGGGGGGCCGGTGGGGCTGACCTGCCAGTCGGCCGACCATAGTGGTCGGCCGAGTGGGCCCAGGCTCCGCCGACTTACCCCCTCTACAGGAAGCTTCCTACAGCCTTTCCAAGATTGGTTTGGGGTGCCACATGTCAAGTAACCAGGCGCAAGCAGCACATAGAGCTCTCCCTATAAATATGAGAGGGGGGTAAGAATGGGGTAGAGAAGACAAGAAGCACTCATCTCACTTTCTCTCTTGAGTAGTTCTAAGGTTAATGGAGCTTAGGTGAAGTAGTTGTCGGGTCACCAGACATTGTTCAGGGAATAGGTATGGGTTCTCTACTAGATCTCTTTTGTATTGTTCGGTTGTGTATGCTTGACTTATCTTACAATTATTTATATTTGCATGATTTATGCCCTGCTGTGTCAGACATAGATTTCATGATTAGTTTACTTTGTTACTATATGCTTTGCCTGGTTAGAAACATAGTTCTAGTTAACTTTTACATGCTACAGTATTCGTATGTTTGCCCTAGTGTGATGTCTGTCCATTCGAAGGGTGGGGGCTCCACGCGAGATACTAGAGTATCGCTTGCTATTGTAGACATGGTGTCTAGGTTAGTTAAGTGTTGCTAGATGTCGCCCTTTCCCACGGTTTGTAGAGGTAACCTTCAGGTGGTGACAACCTTGTTTAGTGCCATCGTAATCCTCCACATTCGGTTAGGGTTGTAGGAGGGTATAAATGTCTGTGATGCCTTGACAGTCATATCTGTCAGCTATTTTGCACAGTGCTCCCGTGTATTAGGAATAACTAGATAGAGACTAATCACATTAAGTGTAAAGTATAAAGTGCTAGTAAACGGTATAGATAATTAAAAGAACATTAGATAGACCTTGACTAACTTCTGCCTAGCTCCCTGCCTTCTTTTACCCTTTTGTTAGAAATAAGAGTTACCTGTCTTCCCCACTACCTTTACCCAATATTTATCTTACCCCTCTTTATGCATTTAAATATTCCATTGAGATAAGTTCATGTTGCCTACCTACACAACTTAGTTGCCGCCTTCCCAGCGGATTTATAAATGACACCCCGGTATACTCACTGTGTAAAATGTTGCACCGGTTATTCCATCCGCTTGCGGAATGATTCATGGTTTGTTAGTTTGGTCATCAGTAATTGCTATATGAAATGTCGAGGCATTTGTTGGCGCTGATACTGGGCATTTCTAAAGCCTTTACCGAAACCAGACTGAACGACCCTATTTCTGAAGTAGGCGTTTGTTGACGCGAGAGATCGACACACTAAGCCCGAGAGCACCGTTCGCCAAGCTCAGACTGGAAACACTTTCAAACCGAGGCATGCCAGTCAATTTGACTTGTAAATTGACAAGGAATAGGTAAACATTAAATTCGAGAGCGTATCGGCTAGATTTCCGAATAACTCTCACGCAGTGTATCGGTAAGGCACTGCCGATACAGAAAAGAACACATGAACAGGGATAAAGTAGAATTAAAAGCGATCTATAGGGAATTGGCAAAAACTAACGATACGGGTAGCAACAGTCGGCTAGATCTAATCGACACATGCTAAAAACGGTGCACAAGACTACGAATGTGTAGACTTGAACACGACCACGCTCAAAATAGATATAATCGGCTTCTCGAGATTTAGAACAAAAACAAAGAAATTATCAGCCGATCAAATATACTCTCAGCAAGATAGGTTTGATAAAAGCTAAAACTATGGGAAGAACCTATAGATCTAGCAAATATCGGTAAATTGTGAAAAAATCTAAACGAAGCAACAACAATGCGCCGGTTGAACTAAAACTTAGATTAATTTGGTAAACATGAAAGCTTACCAGCAAACCAAGTCGCTCTAATGTGAGATATCCTTGATTGGCTCGAAAGAAATTGCCAAAAAAAGGGGTGGCGAAGTCGCCGAAAAGAAATTAAAAAGTACAGGAAATTGTAAAGGTTTGTTGTATTGGATGTGCATCAAACTTTCTACAATGACCAGGGATACATATTTATACCCTGCACTAACAGAGTCCTAGCCGATCACGACAAATACAATCTTGATGCAAAAGGAAAACTATTTCTAAACAAGATATTGCATGTCAAATCGGATCCACTAAGATTTGGTCAACCTTATCTCCCCGTCGGCCAATAGGATCTCCAAATGGCAACGAACCGTCAGGCGATCCTCCTTGCCAAATCCGACGTTGCTCTCCAAACCAGCAAATTTCTTTTCTTCCAATATTCCTTTTGATGGGTGTCCAAAAATGGCATCAACAGCGTTACGAAATACCAACAACCATTTTTGGCGCCGTTGCCGAGGAAGGCATACGATAATTGTGTAGCGAAGATCATGAATAAAAGGAAATGGAATATTCATTTGCTAAATAGGCTAACTTGGCTTACTTTCTCCTTTGTTGTGATGAAAACAGGGTAGTGTATTGTGGCAGAGCCACCCAAAATATACTGGATTGAGTGTGGTAATCATCGTTGCTAGGCAACTCTGACCAAAAGACCGCACTACACGGTAGTTCCTCGAGTAAAGTCTCGATTAAAGCCACACTAACGGGATCAACACAAACAGCAACACACATGAAGGCAAGTCCAGAGTGTACAACACAGAACATTTCTTACAACTCAAAGATGTGCAGTAGAATTTAAATTCATTACAAACCATTGAAGTAGAGTAAAGTACTACAGAAGTCTTAACTAATACAGTTCATCAGAGTTCATTATTCAGCGGAAGAGTAAAAGTACGATGACTAGCAATACATTTGATGCCACACTGAAGCCCGTATGCGACATCACTCAGTAGGAGGGGTATCAGCACACGCTGAGGGACCGTCCCACTCAACAGACCAACCCGAAGGCAGAGTACAAGGCCAAGTCAAACCAACAAACAGATCCTCAAAATCAGTACCTGAAAAATAGTGCCATAAGCAAGGCTGAGTATACTAATAGATAGCAAGGCTTACCCATCATCGGATATACCTTAGTCCATTATCTAGACATGCAAGGCTTTATAGGGCTCTAGGTTTATTTTGCTTTAAAGCAACAAAGAGTAGGTCCTTATATTCAAGTTTTGGCTTTTAGATTCTAGGTTGATTAACCATTCTAGGTCAGCATCTTACTTCTAAACATGAATGGTAAATAAAGCAACAATTCATACAACAAGATTACTCATCAACAAATTCCACTTGTTACTTTGTGTGACAGATATTGTTAAGCAGTGTCAAACCGTGAGAGGCGGATGATTCGAATCGAGTTTGTTAACCTGGCCAGGGGAATCTAACACACACGTATGGGGAACTTCGCCACCCACACAACTTTCCCCCTTTCTTTCCAGTCCATGGATCCGGGTCATCCCCCTCGACTACAGAGTACGGCTACTCTTGTAGCCGCATGGCGCGACCATCCTGAACAACTTCAAAAGAGGATGAATGATCGTTCCACTCGACGGTCCAATCAAGTACTTAAGCTTACCGATTACCATATTTCTCGGCATGTGGCTAGTACTTTCAAAAGCTTAAGGAAATGTGCCACACACTGCGACCTTAACATCTTTTCACTACACAGATGGGGTATCACAGGAACAACAACCCCACCCGTCATCCTTAAATTCTTGCAGAATGTAAGAGCATTTCAACTCCTATAATCTCGCGACTAGCAGGAAACTACTCGACTTTTACTAGCCCTATTAGCCAAGCATCTAGTCGAGGTAAACCGGGTAAGCATTACATTGGATCCTAGGAACATGCATCTAAGGTTACAAACAACGCCTGAGACTTAAATGCGCAAATAAATAAATTATTACAACACATATACACTGAATGAATAGATAAAAATATAGGATTAAATGCACCGGGGCTTGCCTTCTTGGGCACTGTCAACCTTGGGCTCTTCTGGACTTTTGCCTAGGTCTTGATTCAGTTCAATAAAGTTTATCGAGGCACTCTCCAGAGTGGCAGTATTTGCAGGAACTAATTCGTAATCGCTGCCGATCAGATTTACCGTTTCTATCAGCATGTAGAGATGATATTGGTTACAACATGATGTCACTTATTCTTTCCTTCACTATAAAGTTGTAATCCAACAAAAGAAGCGATTTCAGTGATTAGCTTGTCAATTCAACTTACTGGGCAGTCATTTATATAGTAGTAATTATATATACTTTACTACATAAAATGAGCTGGGTGGCAGTTTTTTAATCTCTAGACTAGAAACATAAGGATACTATACAAAAATTTACCACAGAAGCTATAGAAACGATATGGTGCTGCAAATTTTACATCTAGCATATCAAATACTCTAGAATGTACAGTAAAATTTTCAGCAAATAACAGTAATGTATCTAAATATGAAAAATCATTAACTCAGAATAGGCTAGGAACAACATAATTTTGTACAGAAGGTTGTGCATGGATTATGGAGCTCAGAATTTTATAGCAACATCTATATAGGCTATTCTCAGTACTGTAATTTTTCTAGCATCAATACAAGCATATAACAGGAGATATAAAATTGACAAATTTAACATGCAGTTAATAACTTTTATTTCTACATGGAGTTTTACAATGTTTCTGGGTACCAAAAGTTTACCAGGGCTTAGATTCTACCTAAACGTGCTTCAGTAAAAATATAGAGCATTTTAACCAATAATACATTTACCAGTGAATAAACCTCTGTACAAGCATGCATAATTATTTGAAAATAAACTATCTAGTATAGTATGATAAACTTTTTCTACAGCATTTAGATACACTGATTAGGCCTGAGAGCAAAAATCATGAACATTCATGAATGACTTTAACCAGAACAAAAATAAGAACTCCAGTCATGGTATAACATGCATAAAATGTAACTATATTTCTTTTCATCTAATGGATCTCAAATTTTGCAGACATGAATACATAACCAAAAGGAAGTTCCACAAATTTGCCCAGATTTTTATAAGCACAGGAACAATTTACCAAATATAAGGATTACTTAACAAGCATTAAATCAAATATATAGTTAAATGCATCTAAAAATTTCCAAACTTACGCAACAGTAAGGATTTAGTGACATGCATGCAACAAAAAAGTTTCGGGCACAGAACCCTAATATTTCTACCATAAATAATATATTAAGTATACTACTAGATCTAGGAATCTTGGAGTTTTGATCTAGTTATTTTTACTAGAGACTAGAAACAGTACAAGACACATTCTAGCCAAAAACCAGCTATAGCTACTGAGCACAACTCCTAAAACAATTATTCTTCATTTAAGCTTCTATTTAACTTAGAGATAAAAATATCAAGAATCTGTCCATGGGTCAGTGGACAACTTTGTAGATCTTCTCACAAGGATTCCAGAACATATAAGTTTGCATTATTCCGATTTTTCTACAGTTTTTTAGGCAATTTCAAAGTTTACTGGATTAAATCTAAAAGAGTTCATGTGTTTTTTCCCTTAAGTCCCTTGAAAGATCCTAATCCATTAGAAATAGGTCCTTGGCCGATGGACACTCGAGGAATCCGGCTCGATTCCGGCGAGGGTCGTCGCCGGCAGCGAGGGGCGTGAAAGGATCACGGGTCTCGGGCGAACCTTTTGGTGGCCGGGGCTTGGCTTGAGGTGGCTGGAGGAGGCGGCTCAGTGGCGGAGGAGGAAGCTCGACTCCGGCGAGCTCCAGCGAGCTCAGGCCGGCGCGATCGAGGACAACAGCTTCAGTGAAGCTGAGGAAGGAGGGACGGTGCTCGGCCGAGGCAATGTGGGGGTGGAGAGGGCTCGTCGACGGCAGAGCAGAGCTCGCCGGCAAGGAAATGGGTGGCGGAGGCGGCGTGCACGCGCGCAAGTGGGGGCCTTGGGGTATTTATTGGCGCCAATGCTTACTGGTGAAGGGAATGCAGGCTAGGGGAGGCTTCACCTGTGTGACACCTCAGGTGTCTGTACACTTAAATACAGATCACTGTACCCAAATAAAACTTAAAAGAAGAATGTGGGAAATTAATTCAAAAAGGAAAGGTCAAATAAAAGTCAAACTACACAAAAGAAATAAAAGGAGAAAGAAAAAGGGGTGAAAAACTACTCAAAATCCAATTCAAAAATATGCACAAAAATAAGTTTGGCTCATAAGAGGTACTTTAAATGACATGTGCTCAATTGAACTTTCAGCCAAAACCCTCCAAAAGCTGAATGAAAATCAAAGCCCTTTTGTGCAAATTAGGCAATTCAAAATAGTTCAAATTGTGGGTTTCAAATGAAAATTTGCATAAACAAAAGTTGTAGATCTTGAAAAGTTATGTAAATTTGGTATTCAACACTTTACTTTTGAAATTTGCAAATGAGTCCATGTTTCCCTCTCCCCTCTCTGCTTCGCCGCCGCTCGCCTGTACGCCGCCGGTGGACCTCGTCCACGGTGCGTCCGCGGCCAAGTGGACCCGAGGGAGCCCTCCAAGGCCACCTAGCCTGCCCCTTGGCCCTTCCTCGCGCAGGCACGCGTCCCCGACGCCTCCCCAAGCCGCCACACCGCCCCGCCATGCAATCCACCGCTGCTCCCTCTGCCACCTCGCCGTCGAGCCGTCCCGGGCCAGACCGACCTCCCTTAGGCGCCAATAGCTTCGCCCAGGAGCCCGCCAGCCTATAAATAGGACTAGAGAGCCCGCCGTCGTGCGACCCCTCTCTTCTTCCCCTTCCTCCGCCGTCCGCCATGGCTAGCGAGATCTAGCTCGCGCGGGCAGGCCACCCCAGACCCACATTACCCCATCCAACCACCCCAGCAGCCTCGATTCTGGTCACCATTCACCCGAACATCGACCTGGGTAGGTGGTTGTCAAACTCCTTTCTCTCACGCGCCTCCCCATTGCAGCCCCGGTAAGCCCTGCCTAGCAGAACACCACCGGCAAGATGCAACGGCGGAGAAGGCCGGTGAAGGTCCCAGTTGTAATTTCTTTTTTTTGTTCGAGGGTGCGTTTGCAAGTTTTCTAGGGTTAAGCAGTGAACTTCTAAAATGCATAACAAATCACAGAAAAATCATAAAAATGCAAACTCAACTGATCTGGTATCCTGGTAACAAGATCTACAAGTTTTGTAACAACCAAATCAGCAAAAACCCTACCAAATTTAATCTATGAAAAAGAATAAGAAAACCACCCAATGCATGTTCAGGAAGTTCTACTCAACAAATGGCCATGATTTTTGGGTATGTTGGCTCATGATAAAAATATTGCACCCAACTAAAACTGTTACCTTGTTAGAACAATCAAGATTCTCAAATCTATTGATGGCATTCATGATTTAATGATGGAAAACATATACATGAACTTGCTCTGAAATTTTTGCTACATGCATGTGCAACTGAATCCATGTTAATCCATAAATTTCAGGACTGTTAGAGTTCATTTGCTATATACCATGATTAATGCTTGTTTAATCAACTTAATTCATCTTATATAGTTGTTATGCTCAAAAAAATCTATATTTATTTTTGAAGTCTCATTGTGGTTATTCAATCATTGCTGTAAATTTTGAGCTATAGGGGGTGTTTAGTTCATTTTGCAAAATTGTGTAAAGATGTAAAGAGGGCATTTGAAGTACTAAATGAAGTCTATTTGCAAAACTTTTTGCATAGATGGGTTGTAAATCGCGAGACGAATCTAATGATGCTAATTAATCCATGTTTAATCAATAATTAGCTGATGGTTACTGTAGCATCACTGTTGCAAATCATGGATTAAGTAGGCTCATTAGAATCGTCTCGCGATTTACAGCCCATCCATGCAAAAAGTTTTGTAAATAGACTTCATTTAGTACTTCAAATTAGCAAGATTCCATTTCACTTTAATGCGTTTACGGCTTTTTTGCAAAAACCTGTAAAGATCTAAACAGGGCCATAGTCACTGAGTATTGCTTCAGTTAAAAATCATACTTGGTATGTCATGACTAAGTTTGTTATTTTTGTTCTGAGCAAACTAAACCATGTTTGATCATGATTTTTGGACATGTTCTTAGTTCTGGTATATTCTTACTAGGATAAAGTTTTCACTTGCAGTACTGATCACCTTGAACCTCGAATTAATAAGCCATCTTATATAGAGTTAAATGCCTCATTAATTCTTCTTATAAATATAATACTTGAGAATTTTTCTGAAACATGTGTAGCTCACGAATAGGCTCTGATAAAAATTTGAGAACCATATCCCTAGTATACCTCTCTGTAAAATTAATCTTAATTAATAGCTTGCTGTTCTTGTCCATTTCATAACCTCTGATGCTTATGAAAATAAAATCTTCAACTTTTACAGTGCTGAGTAGATGCTATATATATACTTCAGTAAAATTTGTAGCACCAGAACACTTGTCAAACTTGCTGTGTAAAATCGTGAATTAATTAGAGCAATCTGCTTAATTAATTTTTCATGAATTAATGCTCCATGGTTAGACGCTGAAATTTACTCAGTATATGCATTATTACAAGTTCTGTCCTACATTAATTTTTCACCAATAACTTATGAGTAGAATTGCTGTTATAAAATTATGAAACCATACTATGTTTTAATGTTAAAAATGAAAATCAACCCCTACACTCATTATGAAGAAACATAATAATAAGTACTACTCCATAAATGACTGCCCAGTAAATAATCTCACAAAGATCATTTCTAAATTATTTTGTTGGACTACAATTTTATCGTGAAGGAAAGAAATCAGTATCATGTTGTAACTCATCATCTTGCACTGCATATAGAAACGGATAATCTTGCTGACGGAGAATACGAACTGGTGCCCGCGGACTCTTGTGTTGATCAGGAGGTTAATTTGAACTGCACTAACTTAACTCAAGACCGGGGCCAAGCCCCAGAAGTTTTTCTGCCTGACAGTACCCAAAAAGGCAAGCTCCGGTGCATAATCCCATTATTTTCAGAGTTATTATTCATCTAACTATTCATAATGTGTTTAATAATTTTATTTCCTGCATTTAAGTTTTCTAGGCGTTGATCGAAAACCTTAGATGCATGATCCCAAGGTACCTATGTTTGATATCCGGATCTTTTTATCGATTAGTTGCCCCGCTAATTAGGAACGGTAGAAGTCGAGGGGTTTCCTGCCTCTCGCGAGTTATAGGAATTTACTGACTTTAAATTCCTGCTGAAATATAAGGACAACGGGCGGGGTTGTGTAGTTGTGATACCCCGCTGGTGTAGTCAAAATTTGCTAAGGTCGCGGTGTGTGGCTCATTTCGTTAAATGTTTGAAAGTACTAGCCACATACCGAGAAATATGGTAATCGGTAAGCTTAAGTACCTGACTGGACCAGTGAGTGGAACGATCTCGCACCCCCTTGGTAGCAGTAGGTTTATTTTTGTCCGGACGTACAGGTGCAGAGTGGTCGGACTCTGTAGTCGGGGTGGGTGTTCCGGATCCACAAGTTGGAAAGAAAGGGGAACAGTAGCGTGGGCGGGAGCGAAGTCGATCCCCATGCGTGTGGTCTAGGTTCCAATGGCCATGTTGAAATTCGATTCAGAATCGTTCACCTCTCACGGCATGAGATTGCTTACTGATTTCGGTCACACAGAGTAACAAGTGGAACAAATGTTGATAATGCTACTAGATGATTAAATGTTTGCTCCACCATGTGTTGAGTAGAGATGGTTGTAAACTTAGAACGGTTAATCCAACTAGAATATGGCTAAGTAAAATCTGAAAGTAAGGATCAACTCTTAGTGGCATTTTTGGCAAAACAAACCCCACAAACCAAAAAGCCTTGCATGTCTAACTATCGGACTAAGTTATATCCGGTGATGGGTAAGTCTTGCTGAGTATTAGTATACTCAGCCTTGTTTGTGGCACAGTTTTTCAGGTACTAACTTCGAGGATTTGATTGCGAGTCTTACTTGGCCTTGTACTTTGCCTCCGGGCTGGTCTGTTGAGTGGGATGGTCCTTCAGCAGGTGCTGACCACCCTCCCGCTGAGTGACGCTTTCGTACGGGCTTTATCGATGCATCATTTCTTTTCGCTAGTTGTCTTTTACTGCTTCCGCTGAACAATGAGACTTGAATAATTTGAGTAGATGGAACTCTATAGTACTTTACTTTTCTGAACTTGGTTTGTAATAAATTTATCTTCCTCTGCAATCACTCTAAGATGTATGAAGTGTTCTGTGTTGTAATCTCTGGGCTCACCTTCATGTGAGTGTTGTCTGTGCGATCCTGGAAGAGCGTGGCTTTTAGCGAGGCTTCACTCGAGGAACTACCGGTGCGTGCCGATTGGGTCAGAGTTGCCTAGTAACAAAGATCAGTGCACCCGGGCCTAGTTAGTTTGGGTGGTTCCGCCAAAACCTGGCCTGGGGGACTCGACCGATGAGGTGGCGGCGCTAGGGTGCCTCAGCGATGGCGGGCGGGCGGCATGGCGCGTCCACAACTGGCTGGGGGCACGTGGTGGCAGGGGAAATAGATAGGGCGGACAGCGGGGTGCCAAAACCAGGGGCGCGCGGGGCCCAGTTGGCCGGGCATGCATGGGGGACGAAGTCCACCGGCGGCGTACGACGCCGGAGAGAGGAGGTGGGGGAAAAACAGAGTAGTGGGACCTTTCTGTGATCTAAAATTTTCTTTGTCTTAAAGGACTCAAATGAAAAAAAATTGAATACCAAAGTTGTGTAAATTTTCAAGATCTACAACCTTTGTTTCATGCACTTTTTCATTTGAGATTTGTTTTTTAAACTATTTTGTAATTACCAAGTTGCATAAAAGGGCTTTATGTTTTATTCAATTTTTATTTGTATTTGGCTGAAAGTACTATTAGGCAGTGTACTACAATCAGCACACTGTTGTTTTTGTGTCACATTTGCTTCATAATTTTGAGTTGAATTCAAGGTTTTGCACCCTCACATGAGTTATTCAAAATTGTGTTTTGAATTTAATTTCACCTTTATTGCTTTATTTAAATTCTTCCCTCACATTTTTGTGACAAATTAAATTGGCTTTACTGAATTTTACCTTTTGAACTCCTAGGGTGTCACAGCCTACCCCCCTGAATAAGAATCTCATCTCGAGATTGGATGAATGAAACAAGCCTACCCCCCTGAATAAGAATCTCATCTTGAGATTGGATGAATGAAACAAGGACAAAGATAGAGATACCTGAGGTAGAGCTAAGAAACCAGGAAAGTGTCGATTGAGATAATCCTCCATCTCCCAGCTGGCCTCTTCTTCAGTGTGATGAGTCCACTAAATTTTATACATTTTCACCACCTTTCGATGGGTGCCACTTTCTTTCTGATCGAAGATTCTTAGAGGATATTCAACATATGAAAGATCTGGTTCCACCGAGATTTCTTGCTACTCAATGATCTCCGTTGGAACTCGGACACATCGTTTGAGATGGGATATGTGAAAGACATCATGGACTGAGGCAAGTTGCGAAGGAAGTAGCAGTCGATAAGCCACTAGTCCATATTATTCGATGATTTCATATGGTCCGATGTAGCGAGGAGCTAACTTCCCTTTGATTCCAAAGTGTTGAACGCTCTGGATGGTGAGACCCATAAATAGACCTAATCGCCAACACTGAATTTCAAAGGTTTCCTCCGTTTATCAAAGTAGCTCTTTTTGCCTGGCCTGAGCTGCTCTTAGATTTTTCTTGTACCACCTTTACTTTCTCTTCAGCTTCGACCACTAATTCAGGTCCAAATATTTTACGCTCTCTAGTCTGGGGCCAACTTAAGAGAGTTAGACACCGTCGACCATACAAGGCATCGAAAGGTGCCATTTTCAGACTGGCCTGATAGCTGTTATTATAAGAGAACTCAGCCAGTTATAAATATTTGTCCCAATTCTTGTCATAATGAATGACGAAAGCTTTAAGCATGTCTTCTATAATTTGGTTTACCCGTTCAGTCTGCCCATCAGTCTGTGGATGATAAGCAGAACTTCGAATTAATTTAGTCCGATAGCATCTTGGAGCTGCTCCCAAAACCTTGCCATAAACTGAGTACCACGATCAGAGATAATTATTTTGGGTACACCGTGCAGACAAATGATGTGATTGATATAAATCTCCGCATATTTCTTGGGTCAATATTCAGTATGCACTGCAATAAAATGAGCTGTTTCTGTGAGTCGATCAACTATGACCCAGATAGAATCATGATGTTGAGATGTGGTGGGTAAGCCCACGATAAAATCCATACTAATATCTTCCCATTTCCAGGATGGAATTGGCAGAGGTTGGAGAGTTCCAGCAACCTTCAAGTGACTAGCTTTCACTCTCTGACATGTATCACACTCTACAACATATTTAGCAATTTCTCTCTTCATTCGAGTCCACCAGAAATATTGCCAAAGACCTTGGTACATTTTGGTGCTACCCGAAAGTATGGAAAATTTAGAGAGATGTGCCTCGTCTGGGATTCATTTTCAAAGTTCATAATTTTTTGGAATGACTAAGCGATCCTCGAACCACAAAATTCCTTTATGATCCAAATGTAAACATTTGTACTTATTTTCTCCTTCTAGCAATTTATTCTTGATAATTCGAAAACCTTTGTCATGCAGTTGTGGCTTTGCCCGGATGATAATGAACCTCCAGGTCATAATCTTTGATTAATTTCAGCCATTTTCTTTGCCTCTATTTAGTTCACTTTGGGTGAAGATGTATTTGAAACTCTTATGGTCGGCCTAGATATTGCAATGAAGACCCATAAGATAAAGTCTCCAAATCTTGAGAGCATGAATAACCGCCGCTAGCTCAAGATCATGAGTCGGATAATTTAGCTCGTGTGGTCGAAAGGCTCGGGAAGCATAAGTGATAACCCGGTTGTCTTGCATTAGAACACAGCCAAGACCAGTACCCGATGCATCATAGTAAACATCATAGGACTTACAGTTGTCAAGCTGAGCTGAGACTGGTGCTGTGGTCAGATGTGCTCTTAAGGTGTGGAATGCATCATCTCACTTTGCATCCCATTTGAATTTAACATCCTTCTTTAGTAGTTCCGTCATTGGTTTCGCGATTCTGGAGAAATCCAAAATAAATATGCGATAATAACCCGCCAAACCAAGAAAACCGCGGATCTAATGAACTGAGGTAGGAGGTTTCCAGTCCATCACTTCTTGAACCTTGCTGGGATCTACTAATATGCCCTCACTGGAAATAGTGCGACCTAGAAATTTGACTGTGTCTAGCTAGAATTCACACTTCGAGAATTTAGTGTACAACTGATGACCTCGGAGACGTTGGAGAATGATATGCAGGGGCTGCTCATGTTCTGCCTTATTTTTGGAATAAATTAATATATCATCAATGAAAACCACGACGAACTTATCGAGTTCAGGCATGAATACCAAGTTCATGAGATACATGAAATAGGGAGGAGCATTAGTGAGTCCAAACGACATAACCAAATATTCATCAAGTCCATATCTAGTTGAGAAAGCTGTCTTCGGAATATCACAAGGTTGGATTTTAATCTAATGATACCCCGAGAGAAGATCAATCTTGGAAAAGATTTTAGCTCCGGCTAATTGATCAAACAGTACTCAATGCGAGGAAGTGGATATTTATTTTTCATAGTCACCGCATTGAGAGGCTGGTAATCAAAACACAACCTCAGACTGTCATCCTTCTTCTTCACGAACAGGGCTGGGCAACCCCATGGTGAAGCACTCGGGCATATAAAACCCTTATCCAGAAGTTATTGCAACTGTATTTTCAGCTCTACCAGCTCTTTGGGAGGCATTCTATACGGCCTTTTAGAGATAGGTGCCGTACCGGGCTGAAGTTCAATAATGAATTCGATATCCCGGTCTGGTGGCATTCCAGGCAAGTCATCCGGAAAAACATCAGCATACTCACAAACCACAGGAATATCTTCTATACATAAATCTTTCATGGCAAAGGCACAAGAGTTGATGCATTCTTGATGAGGTAAATATAGGACTGAGTTTCCATAGGTTGGAGAATTTAATTCAATAGCTCGAGAAGAGATATCTAAGATTGCACCATGTCTGTTCATCCATTTCATTCCCAGAATAACATCCATCCCTTCTAGTGCTAGCAGGATTAAATCATTTGGGAAAATTTTACTACCCAATTTATGTGGTACACCTCTAATAATTTGATTACATGCAATTTTTCCACCCAGAGTAGATATTATGTAGGAACCTTTGGTGTGACAAAAATCTAATACAGCCTTTGCTCCAAATTTAGCACTACTGAAACTATGAGATGTAGCAGAATCAAATAAGATAACTGCGGGTCGATGGTTTATAGAGAATGTACCTGTCATCACCGGTGTGTCCTCAAGAAGTTTAGCTTGACTGGTGAAATTAATTCTGCCTTGCCTGCCTTGCACAGTTTGTTTCTTGCCCTTGTTCTAATTTTTTTGTGGAAACCCTACCCCTTTGATTGTCCCACTTGGGGGCACGCATTGGCAAAGTGGCTCGGGCTCCCACACTTGAAACAACGGTTGTTGTTACCAGGGCAAGATGCTTGCTGTATATTCGGCCTTGGGCCGGTCTGCTGTTGTTGCTGAGGTGGCACAAAGCGAGTCTGCTGCAGCTGAGGTGGTGGTGGAATAACTCAACGCCCTTGCTGAGGGGCTCTCTAAGAGGGTGCAGCTAGAGCATTCTGCATAATACGATACCTCGGTGCTTGGGCACTTGAGGGTCCAACAGGTGCCTTTCTCTTCTTGTCAGCACGATGAGCTAGTATGAGATCCTCCTGGGTGATAGTCAAATTTACCAACTCATTATAAGAATCAGCATGAAAAAGATTTAGCCGCTCCTGCAGCTTAGTGCTAAGTTCCCGATGGAAGCGATCATGCTTCTTGGCGTCGGTGTCGGCATGATACCCAGCATACTATAGTACAATGCGATTGTCTTGAGTTAATGCCAGAAACTCATTAAGCTTCCGATCAAGAAGACCAGCCGGCTTATGTTGAGCTCTGAAGACATCCTTGAACTCGTTCCCAGAGACCACATGATCAACAGGGAGCATTCCATGGTAGTGATCCCACCACATACAAGCTGGACCACGGAGCTGCTGTGCGGCATAACGTTCTTTGCTCGCCTCTGAATGTTCTTTGCTCGCCTCTGAATATGGGACAGATAGCAAAGAAAACTTGGATTCGAGTGTGCGAATCCAAGCGTCCGCGTCGAGTGGTTCCTCTGCCTTGGTGAAGAGCATGGGCTGAGTGCTCAAGAAATCTTGATAGGTAGCCTCCTGTGTGTGGTGAGCATTGTGCCCACCCCTCTGCTGCTGAGCCTGAACCAGCTGCCGAAGGATCTCTGTCTGGGCTGCAAGCACTTCGGCAATGCCCGGCGGTGGAGGTGGCGGGGGTGGTGAGCCACTCCCTCTGGCTCCAAAGCCACTGGATGTGCCTCTCGTTGATCCAACCATCTAAAACATGAGTGATTTATATTAGACACAATTTTCAAAGCTTCAAATGGGAATAAACAACTTAAGGCATGAAGTGAACAATAGGAACTGCATGCAATTGGATTACACAGGAACTGTTAGTACTAAAAGGATATAACTGGAGTTCTGTTTATCCAAGGGACTTGAAATTTTTACAAGAGTTAGATAATTTCATGAGCTACAACTTTGGTAGTCAACTCAGAGTCTAATTGCCAGAGTAAGGTAGTCGAAAAATTCAGTTTCTACTCCTCTAGTTTTGCTGTTTTTCAGAAAACAGAGCCTCTGTAATCTGCGAATATCTCCAGCTGTAGAAGTCCAATTGAGCTGAAATTTTGTGAGCATTTATATGATGAAATTTGGAACAACTTTGGATTCAATGCATGGCTCAAAACTGAGGGGAAATATTGACGGAAATTCGAATTAACTGCTGCCTTTAAATTGACTGGCTGCCACGACATATATACATCCTTTCACAAGTGTTTTTACATTGATCCCATCTCCACTTATCTTACTGCATTTTTACATCTAATCATCAGAGATTACTCAACTCTAAGTTATCCTAGTAGTCCACCATCCAAAATTTAGGCTACACTAAGTGGAGTTCTACAAAAGCTTTCTAAATGCCAACGGCGCCTAGTTGTGAACTGAGGCAGTGCTCTCGACCAGAGAGTGAGGCGCGATCAGAGCGGGCTGAGGGTCGTGCTCCTCGAAGTCAATGTCAGAAATGCTCTCCATCTCCTAGGGCTCCTCCTCACCTTCCACCTTCATCTCGTCGGGTGGGACATGAAGAGCGTGCTACTGGTGGTGGAGCTGTACGTTGGCGTTGTCGAGGTCGAGCTGGAGATCATGGAGTTGATCCCCTAAGAAGTCGAGTTCGCATCGCGCTCAGCAAGAGTGATCTGCATCTCCTGGACCTGGCCCTCAAGTGTGCCAATCTGAGCTCCTCTGTTGGCTAGCTCGTCACTAGCCTCCTGCATCTGCTCGTCTCGCAGCTGCAAGGTCATCTGCAGAGTCTGGGCCTGGTCGACCAGCTACGCAGTAGCCTGACTCTGGAACGTCTGGAGCTGGTATAATGCATTCATGCACTGTGCCGCTGTCCTCAAAGCGCCAACAGGATCCAAGTCAGCTACAACGTGAATGTGGTCCATCCTGTTCTACCACAGGATATCACCCTCGTCGGGGCAACATCCTGCGCAAGAAGCCAGGAAGGAGAGCAAGGGGCCTTTGGACTTGCCCCTGCCCGAACCTTTGGACTTGCCTGATGTTTTGACCACTCTGTCACGTCCTTGTTCTCCAAGCCGCACAACTTCTGCCTCTGTTCCGCTAAGCCGAAGACCGAAGAAGAAGGAAAGGAAGACCTGTCGCAGCCAAAGATGGAGGAAGAAGAGTCTCGTCGTCGTCCACTCGCCACGCCCTCGGACCTCTGCTCTGCCCTTTCCTTCCCAACTCTTGAACCGAGCCCGTTCATTCACCGTGACCTGAATTGCACGTGTTTGCACTTTGGCGATGCCCAAGGCAATACTTTGGCCTCGCCGTCAAGCTGTCGCCGATCTGACCACCTTGTCAGCCCTGAACCTTAACCTGCCTTCACCGTCGCATCGCCGCGGACCAGGAATGCACATTCTCCGCGCGTGAGCGCACACCGGACCATGCCCTACCTCGTCTCACCCTTGATCCAAGCTGCCGGCCGTGTCACGACCCAGGCTTCCTAGGTGTCCGAACACTCGTTCACGCCCAAACCGGATGAGCTCAAGGCTATGCCTTGGCAGTGTCGAGCAGAGCTTGCCACCTTTGTTCTTGACGCATGCGCGGTGATCGTGTACACCATCGGAACCCGTGCACGAGCCCTGCACCATGCGAGGCCGTGCCGAGACGTGCCGAGCTCGCCGCCATGGTGACCCTAGCCTTGCCGCTCGCGTAAACACGTTCGAGCACGTCGCTACCCAGAGCAAGCGTCGTGGTATGCCAAACCGAGCCCCTTCGAGCATTCGGTCGAACACCAGGTGAGCACAAGTTCCTTGACACACGCACACACACACACACTTGGCTCCGCACCAGATCTAGATATCACACCAGATCCCACCTTAGGCTAACACCCAGGCCAATCCTGTCAGAGAAGAAAGGACAAAGGGAAGAAGAAGAGAGAGAGAGTGATGTCCCATGGGACCAACTTACAAGACGTGCGGGCAAGCTTTGGCAAAGAGAAGAAAAAGAGAAGGAGCAGTCCCATGGGACCGCTTGCTAGAGATAACAGAAGCACTGACGCCTGGAAACCATAGTGTATAGAGAGGAAGAGGAAGAGCAACACAGATAAGGTAAGAGAGATCGGAAAGAAGAAGAAGGGAGAAGAGAAGATGGCTGGGCCGAGCCACTACAAGAAGAGTTTGAGCCGAGATCGCCGAGTAGCCTGTTCGCAAGACTAACCCGAGCACTACCCCGGCCTGCTAACTGATAGAGCTGTGTTGGACCGATTAGTCACTTTTGGCCCAACTACCCCTGGAGCACAACCAACCTTTTAATTTTCTTTAACCATCCTGACCCGTGGGTCCCACCTGTCGGTGGCACTGCATGACTGACATGTGGGCCCATAGAACCGTAGAACCGACTTGACGCACGGGTTCCACCTGTTAGCCACTAGGTGTGATTAGCTAGTAGGGCCCACTGACCATGGACCCCATGTTGATCCCGTTGACCCGTTAACCCTTGACTGTTGACCAAGTCAACGCTCATGTTAGCAGGACCCACTGCTGACGTCATCCGAGGGCTAACCCCGTGGTGACATCGTGACGATGTCATGCTGACATCATCGTGACACGTGGCATGCCAAGAGGCTGCCATGAGTCACTGCTATGTCTTTTCTTTCTCCGATAATCATTTATTAGCTTTAGAAAAAGGTTTAGCCATAGAAAATTTATTATAAATTAACAGGACTTTTGATAATTATGAAACCAGTCCCATATTTTAAAGGTTTAGCAAGAATATCAAGAATGGAGGTGAGGAAGAAAGGAGGAGGAGAGGATCATTTTAAAGGCAAAACCGGGAGAAAATTTCCGTTCTGCAGCCCGGCACATATGGAAATGAGAAGTAGTCGTTCGAGGGGGTTTGAATACAAAAATTGGAGGGCTGGTTCTGCCAGGTGGGGTCGGCCGACCCAGGGGTTCGGCCAGCCCCACTTGGGCCCCGTTGTCTCTCATCTTTCTCTCACAAGTCGGGGGGCACATGGTGGCCCCCATGCAAGTGGTTTTGGGTTTCATTTTTTGGCTGAGGAGCTTGAAATGTGTCAAATTCTATTAAATTTATAATATCAAACTCTTCACTGGAGTTATATGGCATATGAAAAACTTTTAAACGCTGGCCATTTACCTTGAATAACTTACCTTCGTCGTCTTGGAGTGTGACGGCTCCATGTGATGATGCGTTGACGACGGTATATAGCCCTTTCCACTTGCTTCGGAGCTTGGCTTTGCCGAAGAGCTTAACCCTGGAATTAAACAATAATACCTTATCTTTGGGTTTGAATTCCTTCGGCTTGATCCTCTTGTCGTGCCATCTTTTTGTTCTGTCCTTGTAAATCTTGGCACTGTGGTAAGCCTTCTCTCTCCACTCTTCCAACTCTGCCAGTTGGATCTGTCGATTCTTTTTGGCTTTCTTCAAATCCATGTTCCATTGCCGGATGGCCCAGTGGGCTCTATGTTCTAGTTCCACTGGTAGATGGCATGTTTTGCCGTAGACGAGTTGGAATGGGGACATTCCGATGGGGGTTTTGTATGCTATCCTGTATGCCCAGAGTGCATCAGGCAACTTACTTTTCCATCCCTTCCACATCTCGTTGATGGTCTTCTGTAGAATATTTTTGATTTGTTTGTTGGAAGTTTCTGCCTGACCGTTTGTTTGTGGGTGGTATGGGGTGGCAATGTTGTGCTTGGCTCCTAACTCCCGCAGGTAGTTCCAGAAGGTTTTGTCAATGAAGTGTGATCCCCAGTCACTTATGACCATTCGTGGAGTTCCAAATCGGGGGAAGGTGACTTCCTGGAACATCTTCCGGGCGTGTTTGGCGTCAGCAGCTCTGCATGGCAGTGCTTCCACCCACTTGGATACAGACTCCACTGCAACAATATGTACTCACAATCATAGGACTTCGGGAATGGTCCCATGAAGTCGATGCCCCAAACGTCGAATAGTTCGACTTGGAGATTGTTTGTGATGGGCATTGCATTGCGAGTTGTTATGCCACCCAGCATCTGGCATCTTCGACATTTTTAGATGAATTCTCTGGTGTCTTCATACATTGTTGGCCAGAAGAAACCACTTTGCCAGATTTTTGCTTGAGTTCTGAATGCTCCATAGTGGCCTCCATATGCTACAGTATGGCATTTCTCGATGATTTGTATGGCTTCTGCTGCGGGTACGCATCATCTCAGCAGACCATCTGAGCATACCCTGTACAAGTATGGATCGTCCCAGAGATGTCGACGGCTCTCGTAGATAAGCTTTTTCTTGTTCTCCCCTGGTGGCACATATCCTGCAATCATAAAGTTCACAATATTTGCGTACCATGGGGTGGAGTCCGTCACTTTTAGAAGCATGTCATCGTGTAGAAAAACATTTATCGGAGGTTCCTGCAAGTTAGTAACCTGCATATGCGATAGATGATCTGCAACAATATTCTCTACTCCCTTTTTATCTTTTATTTCAAGGTCAAATTCTTGGATTAAGAGAATCCATATTATTAAGCGAGGTTTAGCATCTTTCTTGGTGAGCAAGTATTTTAAAGTTGCATGATCAGTATAAACAATAACTTTTGCTCCAACCAAATAAGATCTAAACTTGTCTATAGCAAAGACCAGTGCCAAGAGCTCCTTCTCTGTGGTTGCATAATTAAGTTGGGCTCCAGTCAGCGTCTTGCTAGCGTAAGCGATTGCGTGATGCTTTTTATCTTTGGTTTGGCCTAAGACCGCCCCAACAACAAAGTCACTGGCATCATACATTATTTAGAAAGGAAGGCTCCAATCAGGAGGTTGGATGATTGGAGCCTTTTTCAGAGTGTTAAAGGCTTTTAAGCACTCGTCGGTGAACTCGAAGGGTGCATCCTTAGCTAACAGGCTTGCGAGGGGTCTAGAAGTTTGTGAAAAGTCCTTAATGAATCTTCTGTAGAACCCCGTGTGACCTAGGAAGCTATGAATGCCCTTAACGTTCACCGGAGGTGGAAGCTGTTCTATGACCTCAATTTTGGCTTTATCCACTTCTATTCCTCTTTCGGACACTAAGTGTCTGAGGACGATACCTTCACGGATCATGAAATATCATTTTTCCCAATTGAGAACCAGGTCCTCCTCTTGGCATCTTTGTAAGACCTTGTCTAAATTTTCAAGACAATGATCGAAAGTTTTTCCATAGATGGAGAAATCGTCCATGAAAACTTCCATGATTTCCTCGATCATGTCGGAAAAGATAGACATCATGCATCTTTGGAATGATGCAGGAGCGTTACATAGACCAAATGACATCCTACGATAAGCATAAGTTCCGTAAGGCATGTAAATGTGGTCTTACTCTAGTCGTCGGGATGGATGGGGATTTGATGATATCCTGAATACCCATCAAGAAAATAGAAGGAGTGCTTAGCTAGCCGTTCTAACATTTCGTCAATGAACGGAAGCGGAAAGTGATCCTTCTTCAGCACTACCTGGACTGGGCTAACCCACTCGCTATGAGGCATGGGATAGATTATCCCGGCATGCAGGAGTTTCAGAACTTTTTCTTGACAACCTCTCGCATTGTATTGTTGAACCTACGCTGAGGCTCCCTAGAAGGTCCATTTATAGGATCTATCGGAATACGATGCGTTCAGAGGGCGGGGCTGATTCCCTTAAGGTCTTGGAGTGAGTAGCCGAACACGGCCCTATGCTTTTCCAGAACAGTAATTAATTTTACTATTTCCTCGTCAGATAGCTTGTCGCTAACGATGACGGGGGTTTCAGTGTTATCATTTAGAAAGGCATAGCGGAGTCTAGAAGGAAGAGGCTTCAGTTCTATGGGTTGACGAGGAGGTTGTTCATGAGTAGGTAATTCAAAGGTTTCATCCTGGTCGTCTTCTTCTTCAGTAAAGAGATCAGCGTCTCATTCTAAGGAGGATTCAGGAGTTTCCATTGGAAGTACAGCCTCTACCTCGTCAACTATTTCCTCTTGGGGCGTAGGTTCGATCATGGAATCTTTTGACCGAAGGATTGGCAAGCTGATGTCCCTACCCCCAAGATTTACGTCGTGTGCTCCTAAAGGGGAAATGTTTTGGAACATCTTGTCGACGGGACGCCCGATCAGAATATCAAAGTCTTGGACTTCGAAAATATGAAATTCTAGGGCAAGCTCAGTCTTATCGTACCAAACAGGTACGTCATGCAAGATTAGGATCCCTTCCATGGTGGAGCGAGGTCCACTCCAGAGGGATCTTGAGGTCGGGAGCAATGGGTTGTCGCTTAGGTGGCTAAGCACGAAGGATGCTAACATGATATTTGCTCCGACCGTGGGGCTGTAATGAGCTGAGACAGCAGTTCCTTGGATGAAACAGGGAAGAGTATATAAGGGGGTTTGTAATCGAATTCCTTCGATTGACGTCTCCCCTTCGTGTACCCATTCACTGTTCATGACAGCTTTATCTGGAGGGGTTATTGGGTCCTTGGGAACTGGAGGTCTCTTTTCACGGGAATACATCGAGGTATTTCCATAGTTTTGAAAAACGTCCTCCTCGATGTTGAAGGGAAACTCAGGAGGTTGAATTTCTTCTTCCTCCATTGTTCCTGGTTCGGGGGAAGATTCAGTGGTTGGTTCTATGGGATTTGTAGAACTGACCAACGAAACTTCCTTATGGCTTGAGGATTCCGCTGCTGGAAGGGTTTCTGTGAAGGATGTGTTCTCTAGGATACGATCCAGGAGACTTTCTCCTTCGGCTGTGGTTTTATGGGTGAACGATCCTCCGGCAGAGATGTCAAGCTGTAGGGCAGATTCCTAGCTAAGCCCCAACCAGAAATGTTGAAGCAACACATGGTTAGGGATAGACAAGTCTGGGCCGGCATGCGTAAGCTGTGAAAACCTGGCCCAGGCTGCACCTAAGGATTCCTTCTCATCCTAACAAAAGTCGAGGATTTCTTTCTGTAGGGAAGCGATGCGAGAAATGGGGAAGAATGTCAGACAGAATCTATCCCGTAGTTCTTCCCATTCTCTGTTTACCTTTCCTACATTATGGGCGTACCATTGCCTCGCCCTCTCATTGAGAGAGAAGGGAAACAACTTCCACCGAAGTGTTTCTTGTGCCATGCCTGCGATTGACAGGCATGAGCACAACTGTTCGAACTCTCAGTAGGTGATGGTAGGGATTTTCGTTATCATAACTTGAGAAGGTTTGTTCCCGAACCATTGCTATAAAGCCAGGGCGGAGCTCGAAGCTGAAAGCTGGAAGCTGTGATTGGCTTCGATGATTGTGGTGGCTCTACAAACTCGCCCTTGGGTGCAGAAAGGTTTTGGATAGAAAGGTTTTCCATGGTAAAAGAAAAGGATAAAAAAAAGAAAAGGTAAAAGAAAGGATACATGGGCAAACTAGGTTCGAAGATAACTACAGCAGCCGTTCCCCGGCAACGGCGCCAGAAATGCTTGTTGGTATTTCTTAATGATCACAGAATAATCCGCTAGCGCACGGAAAATACCGTTGTAACACTTCACCTGGAGTGCATTCAGGGTATCTTATTTTCACAGGGAACGGAGGTGTAATGATCTTCTGGCTAGGTTAACCAAGGAGAACAAGAAGTAGGAGAGCTTCGGGTAGTGTGGTTTATCTAAGGTTAAGGGTCAAGGCAAGATAAACTTAGGCTCGTCACTTGTTTACTTTGGGCACCGGTCTGACCCAGGTACTGTTAGGGACCTCCGGCTTGTGGCTCTATGCCGTACTCGGACAGGAGGGAGTGCACTAACCACGAAGCAGCTTCGTAGCGGACCGACAGGGCTGTCACCACCTGCGGTCTACCTCGCAATACTGTGGAGCATGAGGCAAACAAAGGCAATCTAGGACCTAAGCACCACGCTTAAGCCTTCGACTATGTACTCTAGCGTTGCGCAGGGTTACCCGTCATTATCAGGGGCCCTCTACCAGAGTATCCGTTACGAGAACGGACGATGAACCCGTAAACAAATGAATAACTTAAGAATACTGAACCAAGAACTTAACAGAAGATGAACTCCGGATACTTACTCTAGTGATTCATACCCGTCGAAGTACAAGACGAAGAGAGGCCGACACATCCGACTCTTCTCCGATCCTCCTCCTCGCACACTTCCCTACTCTAATGATACAATGGAGTCCTACTACTACTCCTCCTTGTGTATGTGATGGAATGAATGAAAATGGTGAATGCCTTGAGAGTGTTTGTAGAGGCCCCTTATATAGTGTGAGGAGGTCAGTTCCAGGGTGAGTAAAGCGCGGGAACGCTAGCAACCGACGTTGGGATGGTGGTGGCAACCTTCCTTCCGAAGCTGAGGGGGCCAGGAACCAATCCAGGTTCGGCCGACCCGCCTCTGCCGCCTTTGCCCACCATCTTTTGCAGGGTGATTGCTAGGTGGGTCCTCATCTCTGATATGTCGGTGCCACGGTTGGATATGTCGGTTTTGTTCTGACAATGGGGCTCTCTTCGTAAGTGTGATGCATGATTAGATTTTCTGTGCACTTGTGTTGCGTCTTGTGTATGTTTTTGCCTTATTCTGTGTATGGGTTCCTGCAATCCAAGAATCACCAAAACTCATTGAAATAATTAGAAATAGGCCCTATAACTACTTTTGGTGCTTGAAAGTTATGAAAAGATGCAGGAGTTGACGGCTTTATTTCTGACTTAAGGACTGTCAACAATCTACACTCAAGTCTGCTTGTGGAGGAGTAAAGCCAGAAGATGAAGGGTGCCCAAGAGAATAACTACCGCTTCCGAGTTCTGCTTGTAAATCCTTTAGCCCAAGGGGCTTGTACTCTGAATATCGTATAGTAATCCTCTGGATTATGTATAATTAAACCCATTTAATGACTTCTATCGAGAAGTATGACTGTGATATGTAATTAAAATGAGTTCTGTATGTGATAGCTACTGATCCAGGGACTACCACAACGATACAGGGAGTCGGGTTCTCTTTTTTGAAACCCGGCTCGTTTCAGGCGCTCTGGGTAATAATTGTCAAGATTTGAATCGTAATCGGCTAGTTCTGTTCCTCCAGATGTTGTTCCCCGAACGGGAGCGAGGGTGTACCGTGTTGATACGGTAGATGATCAATACTGGCGACTACTCGCAAGCGATTGGGTAGTTCTGTGGGCCCCCGGCTACCACAGGACTTAGCTTGGAGTTGAGCCAATGCTCTGAATCCGAGTATACGTCGAAAACGGGTGCCTCCCGGCTAGCGGTGGCGTGAAAATTTTCGACGTACAACTCCCTGTGCAGAGTAGATGGATTTCATCATCTTCTGGTAAGCAAAGGATGAATTGTGCAACCCGAAGATGGGTTGGACGTGGAGAGTCCCAGACCAAGAGGAACTCGGGCTGAGATCACTCTGAGATCGAGTAGAGCTCGAGTTGACATCGGGTTTCTGCTCGATCTCCTTGGCGAGGTCGAGAAGTAGCATATTGTCGAAATTGCTTGAGTAGTTGGCGAGGTTGCTCCTTGTTATCGAGATTGCCTCCGACTCTCTAGGTTGGTCAGGTGACTGGTGAAACCGCCTGAACCATTGGCGACGAACACCCAGGAGCCAAAGACGAAGGTGGTGCCTTGATCAAGCGTCATGGCGTTGAAAGCGAAGGTGGCCATCGAACTCGCCGATGAACTCACCGACTCCCCTACCTGGCATGCCAGCTGTCGGTGTTTAGCCGCCAAGCCTGCTCAGAAGTACCCTTAGCAGTAGGATTGTAGGCAATTGATTGCCTAGCTCTGGAACTCAATGGTGCAAAGAACACAAAGATTTAGACAGGTTCGGGCCGCGAGGTGCGTAATACCCTACGTCATGTGTGGTTGCTTGTATTGCCTTAGATGTTATATGATTCGAGGGGGCCCTGCCCGCCATTATATAGTCTGAGGGGACCCAGAAGCTGTTGACGGAGAAGATGAGGAGAAGACGATGGAATTCAAGCATCTTGGGTGAGCGCTTCGGCATCATACCCTTGCTGTTGTCGATCTCCTCCTCCTTCTTCTTAATAGGCTAGAGCTGCTGATAACGTGTTACAGATTGTGTGTGTATGAAATGAGCACAGTGTAAGTAGTGGAAAATCCCGGACTCTTTTCATTGATCATTGGGGTCACCGGTACTAAAGGCAGACAATAGAAAAAAAATGCTCAAGGTTGTGAGGATTTGAACCCACAACCTCAGGTCTCGCTTGTAGCTTCCTTTGCCATCCCACCTATGCATCACATATGACTAGGTGCAAGATGCTTTTCTTTTGAAGTAACCCTGAAGACCTATTTAGTACCGGACCAAGACGCTGACCCAGCATTAAATGTCACCCTTTATAATACCGGTTGATGTCATTGACCTGTACTAAATGGCAACGTCATTTTAGTACCAAGACCAACTAGTATTAAAAGGTTACTTTTAGTACCAAGTGATGATATGACCCGGTGCTAAAATGACTTCAGGGGCTTTAAAAAATAAAACTGGTACTAAAATGGCCCCGTGCCAACATTAGTAGCGGACCAAATTATGACAATTATGACGGATATTAATGTGCAGGACGAATGATTATTTTTCTTGTAGTGAAAGAAATCACTTCCGCAGAAACAAAGGAACCTATATAAGATTCGAATGCATCCAATAGAATCCAGATCTATAAGCAGTACTACCAACTTCGCGCAAAACGCGAGAAACAGTTGACTTGACGCACAGATTTACAATTTACACCGTCCCTTTGCTCCCTCCTTTCCAGCTCAAACCCCATCAAGAGACGAAAAATAAAATAACGAAACGCACACCGATGAACCACTACACTTGGCTGTGTCGTCAAGCACTTTGTAAGCGATCAAAAGCGAAAGCATTCACAAAAGAAAACAGATCGATGGTACAAAAATAATTCCTTAAACAAACTGAACAAATTTCTAAGAGTTTCCCCTGTCTTAGGTCGATGACTCTCTACATCCGCCGCCTGTTAGGGCTCACGCCGTGCGTCGACGTTGAGGACAAAGAAGGCCTTGTCCTCACCACCTGCTGCCGACATCTGGGCGTCGTCGGTAGCGGTCGCTCCCGGCAGCTTCGTCGCGTCGACGGCAGTGACGCTGGAGAGCTTGGCCGCGTCGCCCTCGGCCGAGGACCGCTTGAGGAACTCGATGCAGTCTTCCACGGCTTCGTTCCGGATGGAGTCATCCCGCCGGCACGCCACAGCGACGGCCGCGTCGGAGTCGCAGTGCCGGCTGGCGGCGCGTGGCGACGAGGCCTTGGACGACTTGCCGCTGCTGGTTCGCTGCACGGAGGCCCTTGACACGGCGGAGAGCATGATGAGGCGGAGGACGACGTGGCGGATGCGCTCGAGCAGCGCGACCGACGCCGACGGGCGTGCCGTGGACGCGCGGCAGCCGCCTCCACGCACAAGCCGCGGGATGCAGGCCGCCGTCGCAGCCTTCATGGCCTTGGCTCTCATGCTGCTGCTGCTTGTGCTATACGATGGGATCGCTGGATTTGAGGAAGCTGATGGAATGTGAAATGATGTCTGATGTATGTGTGTGTGTGTGTGTTGTAGGGTCTGCACCGGGATACAGGGATGTTAAGGTTTTATATAGGGTAGCTTAGGAGTAAATTATATCACAGTGTAGCGTACTGGTTGAATGAATTAATGCTGGTATGCGTGTCTCTGGGTTAGGCTGGACGGGAGCCATGGATATATATTGGGTAGCTGAAGGGCTAGCTGTGCAGGTAGCTTGGCTTCTGCCTTGTCGCTTTGCGTTGCTACGTGTAACGGCAACCACAGATGGGATGGGATAAACTAAGAGCAACTCCAGAAATAACCTCTACTCAAGATCCATACTTTTTTGAGTAGGAGCTGTACCAACTTTCTGGGACTTTAAATTTTACTTTCGACTCCAACAATAGTGCCTACTTTGCAGCCCTACTTTCATGATAATAATAGGATCCACCAGTCATAGGCTATATCCTTCTCCCTCTCCCGCTTCGCTCTCTGTCGCACAAACGCAGTGCTCAATGGCTCATGCAACGGTACAATGGCGTGGAAGGCGGTGCCTTTGCCGGAACTAGAGGTTGCGGCGGCGCCCGCAGAGCCGGTAGGTGTTCTCGCCCAAGGCGCCCAGCTGCTCCAGCCGGTGGCGCGAGCTGCTAGAGCTCAAGAGGGCAACGTAGAGCCCCAGAGTCAAGCCCTTGCATTCACCAGCCGTGGTGGCTTTGACACCCGCGACGACTTCTACGGCAGCAAGGTCGCTCAAGCTCCTACTCGCCTGCTCCAGCGAGCGAGACGCGAGCAAGTGAGATCCACCCGAGACGCAGCTCGGGAGCGGAGTGCAGACACCCTAGCCTTGCTCGATTCGGCAACAAGGTGACTGTTCTTGCCATCTCCCCCTTACTTTTCCTCTTTCATTAGGTGAGTCCAACGGATTTGGTCCTGTTTTATCGTTGGGGGTGAAGAACGGCCAAGGGCGCCCACCGGTGGAGAAGGGGGTGGATGCCGTGCAGGGTGGCCAGCACAGCAAGGCTGGTTCCACTACTAGAAAACAAGTCTTAGATCCACCCCAAAAGTACCAGTATCAAGATGAACCGGTACCTATGGTAGCATAGGTACCGGTTCATCTCTATACCGGTACTTTTGAGATGGATGGAATCTTTAAATGTGTCTTAGGCACCGGTTGGTATTATCAACTAGTACCTAAGGCTCTCCATAGGTACCGGGTCGTAATTTTTATATTAGTACCGGGTGGTACCACCAACGGGTACCTATAGACGAGCCTTAGGTACCGGTTGGTGTTACCAACCGGTACCTTAGGAGCCTTTGGTACCGGTTGGTAACACAAACCGGTACCTAAGGCTCATACATTGGTTATTTTAAAAGGAATAGTGCCGAGAAACCGGTACCTAAGATTCATGGTGGTGGCGCGGAGGAACAGTCACGATGGCGCAGCGTGGTTGGGGCGGTCCACGGCGGTAGTGCCGAGGAGCAGCCTAGGTGGCGCCGGTAGCTTCATGAGCGCTCGAGAGTAGGGACCTCCCCAAAGAATCGTAGTAAGGATTTGGGTGCCTCCCTACTCTAGTAACCTTAGTAGAGGACTTTTTTGCTCACAGCCTCTACTTTAAAAGTAGGGATAATCCAAGTAGAGTTGCTCTAAGCAACGTATACCATGTCGTCTTCCACTCTCACGGTCTTCCATGCTTAATGGAAATTAAGCAAATGCTGCATATCCACCTCCATCATGGTTTCCCTCAAAAATATTAAAGAAATATCACCTTGATAATCTTAATGAATGTCAGCATGTATAAAGAGAGCTTGTAAAAAAAAGCTGATCTAGTTCCCGCAGTACCAAGACACTTTAGGTATAGAGGAATCACAACTTGATGCTGACAGAAATTTTAATCAGAAAAACATACACTCACGTAGTAAGGGTATGAAATCTTCCCTCTATTTATTTTTGAGAAAATTTACAATGGTTGAAATAAAGAATCGTCCATCAGGCTGAAATCAACAGCTGAGACATAAGAGGTACAAGAAAAATATATTGTTGGTACCAAAATAGATAGAACTTATACCAAATACGAAAGGTATGTAAGAAAAATGGCCTCATTAAGCCATGGTTTTGTGATTTTGGTGATTGAGTAACAACGCAATTAATGGGACTAATGCGTTTGTCAAGTAAATAATAATAGATCCTAGGGATGAAGAAAAAGGCCAAACAAAGCAAAACACGAAGAAAGAACTCAAAAAAACATTGAATTGGACGAGTTCTGAAAGAATCAGTTGCACCGGTTGAACCAGTGAGCCAGCACCGGTCTATCCGGTGGGGCTCGGATGCACCGGTGCCCTAGCACCGGAGCAAGTTGCAGTGCTGGTGCCAGCAAGTCATGTGACACCGGATGCACTGGTGGTGCCAAATTGATGCACCGGTGCAAGACCATGTCATGCATCAGAGAGCATGTCAAGCAGTCGAGGAGAAGTCCTTCAGCACCGATTGAACCGGTGGTGCACCGGAGGAAGCACCGATGTAATTCCACGATAGCTGCAAGAGTTAGAAGTAGCACCGGTTGCACCGGTGACTAAACACCGATCTATCCGGTGATACCACGTCAGTTGTCAGAGACCCAACGGCTACCCCATGGCGCAGAGTGACCGGATGCACCAGTGCTATACCTTCAGATATACCGGTGCATGCGCAGAAAGTCGGATAACGGCTCTAAACGGCTAGTTCGACTTGGAGGCCTATATATATGCCATCCTCCAGCCATTTAAAGTTTACTGGAATTCATGGAAGTCACAAACACACCCAAGAACATCTCCAAGCCATCCAAGAGCTTAGCACTCATATCCTTAGCCTCACACTTTGAGAGTGTTGTGTAAAGGATTAGCTCTTAGTGAGTGAGATTGCAAGGCTTTGAGCCTTTGTGCTGTGGTTCTTGAGTGAACCAAAAGAAGATTTTGGTGCGCCGGCACCTTGGAGCTTTGAAGGCTCGCCGGCACGTCATCGACCCTCCGACTTAGTGTGGAACGGCGACGACAACTTTATGCGGGGGACATGGAGACCCCCATCCTTTGTGGAGAAGCTTCTTAGTGGAACCCGGGACCAAGGTGACCGTGATTGTGTTCACAGAAGAGACTTGGTGGCCGAGTAGCAATACTCTTAGTGGGTGCTACAACAACGTGGATATAGGTGTGCCTTTGTGGCTAACCGAACCATGAGATAAACACCCGCGTCAAGAGTTTGCTTTCTCCTATCCCTCTCTTTAAGCTTCCACATTTCATACTAGCAATTTGTGTGCATTTACTTTCATAGAGTAGTTTCTTGATAGAAAAGGCTATAGATTGCTAAACTTTTTTGGGATAGGGGTTTCACACTAAAAACAACCATAGTTGCACATCTAGATGGCATGCTTAGTTTAATTTTGTGCAAATAGTTGAAGTCATAGGTCTAAGGTTTTAGTTTGCCTAATTCACCCTCTTCCCCTCTTAGGCTAGAGCGCGCTATCGGTCCGATCGCCTTCCAATTGGTATCAGAGTCGGGACTCACACCTCTCACAAAGGAAGCCAATTCTATTGGCAATTTGTGTTTACCGGCTCACTCGATCGGTTAGGCTTCACCGCCTAGTGAGTTAGCTCTTTTAGGGGAAGGGATGGATTCTCTAGGACCTCCTCCACGTTTCGATGGCACGGGCTTCCAACGATGGAAGATCTTAATGCAATCTCACCTCCAAGCAAAGGGCCTAAATATTTGGAGGGTAACTAGTGAGGGAATGACGGGCAATAGTCAATAAGAGAAGCAATATGATGCTATAGCCAAATGTGCTATTTTAAACTCTCTTGGAGACAATGTGTTCAACTGTGTGTTTGCTTGTAAAAATGCTAAAGAATTGTGGAAAACTATTAGTGAGAACCATGAAGGAACTAAAGATGTTGCAAATGAAAAATATCATGTTCTCATTGATAAACTTAATAGTTTCAAGAAACTTGATCATGAAAATGCCGAAACTATGTACTCACAGTTGAATATTCTTGTGAATTAGATTAATTCTTTAGATGTGAAGAAAATTGATGATTTGGAGCTCATTCGCAAGATCCTTCATTCACTACGAAGGCCGGAGTATGATTTGGTGATCACAATTCTTTATGAGAAAGAAATCAACACATTGACACCAAATCAAGTCCTCAACAAGGTGATCACCCATGAGCTACGTCATGACATCAAGCCAAGAGTGCCACCTTCTTCACCAACTCATAGCGCACTTGCATGCAAGCAAGTCAAGAAGTTGAAGAAGATGGCCATCAAGGGTAGCTCAAGTGAAGAGGAAGAAGAGGAAGCATGCCAAAACTCCTCAAATGATGAAAAAGAGCCGATGGACCCCAACCTCTACATGCAAGTCAAGAAGATGAACAAATACTTGCAAGAAATCAACTCTATGGGATATATGGTCTTCCTCAAAGATGGGCCTCATCACCAACAAATGAAGGTTGAGAGAAGGTTCAAGAAGAAGAAAGAAAAGAAGGAGAATAAGCCCAAGCATGAGTCATTTGCCATCTTTGGTGAATGGGTTAGTGGTGGTGAAGTATTAAGTGCAAGCTCAAGTGATGAATCAAGTAAGAAATTCACCACCCGCACAAACTTTGGATCATCATCAAACACTTGCCTAATGGCCAAAGGTATGGAGAGCAATGTAAGTGATGATGACTCCGATGCTCCTTCATATGAAGAACTTCTTGAATTAGTTCATGAGCACCAAAAAAGTAATCAAGAAGCAAATAAATAAAATTGAAAATTTTAATGCTCTTAATGATCTTAATGCTATCTTCGCTACAAATTATGAAAATTTATTATGCAAATTCAAATTTCTTAGCGAAGAGCATGAAGAGCTCAAGTTAAAAATTGAGAGCATTAATGACACTAACCATGCTTCAATTTCTTGCTTTGATAAACCTAACCCTTGCAATGAGAAACGTTTTGAGGATGTTGTTGTAGAATTATGTGATGATCTCATTGCCAAAGAGAATGATGAGCTCAAGCAAGAAGTACAAAGGCTCATGAAGAACTTGGTTAGATTGAAAGGCAAAAGTATAGAGAGCAATGTCCAATCTTCTCAAGATAACCGTGAAAACATGGAGAAGAAGCTTGAGGAGGGGTCCACCGTGACTTGCTCAAAGTGCCATCATAAAGGTCACAAGTCCAACAAGTGTTCTCAACCAAGAAAGAAGCTTTCGGATGAGAAGAACAAAAAGAAAATCACAATCAAGAGTTCTCTCATTTACACCAAGCCCAACCGGAGGAACAAGAGTCATAGCACCTCCTATGTGATCAAGAAGAAAACAAATGGCAAGGTGGTTGCTTACAAGGTTGGGAAGCAAGAAAGGAGTTGGAATCACTCCATTTGGATGCCCAAGGATGTTATGACCAATATGAAGGGGTCTCAAATGGTGTGGGTTCCAAAGGAGACTTGAAGCCCAAGAATGGCTTCGGGGGATTTGGAGACTTGGCTACCTAGAAGATGAGGATTCAAGCCAAAGAAGCTAAGCTCACAACTTGGACATTTGGTGCCCAAGTCCCCCATAAGGTAATGATAGCTAGATTTCAATTCAAGCATCATGTAGCCTCATTACCTTTGCTTGGTTGTTTGCATTGCATCACCTAGTGATATATATGGTGGGTTGCTTGTGTCATGACTCTAACCCATGAGCAACCTATATGATTTGATAAGTGTGTAGAAAGCTACACAAGATTCCTTTCATGGTACATGGACTTCATGAGGTATGTGTTTCATTTGTGTATCATGAACACAAGCTATAGGGTAAACTTCCCATTATTGTCATAAATAATACATTTGGTTGGTGATTCAAACACTAAATGCACATATTTAGGGGGAGTTCATCCTATGGTTTATGATTTTGGAGACTAACATGTTTTCAAGCTCATCTTTTGTAGTCTCATAATGAACCATGGTCTATTGAACAAAATGCCTATATCTAAGTTCAAAGACTATATGCTTACACATGTGCTTACCTTGGTGTACCAAGTGTGGTTGACCTCAAAGACTTTCAATTGGTATTCAACTTTATTTGGTATCTTTTGACAAGTCACTTTCAAATTGGTACATGCAAGGTAACTACTATCCCCCGGAGGTATGCATGGTCTATAACCCCTTCAATTGGTATTCTTATCAATTTTTTATTATTTTAGGGCTACCTCCGTGCTAGTTTCATGATTTTGTGATCCACCTTAGTAATCACTCAATTGGTATCTTCATTGATATCATACAATTGGATCATGATTCATGGGACTAACTCCCTAGGCTACTAACTTTTCCTTTTGAGCTATATTATTTTGCCAAGCCTTTTTAGGTGATTTGATTCCAAAGGGGGAGAATTTTGGATCAAAGCAAGGTGAAAATGAATATCTTCTCAAGGGGGAGCAACTTTGATTCAAAAGGGGAAGAAAAGAAAAACAATTGGGAGAAACAAAGGGGGATAATAGTTTTAGGGGGAGGCCAAGTCATCATTGGATGATGGTAAGCATCCAAGCAAGTGTAAGTGGTTTTCAATTGTTTTCAATTGGTATAATTTTGTCAATTTTTGCAAATTTATGCTTGCTTTGATTGTGTTGTCATCAATCACCAAAAAGGGGGAGATTGTAAGGAAAATGGCCTCATTAAGCCATTATTTTGTGATTTTGGTGATTGAGTAACAACGCAATCAATGGGACTAATGCATTTGTCAAGTGAATAATAATAGATCACAGGAATGAAGCAAAAAGGCCAAACAAAGCAAAACATGAAGAAAGAACTCAAAAAACATTGAATTGGACGAGTTCTGTAAGAATCAGTTGCACCGGTTGAACCGGTGAGCCAGCACCGGTCTATCCGGTGGGGCTCGGATGCACCGGTGCCCTAGCACCGGAGCAAGTTGCAGTGCTGGTGCCAGCAAGCCGTGTGGTACCGGATGCACCGGTGGTGCCAAATTGATGCACCGGTGCAAGCACCATGTCATGCATTAGAGAGCATGTCAAGCAGCCTAGGAGAAGTCCTTCAGTACCGATTGAACCGGTGGTGCACCGGAGGAAGCACCGGTGTAATTTCACGATAGCTGCAGGAGTCAGAAGCAGCATCGGTTGCACAGGTAACTAAGCACCGGTCTATCCGGTGATACCACGTCAGCTGTTAGAGACCCAACGGCTACCCCATGGCGCAGAGTGACCGAATGCACCGGTGCTATACCTTCGGATACACCGGTGCATACGCAGAAAGTTGGATAACGGCTCTAAACGGCTAGTTCGACTTGGAGGCCTATATATATGCCATCCCCCAGCCATTTGAAGTTTGCTGGAGTTCAAAAAAGTCACAAACACACCCAATAACATCTCCAAGCCATCCAAGAGCTTAGCACTCATATCTTTAGCCCTTAGCACATTTTGAGAGTGTTGTGTAAAGAATTAGCTCTTAGTGAGTGAGATTGCAAGGCTTTGAGCCTTTGTGCTGTGGTTCTTGAGTGAACCAAAAGAAAAATTTTCTACGCCGGCACCTTGGAGCTTTGAAGGCTCGCCGGCACGTCATCGACCCTCCGACTTGGTGTGGAGCGGCGACGACAACTTTGTGCGGGGGACGTGGAGACCCTCATCCTTTGTGGAGAAGCTCCTTAGTGGAACCCGGGCCAAGGTGACCGTGATTGTGTTCACGGAAGAGACTTGGTGGCCGAGTAGCAATACTCTTAGTGAGTGCTACAACAACATGGATGTAGGTGTGGCTTTGTGGCTAACCGAACCACGGGATAAACACCCGCGTCAAGACTTTGCTTTCTCATATTCCTCTTTTTAAGCTTCCGTATTTCATACTAGCAATTTGTGTGCCTTTACTTTCATAGAGTAGTTTTTTGATAGGAATTGCTATAGGTTGCTAAACTCTTTTGGGATAGGGGTTTCACACTAAAAACAACCATAGTTGCACATCTAGATAGCATGCTTAGTTTAATTTTGTGCAAATAGTTAGAGCCATAGGTCTAAGATTTTAGTTTGCCTAATTCACCCCCTCCCCTTCTTAGGCTAGAGTGCGCTATCAGTCCGATCGCTTTCAAGGTACCTTCAGATACCATCTCAGTACCTCCTGTTGCCTTACGAAAATATAAAATTTACCTTCCGGTGCCTCATGGTACCTTTCCAATCACCAGAAGATTCCTTTTTTCTTTTCAACTACGTACGATAAGTAGCTAGACGAAACTCCCAGTCGGCCACCGATCAGTGCAAAACAATCATCAATCACTTGCTATATCTGTAACGAACATGGCACCGTTTATGCCATTTCGAGTGATTTTGGTGATCGAATGACAACGCACTCACTGGGACTAATGGTTTTGTTAAGAGAACATTTATAGATCCCATGGATGGAGTAAAAAGGTCATGTAAAGCAAAATATGAAGAAAGAACTCAAAGAAACGCTGAAATGGACGAGTTCTGCAGAAACTTGTAGCACCGGAAGAACCGATGCCCAAGCATCGGTGCATCCGATGGCCTGGTTTTTGATGCAAGTCTGAGAGGCACCGGTTGAACCGACGACGTCACGACTGGCATCGGTGCATTGGGCATACTATGTTCCAGAGACGATGTCAAGCGCCCAGGAGAAGATTCTTAAGCACCGGATGAACCGGTGATGCATCGGAGTAAAGCACCGGTGTAATGACGTCAGCAGAAGAGAAGAAGGCCAACAACATCCTTGTGCAGGGGGACGTGGAGACCCCCATCCTTTGTGGAGAAGCTCCTTAGTGGAACCCGGGGCCAAGGTGACCGTGATTGTGTTCGCGGAAGAGACTTGGTGGCCGAGTAGCAATACTCTTAGTGAGTGCTACAACAACCGTGGATGTAGGTGTGCCTTTGTGGCTAACCGAACCACGGGATAAACACCCGCATCAAGAGTTTGCTATCTCCTATCCCACTCGTTAAGCTTCCGCATTTCATACTAGCAATTTGTGTGCCTTTACTTTCATAGAATAGTTTCTTGATAGGAAAAGCTATAGGTTGCTAAACTCTTATGAGATAGCGGTTTCACACTAGAACAACCTAGTTGCACATCTAGATAGCATGTTTTAGTTTAAGTTTTGTGCAAGCTAGTTGGAGCCATAGGTCTAAGTTTTTATTAGAACCTAATTCACCCCCTCCCCCTCTTAGGCTAGAGCACCCAATCCTTTCAAGTGGTATCAGAGCCGGGACTCACTTGTCTCACAAACAAAGCCAATTCTATTGGCAAATTTGTGTTTACCGGCTCATTAGATCGGTAGGCTTCACCGCCTAGTGAGTTAACTCTTTTAGGGGAAGGGATGGATTCTCTAGGACCTCCTCCACGTTACGATGGCACGAGCTTCCAACGATGGAAGATTCTAATGCAATCACACCTCCAAGCAAAGGGCCTAAATGTTTGGAGAGTTACGAGTGAAGGAACTAAAAGCAATAATCAACAAGAGAGGCAATATGATGCTATAGCCAAGTGTGCTATTTTAAACTCTCTTGGTGAAAATGTGTTCAACCGTGTGTTTTCTTGCGAAAATGCTAATGTTTTATGGAAAACTATTAGTGAGAACCATGAAGGCACAAAAGATGTTGCAAATGAAAAATATCATGTTCTCATTGATAAACTTAATAGCTTCAAGCAACTTGATCATGAAAATGCCGAACCTATGTACTCACGGTTGAATATTCTTGTGAATGAGATTAATTCTTTAGATGTGAAGAAAATTGAAGATTTGGAACTCATTCGCAAGATCCTTCACTCGCTCCGAAGGCCGGACTATGATTTGGTTACAACAATTCTATATGAAAAAGATCTCAATACAATGACACCAAACAAAATCCTAAACAAGGTGATTGCCCATGAGCTACGCCATGACATCAAGCTAAGAGCGCCAACTTCTTCACCAACACATAGTGTACTTGCATGCAAGCAAGTCAAAAAGTTGAAGAAGATGGCCATCAAAGGTAGCTTAAGTGAAGAGAAAGAAGAGGAGGCATGCCAAAACTACTCAAGTGATGATCAAGAACCAATGAACCCCTACCTTTACAAGCAAGTAAAGAAGATGAACAAATGCTTGAAGGAAATCAACTCCATGGGGTATGTGGTCTTCCTCAAAGATGGACCTCACCATCAACTTATGAAGGTTGAGAAGAAGTTCAAAAAGAACAAGCAAAAGAATGAGAAGAAGCCCAAGCATGAATCATTTGCCATATTTGGTGAATGGGTTAGCGGTGGTGAAGAATCAAGTACTAGCTCAAGCGATGAATCAAGCAAGAGATTCATCACCCGCACCAACTTCGGATCATCATCAAACACTTGCCTTATGGCCAAAGGTATGGATAGCGATGTAAGTGATGATGACTCCGATTCTCCTTAAATTGATGAACTTCTTGACCTTGTTCATGAGCACCAAAAAGTCATTAAGAAACAATCAAAAGAAATTAAAAACCTCAGTGCTCTCAAAGATCTACAAGCTTCTCTTGCTACAAACTTTGAAGATTTGATGTGCAAATTCAATTTGCTTAGCATGGAGCATGAAGAGCTCAAATTAAAATTTGAGAGCATTAATGATACTAATGACTCTTTGGAAAAGAAGCAAACTATCCCTTGTGCAATTCCTATTTCTAGGGTAGATGCTTCAACTTCTTGCATTGATTTAATTGATGAATCTTGCTCTAACCCTTGCGATGAGAAATGCAATGAGAATGTTGTTGTAGAATCATGTGATGATCTCATTGCCAAGGAGAATGATGAGGTCAAGCAAGAAGTGGAAAGGCTCATGAAGGACTTGTATAGATTGAAGGGCAAAGGCATAGAGAGCAATGTCCAACCTTCTCAAGATAACCGTGAAGACATGGTGAAGAAGCTTGAGAAGGGGTCCACCGTGACTTGCTCAAAGTGCCACAAAGAAGGCCACAAGTCCAACAAGTGCCCTCAACCAAGGAAGAAGCTTTCGGATGAGAAGAACAAGAAGAAGCTTACAATTAAGAGTTCTCTCATCTACACCAAGCCCAACCGGAAGGAACAAAAGCAATAGGCACCTCCTATGTGATCAAGAAGAAAACCAATGGCAAGGTGATTGCTCACAAGGTTGGGAAGCAAGAAAGGAGTTGGAATCACTCCATTTGGGTGCCCAAGAATGTCATAACCAATATGAAGGGGACTCAAATAGTGTGGGTTCCAAAGGAGACTTGAAGCCCAAAAATGGCTCAAGGGGGATTTGGATGCTTAGCTTACAAGTTGAAGTGAAGGTTCAAGCCAAAGAAGCTAAGCTCACAACTTGGACATTTGTTGCCCAAGTCCCCCATAAGGTAATGGTAGCTAGAATCCAATTCAAGTATCATGAAGCTCCATTGCTTTTTTGCTAGGTCGTCTGCATACATTGCATCTCCTAGTGTTATATATGGTGGGTTGCTTGTGTCATGATTCTAACCCATGAGCAACCTACATGGTTTGATAAGTGTGTAGAAAGCTACACAAGGTTACCCTTCGTGGTACATGGACTTCATAAGGTATGTCTTTTATATGTGTACCATGAACACAAACTGTAGGGTAAACTTCCCATTGTTGTCAAAAACTTTGTGCATACTTTTGATTGGTGATTCAAACACTAAATGCACACTATTATGGGGAGTTCACTCTATGGTTTGTGATTTTCAGACTAACATGTTTGCCTGCTTATCTTTTGTAGTCTCACTTGGAGTTAACACTCTAAGAGAATGTTATTGACGCTCAATGTGAACAAACAACTCTATAAGAGTGATTAGACAAATTATGCTTTCATGCATATTGAGCCATGCTCTATTAAACTTAATTGCTCATATCTAAGTTCATAGGCTATGAGCTCATACATTTGCTTAACCTTGGTGTACCAAGTGCTCCTTATTTAAAGACTTTCAATTGGTTGCAAGTCACTTTCAATTGGTACATGCAAGGTAAACAAAAGCCCCCGGAGGTATGCAAGGTTCTAAACTCATTAAATTGGTATCTTTGTCATATCCTATTTATTTTAGAGCTACCTCCGTGCATGATATGATGTAAGCTTTCTAGTTATTACATCTAGTTGTGCACTTGGTTTTCACATTATCATTTTGTGCACATACTTATGGAAAGCTCAGCTCATGTCATGCTAGTTTCGTGATTTTGGGATCCACCATAGTGAAATTTTCAATTGGTATCTTCATTGATATCATACAATTGGATCATGAGTCATGGAACTAACTCCCTAGGCTACTAATCTTCTCTTGAGCTATATTGTTTTGCAAGACCTTTTAGGTGATTTGATTCCAAAGGGGGAGAAATGTGGATCAAAGCAAGTCAAGAAGAAGAAGAATATCCCAAAGGGGGAGAAATACCTTAGTAAATCAAGTCATGAGGGAGAAATAGCAAGATAGGGGGAGGAACAAAGGGGGAAGTCATGGTTTAGGGGGAGGCCAAGCCATCATTGGATGATGGGGGAGATTGTAACAAACATGGCACAATGATGGTAAGCATCCAAGCAAGTGTAAGTGGTTTCAATTTGTATCAAATGGTTAAATTTGTCAATTCTTGCAAATTTTATGCTTGCTTTGATTGTGTTGTCATCAATCGCCAAAAAGGGGGAGATTGTAACGAACATGGCACCATTTATGCCATTTCGAGTGATTTTGGTGATCAAATGACAACGCAATCAATGTGACTAATGGTTTTGTTAAGAGAACATTTATAGATCCCATGGATGGAGTAAAAAGGTCATGTAAAGCAAAATATGAAGAAAGAACTCAAAGAAACGCTGAAATGGACGAGTTCTGCAGAAACTTGTAGCACCGGAAGAACCGATGCCCAAGCATCGGTGCATCCGATGGTTGTCGGATGATCCGATGGCCTGTTTTTGATGCAAGTCTGAGAGGCACCGGTTGAATCGACGACGTCATGACTGGCATCGGTGCATTGGGCATACTATGTTCCAGAGACGATGTCAAGCACCCAGGAGAAGATTCTTCAGCATCGGATGAACCGGTGATGCATCGGAGTAAAGCACCGGTGTAGTGACGTCAGCAGAAGAGAAGAAGGCCAACGGATAGTTGAATGCTGTGAGTGAACAGTTTAACCGACGGGCAAGCATCGGTTTAACCGATGATCACTATGTCAGCTGTCAGGAGTTCAACGGCTACTTCGGGTCTTAGAGTGACCGGATGAACCGACGCTACCCTGCCAGAGGCATCGGTTCATCCGATGATACGCAGATTTCTGTTGACCGTTGCAGCAACGGCTACACGACTTAGAGGCCTATATATATGGCATCCCCCGGCCATTTGAAGATTGCTGGAGTCCAAGGAAGTCACATACACACCCAAGAACATCTCCAAGCCATACAAGAGCATCAAGATCATATCCTTAGCCCTTAGCACACTTTAAGAGTGTTGTGTAAAGGATTAGCTCTTAGTGAGTGAGATTGCAAGGCCTTGAGCCCTTGTGCTGTGGTTCTCTAGTGAACCAAAAGAAGAGCTTGGTGCGCCGGCCCCTTGGAGCTCTGAAGCTCGCCGGCAACGTCATCGACCCTCCGACTTGGTGTGGAGCGGCGACGACATCCTTGTGCGGGGGACGTGGAGACCCCATCCTTTGTGGAGAAGCTCCTTAGTGGAACCCGGGGCCAAGGTGACCGTGATTGTGTTCGCGGAAGAGACTTGGTGGCAGAGTAGCAATACTCTTAGTGAGTGCTACAACAACGTGGATGTAGGTGTGCCTTTGTGGCTAACCGTACCACGGGATAAACACCCACGTCAAGAGTTTGCTATCTCCTATCCCACTCGTTAAGCTTCCGCATTTCATACTAGTAATTTGTGTGCCTTTACTTTCATAGAATAGTTTTTTGATAGGAAAAGCTATAGGTTATTCTTTTGGGATAGGGGTTTCACACTAGAACAACCTAGTTGCACATCTAGATAACATGTTTTAGTTTAAGTTTTGTGCAAACTAGTTGGAGCCATAGGTCTAAGCTTTTATTAGAGCCTAATTCACCCCCTCCCCCTCTTAGGCTAGAGCACCGGATCCTTTCAATATCCCAAACACAGTCTGCACTGGCGAAGAACTCGATCAAAACCATCTGCCCGCAGTTCAACTAGCTACAGTGTCCGGAAACCAGCCAGGATGCTTCACATGTGAATCATATCCCCAATTCTTTACTGCGGAAACTCCATATCCCTAGGTTTAACCCATCTGCTTCGCCCATGCGTGCACTGACGGACAAAATTAACCATCCGGATTAACTAGCATATCGCCTACTACACGTATCGCGCTGCGCGAATCTCAAAGCGATTTGTATATGTTTCCAGCGTTGGGGGCAGGCACGGTACGTGCACGAGGGATTGGTTCTTTGGGCAGCTTTCCTGCCGGGCCACGGGAGTACAGGCGGACAACGAAGCACCTAGGGCCGCGCCCTGCCTTTGTGCGACTGCAACAGCGCATATTTAAAGTACGGAGGGGACTTGGGTTTGGGGGGGGGGGGGGGGGTTGTATGCCGATGTAGAAACCCAAATCCTGTGCGTCCGCCGACCTTGTTTATATGCTCTCATTGGCCCCCTGTACTTACATCTTCGACAGCAGGATAGACTGATAGTATTTCTATCAAGGTCATCATCTTTAATATTACGTGCAAATGAGCAGTTTCCGATCACATACATGTATCGTGGAATGACTATGTAGCCAACCTTCTTCCCTCATCAAATTCTGTGGCAGCAATGCCTTGGTGGTATCTAGAAAAAGCAGCAGTGCTTTTTGACCAGGGATAATGTAGCAAAATTACAATGGAATGGAAGCTGAATGTGTAGGTTTTATAATTCAACTGAAGACGTTTCATATCTTTTTTTCAATGGGTCAATCATTTTGCTTGGAGAAAAAATTGCTGGAATTTGGACTTGACCCATTAAATATTTTCAGCAATTCAAAATAAAACTCAAAGCCCCATGTCGGCATCAGGAAGTGGTTGAGTGGTGCAATGATTTATTTAATTCGGAATTTAATCATGCAATTGTCTAAGTCTTCAACAAAAATATATAGGGTTTTCTTGAGGAATAAATAAATTGTATTCCATTTAGGTCGTCATTCAAAAATATATATGGATAAAGCACTAAATCAACATTTAATTAAGAAAGACCTATATATGTTCTCACATGCATAGAGCCAAAACCATAATATGTATAGGCCGGAAAAAATCTCATCTTGTATGAAGGATTAATTTCAAATTCAGTTACTTAATGATGAACCTGTGAAAAAAATAACATGAACAGAGACTATGTGATGTGAGCAAATGACATATAGTTTGTATGTTCTCACACCGAGCGAATAAAACTAAAACAAATCACCAATCCTCCCACACCGGCTCCTATCGTTTGCCAGATATATCCATTTCATCAATGGAATTTTCGTAAGTAATTTGCAGTCAAGATCAAGCTCCTAAACCTTGAGCTGATCTGCTGATGAACATACTTGTCCACGTTCGGGCCAAATTGGCAGTATATGCACTTTGTACGTAGTGCACACATGTGCTTATGAGACAGCTCAAAAGAAAACGAAAGATAAAGAACTTGTACATTTCATATACATACCCAATAGAAAAATCAATTGCCCTTCACATGGTAATCAAATGGACCGACCAGGGATTATTAGCTAGTAAACATTAGGTTCGAGACAAGCCCCTCGAGCCCACAAACCTGGTGCCACATTTGAGTACTCAGAATATAATTTTGGAGGCGGACTGGGGCAGGAGCATACAAACAAGATGACAGTCTTGCGAGGGATTTTCTTATCCCAACTAGCGGTTGGCCGGCCAGAGCGTGCGTTGGTTTCTGGTCGTGTCCAGGGGAGGCGCCCCCGCCGTCCAGGTCCGGTTCCGTCACGGTTCAGTAGCTAGTCAGTCAATCTTTCACCAGATTACCTAGGGATACTAGGTGGATTGAGATAGACACACACAATATTTAATATCTGCATCTTATTACGCAATCGTCTTGCACATATGGATGTACCATTCATCATTTACGCCCGTGCACATTCATCTCTGGATGTTTAAGGCTGGAACTTTTCCTCAATCTAAAAAGACGCACGCCGCGTCGTGCACATTTCCAAATTAGAAGATGGATGATGAAGTGGTGATATGATTAGGTAGGGGCCAAATTTCTGATGGTGTTTTCAGTTGATGGTTGGAGTCATGCCACGAAGTAAACTGGAGAACATGGTATATACGTGAGTTGTACATGTACATTCAAGTCTACGTAACAATTCTGAAAGACTAAAAATAAGCTGGTCCAAGAAGAAACTATGAAAGTCTGCTCCTATATAGAAGTACAGCACAAAACCAATACTTGGTATACCTTTGCAGCTACAATGCATGGGCACGACTTCAACTCGGACAGTTTGCAAATTGTCAGTACTACAGAATAGACCTTTGATCTGTCCTATTTGTCCCGACCACAGTTGAACCCAGGACTAATCTAGGCATTAGTTCCGGGTCCAACAGCTAGGAAACGGAAGGGCTCTTTAGTTCTGATTGAAGCCACCAACCAGGACTAAAAGTCCATCTTTAATCCCGGTTGGTGGCTTCAACCAGGACTAAAGAGCCAAACCCTTTAGTCCTTGTTGGTGCTACCAATTGGGACCAAAGGACCCTTTAGTCCTAGTTAGTAACACCAACCCGGACTAAAGGGGTTACACGGGTGGTTTTAAAGGGATAGCATTCCAACTAGTGTCTCGTGGGCTGTGTAGGTGGGATGGTAAGGAATCTTTACGCGAGGCAAGAGGTCATGAGTTCGACTCGTAGACGCGGAGCAAATATTTTTTATTTGCCCAGACCCATTAGTCCCGGTTGTGGGAACCGGGACTAATAATCCGAGTCTTTTGTCCCCGGTTGTGGGAACCGGAACTAATAATCCGGATCATTTGTCCCAGATTTGTAGTCCCGGTTCCAAAACCAGGACAAAAGGGGTTTCGGAACCGAGATAAAAGAGGGTTTCTATATAGTGTGTTATAACATGCTTGAATAACCAATCTGAAAGACAAACTGACAACCCTTCACAAAAATCATGGATGTAACATGAGGAGTGTTTTTTTTCGTAGCACATATTACAAACACAGACACTAATATACACGCATGCACACTCATCTATATAAATACATGTACACAACTATATCCATATGAGTACCACTACTAAAATAAGGATTTAGGGACGTTCCATTTTTTTGGGCCCAAAAGGTAACCCGCTCCAACAAATGGAGTAGAGTTACTATAGCATCTGACCCGTCCCTAAAAATGCATCTTTAGGGCGCGGATGATGGCATCATCCACCCCTATAAATAGCATGACCCGCTCCTAAAACTTCATGACTATTGGCTCTCCTTAGCCTATACAAACTAATCCGCAAGCACATGGATATCGATATAACTTTCACAAGGGAGTATACCTAGGATATCGAATCCAAGGAACGATAAGCACGACTAGACCTAGAACTATAAAGCCACCCACATGGGGAGAACTGGTAAGAGGGTACAGGGCCTAACTTCAATTAGCCAACTCGTTAGCCTAGATAACTTGCTACTCACTAACTTGATCTACTTCAGTGGTGTTAGTATTTTGTAATGTCAACTTCAGATACAGGGTCGTTCAGCCTGATTCTTGTAACGGCATCAGAAATGTCCAGCATCGGCACAACCAATGCCTCGACATTTCATATAGCAATTGCTGGAAACCAGACTATCATGAACCTTGAATCATTCTGTAAGCGCATGGAATAACCGGTGTAGCATTTTACCCAGAGAGTATTCCGGGGTGTCATTAATATTTTCGCAGGGAACGACTAAATTGTGTAGGTAGACAAAATAAACTAATCTCAATGGAATATTCAAATGCATAAATAGGGGTAAGATAAATATTGGATAAGTGATAGTGGCACACACAAGTAAACTCAGCTCTGATAAAGGTAAAAGGAGGAAGGAAGCTAGGTAGAAGTTAGTTAATCATGTCTATAGTTTCCTAGCACTTTATACTTTGCACAAGATATGGTTAGCCTCTATCTAGTTATTCCAAATACAAGGGAGAACTATGCAAATAGCTGACAGATATGACAGAACTTCTAGTCTGACCAGTCGAAGTCGTCGCCCGACATTTATAGCTGATTCTTAGTCTGATCTTACCTTGATTCTGAGTAGTCCTCTCTACCCCCTTTGATCCTGCCAGTGTTGTGTCCTTGGCTGAGCTTAAACCTTACATATCATACTCACGTTCCCTTGGATTCCATAACCCTTGGAATACTCTGAGGTGAAAGTTACAGCGATATCCGTATGTTTGTGGATTCTTTCATGAGGTTCTATTACCCGTGGACTGCTTTCTGGCGTCGCTACTAGTTAATCTACTAGTGACGCTAGGAAACGCCAATAAACTTTCTAGAGCCGTTGCCGGGGAATGGCATCTACTTTATCTAGGACCCAGCTCATCCTCGTATCTTTTCATTTTATTTGATTTCTACCTCTACCCCCACTATCCATGCAGCAGTTATCCCTTCATCAGCTCTCTGCACCCAACATCGACTTCTATGAGCCACCATCACCATTTGATCCTATCCAAACATGCAGCTATGAACTCAGCTCAGGCTTTATAGCTTTAGTTCAGTAAAATTACTTTTCTAGGAAGGATTCCACGAATCCCTACCATCATCTATGCGAATTTGAGCAAGTGTGTTCGTGTTTAAAAATCTCGGGCATGACACATGAGACTCTTAAATGGAAGTTGTTTCTGTTATCTCTTTTGGAGGACGCGATACTCTCATGTCGCAAGAACTATACATGGGAACTGGATTGAACTTTGGGACAAGTTTTGTTTGCATTCTTTCCGCTTCCTCGTATTTGTGCTAAGCGGGCGAAAGTTTTGACATTCCACCAGAACGAGAAAGAATCAATAGGTGTAGCATGGGCCAGATTTACCTTATTGGTACAATCAGGCCCTGACTTGTCTTTGCCCGAATATTTGCTGCTTCAGCATTTCTATATGGGGCTTGACGAGGAGTCTGCACACCACCTCAATATCACTTCTGGAGGATCATTTGCACATTTAACCCCAACCAAAGGTAGGGAAATCCTGGACAAAATTTTGGACCGAACCTCCTTTGTTTGTGTGCCCGAACCACCCTCAGCAGAACCTGAGGTGCGTCATGAGGATGTTCCAGTGATTGAGTCTGAACAACTAGAATGCCCATCCATAGATTCGACTTCTGAACCCTCTCCTGAACTTAAATCCGAAACACCAGAGGAAGAGGACCCTCATCCTCTGGAGTTTCTTCCAAAATTTCAAGGAGGATCATTTTGAAGATTATGGAACCACCTCGAATTATTCCTATCAGAGACGACCTCAAGTCCCTGTCACTCCCTTGGATCCCTCCGAGAAGGAATACCTCCACGAAACCATAAAGGGTCTGACCATCATGATGAGCGACGAATGGCTGAAGTAAGGAGAGTTGTCCTCGAAACCCATTCAGATCAATTCCCCCTCTTCATCCCTCCATTGTTGCATCAAGAATCAGGACGTGGATATTCTCTATAGCCCCACTGTCGGAGCGAACCTCATTTCGGATGAATTTGTGTTAGCCTTTTTGGGCGATGAACTTCTTGTTCCGACAGATAGGAAGCTCAAGAGATCTGCCGGGTCTTTTGTGAGCAGTTATGGGGTGATAAAAAATGTATCTTTACGACACGATGATGTCAGGGTCGTTCTGGACTTCCATGTCTTTGAGGATGTCAACTTTGATTTCCTCAAAGGATATCCTATTTAGGCTCTCCTTAAAGATGTCCCAAATTTCGGAACCCTTAATATCAAGATTGGGAAAGAATCTCATTTTGTCCCAGTTACTCAATCATTGAGTCGTGCGACAGGAGAACTTCCTGTTATCGAGCCACTAGAGGAAGTTTTGGCAGTCTCAATGTCTGACTCACAAGACTCGGATCTCGAAAGGGATGCCGAAGATTTTGATGAGGAAGAAGATAGTGAGGATAAGACTCTTGAACTCCCCGAGTTCGAGAAACCAACACGACCTCCGATTGAGCTCAAGCCTTTACCTTCATAGCTTAGATATGTCTTCCGAAATAACGATGTAGAGTCTCCCGTAATCATCAGTAACAAACTTTCGAAGGAGACAGCCAAACTCATCACTATCTTAGAGAAGCATCGACCTGTTTTTGGGTACACTCTCCAGGATATCAAGGGCATCAACCCTGCTCTTTGCACACACCATATCCCTCTCGATCCGGACATGACACCTTCTAGGGAACCCCAGCGAAGGTTGAACAATGCCATGAGGGAGGTGGTGGAGAAAGAGGTCCTCACGCTGGGATCATTTATCCTATCTGGCAAGTGAGTGGGTGAGCCCCGTACAGGTCATGCCCAAGAATGGAGGCATGACGAAAGTGGAAAACAGTAAGAACGAGCTGATTCGACAACATACCGTCACAGGATGGAGGATGTGTATAGAATACATAAAATCAACAAGGCCACAAAGAAGGACCACTTCCCGTTGCCTTTCATCGAAGAGATGTTAGAGCAGCTGGCAAAGCACTCCTACTTTTGTTTCCTTGACGGTTATTCTGGCTACCATCAGATTCTCATCCATCCCGATGATCAAAGCAAGACTACGTTCACATGCCCCTATGGAACCTACGCTTATCGATGGATGTCTTTTGGGTTGTGTAATGCACCCGCGACGTTCCAAAGGTGCATGATGTCCATTTTCTCAGACATGATCGAAGAAATTATGGAAGTCTTCGTGGATGACTTCTCAGTTTATAGAAAAAACTTCGATCAATGTGTAGCCAATCTAGACAGAGTCTTGTAGAGATGCCAAGAAAAGGACCTGGTACTATATTGGCGGAAGTGCCATTTTTTGGTCCGAGAGAGGAACAGAGGTGGATAAGGTGAAAATTGAAGTCATTGAGCGACTTCCGTCTCCCACCAATGTGAAAGGAATCCGAAGTTTCCTTGGACACGGAGGGTTCTATCGGCGATTCATTGCCAATTTCTCCCAAATCACTAGACCCCTGACGAACCTACTTGCCAAAGAGGTTCCTTTCCAATTCAACGATGAGTTCCACAAAGCCTTTGATACCCTCAAAAAGGCACTCATCTCAACTCCAATCATACAACCCTCAGATTGGAAGCTTCTATTCAAGATCATGTGTGATGCTAGTGATTATGCGGTGGGGGCTGTACTTGGACAAACCAAAGACAAAAAGCATCACGCGATCGCGTACGCTAAGAAGACACTCACAGGAGGTCAGCTCAACTATGCCACTATGGAAAAGGATCTCCTAGCAGTTTTCTTTGCTATTGATAAGTTTAGGTCCTATTTAGTTGGAGCAAAGGTCGTAGTCTATACCGTCCATGCTGCACTAAACTATCTTCTCACGAAGAAGGACGCTAAACCAAGGCTTATCCGATGGATTCTCTTACACCAAGAATTCGACTTGGAAATCAAAGATAAGAAAGGAGTAGAGAATTTGGTGGCGGATCATTTATCGCGCATGAGCACAGCAGAAACAAAGGAACCGCCGATAAATGATTTCCTTCGGGATGACATGCTTCTCAATGTTGAAACTTCACACCCATGGTATGAGAATATCATAAACTTCATTGTTTCCGGTTACGTACCCCCAGGGGAGAACAGAAAGAAGTTGACTTATGAGAGCAGACGCCACCTACGGGATGCACTGTACCTATACCGAGTATGTGCAGATGGGTGACTACGAAGATGTGTACCCACAACGGAAGGACAAAAGATAATTGAGAAATGCTATGCTGCACCATATGGCGGACATTATGGTGTTTTTCGCACCCAGGCGAAAATCTGGAAGAGTGGATTCTTTTGGCCATCGTTGTATGAAGATACTAAGTGCTTCATACGGAGATGCCAAAAATGCCAGACGTATGGAGGCATCACTGCTCGCAATGCGATGCCCCTTACATACAATCTTCAAGTAGAACTTTTCGATGTATAGGGTACCGATTATATGGGACCCTTTCCAAAATCCCATAATTGCGAGTATATCTTAGTCACCATGGATTATGTCTCCAAATGGGTAGAAGCTTTGCCATGCAGGGCTGCGGATGCTAAGCATGCCCGAAAAATGTTCCATGAGATTATTTTTCTGAGGTTTGGCACACCGAGGATGGTAATCAGTGATGGAGGGTCGCATTTCATTGATACGGCCTTCCGGAACTTTCTCAAGGAACTCGGGACCGAGCATAACATCGCAACCCCCTACCATCCTCAGACTAGTGGTCAAGCAGAAACATCCAATAAGCAGATCAAGAACATTTTGCAAAAGACCATTGATGAGATGGGAAGGGCATGGAGGCACAAGTTACCAGACGCTTTATGGGCTTACCGTACAGCGTATAAGACTCTCGTTGGTATGTCGCCCTACTAGATCGTCTATGGGAAAACATGTCACCTACCAGTAGAGCTGGAGCACCGTGCACACTGGGCCATCAGGAAATAGAACATGAACTTAAAACAAGCCGAAGAGCACAAAATGAGGCAAACCTCGGAATTAGAGGAATGGAGAGACAAGACTTATCATAATGCCTTGATATACAAGGAAAGAACCCAATGGTGGCACGATAAGTGGCTTAAGCAGAAGGTCTTGAACCCAGGGGACAAGGTGTTGCTTTTCAACTCTAGGGTGAAGCTGTTTGGTCATGGAAAGCTTCGAAGCAAATGGCTGGGGCCATACTACATCGTTGGAGTCTCATCGCATGGAGCGATAACGATACAAGACAATGATGGGAATACCTTTAACGTAAATGGCCACTGCTTAAAAACTTTCCTAGGCCACGTGATCGATATCGTCGATCATGGCTATATGCTTGATTAAGAACCTTAATGGCCAAAGTAACAGTGGGGCTACTTGAACTCAAACTTTTATGACCCCACCTGTCACCAGGACCAAGTTGGGGCCCATTGGGGCCCAACCATGGCCGGCCGACCACCATGGTCGACCGACTATGGGCTGGCCCCTCTAGCTCCCATCTTCGGTCCACAAGCCTAATAACATGTCTAGAGTATGAATCCACTTACCCCATCAGGTTGTCATGAGGAAAAGAGAGGGTTTCACAAGTTTTCATCCAGAAACAAGCCCTGCTTTCATCTTCTTCCGTGTTTCCACCTCTTCCATGCCTCCTAAACCCTAGTTGCATCCCACCATCACCCAATCACCAATCCACCATGGCCAGAGCTGAAGGATTAAAGCCCCGTAGCACCAAGCTCGACGCTGTTTGTTTGAGGGTACCACCGGCATCCAACCCCTCAAACTCACCTGAATCTATGGAAGAGGGGGAGGTGTGACCCCAAATCACACCCTTGGCAGTGATCTCGGCCGACACGAGCGATGGGGGGACCGCCCCAAGTCCGGCCGACCACCATAGTCGGCTGACCAAGAGGAGCGACGCCCCGCATCCCTGCTCCTCTATACACTCATTGTCGCCTCGAAGAATGTAGAAGTTGAAGCCCCGCCAGCGTAGTCCCTATAGAAGACCCTCCAAGAACGATCGGGGCGCCTTGGACATTGGCGGCAAATATGCTCCTCAAGAAGAGCGTCGCTGCGGCTTCTACCATGCTCCCCCCTGGCGAGCCTAAAACTCCCTAGGATTGTTGTCCGGTGTTCGGCAAGGGACTTCCCCAAACCCAACTCTGCACAGAAAAGGGGAAGGGTGTGGCGGTGGAATCATCACCATAGAGGGACACTCGCCGCAAAGGAGAAAGAGCAAGAGAAGGAGCCGGCCATTGATGGACCGACCATGGCAGACCTAACAGCCATGGTTCAGCAGCTGCGCCTGGAGAACAGGCATTTGGAAGATTGACTGGCCGAACGGAAAGTGGAGATTGGAGAGCTCCAGGACAATCTTCAGACGCTGCGTCGTGGCCTAGGCACTAAGATTAAGCGCATGTACAAGGCCACCGGTCAGAAGTTGCTCTACTTTGCTTGAGCTTGTTATCTCAGTTTAGTTGGGCACCAGTTAGTTTTAGTTTGCCATTATTAGGTTTAGTTCGGTTTGTGTGATGCGCCCCAGTTCATTTGTTTGAATAATAAATTGTCAGGCTTATCGGTATTTTTACCGGTAAAGCCTTGTTGGGATTTTACGTTTCCCTTTGCCTTTGTGCATGATTTTATAAGAAGGTCGGAAATAAGTGTGGTGGAGACTCCCGTGATGTTATGTTCCTACACGATTCATTCACTTCAGAACATCACTTGCATATCCCGAGTTTGCACTCCCACTCGTTTTCTCACATTCATGCTTTAAACATGATATAAATTCCAAATTTTAAACTATTTAAAACATGCCTCTAAAATGGAGTTCTTCGTCTTGTTTAAACAAATGCATAATTTTTATTCTCTGCTAAACCTAAGTTGTGAACCATATCATAAGAACACCGAACTATTTAAATTGTTGTCTTTTGTGACATAATCTGATTTCAAGTTACCTAACATGTTTTGTTTATGACTTTGGGAAGTTATTAAATTTTAATTCATGATCTTTTTTCCTTACTATGCCTACCAAAGCCATATGATAAACCAAAATAAAATAAATTTTACCAATATGCACCTTGCTATCACTCTGAGCTTTATCAAATTTTGAGACCCTTGGGCGATATGTTTAATTTACTTTTCTGACTCAGTTCTTGTGCACAAGTGTTTATCTTAAATGCTCCAAAATCTTAGACTGATAATCTCTCTCCATTGAAAAAAGAGATGAAAGATGGCATGCCAAAGAAGCATGACCCATAGTGAGGAAGAGAGAATAAGATGACGTACCAAAGAAGTACAACCCAAAAAAAGAGTGAAAAGATGGCGTACCAAAGAAGTACGACCCAAAAAAATGGAGAGAGAATATGTCAAAAAAAGGGGTATTATCCACCTTGTGCACAAGTCTGATCAGTAAGCAAACTTAAATATTATCTCTCTTTGGATCCAATCTTTGATTTTGCAACTAGAGTAATGCAAGAGTGTGTCTTCATCTTCCCTACCAAGCTCCACCTCAACCATCTCTTAAGTAGGAAGATAAGATAAGTTCTGGTGAGAATATATAGACGAGCGACTTTGAGAGATCCTATACAAGGGTAAGGCCATGAATAATTTTTAGTTTCAATAAAACTTGCAAAAATCCCAAACTTGCAGCAAAATGTGGATGGTGTTTGGATCAAAATTGATCTAATCTTCAACAGTTCAAAACGGCAAGGAAGAAATCCAATGGTTCACGGATAAAGGTAAAGCATTGAATAACCTTTGTGCAGGTTGTCTTATCCAAGAAAAGATCTTTTCCACCTTTGTTCTAACCTTTACTCGGGACCAACAAATAGCTAAGTGTGGGGGATCTTGTTAACGGTCTAATTCGACCCACTTTGACCGTCAACTTCGGCATGAAAACCATTCATTAAAGTGGAATTTATTGTTGCTTAGGATTATTTATTAACAAATTCCACAAGTGTTTGTTTGAGAATGCATACAGGTGAAATTGAGCTTAAATTGGAGCTAGATGGAAGGTCATGATCCGAGGCACAAAAGTTTGATGAATCAGAGCGCGACATGTGTCATCACATGGGTCAAAGGGCCCACCAGAGCAAGACAACCGACGTTCTAGAAGCTCATGCACGTGGCAAGACCAATGGGATTCACCAGGAAGCTTCCTGACCAAAGGCGGTGGCTAGTGGTTGGGTCCACTGGTCGGCGACCATGTTGGTCGGCCGACTGGTGGGCCCAGCCACCGACCTCCAGCCTTTGGCCAGTAGATTCTAGGAAGCTTCTTTAGGTCAGTTTGGGGTGCCTCACCTGCTGGTTCTGCTGTGAGAAGGCCCCTTGCCACCTCCCTAAAAATATGAGAGGGGAGCTAGAATAGGACACACACACATCTCACACCCCTCCTCTCATCCTTCGCTTGAAGCTTGGAGTTGTTCCTAGGAGCTTAGGCAGCCTAGGAGGTCAAGGAGAAATAGGGAGAGGGTGAGGAGAAGCCGGGAGAAGTGCCAGGCCTATCGGCACTCTTCTCCGCTTGTACCTCAACGGATGCTTATAAATCTGTAAGTTCACAATCTGTAAATGTTCGTGACTATCTCAGTTTCATAATCTACTTTACAAGTTCTTGTTAGTAGTTTCATGCTATTTACTGGATTGAGTGTCTACTAGTATATAGTAGTTATCTCTAGTCTAAGACTCCTTATAGAGACGGATGTTCTTTGCCAAGACTAGAGCTAGAAAATGATAGTGTAGGCGTGGTGCCTAGGCTAGACTTTACCATTCGATTGTTGTGCCTCCCATGTTTGTAGAGGTAGCCTGCAGGTTGTGACAGCCCTTTTTAGTGCCATCGTAATCATCCACGTTCGGTTGCATGATAGAAGCCTTATGACAGAAGTTCTGGTCTGACCTGGCGAAGCCGCCGCCCGACGTTTACAGCTGATTCTTAGTCTGATCTTACCTGGATTCTGAGTAGTCCTCTCTACCCCTTTGATCCTGCCGGTGTTGTGTCCTTGGTTGAGTCTGAACCTTAGATATCGTACTCACGTTCCCTTGGATTCAATAACCCTTGCAATACTCTGAGATGAAAGCTACAGCGGTATCTGTACATTTGTAGATTGTTTCATGAGGTACTGTTACATGTGGGCTGCTTTTTGGCGTCGTTGCTGGTTAATCTAGTTGCGACGCTAGGAAATGCCAACAGTACCCTTACTGGAATATCCTCGGCAATGTCCTCGAGGTGCCGTACTATTGAGTCTGCCAATTGTAATTGCATCGGTGTCGGTGCCAATTGGAGAGTGGCCAACCCAGCAGTAAGCACCGTGCTGGCCCCCAAAACCATGTGTCTAACAAAAACCAATTTAGCGAGACGTGAACCCCTCAAACGGGCCACTCTCAGAATTAAGTTCCATATACCATTAATCAAATTAATTAAAAAGGACCAAGTGTGTTATAGCGTGGCACCTACCATAACTAACCAAAATGCAACCCAAAGGATATATATAAAGGATATAAAGTGGCTAGGAAATCCTTATAGGCATACAGTATTAAAATGCAGTATGAAATTGTATTTAAAGTGATAGGTGGTGGTCATGTTATACTTGCCTTCCTCGTACTGCTCCTGCTGCTACTCAAACTGGTTGGAAGACGGCTGCTCCGAGTACTGGTACTGGGGCTCCTCAGATAGATCACTGTCTACTCATGAACACATGGCCAAAAGCAAGGCACACAATAAGCATACACGCAAACACTAACAAAAGCTAAGAAACAGTACATCAATACATAAAAACATCACACTTAACTAGTCTAAAACTATTCTACGCATTACAACAATCCCGTGGATATAAAGAACGCCTAAAACGGAGCTAAAACGCAAAATCTAGGCTAAAAACAAGATCCAGGGACCTATTTGTAATAAAACTAGAGTTCCAGGGGGTTTCTGGGCAAAACCGAGGACTAAAATATAAATAAACTAAAACTCTAGGGTCTAACTCACAAAAAGACTGATGCTGGACGGCGGATTCGATTTCCAGGAAGCTCAGGGATCCGGGTGTTAAATTCTGGGCTTAACTAGAATTAAATTTGAACAGGCTGGGACGGCGGGTTGTTTTCAAAGAAGTCCAGGGGCTCTTAAGCAAATGTGTCAGGCTAAAGGGGTATCTAGCGATGTGGATCGTTGGATCTAGATCTAGTGGTTCAGATCTAGAGTAGACTCGATCTAATCGTTCGCGTCTGAAACGAAACGGGCGGATCGGATGGCACGGGTCAACGGCGGCGGCGCGGGTCGCCGGGAAACTCTCTCCCGCGGCGGCGCATCACCGGAGAGGATCAAATCTGGCCCTCCCAGGGTGGATTCAAGCGGGGCTTGGGTCGGGACGCATCTATGCGGCATGTGTGATTCAATGGTGGCCCTAGCGAGGCACGGGAAGGCCCGGGGCGGTGCGCGCATCAGCGACGGCGGGTGGACATGGCGGAGCACCGCCGGCGAACGGGGTTCTGGGGGTGCTAGGGCTACGGATCACAAAAAACTAGCGCCAAAAGATAGAACATAATGAGGCGTGGCTCACCGAGGGCGCAGGGCGGACAGGTTCGCAGTGTAGAGGGTCGACGACGATGACTGACGGCGGAGCAGAGACTGTGCTCGCGGACAGGGTGCAGCGGAGGTCCTCCGGGCGCCTGGATCCATCGAGAAGGTGCGCAAACGAGTTGCTAACAAGGACCGGGGATCAGCGGGGCCCAAGGGTCAAGGACGGCGAGCAATTGGTCGGAAACAGACTCACCGGCGACAATGGTGTCGGGCACGATTCCGGCGATGGCGTAGCTGAACTCACGGAGCAAAAGCTCGGTGAGGTTCTAGGCACCAGGGGCGGAGCTGGTGCGGAGGTCCTGGCGGACTGTGTTGCGGCGGGGCGGCAAGACCCTGGCGGCGCAACGCTCTGCTCTGCGCGGCGGGGCTGCGTGGCGCAACTAGCTAGGGTTAGGGTGGCGGCGCTAGATGGGAAGAGGAGGGGAGGCACATGCTTCTATTTGTAGGGCGGCGGAGCGCATTGGCGTGCGCGCCTGGGGTGGGAAGGCCGGCGAAATCCACGGCGAGGATCACGGCGCTCGGTTGCGGGAGGGGGGAGACGAGTCTAACAGTGGGGCCGGTGTGTCAGTGAGTGCGGGTGAGCGGTCGACACGCGCGCGAGGCAGGCCGGGGCTGCGGGGCACTATATATAGGGCGGCTTAGGCGATCCTGGGCGTGCGTGCCCAGGGAACAAGTCACGGCGAGATCCCCGGCCGGTTTCCGTTGCGCGAGCGGAAGACACGGGAGGAGGGCGAAGCTGACGTGTGGGTCCAGGAGTGCAGCGAGAGGAGTGGGGTGCGGCCGGGCGAGCGGGAGCTGGGCTGTGGCGGGAAAGCGCGCCGGCTGGGCCAGCGTGGAGGAAAATGGGCCGCGTGTGGGAGAGGGAGGAGAAGGAGGCGAGCTGGGCCGGACGCGGGAGAGGGAGTGGGCTGTCTGCTGGGAACTAGGCCGACTGGGCTGAGTTGGGCTACCTGGGTTGGATTGGTTTTTCTCATTTTCTTCCTCTTATCTTTTTCCTCTCAACTCAAAACTATTTGAATTCAAATTCAGATTTGAATTCAAAACCCTAGCACTCAAACAAAATAAAAGCCATGCACCAGCATGAATGCAGAAACAAGTTGAACCTAAGATAGATTTTAATTACTTTATGAAGCAAAAATAAATTATAAATGCAAGGCTAAGCAAATTAAATCCTAGAAAATTAAATAAAGCCAATTAAATTTATTATTAATTACTGAAATTTGAATTAGGGTGTTACAACGCGATCATTGAAATGCGTAGAATAGTTCTAACTTGGTTTTGCTTGCTGTTTTTATGTATTTTTGTACTGTTTCCTAGTGTTAGCCTTTGTTTGCATGTATGTTTATGTTGTTGCCTTGTTTTTAGCCATGTGTTCGTGAGTAGACGTTGAGCTACCGGAGGAGCATCAGTACCAGTACCCGGAGCAGCCACCGTCTTCGGAGCAGTTTGAGCAGCAGCAGGAGCAGTTTGAGGAAGGCAAGTATAACATAAACAACACCTATCACCTTTAAATATAATTTCATACTGCATTTTAATATTGTATGCCTATAAGAATCATTCTAGCCACTTTATTACCTTATATATATCCCTTGGGTTGCATTTTGGTTAGTTGTGCTAGGTGCTGCGCTCTCACACATGGTCCTTTTTAATTAAATTGTTAATGGTCTTATACAACTTAATTCTGAGCGTTACCCTCTGTGCTCTGTACTTGAGTGGTTTACATCTCCTTAAAACATGTTTTTCTAGAAACTTGCTTTAGGGGGCTCGCACTGTGTTTTGTGCTAGCTACTCTCCATAAGGACCGTACGTCATTAGAGCGACAACCTGGGACAACCGCGCAACCACAAGACTGGAATGGGACGGTCTTGGCTTACTAATTAGGTCTTTTTGGTTTGGAGTAATTTACCTGCGGGGCAAGGGTGGTAAGCTTCAATGGTCCCTACTCCTCCGGCTTGGTCTGTGCTCCGTGTCTTGTACCCCCATGAGGTGGGCCCCATCGTCACTGATCCAACTCTTCGCGGTTACACCTTACCAACGAGATTCTTTGTAACGGCCTCGTAGTGTGTTTGCTAGTCATCTCACCTAAGGAAGTGTGATGAACAACTAGTGTAACTCACGACTTGTGGATAAAGATGTGCAACCTCTGCAGAGTGTAAAACTGGTATACTAGCCGTGCTCATGGTCATGAGCGGCCTGGATCCTCCTTTTGATTAGTGGGGTTACCTTGGTGGTTTCGGTGTGGTTCTCAGAAGTTCTTAATTAATTTGATTAATTTCTATGCAACTGGGTTATGGTAATTTCATCAACTTGCAGTAATTAGCTTTAATAAAATTTTGCCAAGATTTAAAAGCTAATGCAGTTGAGTCAGCCAACCTTAGAGCCTCATAGTTTGTGTTATACTTGTTGAGTACAAGTTGTGTACTCACTCTTGCCTACTCTACTCTTTTCCTCTTGTTCTCTTTGGGGACACCCTACTGCTGCTCAGTTCCCAGCGATGCGGAGGAGTTCACCCGGAGCTACCAGGAGTACGAGGACTTCTAGGCATTCGTCTCCTAGTCGACGTCCCTGTGGCGCCCAGCTTTCGAGAGTTCCGTATATGTATTTACGCTTCCGCATACTCTGTATCAGATATTTTGTCATTAATGTAATAAATAACATTCGTACTCGCTTTATTATATCTCTTTATGTGATATGTGATGTGATATACTTTTCATTCTGTTGTATATACATGTGACTTGATCCTGGCACGTATATGATTGCTCGGTTTATGTCCTTTTGTAAACCGGGTGTTACAGTTGCTAGGAACTAACCCCTCATAGTGGCGACGCTAAGAAATGCCAACAAGCATTTCTAGCGCCGTTGTCGGGGACGAGCTTAACAACCCCGTTCCTAGTGATTGCGCTTAGAAATGTCAATAAGCATTTCTGGCGCCATTGTCGGGGATGAGCTTAACAACCCCGTTCCTAGTGATTGCGCTTAGAAATGTCAACACTTACCCAAGATGAAACCATCTTAAAAATATCCAAGACCTACTCGAGCCAGTGAGTAGGGTGTCTAACATGTAGACTGGAGTAACTATTAAGATTGACCAGTTAGAATGAACCCCGTCGAGTTACCCCAGTAGGACAAATTTTAGTAGTATCCAAAACATACTCGAGCAAGCGAGTAGTTGCACCTTTCACACAAGGCTGGAGTTCCTTATAGTTGACATATTAGGATGAACTCCGTCGAGTTACCCAAGTTGGACAAACTAGTAAAGGTATCCATAGACCTTATTGAGCCAGCAAGTAGGTTGTGTCCTTATACTAAGGACAAGGATGTGGCTTGTATAGTTATCCTGGTGGAAGAACTGTGTAAGCTATCCAGGTCAAGTTATCCAGGTCGGTATGAATCTGTGGAGATTACCCTGGTTAGAAAAACCTATTTAGAGAATAGTCCAATACGATGCTGCCAGGTAGAAAACTGGCTTTAATGTAGTCGAACGGTTAATGTAAACCCTTGATTTTATTAAAGAGATCAACTGACATCACCATGTAACTTGGATCAAGGATAAAATCTGCGCAAGTGCTCGATGTTCTAGGAATTGGGTACCTCATTACCGTCTGCATCGGTAATTCTGTATCATCCGGGTCTTGTAACCTTATATACGATGAAAGGTCCCTCCCATCTGGAATTTAACTTGTGCAATCCTGTTTCATCTTGAATCCTTTGTAGGACTAGATGTCCTATACTGAAAGATCTTTGCTGAACATTGCGATCATGATAGCATCTGACTCCTAAAAGATATCTAGCCGATTGGGTCAAAGCATTGATCCTGACTTCATCGACTAAATCTAACTCAAGTTGTCGAGCTTCATCTGCTTCTCCTTCTTGATAGGCTTCTACTCTTGGAGATTTCCACATGATATCTACGGGTAGTATAGCCTCTGACCCATAGGTGTTGAAGAAAGGAGATTGTCCAGTCGCTTTGCTATGCTGGGCTGTGTTCGCAGCCCCCAGACCACATGGGGTAGTTCTTGGATCCACTTGCCACCTTTCTTGGAGTTGGTGTCGTAGAGTCTCCTTTTCAAGCCATCGAGTACTAAGCCATTGATACGTTCCACTTGACCATTTGCTCGAGGATGAGCCACTGAGGCATATTTGACCCCTATGTAAGAATTGTCGCAGAAATCCCAAAAAGATTGCATTGTAAAATTAGAGCCCATATCTGTAATGATAGTATGGGGAAATCCAAACCGGTGTATAATATCGGAGATGAAATCTACTGCTCTATCTGATGACATTTTGACAATGGGCTTATACTCGATCCACTTGGTAAACTTGTCGACGGCTACCAGCACATGATTAAATCCTCCTAGAGCTACGGTTAAGGGTTCGATCATGTCCTGACTCCAACAGGCAAACGGCCATGATAGAGGGTTTGTTATCAGGTTGTGTGCTGGCACATGAGTCTTCTTGTCAAAGAATTGGCAGCCAGGACATCGTCTGATATGGTCTTCTGCATCTGATACAATCGTTGGCCAGAAAAATCCAGACCTGTAGGCCTTGCCGACTAGTGTCCGTGATGCGGCATAGTTGCCGCAGACTCATTCGTGTATCTCCCTGAGGATGTCTTTGCCTTCTTCAAGGGTAACACATTTCATGAGGATGCTGGAGGCAGAGCGCTTGTATAGGTTGTCGCCGACAAGAACGAAACCCTTGCTTCGCCTGATAATACGGGTAGCTTCAGCGCTCTTGGCATCAACGTGTGGTGGAAGCTTGAACTCCTTGATGAAGTCAATGAACTGAATCCACCAGTCTTCTTCAATCATCAGCACTTCTCTGACTGTGGCCGCCTCCGTGTCAGTAGCCTATTGGCTATGTACCTTGACTGATGGATGATATAGCTCATGAACAAAGACTCCCGGTGGGACAGCTGCTCGAGTAGATCCAAGTTTGGACTTGACATTGGCTCCCAAGTTGTTGTCGCGTTCTACGTGGTGGATTTCCAATCCCGAAAACTTGTTCTCGAGTTTTCTGATTTCTTCGACGTATGCATCCATTGTATCCTTGTTGATGTCCCATTCTTTATTTACTTGCTGGACGACGAGTAGAGAATCGCCGTAGACAAGTAGTCGCTTGATGCCGAGAGAAGCTGCTAGGCGAAGCCCGTGTAACAGTGCCTCATATTCTGCTTCATTGTTGGAGACTTTAAACAGAATCTGGAACACATACTTCAACTGTTCTCCTTTGGGGAGATGAACAGATGATAAGGACACGCCTACACTGTCCAAGAATTTAGCCCAAATCTTTCACGGTACAAGATCACAAAAATTAGCTTCTCTAATTATTTTCTTATCGCCACAAAGTAGCTGTTCTCTAATTCTGTAATGTCAAGATTAATTAGCAATAGAAACAGCCTAAAAAAGATAGCAGCAGGGATGGTCCACAACAGGCACCAATCGACACACAAAACAATGTCGGTCTGCTCACACTAGGCATTCAACGTAGCAGTTCCAAATCTCAAAATAGGATATATATTATAATGATGGATTTGGCAAAATAAGATAATCCAGATCGATGAAGTAATTCCGTTCAATCAATCCGCCAAGACAAGCAGTAAATGGCACATATAATAATTGAATCAATTCCCGATGATCTTCCAACTAATCAAACTCCAACTGTAGCAATAATATTGATATAGAGGGATCGGTTTACAGTGAGAGGTGCAATCCAAACCCTAGATAATTCTTCCACTCGCGGCCACGACGAGCCACGATCAGAAGATGGGGATCCACTGAAGAATCCAGCGCAGCGCACCTAGGAAACAATCCTGATCACGCTCCCAATCACGATCCAGAAGAATCGGCAAGGTAGATGACATGCACTCATCAGCACCACATTGCAGTCCACAGAGTCAACATAATTTCCCACTGAAAAATTTACTCTAGTTCTCTGAGTAATTTTCAGCGTGCCGCTTTGATTCATCCATTGCATGTAACGAGGCGTAGAAAGGCGCCATGTAGGTAAAGATAAGGCTTGAACAACATCTGAGCTAACTACATTAGTGAAACTGCCACCATCAATAATGAGTTTGCATACCTCATCCTTAATAGAGCATTCTGTCTCAAATATACTAGAGCGCTGCCCTTTCACATTAGCAATTGTGCCATCACACTGAACCTCCTGTGACATCATAGACAAACCATCTGAGACATCATTAGTATCATCAGTTTTAATTTCAGATTTAGTTTCACAAGGAGAAGCACTAGAATCCAGCCCGGACACTAAAGAAAAATCATCACTCTCATATACAACTGGCCCTTCGACCACAGGCACTTCAACCTTGTGCAACAACTGAGAATCTTCATTTTGTATTGCTTTCGAGCTAACAAGTGATATGGTAGCAAAAGCTTTTTGGGTAACAGCTGCAGCAACCTTTTTAATGGCATCAGATGAATAAACAAATCGTTGTCGGAGCAAAAACTTCATATCTTCCCATGTCCGACAAGGGTCATCCACATCAAGCCACCAATGCAAAACATCTTTAACAAATGTCTCTTTGGCATAATACATCTTGACAACTGAGCTAAATCTACGGCCCGCAAAGAAATTCTCCATGGCATCTTGCCAAGCAAAATATTCACTAGGACTTGTTGCGAGAGATAGCTGTGGCATAAATTTCATCTCATCGAGCAAATAAAGTTGATCCATCACAGATCAATAGCAACAATTTCAAAAGTACCGTGAACAACCTGTCTCTGAATACCAACTGATAAGGACACGCCTACGCTGTCCAAGAATTTAGCCCAAATCTTTCACGGTACAAGATCACAAAAATTAGCTTCTCTGATTATTTTCTTATCGCCACAAAGTAGTTGTTCTCTAATTCTGTAATGTCAAGATTAATTAGCAATAGAAACAGCCTCAAAAAGATAGCAGCAGGGATGGTCCGCAATAGGCACCAATCGACACATAAAACAATGTCGGTCTGCTCACACTAGCAGTTCCAAATCTCACAATAGGATATATATTATAATGATGGATTCGGCCAAATAAGATAATCCAGATCGATGAAATAATTCCGTTCAATCATTCCGCCAAGACAAGCAGTAAATGGCACAGATAATAATTGAATCAATTCCCGGTGATCTTCCAACTAATCAAACTCCAACTGTAGCAATAATATTGATATAGAGGGATCGGCTTACAATGAGAGGTGCAATCCAAACCTTAGATAATTCTTCCACCCGCGGCCACGATGAGCCACGATGAGCCACGATCAGAAGATGGGGATCCACTGAAGAATCCGGCGCAGCGAACCTAGGAAACAATTCTGATCACGCTCCCAATCACAATCCAGAAGAATCGGCAAGGTAGATGAGATTGGACGGCGTCTCGCTGTTCGTAGGAGAAACCCTAGACAAGAGACACAAATAAAATCCAATCTAATCTCGTTTACAAGGGACGCTGCCCTATTTAAAGTGCACGCAGTCACTTGGACCTCCGACTCCAACAGGAATACGTGACACGATAATTAACACGAACCAACCCAAGACTAGCTAACCAATATGGAAATATTAAAATAATCGGCAACCTTGCAAGTGCATCACGCTCACCTAATATAACTTATAGGTCTTGAAATATTATAATATTTCAGCTGCATGTGAATACTTATTAACCTCCCCCTTGATTTGCACGCTGATGCAATCCATCTGAATAAGAAATTACCATGGCTTCTTTTCCTGGTTCTTTCTTTTCTTCAATCTTGTTGTGCAGGTTATTTCATTGAAAAATAAGCTTGGTCTACATAGTTACAGTATTAGCTAGAACTCCCTCTTTCATAATAATATTTTTATTTGCATCAAATATGAATGACCCAAGCTGAATAATTTGAGGAGCTATGTGCTCATAAATAGAACTCTCGCGCCGCCTCCGTCGAGCTTGAGTGAGCCGTCAAAGTACATTACCCAATGCTCTGGGACGTTGTGAGGTGCTAGGAATTGATTTTCACACCACTCAGCTAGGAAGACGACTTGTGCTTGCGACTTGATTGCTTGTTGTTCTTGACTTGAAGTTGATTTCCAAGGCTCCTAATTCAACTGCCCACTTTGATATTCGTCCAGTGACATCCCGATTGTTGAGTATATCCGCCAATGGGAAGTCAGTAATCACGGAGATCTTGTACTCATCAAAATAATGTTTAAGCTTCCTGGAGGTGATTATAATCCCATACAGAACTTTCTGAATTGATGGGTATCTAACCTTTGATTCAGAGAGTACTTCACTGATAAAGTATACTGGTCTCTGGACGCCGTAAGCGTGGCCTTCCTCCGAGAGTACTTGGGGTAAGCAGACTCATATAGTTGAGGCCCATTTTCGCCAGTGTGCTTGCGAAGATCAGATTGATCCCGCTTCTGCTGTCGATGAGTACTCGAGTAAGCTTTGATCCTTGGACAACTGGATCGAGTACTAGCGGGAACTTTCCTGGTTCAGAGAAGCTGGTCCATTGATCCTCCCTAGAAAAGGTGATGGGGACCTCGCTGTATTTTAATGGCCTCTGAATTGCTGGCTCAACTGAAAGAATTTCTCTGAGTAGTAGCTTCTGGGCCCGCTTGGAGAAGCTAGGATCTCCTCCAAATATGACGTTGACGACATTTTGTTGCTGTTGGAACCCGTCAGGGTCTTTCTTGTCATCCTCGTCATCCTTGTTCTGCTTCTTCTTAGGAGTCTCTGGCGGTGCCGACTGGAAGGATTTGCGTAGGATCGTGCACTCCCACATTGATTGGTTGCCCTTGTGGTGGATTGGGCACCTTTTATTGTGAAGGATCTTGTCAAATTGATCATGCGGCTTTTCATTCTTCTTACCATGTGGGGTGCGATCTATAGTACCGACAGTATCGTCAGGCTTGCGCTTGCGCGTAGGATCCCGCAGGTTGCTAGGCCCTCCACGATCATTGTGACTCTTCCCATTGTTGTCGTTGTTACAGCGCGGGAAACAGCTGCGCTCTTGCTCCTCTTTGTCTGCCCAGTGCTGCATCATGTCACGCAGTTCCACTACTGTTTTGGGGCGATTACGCCCAAAGTCACAGTAGAGGGATTAGACAGTAATGCCACTCTGGACGTAGTCGATGAAGTCATCATCCGCGACATTGGGGATGGTGGCTCTTGTGTCGAAGAAGTGCTTGATGTAGGATCTGATGGATTCGCCTTGCTCCTGCTTGCACATAGACAGGGCATGTCGAGTGGCTACTCGATGTAGGGACCCCTGGAAGTTGTCGATGAAGGCCTTCTTGAAATCTTCCCACGAGTGTATGGACTCGCGCGCCAAGCTCTCGAGCCACATGAGGAGTGCGGGCTCCAGGGCCATCGGGAAGTAGAGGACCTTGGTGTTGGTGTCTCCTCCTGCAACACTAACAATGGTCGAGTATAAACGTAACCATTGAGCAGGGTCTTGCTTACCATCGTACTTCTGGATATTTGTGGGTTTGAAATCCTTCGGGTACTCGACGTTGTCGAAGACGCTGTTAAGGGCTGGGAAGCGATCGAAATTGTCTACAACCGCGTCTTGCGTTGATGACGTCCCGTGCATCCATTATCGAATCGGCTACTTCCTCCCTGTTTTGGCCGCGATTGTTGTTGCGATTCGGTTGAGGCCCAGGAGCTTGGTTTGCTGGTGGTTGACCACCCCTGGGCGATGAATGCATGCAAATTCCTGATCTTCTTGGTTTATTTGGTTTTGCTACTCTAGCTGTTGTTGACGATGATGGCCTTCGGGGGTACGGCTTGCTTGAGGTGACATGAAGTGAGGACAAGGGGTTTTGCCTCTCGAGTTGCTCGACAGCATGTTTGGCAAGGTGTATGACACGCTCCATCTACGGGTTTTGTGGCATCTGCATGAGTCGCAGGGTTGCTTCTATCATCACGGCGATAGGAGTAGTGAAGACTGGATCCGCAATGTTGTTGAATTCATTGTTGAGATTGCGCGGGGGGAGACTGAAAGTGCATCTAGGCCCCTAATGGGTTTTGGTGAATTGAATGGTAAACATGATTAAAGGACTAATGCTTTATTTGAGATATCATGAGCAGGGACTTATAAGCATATCATTTATGCATTGACTTATGTGAAAAAGAATCAAGTAAAAGAGAAGCTTATCATTGAAAGTCAAGCATATTGTGAAGGAAAGCAAGAGACAAATATTCTTGAACTATTATCAAATGGTCTCTATTCATGGCTTGGCACATTTGAAGTACAAATTGTTGAAAGTATTATTGCAAGGCTTCATGGGTAATAAAAATGAAAAGAGACATACACTTGTGAGCTAGATATATTGGTCTTATTTATGGAAGCGTGCAATGTGTGAAATATGGTTATCATTCATGATTACAACGCAAGACAAAGAAATGAAGATATGAGAATGGAATATGGAACTCATTGTTGGTGTGCAAAGCTTAACTCAACATAGCAAGGGTAAGTGATGAAGAAACAAACTGAGATGACTAGTGCGAGGGACTAAGCAAGCTTTGGTGGAGCGACGGCTCACCATGTGTGCGAATTGCTAAGGTGAAGTGCTAGTATCCGTGGGGTGTTCGAAGAATCATATCCAAGCCTTGTTGTGAGAAGTGATGCAATGCATCAAATATCTTATTGGAGTGACTTGAAGATCCAAGGATAGATTTGCAAAGGTATTGGGACTCTAAGTCACTAGCTCAAGTATGGATTTGCTCAAAACAGAAGATTGTGCTATGTTGGAATCCCAAATTCGAGAAAATCAAAGTATGGCAAATATGAAGTGATTCAAGACTCAAGTGGATGAAATGTGTTTCAAACTTAATCTTGAGTATAGGTATGCCGTACTATCAAGAGGGATGCAACATTAATTATTTGACTCGGTCGAAAGTGCTCATAGATAACCCATGAGAGGATCCTGAGAAAAAACCTCTGAGAGCTAACATAGAAATACTTGAATGATCAAGTAGGGTCTTATATACGGGGGTTTGGAGTTCTCTGGCCCTGACCGGTCTGACCGGTCCAGGGTCCAATGGCTAGTTTATTTGAACAGACCGGTCTGACCGGTCTGGGGGACCGGTCTGTACTGACAAAGCAACGGCTAGTTTTTGGAAGTGGGGTATTTATACTCCTCAGCCCTCTCCTTTGAGGGTTGTTGGTTCCTTGGCATTCTTGAGCTTCCCAAAGCCATTTTCTTGACCAGCTAGCTCTCCCCAACACTCTTTGCGAGTTGTGCTAACTAGATTACATATCATTGGATTGGGTTGAGAGATTGAGTGTGTGTGAGCAATGTCACCATTGTGAGAGCTCCATTTCGAGCAGCTGAGAGCATCCATAGCTTGAGCACTCTTGGTTCCATCAAAGATTCGATTTGCATTTGTTACTCTTGGAGGTGAGCCTCCTAGACGGCTAGGTGTCGCTGGCTAGCTCCCTACGGTGTGGTGAGCAGCGACAAGTTTGTGCGGGCGTGATCTTGCCCCCTTAGTGGAAAGGAGGAGTGGTTGAAAAAGACCCAACTCAAGGGATCGAGTTGCAAGAGACTCAAGCCCAACGAGTTCATCAACGGAGACATAGGATTCACATTGGTGAATCTGAACTTCGGGGAACAAATCCTTGTGTCTCCTTTATGGTTTGCCTCACTACTCATTTTTCTAGCTATTACTTTGTGCTTCCGCTTCGATCCACTTGGTGGTGTTGTTTTTGTGTGTGCAGGGACTAGAAATATACTTGATATCATCTACAAAGACACTACACCAAGTTACATTTGTGCTAGAGTCAAAGAGGGGCGAAACTCTAATTGTGGGCAGGTTCTGCACAAGACCGGTCTGACCGGTCTACACAACTGGTCTGACCGGTTGCTTTCTATTTTCTGCAGTTAAGTCTTGGACCGGTCTAACCGGTCTGACTGGTCTGTGTGCTGACATTGCTTTTAAGTGTTGAATTTTGCAGAAATTTTAGAATGCCTATTCACATCTCCCCTGTAGGCGACATCCAAGATCCTTTCAATTGGTATCGGAGCTTCGGTCTCCGGATTAAAGCTTCACCGCTTGGAGAATCGCGATGTCGACTACTTGTGAGGTATCGTTTGAGCTGCTATCACTAGATGGATCAAACTACTCTTCTTGGTCAGCTCACATACTTAATGTCTTAAGGACCATGGGTCCTTCCTTTGAGCAAATTGTTGAAGAAAGCATTCTTCCTAATGACTATGACAATTTGTTCAAATTGTCAAATGAGGAGATGAAATGCTTAATCAACAATCGTCATGTCGTTAACCTCTTGTTTAAGAACATGGACAGAGAACTATCAGATCTTATACACAAGGATGATAAGTTAAAGGAGACAAGATTTGATGCCCATCATCTTTAGAAGTTCATTGAGTCAATATGTGAAGAAGATGGTGACGATGAAGATCAAGAAGAAGAAGAGGAGTCACTAGAGGAGTGTACTACAACAGCAACACACACTCATCCTCTTGTGACTCCTTTCGAAGAACAAGGAGCAGAATCAACAGAGTCTACTGGTTCCCAGTTGGAACCGGTCAGACCGATCCGTGTGACCAGTCAGACCGGTCTGACCAGGAACCAGAAGAAGAAGAGCAAGAAATGCTCCCGAAGGCGATCAAGACAAGCACAAGCTTCAAAAATGTCAGCATCTTCCAGTGATGTTGATAACAATTGCTTGATGGACAAAATCAAAGAAATGACCAAGGAAGATGAATTTCAAGTTAAAGTTATCAAGGCTTTAACTCAAAAACTTGAAATGATCAAACAAGAACAAGCTTCTTTGGCACAGAGGTATCATGAATTGTCCGATAATTATGCTAATGCTACTAATTCATCTATTTATGTAGCGTCAATGGAGAAAGAAAATCAAATGCTCAAGGCTCAAGTTGAGAGTCTCACTAGCAAGCACGTGGCTTTGCAAGGCACTCATAAGGAACTTGAACACTCCTATGAGAAGCTTGCTGAATCACATGCTATGCTAGGTATTGCTCATGAGGTTGTGATAACTTCGGTAAAATCCTATCAACCTCTCACACACACATGCACATGCTCACAAGTTCAAATTATGTTATCTTGTGATAAACCGTGTTGCTCCCAAGCAACAAATTCTTGTGGTGAGCATGTTGTTGCAGAGTCATGTGATGACCTCATCGCGGAAGAAAATGATGAACTCAAGCGAGAGGTCAAAGAGCTCAAAATTGAAATGATCAAGTTGAAGAGCAAGGGTAAAGGGCAACCTTCTCAAGATAACTATGATAACATGGTGAAGAAGCTTGAGAAGGGCTCAAATTCCACTATCTTTGCTCCTCAACAAGATCATGCAAAAGAAGAAAATCTTGTTCAAGTAAAAAGGTCAAACATGGAATCCAAGAACAAGACAAAGCTTTCAAGAAAAGAAAAGCAACGTGCAAGAACTAGGGTGTGCTTCAGATGCAAAGAAAAGGGTCACCTCATTGCAGCATGCCCCATTCAACAAAGTGAGGTTAGGTCTGACCCGACCGGTCAGACCAGTCACCCTAGACCGGTCAGACCGGTTGGGTCCCAGAAAGCCCAATCTCACTCCTACAAGTGCAATCAAGATTGTAACTCATGGGTGAAGCCCAAAGTGAAGCAAGTGCAGAATGTTAAGGATAATTCTGAGTCAAGCAAAGGCAAACATCGCACTTGCTACACATGTAGAGAAAAGGGACATTTGGGTAAGGATTGTCCCAAAGGTAAATCACCCAACTCAAACTTTGTTCATTATGATTTTACTAGGCTTAGGAAAGACAAAGCTGGTACTTGTGCTGTTAGAGTAATTAACTTTCCTCAAACTAGCATAAGGGCCATTTGGGTTCCTAAGCATCTTGTGTCTAACTTGTATGGACCCAACAAGGTTTGGGTACCGAAAGGTACTTGCTGAACTTGTAGGACCATGGAGATGCATTGGAGGCTTGGTTTCCTAGGAGAAATTTTATATCTCAAGATGCAACCAAGTGCAAGTCAACATTGGAGAAACATTCACTTCAATGACATCTCATCAATAAGAGTAAACTGTCACATCCCTGTTACTTTCAGTTCTTTGTGAACAAAAGTGTGTCACAATTATTGTAGTTGTGAAACACTTGGAAGTAACCTTATTTCAATTCCTAGCTATCCTTTACTTTGTGACATATGATGCTTTTATCATCTCTCTAGAAGAGAGTTTGTTTTATGATGAAATGCAGAAAACAAAGGACATATCATTTGCTTTCAACAACACAAAATCTCAGAAGCAATGCTTCATTTAAGATGACATACGTGAGAGGCACGCCTTTAGCACTATCCTTCTGTACAGGGTCGGATCATCCTGAGTTACCCCGGATGATCCGAGCAAACAGTGATTTTCAGCACTAAGCAAGTTCGGATGATCTGGCCCTACAACGGATGATCTAGACCCAGACCGGTCTGATAGGTCTGGGGGACCGGTCTGGCCCAGAGCTGTTTACCTGCACATTCCAAAGTGAGAACTGATGCTATGGATTATTATTTGAAGAACTCTCTCATTTAAAGCACAAGTATGGGTACATAAAAGTGACAGTAAGTATTGCAAGCACAATTTCAATACCTGTAAATTATTTGTGTGCTTTGACCAAATTTGTAAATGAGTATCCTCATATTCTTTATTGAATAAAGTGCCTCCTAGCTAAGATATTCAAAATCTTAGGCACTGATTAAGGGGGAGCTCATTCTCAAATTTGTGTCACTCTTGGTACTCATACTTTCTTCTAGTGAATTTGTAGTCTCATTGAAGATAGATAGAAAACTCTCAAGAAGGAGTATGCTATCTTGTGCCCAATATGAAAAGTGGTAACTTTCCTATATTTGTTATTTGGTTTGTTACTAACTCTTGCATAGCTACTCTCCATAATATAGTTTAAATTCCTTGAGTTGGACTTTTGTGACCAAGTTAGTGCATATGAACTTGCCTTCCACATACCTTCACATGTGCACTAATAATTAAGGAATTTAGCCTATATTGTGAGGTTTCATCTTTGTTGATCCAAAACCCTTCCACACTCAAAGGATCACTAAAGTGAAACTAGAAGCATGTGCAATTAACTTTGTCTACTTTCTTGATGCATTAATTATAAAAATCCATTCAGAGCAAAGGAAATTAGAACTAATGATAAATATTGCACAATGCTTATCTAAATGGCAAAGGTATGTTCTCTATAACTCAAGTCTTTACCTTTGTGCATCTAGGCCACTTCATCTTGCTAGTGTGTGCATTTTCATGTCTCGTGTGACACAGGATAGTTGTCTTTCAAAATTCCACTAGCATGACAGGAAGTGTGAGTGTATAGGATAGAATTTGGTTTTTTTATCTTTGTGACCCAATTGAGCCATTTGTGACTATAGTTTTTCCTTGTTTGATTGTTGGCTAGTCACAAGTGGTAAAATTAACTCAAGTCCATAAAATCCAAATATATCTCTTCTATTCTCTTGGAAGTATCAAGAAAAGCTTGGAATCTTGGATTTATTATCTACATCTATCAAGTTTCATAGCCCAAATTTTATCCCTAAAATTCTTCTAAGAGAAATAGCCCTTGGACTTCAACTCTCAGCTGCCAGGGGGCGACCGGTCTGACCGGTCATGCCTGACAGTTATTCTTTTTACCCCTTCATGGGCCACACAGTAAAAATCTTATCTCTTTCACCTATCCACCGATGCCCTTTCATCTTCCTCTCTCCCTCACGCGCACAAGGCGCCCCATTGGCGATTTGGAGTTTCAACAAAGGAAAAGGAGATCCCTTTGTGGGATTTGGACCTCATCACCGGCCTGACCGTGTTCCCAACCCGGTCCTTCTTCCTCTCCGTCAAAATCACGCTCTAAAGGTACTCTATGGCTTGTTTTGCCCCGATCTACTTTTCTAGGCCATAGATTCAAATTTCCCTTGGTAGAACATCTTCTGCAATCCTATAGAACCTATCTCTAGGAGATCAAACATTTTTGTTGGTTATTTTGGCTGATCCCACGATCTAGGGTTGGACTGGCAAGACTGATCTGACCGGTCTGCCCAGTGGAACCCTAAATAATGGATTTGTGCAAAATAAGTTGATACATCTTATCCTAGAATTATCTATACACACATAAAATCATCATTTATTCATCTAGCTGCTCAGATTGGTACTTGGAGCCATTGGCTATATTCTAGAGGCAACCGGTCTGACCGGTCTGCCCAGAACAGATCCAATTGCTTCATGTGTTGCTTCTATGAATTCTTAACCAAACACAATCTTTTTCCTGTGTCCTTATACATCTGTTGCACATCTTTTGGACCCAGGATCAGGAGCAAAATGTATGGGCACCGTGAGAAAAGAAGCAAGCGTCAGCATGATCCATCAGATGTTCTCATGGCTGATGATGATGAGGGTGGCTCAACCATCTAAATGTGGTCAGTGGCAGGTAATTGAGGTCAAGGAAAAGGTCAGCAACCGATGATATAATTGAGGAGAGTGATGGGAGTTCCTCAAGTGATGATGAAGTCGAAGATGAGATCTATGGGGTGGAGCACAGGGCAAGGAAAGGCCTAGTACAACAGGATAGCAGTGAGGATGCTGAGGATGAGGAGGAAGAAAGTGAGGAAGATGATGATGAAGCAGGTGGTGATGCACCTGTCATCACTAGGCCACGATATCCCTTTGGTCGTGCACCGACAAATTATTTTGGGCATAGCATGACAGGGACAGTGAAGAGGCTGAGAGGTGAGAATCCTTAGGCTAAGGCTAGGAGTGCCAGAGATCACAGATTTTGGAGCATATTTCAGCAGGACTTTTATACCACTATTATTTTAAAGAAGTCCAAAATCACTCATGAGGCACAATATGTAGATTGGGAATATATGGCCAGGAAGAACAATGCCATATTCAATGAAGTGATGGCCGAGTGTGCAAACAAGAGGATAAAGGCACTCATGGGTTTCAAGCACAGTTGGAACAAAGAAATCATTGCCCAGTTCTATGCCACAGTCTTCTTTGGACACCATGATGGTGAGAGG